>NC_060214.1:74790000-75482500 GCF_021130785.1 Homalodisca vitripennis | reverse complement strand
TCATATAAATACAGGTCAAGAAATGTGTCGTTTAGCTGACAGCCGCAATTTTTGTAACTATTATCTCTAAAACAAGTTAGGCTACAGAGATAAAATTTTCACATAGTTTAAATGGATAAGAGTAAAATTTTAAAAATGATTGTGTTATTTTGTTTAACATAAACAAAGTGGCGTATGCCGAACAGTTTTAATTCAAATAAAAAACATGGTATTTTAGGATTATACCGACCACACCAGTATGAACAACACAAATATATAAATTTATAGAACCAAACATGATAAAACGAAAAAACAACTCTTTAACTCTTTAATTACAAAATTGCAAACTTACAACGATTATCAATTGTTAATGGGGTCTGATTCCGTTATATGCCACCCACGCTTAAAATTTTTTAATGAACTTAGAACGTTATAAAACGATGTAGTTGAGTAACAGAACTAGCATTCCATCAGTCAACAAGCATTTCTAGGTATTGTGATCGGTATTGTTGTCGCTGTTATCTTATCTTTCTCGAGAATCCCGATTACGGCAGGCCGTGCGGAATCATATGATTATTTAAGTTTTTTGCACGGTACGTAATTGCCTTTCCATTACAATTCAGTTTATATTTCTGATCAGCCCCTCTAGAATTTGATATTTTACTGATGATCGGAGGCACTCGCATTTTAGGTGGCGGAGTGTGATGAAGAATAAAAACATGTTTTGTGTGTTTTTTTTTTTCAATAAAGAGTTTAGATTTTGTTTGGTAATGTTTTTTTTTTTTTGTTGATATTTTGTGGTTGGAGAAATGTAGGGGTAAAACACGAAAGAACAACAAAGCGGCGCTCCAGCTGAACGGGCGACGAGACTGCAATCACGTTATCTACTAGACCGCTTGACTTTGACCTCTGTCTGAGGATGGGGAGGGGTTTGCAATAAGACAATTCCTGTTTTATATTGACGAAATATTGTTCTACGCTAATCTAGTAATACGTAGAAGCAAAAATATCAAATAACGATTCATGTCTGGGTGTGGTCGGTATAATCCCAAAGTACCAAAAACAGTATAGTTATAAAAATTTACTAGACACCAGCTATTTGAACAAAATTTGTTACAATTACAACGGTAGATGTTGTAACGCAATTTTTTGTGGTTTAAACGATCACTACTACTTGCTCAAGCCGGAAGCAGCAAAAATTTTGTATTTTGTTCGGCATCAACTATTTTGAATAGGTTATACAAAATTTGTAACACGACAACCCTTACATGAAAGTCACACTAGTGGATAAAATATATCTTCACTAGTACTATTGACCTGTGTTTTTGTGAAATTATGAAGCTCTTTATCATGAATATAAAAGATTCTAATATTCTAAGATACAATTAATTCCAAAGCCAAACATTCAGCATTGCAAAGAAAAGAGATAAATCTGCTTAACAAAGAGAGCGTGCAGGTAAGTCGGGGTAGTCACAAAAAAGTGTGAATAAAGCTCAAGTAATTCAAGAGAATTCAATAAGCCTTCAACAACACCTTTTGTTGCTTTTGACATAATAATATTCCTCTCATAAACGCATCATTTAAAAACAATCTGAGAATCTCTTTCAATAATTCTAATTCCTGAATGTTTATATTAATGGCTTTAAGTGTTAGTAAAAATACATTGTGGAGTTTTTTCATTAAGAATGAAAATAACAATTAAATGGTGGAATTTTACTGTATTGTATTATATTGATAAATAATACGAGTTTTTTCTAAATTGTAATACATTTTAAAAAACTTAATAAAAATATGTATAAAATACATGTATTCACAATTATAGAAGTTTGTTGAACAAATAAATACAGATATTCATCGTAATTTTTATTTTCACACATATAGATAAGCATTTAGATTAATTCATAAGTTTTCATAAGTCAAGTTTGTATGCTACATGATTGCATGAAACTGAGTTTTTACTTAAATAATTACCTTTGAGTAATACAAATATAGGCAATTATACATTACCTTTGTTGCAACAAGTTAATTTAAGTTTGTTCAGAATAATAGTATTGTTTACTCTAACTTGATTTGAGAAAAGTATAGGGTTAGAAATTTACAAAAAAAAAATATTATTTTAACATATAAAACTACTGAAACATGTAAACAATGAAATAATAATTATTTAACGACCCGTTCGAAAGAGCCTTGAAATTCATCACAATCCATTCACCCCTTGATGACAGTAAGTGTGAGAAGGTCTGTGCCTCTTGCAAAACTTGATTTCTTCTACTAATATGCTACATGATTGCATAAAACTGAATTTTTACTTAAAAAATTACCTTTGAATAATACAAATATAGGCAATTATAAATTAACTTTGTTGCAACAAGTTAATTTAAGTATGTTCGGACTAATAGTATTGTTTACTCTTACTTGATTTGAGAAAAGTATAGAGTTAGAAATTTACATACAAACTAAAAAAAAAATATATTATTTTAACATTTAAAACTACTCAAACATGTAAACAATGAAACAATAATTATTTAACGACCCGTTCGAAAGAGCCTTGAAATTCATCAAAATACATTCAGCCCTTGACGACATATGTGAGAAGGTCTGTGCCTCTTGCATAACTTGATTTCTTCTACTAATATGCTACATGATTGCATAAAACTGAGTTTTTACTTAAAGAATTACCTTTGGGTAATACAAATATAGGCAATTATAAATTACCTTTGTTGCAACAAGTTAATTTAAGTTTGTTCAGACTAATAGTATTGTTTACTCTAACTTGATTTGAGAAAAGTATAGGGTTAGAAATTTACAAAAAAAAATTATATTATTTTAACATTTAAAACTACTGAAACATGTAAACAATAAAATAATTATTATTTAACGACCCGTTCGAAAGAGCCTTGAAGTTCATCAAAATCCATTCAGCCCTTGACGACAGTAAGTGTGAGAAGGTCTGTGCCTCTTGCATAACTTGATTTCTTCTACTAGTGAGATATCACATGTTAGGTCCTCCATGACAGGATGGATGCTGTGTTTGTACGTCTACTATAAACATTTTTACACATTTTCCCTTTAGTGCGATTTAAAATATATTCCAAGCCTTATTTAAAGGTAAAAATATCGTAATAGAATAGTACAATATAAATAGCCACATCTAATCCTTATTATTTTCACGGTAATAGTCCTTGCCTCAGATAAAAATAACTAAATCATATAAAAAATTATTAAAAAGTTGTTAGCTGTCATTTTATTTTCTAAAGTAAACAAGCGTAATAGCTTAAAGTCACTAAAAATGGTTTTAAGATAGGACAAATCACACTAAGTAGTTATAATATTCCAGATTCAAAATATACTGCATTAATTTCATTTTGTATGCATGTTTAAAGTAACACAAGGGTTTGGCACAAAGAATGACAATCAAATAATATATTTGTGTGGAGTGCGCTAGATATCACTAAAACATTATTTAGTTAATTACTACTGGGAATAAAGTGATCTATCATTAAAACCATCTAAAATCTAGCAGTTGCTATTACAGGAACCTTTCAGGTACTCATTACGTATTTTTACAGTACCTGTTTTAAATCAATTTTAAACTTTCCCATATAGGGTTACAACAGTTAGTGGGAACATAAAATGATTATCATGTAAAAATTGTTATCACTATAAATAAAAAAAGGAACTTTACATAGCTTATTTCATACCACCCAATAATTTATCCTTCCACTCTCTCTCAATATTTTTGTTTCTTGATTGAAATAATATTTTCAAATTCTGATTAACAGCTATTACAAAATAAACCAGGTTCAGGTCTTTGATTCGTACTTATAATTACATTTTAAATTTCTAATAGAATACGTCTTCTATGAATTGGCATAATAACATTGATTATTTTGTAGGTTCATCTTGCAGTATATTCAAGTAAATGGACATACCATCACCAACTGTAAACAATTAGAAGTAAAATTAATAAATTATGATTATATTATAGTTAGGAATTACCAATGGATTATAAAATGATTTCCTGTTGAATAAAAGGTACAGCATGGGCATAAACTTTTAAAACTAGATAATAAACGCTTTTGAAAGTAAGTGATGATTAATATATGATACTGAAATGTCTCAATATCATTCAAAATAATTGAAATTGAAGTTTAATAAGCATCGTTTTGGGGTCCAGAAGTAAGAAAGTTAAACCGATTTTATGACTAAAAAATAAACAAATATTTCTACAACATTCCATAAATATTTAAAATCATTTGTTCCAAAAATATTACTAACACATGTGTGGAAATTCCATAGTAATCTTAGCGGGAGTACTTACGATTTAGCATGATGGAGTCTTCTGATAACTTAAAATCAAAGGCAGACGTTTCAGGTGCATATCATTTCAATGTTATTTGTTAAGAGATTAGAAAGTTAAGCAAAATTTACACTGGCTCTTATATAAAGTTTAGCGCGTGAAGAAGCATTTCTGATTCTAATCAGTTATATTTCATATGAAATAGTAGAGTTTGCCTTGTTAAAAAAATACAAATATTTCAATACTCTGTCTGAGAAGTCTTACTTAAAAAAATATATACTTTCGCTCGATTGAATCCTCTTGTCTAAGTTCTTCATGATTTCCGAGTGTAGTGGTGTTTGCATTGTGTTCCTCTCGATAAAACGTGTTTATATTGCACCGTTCTTCACGCTGGGATAGTCAAACAGAAACAGATCACCCCGGTCGCTAATCTGCCTTTGAATACTGAAAATTGATTGTTGCGCGGTCGTAGATCGATAGAAATATTTAAATCTATAAGTTATTTCGTATTCTAGATATCGGCCATACAGACGCACAGAATAAAGTTTTTATAGCTTCCCAAGTAATGGTTTTCGCTAAGGCTCAGCGATTATAATTAATGAAAAGGAATGAGCTACTCTTGTTAATATAATGGACGCTACGAGGGTATACAGTAGTTTATGTTAAATACTCGACTTTTGTTTTCCACCTTTAGAATGCTCTTATATTATATTGTAATATAGTTTTCTAGGAATGTTTGTTAAAAAATACATTTCTCAGAATGGTCTAAAGTAAAACTAAACATTACGCACAAAACAGGTAGATTACACATAATATATCATTTATTGCTCAAAACTCGTGGTTTGGTATTTTTGACTTTTGATTTAAGCTGTTGACAGCACACTTCGAATTCTCACCCCGGCAGGAGCATTTTTCATCAGTTCTTTTGGTTTTACACTGATCTCCCTCTTATTTCGTTTTGTAACATACTTTCAGAACAAAAAGACCTGAACGAATTTGTTATCTTTTCCATACTAATTCTTAATTCGTTCAGGTCTTTTTGTTCTAAAAGTATGTTACAAAACGAAATAAGAGGGAGATCAGTGTAAAACCAAAAGAACTGATGAAAAATGCTCCTGCCGGGGTGAGAATTCGAAGTGTGCTGTCAACAGCTTAAATCAAAAGTCAAAAATACCAAACCACGAGTTTTGAGCAATAAATGATATATTATGTGTAATCTACCTGTTTTGTGCGTAATGTTTAGTTTTACTTTAGACCATTCTGAGAAATGTATTTTTTAACAAACATTCCTAGAAAACTATATTACAATATAATATAAGAGCATTCTAAAGGTGGAAAACAAAAGTCGAGTATTAACATAAACTACTGTATACCCTCGTAGCGTCCATTATATTAACAAGAGTAGCTCATTCCTTTTCATTAATTATAATCGCTGAGCCTTAGCGAAAACCATTACTTGGGAAGCTATAAAAACTTTATTCTGTGCGTCTGTATGGCCGATATCTAGAATACGAAATAACTTATAGATTTAAATATTTCTATCGATCTACGACCGCGCAACAATCAATTTTCAGTATTCAAAGGCAGATTAGCGACCGGGGTGATCTGTTTCTGTTTGACTATCCCAGCGTGAAGAACGGTGCAATATAAACACGTTTTATCGAGAGGAACACAATGCAAACACCACTACACTCGGAAATCATGAAGAACTTAGACAAGAGGATTCAATCGAGCGAAAGTATATATTTTTTTAAGTAAGACTTCTCAGACAGAGTATTGAAATATTTGTATATTTTTTAACAAGGCAAACTCTACTATTTCATATGAAATATAACTGATTAGAATCAGAAATGCTTCTTCACGCGCTAAACTTTATATAAGAGCCAGTGTAAATTTTGCTTAACTTTCTAATCTCTTAACAAATAACATTGAAATGATATGCACCTGAAACGTCTGCCTTTGATTTTAAGTTATCAGAAGACTCCATCATGCTAAATCGTAAGTACTCCCGCTAAGATTACTATGGAATTTCCACACATGTGTTAGTAATATTTTTGGAACAAATGATTTTAAATATTTATGGAATGTTGTAGAAATATTTGTTTATTTTTTAGTCATAAAATCGGTTTAACTTTCTTACTTCTGGACCCCAAAACGATGCTTATTAAACTTCAATTTCAATTATTTTGAATGATATTGAGACATTTCAGTATCATATATTAATCATCACTTACTTTCAAAAGCGTTTATTATCTAGTTTTAAAAGTTTATGCCCATGCTGTACCTTTTATTCAACAGGAAATCATTTTATAATCCATTGGTAATTCCTAACTATAATATAATCATAATTTATTAATTTTACTTCTAATTGTTTACAGTTGGTGATGGTATGTCCATTTACTTGAATATACTGCAAGATGAACCTACAAAATAATCAATGTTATTATGCCAATTCATAGAAGACGTATTCTATTAGAAATTTAAAATGTAATTATAAGTACGAATCAAAGACCTGAACCTGGTTTATTTTGTAATAGCTGTTAATCAGAATTTGAAAATATTATTTCAATCAAGAAACAAAAATATTGAGAGA
This sequence comes from Homalodisca vitripennis, assembly GCF_021130785.1. NCBI lineage: Eukaryota > Metazoa > Arthropoda > Insecta > Hemiptera > Cicadellidae > Homalodisca > Homalodisca vitripennis. The sequence continues at coordinate 75,475,628 of NC_060214.1, read as the reverse complement.
GAGTGGAAGGATAAATTATTGGGTGGTATGAAATAAGCTATGTAAAGTTCCTTTTTTTTATTTATAGTGATAACAATTTTTACATGATAATCATTTTATGTTCCCACTAACTGTTGTAACCCTATATGGGAAAGTTTAAAATTGATTTAAAACAGGTACTGTAAAAATACGTAATGAGTACCTGAAAGGTTCCTGTAATAGCAACTGCTAGATTTTAGATGGTTTTAATGATAGATCACTTTATTCCCAGTAGTAATTAACTAAATAATGTTTTAGTGATATCTAGCGCACTCCACACAAATATATTATTTGATTGTCATTCTTTGTGCCAAACCCTTGTGTTACTTTAAACATGCATACAAAATGAAATTAATGCAGTATATTTTGAATCTGGAATATTATAACTACTTAGTGTGATTTGTCCTATCTTAAAACCATTTTTAGTGACTTTAAGCTATTACGCTTGTTTACTTTAGAAAATAAAATGACAGCTAACAACTTTTTAATAATTTGTTATATGATTTAGTTATTTTTATCTGAGGCAAGGACGATTACCGTGAAAATAATAAGGATTAGATGTGGCTATTTATATTGTACTATTCTATTACGATATTTTTACCTTTAAATAAGGCTTGGAATATATTTTAAATCGCACTAAAGGGAAAATGTGTAAAAATGTTTATAGTAGACGTACAAACACAGCATCCATCCTGTCATGGAGGACCTAACATGTGATATCTCACTAGTAGAAGAAATCAAGTTATGCAAGAGGCACAGACCTTCTCACACTTACTGTCGTCAAGGGCTGAATGGATTTTGATGAACTTCAAGGCTCTTTCGAACGGGTCGTTAAATAATAATTATTTTATTGTTTACATGTTTCAGTAGTTTTAAATGTTAAAATAATATAGTTTTTTTTTGTAAATTTCTAACCCTATACTTTTCTCAAATCAAGTTAGAGTAAAAAATACTATTAGTCTGAACAAACTTAAATTAACTTGTTGCAACAAAGGTAATTTATAATTGCCTATATTTGTATTACCCAAAGGTAATTCTTTAAGTAAAAACTCAGTTTTATGCAATCATGTAGCATATTAGTAGAAGAAATCAAGTTATGCAAGAGGCACAGACCTTCTCACATATGTCGTCAAGGGCTGAATGTATTTTGATGAATTTCAAGGCTCTTTCGAACGGGTCGTTAAATAATTATTGTTTCATTGTTTACATGTTTGAGTAGTTTTAAATGTTAAAATAATATATTTTTTTTTTTTTAGTTTGTATGTAAATTTCTAACTCTATACTTTTCTCAAATCAAGTAAGAGTAAACAATACTATTAGTCCGAACATACTTAAATTAACTTGTTGCAACAAAGTTAATTTATAATTGCCTATATTTGTATTATTCAAAGGTAATTTTTTAAGTAAAAATTCAGTTTTATGCAATCATGTAGCATATTAGTAGAAGAAATCAAGTTTTGCAAGAGGCACAGACCTTCTCACACTTACTGTCATCAAGGGGTGAATGGATTGTGATGAATTTCAAGGCTCTTTCGAACGGGTCGTTAAATAATTATTATTTCATTGTTTACATGTTTCAGTAGTTTTATATGTTAAAATAATATATTTTTTTTTGTAAATTTCTAACCCTATACTTTTCTCAAATCAAGTTAGAGTAAACAATACTATTATTCTGAACAAACTTAAATTAACTTGTTGCAACAAAGGTAATGTATAATTGCCTATATTTGTATTACTCAAAGGTAATTATTTAAGTAAAAACTCAGTTTCATGCAATCATGTAGCATACAAACTTGACTTATGAAAACTTATGAATTAATCTAAATGCTTATCTATATGTGTGAAAATAAAAATTACGATGAATATCTGTATTTATTTGTTCAACAAACTTCTATAATTGTGAATACATGTATTTTATACATATTTTTATTAAGTTTTTTAAAATGTATTACAATTTAGAAAAAACTCGTATTATTTATCAATATAATACAATACAGTAAAATTCCACCATTTAATTGTTATTTTCATTCTTAATGAAAAACTCCACAATGTATTTTTACTAACACTTAAAGCCATTAATATAAATATTCAGGAATTAGAATTATTGAAAGAGATTCTCAGATTGTTTTTAAATGATGCGTTTATGAGAGGAATATTATTATGTCAAAAGCAACAAAAGGTGTTGTTGAAGGCTTATTGAATTCTCTTGAATTACTTGAGCTTTATTCACACTTTTTTGTGACTACCCCGACTTACCTGCACGCTCTCTTTGTTAAGCAGATTTATCTCTTTTCTTTGCAATGCTGAATGTTTGGCTTTGGAATTAATTGTATCTTAGAATATTAGAATCTTTTATATTCATGATAAAGAGCTTCATAATTTCACAAAAACACAGGTCAATAGTACTAGTGAAGATATATTTTATCCACTAGTGTGACTTTCATGTAAGGGTTGTCGTGTTACAAATTTTGTATAACCTATTCAAAATAGTTGATGCCGAACAAAATACAAAATTTTTGCTGCTTCCGGCTTGAGCAAGTAGTAGTGATCGTTTTAAAACCACAAAAAATTGCGTTACAACATCTACCGTTGTAATTGTAACAAATTTGTTCAAATAGCTGGTGTCTAGTAAATTTTTATAACTATACTGTTTTTGGTACTTTGGGATTATACCGACCACACCCAGACATGAATCGTTATTTGATATTTTGCTTCTACGTATTACTAGATTAGCGTAGTAGAACAATATTTCGTCAATATAAAACAGGAATTGTCTTATTGCAAACCCCTCCCCATCCTCAGACAGAGGTCAAAGTCAAGCGGTCTAGTAGATAACGTGATTGCAGTCTCGTCGCCCGTTCAGCTGGAGCGCCGCTTTGTTGTTCTTTCGTGTTTTACCCCTACATTTCTCCAACCACAAAATATCAACAAAAAAAAAAAACATTACCAAACAAAATCTAAACTCTTTATTGAAAAAAAAAAACACACAAAACATGTTTTTATTCTTCATCACACTCCGCCACCTAAAATGCGAGTGCCTCCGATCATCAGTAAAATATCAAATTCTAGAGGGGCTGATCAGAAATATAAACTGAATTGTAATGGAAAGGCAATTACGTACCGTGCAAAAAACTTAAATAATCATATGATTCCGCACGGCCTGCCGTAATCGGGATTCTCGAGAAAGATAAGATAACAGCGACAACAATACCGATCACAATACCTGGAAATGCTTGTTGACTGATGGAATGCTAGTTCTGTTACTCAACTACATCGTTTTATAACGTTCTAAGTTCATTAAAAAATTTTAAGCGTGGGTGGCATATAACGGAATCAGACCCCATTAACAATTGATAATCGTTGTAAGTTTGCAATTTTGTAATTAAAGAGTTGTTTTTTCGTTTTATCATGTTTGGTTCTATAAATTTATATATTTGTGTTGTTCATACTGGTGTGGTCGGTATAATCCTAAAATACCATGTTTTTTATTTGAATTAAAACTGTTCGGCATACGCCACTTTGTTTATGTTAAACAAAATAACACAATCATTTTTAAAATTTTACTCTTATCCATTTAAACTATGTGAAAATTTTATCTCTGTAGCCTAACTTGTTTTAGAGATAATAGTTACAAAAATTGCGGCTGTCAGCTAAACGACACATTTCTTGACCTGTATTTATATGACATTTTTCCTTTGAAATAATGGGTAATATCAACCACAGAAGTTTGTGGCACCTTTCTGTGAATGTCCTGTGTGAGTCTAGATATATATTTAGTAACAAAATCCACTCTAAAAATATTTATTAATGAATGCATTCTTACGAAGAGATTGTTCAAGAGAGTGTCTCAAAGACAAACTTAACCTATGAAAAAACATTCAATTCGATATTTGAAAAAACAACTAATACAGTATTCTTTAAAAGACCTCTAATTCTTCAAGACTTATTTGTGAAACCTAAATTACAAATGAAAAACAATAAATAAAAGCTAATAAAAAACAAAAAAAGAATTGCATCCAAGTAACAGATCTAGATGTTTGATTTGTAAAATTTTTAAAAATATGTTACAATTAACAAGTAGCAAAACAGCAAGGGATTTCCTATCATTGGCAACTTGTCTTTTAAATGTAAATAAGTAATTTACGAAATTAAAATTTTTTTAATGTTTAGCAGAGTATATTGGCTCAACTACAAATACCTTGACAACAAGAATGACAGGACACCGAATAATTACGAGCACCAGGATACAAAGAAAACTGTCGTCACTCATCGTATTAATCAAAATGACACTTTCCAAAACTTATGTTCAGCAATTTCATCAAATGCCAAACCCAATTTACCTCAGCAATCTTGAAGAAGCACACCAATTGGTTTAAAAAAGCAAAATTCCATATGGACTCAACATCAGATAGCTTGAGCAAAAAACGTGTAAATTTTAAAACACCACACGACGAGACTGCAATCACGTTATCTACTAGACCGCTTGACTTTGACCTCTGTCTGAGGATGGGGAGGGGTTTGCAATAAGACAATTCCTGTTTTATATTGACGAAATATTGTTCTACGCTAATCTAGTAATACGTAGAAGCAAAATATCAAATAACGATTCATGTCTGGGTGTGGTCGGTATAATCCCAAAGTACCAAAAACAGTATAGTTATAAAAATTTACTAGACACCAGCTATTTGAACAAATTTGTTACAATTACAACGGTAGATGTTGTAACGCAATTTTTTGTGGTTTAAACGATCACTACTACTTGCTCAAGCCGGAAGCAGCAAAAATTTTGTATTTTGTTCGGCATCAACTATTTTGAATAGGTTATACAAAATTTAAAATATACCTACTAGTTCTAAATTGTTATAGCGATTCCAACAGTACTTTTTTCATGGGTATCCGTCTACTCATAAGTGAACACGATCACTTTAAAGATATGCTTTCACAATCAAGGAGGGACAAATATTACTGTTGAAAGGTATCAGTTGTTTGCAGCAACTAGCTCTTGTAACCTTATATTTAAAGTGATCGAGATCGCTTATTCGTTGACGGATTTCCCTCGAAGAAGTATCTTTAAAATTGTGATTAAAAAATGTTTCATATATTGTAAAATTGATACATACCATGTAATACAGCTGATGCCTATCAAACAAAAAAAAAAGTTTGCTGCTGCTGGTTTGTGAATTGGGAAGAAAAAAATTGCTAATAAGAAAGAAGATAACAGATTTTTCTTTCAAAATTTTTTCTTATCTATTTTAAACCTACCTACGGTACCATCACACATAGAAGTTTGACAACCTTTTGTGAACATCCTGTGTGTGTGTGTGTGTCGTGTGTGCGTGTGCGTCCGTGCGCGCTCACAAATGTGTGTTTTAATGACTATCCAATTTCGGAGAATTTAAAATTAAAAGAAGGAAGCATGTATTTTGAATTGTAAAAAATACAAAGGTAATAATTCCTTTGTTTTATAACTATATGTAATATCTGAGAGTTTTAAAAGCCTTATCTACCAGCGTTAGGAAAATGCATCTTTTGCGTTATGGAAGCGATTTGAACTGCACAAGTTAATACATTAAAAAAGAAAGTTTAGCATATGCTTTGTTTTTTTTTTAGTTCAAGACGTTGAAATATAAATATAAAAGGGCCGGTTTGATATACTTTGGCCCTATAACCCGACGGAGTGACCGCTTCTCCCATTGGTAAAATCATCGCGTGGTCCTTGTCTGTCTTTCTGTCTGCAACGTCTATTGGACGATGGATAGTACCGTCAAAGTAGATATGAATATGACATGTACCGGTAAAGGTCGATCAAAAGCTCTCGCTCTTTGTTTTCCCCTTGGCAATAATAGTGCCGTCTTGGTATCGTCTCGTAATGTCGTTGTAGCTCTAAATCTCGTTATGTTAAGAACATAAACGGTAGGCCAAAATCAATAGTTCCCGCTTGCCATTCTAACTTGTTGCTGTAGTAGTGCCGCTCTAAACTTCGTCTCGGTATTTTCGGTCGATTAAAAAAGTCTCGGCCTCTTTGCTAGTTATTAGCAGTGTGCCGAATTACTTTGGAAGTCATCGCGATTAAACAGTTTTTTGGTGCGTTTTGTGTCCCAATCCCAAATACCGGTGACTTTTCTAATTATGTGAGAGAGGTGTTTTAAAGGCCAGTATATCTATGAGCATCGGTTGACCCCCTGCAGACCCTGGACGTCCTTCAACCTCAGAATGAAAATAAATATTATTTTATTGTTAATTTGCTCGAGTAACCATTACTCTATAACCGTTGTGAACTATTGCAATCTGTAATTTATATACAATCCAACGTACTTCCACGGCACAATGACTATTATATTTGTGACAATGGCAAATGCACATAAAAATAAACGTCTGTGGTTGAAGCAACTGTTATAAGATATCGAATATAAATATATTTTGTACATTTGTTATATATAAATTTATGTAAGATATTGGATTTGTTTGATCTTAAATGTTGCAAAGTCATGTTGAATTTTCAAATCGAAATACGTGTTTGCACATATTAAAAGTTTTCTAAACATAGTAAATAGTATTTATATTTTGAATGTCACTAATATGATGCACATTTATACAATCCGGAAGATAAATCCTAAGCGGTTTCTTATGTAAAATAATGCTGCTGAGGATAACCCTTTCTCGTAATCCTACAGATCCAGCTCTCGTTTCCACATGTTTCACCACCAAATTGTTTTGAGTCTGCCACGAGATATGCCTGTCCGGCTTAGAGAAATATATAATATATAGGAGTACAAAGTTGTATTCTGAACACAATGGTATATATTTATCAAACAACATTTACAATTTTATCCTATTTTTCTTATATATTATTTGCGCTTTATAATTGGTATAAATTGAACGAAATTATTGCAAGTAAATTGATGAGCTTTAATGGGGTATTATAAATATAGTACCAAATATTTGGTACAATTACCTATAAGCTGCTGGAAGTCCAGTATTCTGTGCCGTGATAACGCCTAAACTTAATGCCTGGAGGCAGGTTTTGGGTGTGTTTGAACCCTTGTCTTTTTTCTTTTCTTTCATTCTCCTCTTTATTTTTTATTTCCCCATCCACCTGACGAATAAGAAGGATTCCAATTCTCACAAAAAATAACTAAAAGTTGCACTGTAATGTCGACTTGTAGTTAGAGGAAGATAAACGGACAACTCGGTCCAGTTCTTCATACAGAGTCTAGTATACCAGCTGTTTTAAAAGTCCCACCCACTTCCCTATTACCTTTTTTTATTAATACAGATGAAATGATGCTTATATAAGACTGCGGAGTTTTTTTCTTATACAAATAGTGACTTCTTTACCTAATTTTTTGTATTATAGGGGTAGGTCAGAATTTTTAAAACCCCTAAAAATATAAAAAAATATATGAAAATAAGAAGAATAGCTCAAACGAGAGTTCTGTAATGTTAATCTATCGATCTCGGTTAGATTTAATAAACCATAATTAAAGTTTGAATTTTGTATTAACATAGAATTTATTAGGTTTTGTTTTATCAGACTTATATCTATTAGGAAGTAGTAGCGATACCTACAGCTGGTTTGGCAATGGCATCTCTTTAAGTTTACCTCAGTATGTGACACATTCAGTCCATTTACATACGTCAAAAAACTAATCAGTTGGTCATAGATACATCGCCCAAAGTAGTCCACTCTAATTCTATTTATAAGAATGTTAATGGACAGTGAGGATATAAAGTACCCGGCATATGGTTGTCTGTCATTTACTTTATTTTCAATGGCTTAGCTGATTACAAAAGCGATTTTTTAACTACATAATAACTGCTTATAATTTGTACCATAGATTGTTTTTTTATTGTAGGTTGTCGCTTATTTTAAGTATTTTTTGGTTAGTGTGGACTTCTGTATAATACAAATTGTGTTATGGAGGTGATTCTATCAAAACTTCAAAACCAGGAAGAATAAATAATGTACACTTACAAAGGCAGTGACACAGTAAAAAACATTGCGTGTCTTTATTAAAAACTAGTACAAAACAGTTTATTTCGTTTCTTAATATTATAAAACGCAATATTAATATTTACAATTCAAAAGCACTGTATAAAAAATTACTCTAAATTAAGATTGAAAAGGAAGAATATTGAAAAAAAACTAAAAACTTAGATTTTCAAGAATGACAAAGGAACTAAGAGGGTTGACTATGTAAGGGAAAACAATCTTAAAAAAACAGACCAGTGGTATATATTTATGTCGTGTTGTTATCATGCTTCACTCTTAAAGTTTAGTAAAATAATAGCTTATAAGGCTTGAAAACTTATATAAATATAACATATTATTATACTTATTATAAATACAGAATATCGTGCGGTTGTAGTCTGCGCAGTATATAACACCGGTTTATTTGCATTGCATATCTCGTTTGGGCTAGAACAACAGAGCGGGAATACCACAGAAAAACGACAACTTTGTGACTTGGTCAAACTCCTTATGATTCCTGACATTTTATAAAATTCACTTGTCGGAAATGATAATGTGTCATATCAAAATGTATAACTAAATAAAGGTCCTAATTATATATAGAAAAATATCTGATATTACTGGATGGTTTTATGAGCATTAAATTGAATTAGGTCTTTTAATACTAATATCTGTATTGTATGAAATAATATAACTCCATAAACACATGTACAAACTCTGTTTTTACAATATTGTAAAGCAATTTAGCCATTCTGTTCTTCAACTACCGGCTACCATCTGGGCCTTCATGCAATTGAAATGGTTTGCGCAATATAGGTAATAAAATTAACAATGTTATATAATTGTGTACAAATAAAGTGGAAGTTACGTTTGAAGAAGATTCGAAAATAATTTTTATGCAATGAAATCGAAAATTATTAAACAGTATTAGTACAAACCCAATATAAATTACATTCTATAAGGAAAGTATTCTTATATATATATATATATATATATATATATATATGTATATGGATATATATATATATATATATATATATGTATATGGATATATATATATATATATATATATATATATATATATATATAATTTCAATAAACATTGAATCGCAAAAAGTACTTGCTCCGCCGGGAGTCGAACCCGGATCTCTCACTTGCCGGGTGAATGTACTACCATTACACCACAGAGCGCTCACTTTTTCCGATTCATTTTTCATATATTATGGTACAATAATTTATAATACAAATTTTAAGCAGTTATTTTATAGTTAACAAAACTGCTTTTGTAATCAGCTAAGTCATGGAAAATAAAGTCAATGACAGACAATCTTATTCCGGATACTTTAAATCCTCCAGGCCCATTAACTTTCTTATAAACTAATTCATTCATAAAATCAATTTATTATACACTGCGATTGAAATATAAACAATAACATCGCGTTTTATAATAATAGGGAACGAAATAAATTTGTCCCTTTTGTTAGTGTAGATTATTTCCTCTTCCTGGCTATGAAGTTCTGGTAGAGTCACCTCCATAACACATTTTGTATTATACAGAAACCCACACTAACCGAAAAATACGTAAAATAAGCGACAACCTAATATAACAAAAATAATCTATGGTACAAATTATAAGCAGTTATTATGTAGTAAAAATTTTGTAATCAGCTAAGCCATGGAAAATAAAGTAAATGACAGATAATATTATTCCGGGTACTTTAAATTAAAATGTAAATAAAAAGCAGATGCCATTTCCAAAGCAGTAGATTATATACAACTAATTAGTTATCTTTGTCTAAAATTACATACGTCTCTTGATATTTTACTTGTCCAGAAAATATCAAGAGACATGTGTAATTTTAGACCAAGATAACTATTTAGTTGTAGATTAATCTACTGCTTTCAAAATGTTTAAATGCAATGCAATATGTGAGTTGAAATTAATGCACAATTACTGCAGGAGATACGGTTATACATAGCATACATTTTCTCCATAACATGTTTAAGTCAACGACATAAGTAGCGCTTTAACTATAAATTAAGAAAGAAACCTGGAATAATTCGATGTTTATATCAAAAATACACAAAAATATGATTTATGTTACAATTATAACATTAAATAAACAACATGATATAAAGGTAATTTCAGATGTACACGTAGTTTTTTTGGTTACTGAATATATAAATACAACCCCCTCTCATTATCAGGTTTTATTGAAACCCTTGTATGAACTATACCTCACTGGGAAGAATATAAAAAAACTGAAAAGCATTAAAAAAATCTAAAGGTGAATTACCTAAGTCTTTGATATAGAGTGTACTTTAGGCGAATATTTTCAAACCTATCAAAATATAAGCAAATACTAAATATAACAGAAATGTTCAAAATTGGGCTTGTCATGCCTTTCAAGACAACGAATACAACGTTAAAAATATTATAATTTTAATAATAATGATCGTAATTTCCATTATAATACTATTAGCAGGAGTATTAGTATTAGTATTTCAAATTGCAATATTCGTAAAATAAATAATAATTATTTTAATTAGATTAGAAGAGTACTAAATAAAAATAATTACTGCCGTCTAATAGGACTTACATCAAGTTCTGACATTTTATTTGAACAAAATAATTCATTGTTATGTATCAATTCACTCGCCCTTTAGAGCTCAATGTGTAAAATTAAATTACTTAAAGTCATTTTACTATAATCTGCAATTCATACTAATAAAAAAGACTTTAATTGTGACGGTTGTAATATGATTTTATACAATGTTTATATTGATATACGAAACAGTGTTAGTACTTGGGAAAGCCAAGTTTAAATGATTTTGTTTAGTTAAAAATACGTGATGCGGACACGGTCACGTACAGAGACGGCGACACCAATATTCTGCCCTACGTGACTTACACTGCCCCATTGACACGTCTCTGGCTTCCTTCAGATCATTAATGGACTGTCTAGTATGGGTAAGCTCGGGACATGGGTGTTAATGTCAGAATATATTAGCTTGTAATATATAATTATTTAAATGTGGTTTTATTGGTATTGAAATTTTTCAATTTTTTCGGACAGTTCCATTTAGATTTATGTTGTAAACACAACATATTATTTTTTTATATATCAGTTATTTTTTAAACATTCTGAGTATATTTGACATGATATTTGAAATTAAATGCTAAACACAATTCCTATCCAATTAGATTTAAATATTAGTATACTTCTGAGATTTCTTTATAATACAATATGTCAATCCAGTTTACATTCAAAATAAATAAAGTTACTTATACGAAGTACCAATGGAACCAAAAGAATACAACAAACTATCAAAATTTCCACTCATAAAGGGATATGAATGAATTTAAAATTCACTGTCATGGCTGTAACACTGTTAAATAGATTATTTTAGGTTTTAAAATTACTGGTGGGATAAACTATGTTGTATTTTGGATTTCACTAAAGAAATAAATGTAAAGCATTATAATACATACAAAATATTATGATCTATATAGCAATATACGTGTTTCCCCTCTAGTTGTAAATAATCAAATACTGAAAAAATATTATGAATATGACAATATCATATTGCAATTGTATATTTTAATATTTTAAAATGCAAATAAGTACAAATATTTAAAGCATATGCTTCACTGGTTTCATTTCGAGTCCATATATTTATAAAATTAAAATTTACTTTTTAATGGGAAAATCGGTAGCTTCAGATATATTCTTAACCGCTATCAGATTAAGAAAGATTGAGTCTACACTAATCGGAAAATAGAAATGAGGTGTACGTGCAACCGTTAAATCAGAAAATCCGGCTTAAACAGGTACAATGACATAGCAATAGTGTGAAATCTAATTTGCAAAACACGACATATATCATTCAGTTTTCTATGATGCTTGCATGTATAACACGTATGTAGTCTGCCCTAAAATTTTAATTATAAACATATACATATATATTAACGAAGTCAGAATGAAATATAACTCAAAACTGCGTGGGATAGTTCAAAAAAGTTTATTGAGAAGTTTTTAAACGACTATAAAATATTTATATACATGTTTTGTTATATTTAGAAAGCAAAATGTATATCTCAATGAGGTGAAGGTTTAGTTTTGTTTAGGTCAAGTTAAGAATGATGTTACTTTTGATTTAATTCCATTAAATTACCTACAACTAAAAACTAACTTTATTTTAAAAAGAGAAAGTTAATGTTCAGCTGTTGTATGGACGATAAGGATTTATCAAGTTTAAACACTACTATCCGTTTAACTAAGTTAACACTTTCTTAGTTCACTTTTGACGAACAGTAACTATGTTACAATACATGGTGTGAGATCCATTACCTGTTTTCTTAACAAAAACTTTGTTTAGTTCAGAAGCTTCTCTAAGAAATGGGAGCTAAAGAGTTTATTTGTTGTCTGTCTCTCCACACTTCTTCAAGTCTCTTTATTTCTCTCAGCAACACTTTGGAGACTTTGTCGATGCTACTTGTGAAAGGAAGAAGACAAACAGTTGAGTAAAGTGACACCAGGGACAATATAGTTCCTGGAGTGTTCTTACAAAGTCTGGAATAAAGCTTGTTTCCAGGTTTTATACATTGTAGTTCATAATCGTTACAGATTACACAGACTTTATAAAAGTTTTCATTTTCAAGTTGTGACTGGTTTTCTGGTTGATTGAATATGGAGAATAAAGTAACTGTATTGATATTTATAATTATTATTTGAATAGTAAAGTTTAACAACGATATAATATTTATTATCGAATCTAATTTTAATAATTTCCTCTTAAGTACTGATAATAATACTACAATAGTTACTTCCGCCAATTCAGTACAGAAATATTTTTATTCCTATTTTATTTTGAAAATATACATGAAACAAGTGTATAACATGTATAATTTTGTTCCATAATAAAAAAGAAATATTAATTTCACTCCGAAAATGTTATTTTGTTAAATTATTTGTTTAATGTAAAAAACACAAAATAACATTTTCTATCGAATTAAAATTTTTAGTTTTATTGTATGCAAATGTTGAGTTTTGTTTGTCACAGACTCGACTCCTGAAAGATGGAGCCATGTTTGTCTGAATAGGTCAAAAGATTTCGGTTAATAAGAGCCTCGAAACTAACTCTTAACATCGTAAAACTTACACACACACACACACACACACACACACACACACACACACACACACACATATATAATAAAAGTTGTATGCGTATATATATATATATATATATATATATATATATATATATATATATACATATATATATATATATATACGACCGTATACTGCTATGTATTATCTATTATGTAATATATACATAATAGATGCAGGTAGGGTAGAGGCATAGTTTACAAAAATATTTAGTATTTGTGTTGGACTTGGTTGTGCAGCGTAGTTGGTAAAAGCAGGTGCTAGACTGGATATAATACGCGAGCTAACCCTGCAAGATACCAGAGAGGCTGGTACAATACTGGCCTTCTTCCAAGGCAACATGACTGAAATAGTCAGCTGTCCCTCCTTATGGGATCTTTGCAGGAGCAGAAACTTATCACGAACCCTGACTATGACGAATATCCTGTGTCTCCGGAAGCAGACGCTAAAGTCCATTTAAATCTAAGTCCTCTTTAGCGCTTATAAGAAGGTTAGCAACTCTTCTTGCTCTGGGTTTGATATACTATCGGCTACTTACTAGAGAGCCAAGTATTTTGGTTGATCGTAAATACATTTTGAGAAGATTTTTGTCTCTGAATGACGCATACCGTTCTACAAGGTGATTGGAATACCCTTGAATATTGATGATAAGGAGTTTAGAATAGTATGTTTGTTTTGTGAGTGCTACAATAGATAATAACCACAGCAGCTATTCAAAAGTCTTAGTAAAATCCGGTCATTTTACTAGTATTACTAACCTCAAATTTGTGTTTCTGTGCGACATAACCATGGTGGTTATTTATGGAACATTTTATCCGCAACGATATTGAGCTTACTTGTACGTTTTTCATATCAAAATTTAGAAATACATTTTTATATACTCAATATAAAAACCTAATCTATTAAAAACCAGATGATTGTTCTACTTATCAATAACTATAATATTTTGTTTTATTTCTTGACTATGTCACTAATTTTTCTAATTTGAAAAACCGTAATTCTTTCGTTTTTATGCTATAATATTGAAATTCTAAATACTATGTACCATCGATTATTAATCATATGTTAAAATGTAAGATACTCATAAAACAAAGAAATGCCTCCAAGAAAATAACTTGCGATTTTGTTAGAGATAGAGTGACGGCAAAGTTATCAGTTCACAAACGAGTGCACATGGAAGATAATTGATAATTTCTCGCCTGACTTAACAATAATATTAATTTTTTATTGAGCTTTTATACCTTGAACTGAGAAAATATTTATTTAGGGTGATTTTTACTGTGTGTATAAGTTTTATGCATAAGGTTTTTATGCATAAAAACGATTTATTGCAATTACCTTGTCTTATAAGTCATATTATTAATAACTTATAAAATGTTAACTACATTCTCTATACAAAATTTCACGTAGTTGGGCAAATTTCATTTATAAGTCAGTTAGTTCTCAAGAAGTTTTGTGGCCAAAGTAAAAACATATTTCAATCGCTCTTCTTTCATAGAAAAAAAATAGGTAACATACGTTGTACTAAAATATTTGGGAGAATGTAGGACAAAATTGTAAAAAAAATTATATACATGTTATGTTTGATTAACATGATCAGGTGATTGAATTTTTATAAATGTTATGGTACATCAATTTTCAAAAATTATATTAAAACCTTTAAAAATATTAGTTTTTCATACATTTAAGTGTAGCTCTTCAAGAGTTGGTCTCAGTTGGTGTTTACGCTTTTTTAGCAAAGAAGAATAAATCCATTAATATAACCGAGCTTCACACGTGTTATTGAATTTGGACCTGAAAGTAAAGCGGGTGTATGTATTATTCTATTCCGTAATGTTTATGAATAACATACCCTGTCAATCATATTTTATCTAAAATAAATTTTACTAAGAACCTTGAATATATTTTTCCTGAAATCAAGTTATTAAAGTTAAATGTAAACCCTACAAACTTTTGTGAGTTTATGCTGATTATAAGCCTCAAACTGTTTCAAAACAGATTCACAAATGGCGACGCATAAAAGCGATACGATTAATTTCAAAGAGCACCGAAATGAAGGTATTTGGGAGGACTCTTATTTTACTAAAAAAGCAATGCTTTTACACCAACTTACGAAAGTACCGCGTTTACGATTTGGTGTTTAAGCTTCAAATGATTATTTGGAAAGCTGTTCAAAGTGAGGTTTTCTTTGTTAAGTGAGCTCTGTGCGAGTGTTAATATTTGCTATCTTTACACTTTATTCTTCGACTTTACCGTCCACTTACCAGATGAAAAATAATCCGCGTTGACGTACCATATGTATAATTCTGCAAGTTACATTTAATTTTCTTTGTGTTTATGTTTCCGGTACAATTGTACCTATATATCACGTAATATTTCATTATTTTAACTATGAACTTTATAAGCGTTAGCATTACATTAGAGAGAAAATATTATAGAGTATATCCAGTCCCAATGGGGGTAAAATATCTTTAAAAGGCACGCAATGCTCTGTGGAAGTGATTTTGTCATAGATTTTATAATAAAAATGGTAATTTTCAAACGGATAGTAAAATAGAGATCTCGAAGACCTAACACAGTTGTAGTAGGCAGCGTATTAGTCAGCGTTGAAATATTCAACATGATGAAGGTACCTCGGCATTAAGTACTGAACTTATTTTAAGCGATTTTACTCAGTAAGCGAGAGTGTGTCAGACAAGGTGCCAACCTAATAATATAATAACTCTGAAAGTGCCTTTAATTTTTTTTCACTAAAAATTATTCAACTATTTGTATTGATATTTTACATGGACATTCTTATGGTCTTTGTTACAAATATATGGCTATTATAAATTCAAAAATTTCAAATTCCTCCAGGACATGACTAACTGATCTTCAAACTACCGTAAAATTCCACCTTTGCCTTTAAAGCTTTTAAATAATAATTACAACAGCTGTCACATGTAATCAACTGTTCTGTGTAAAAAATTGTTTCATACGATTACAAATATTCGTTAATTAATTTAACCATTACCAGTTTAATATATTTATAATCTAAAAAGTAGGTATCGGGAGTTCGGACGGATTTAAAAATTTAAATTCCAATAAATATTTGATTTATTTCAGCTATTTGAAGTGAGCAGACCATCCTACCCCCACCCATCATAGATTACATACACTTTTGTCTACAACCACTTCATCATCATGCAACAATTTAAAATTTTGAATTTGTATAGTAAAAACGTTTCAAGATTTCGATACAAATTTGGTTTTTATTTTAATATAAGGGGTGTTTTCTAAGGGTTCCATCTGGTTAATGAGTGATAATATTTTTATATAAATAATAAAAGAGGTACAATATTTTGCGAATGCACCTAAAGGTCATTTTATGCTAATTCAACTTTTTGGTCGTAAGGGTGCAGGAATTTTAAAGGTCAGGAATGTACTTTAATTTCAATTATTATATCAAAAAACTTGAAAGGAACTTTACACAACACATTTCACCATGTATAAAATCTTTAAAATTTGTAAATCTGGACTTTCCAATTTTTTTCATCAAAATTCCAAAAAGCACACATCGAGACAGTATAAATTTTAAATTTGAATTCAGATGTGGTATTCAAAATTCCATGCGATAGGAAAATATTGGAAGCTTTTAGATTATTTTCACCTTTAGTGACCATACTATTCACATATGTCGGAAATTAATGACCTGTAAAAAATATTGGCTCTATTAATTTATGCATATTGATGTAACTGTGTTATAGTCTTTATTTTAATATAATTAAAATTTAAAGTTTGATTTTTAAATTATTATAAACTATATATATTTTTTTAAATTTATTACATTAAAGTACACTAGTTATAATAAGTGGATTATTAATAAAACCAAAATAATTTGAGTTTGTTAATATTCGCAAAATAAACAACACGGTGTGTATCATGCATGAGATCTACTTTTATTCACTTAGCTTTTTTTAAGAAGCTTCTTTGTTGCGGCAGGATGTTTTATATATATATATATATATATATATATATATATATATATATATATATATATATATATATAACAAATTTAAAGAATATTTGTATAGTTTGATATTCCTATTGTTTTTATTATAATACACAAATATACATAGCGTTCAACGTTACATAAATTTGTTCTCTTTAAACATGCACTCATTATATATAAATACGAAGGCAACATTGATAGCTGTTGTTTCATTATTTATTTTGTCGTTTTAGTCTTATCTTGTCTACGTCCCTAATACTAGATATGCGCATCCCTAATCGTTACGTTAGCCATTTTAAAATATCCCCGTAGTTTATTATCTGAACTTTAGCAAAGTTTATCATTAAAAGGGCTAGAAAAAAGTTTATTTATGTTCGTTTTGACCAACCAATATTTTCAGAACAAACTAAAACTACCATCGAGTATATGTCACTATGAGATAGGCTGAGCGTTAGTGAATATGTTTACATCAGTATATTTTGATAGCAAACACAGATAAAACGTTATACATGTATTTCATACTTTTAAGCATTCTGCGTATCTTTCTGCAGTAATTCTAGTAGTGTTTAAAAATGTAGTTTACAATATTTGCTATCATATTCGTATTGTAAAAATCTGCTTTCTAAGATGTTTTTGTTGATATTTTAAGCCATTCAAATATTTGTTGTATTTTTCTTCTGAAGTAAAAGTAACTTCTTATAGTACTGCTTTAGAGTTGTGGTTTGTGTTTATTTGTTTAACTAATTTGTATTTAGCTTTATTCCTAGAGTAACAAAGAAAAGGTTTAAGTTTTCATATAAAATAAGTTGTCATAGGACAAAGGGTATCAGAACTAGACGCTAAGCCTACTTTTTCTTTAAAACATTTGGAATAAAAACCTTGTGGGTAAATCATACATTTATTACAAAAATTTTATTTTGGACGGGATATAATATTTTCATATAAGGAATTGTGTTTTATCTTTTCAAGCTTTGCGGTTTTTAAAGTTTGTGAATCTTATATTTGCATGGAAGAAGAATCATACCCACGCTATAGCTAGTATGTAAGTCATTGCTAAGGAGTGCTAATTACAATTATACGTTTATCATTAAATTATGCATTCTATTTTATTAAGCTTAAAACTAACGCAATGTACAAATGTAATACTTTTATGGCCTAACACGCATTGGAAAGGGGCCAGTCACTGGCAAAGTTTTATCCGCAATGTTTTATTTACCACCACCTGTCTAACTAATTATAAAAAATGCTCTCAGAAACTTTCGTGCTACTGTTCATGTAAACAATATGCACAATACCAGACTATAAGTGATATAAGAGAAGAGAGATAATAAACAGTGCAAATAAGTTCTATAGATATTTCTATTGCGTTTACAGGGGTGTATCAAAGAATTCTTGATCCACAGTTATTAAGGAAGCGTTGAAAACGTATTACAATGTATTGGAGAAAAATAAAAACAATAAGGGAAAACAGGTCATGAAGCAATTTTTTTTAAGAATTATGAGGGTGCAAGTCGGTGTCAACGAGCTCGTGTCTACTAACGCAGTTTATCTACTTTCAATGTCTACTCTGCTGTTTTTTACGGTGTATAAAATTAAACGGAAAATAAAAGAGACAGGTAGTAAACTTTAGCTTACACTATTTTGAAACCGTGAAGAGCATTTTGAGATAATATATTGTTGGCCGATCGTTTAGCTTGCCAACCAGTTTATGAAGTCGAGATCAGATATTTCTGTGCCTGAGGACACAGTAATGTCAAATAAAGTGAGCTTGAGAGGTTCCATTGTGTTCTAAAACATATCTCTACGACCAATCAGATAATGTGTATTGCTATCGGTATTTACAATGTTTTAACACTAATCAAAACACAAATTTGCTTGCTTCAATGGAAAATAGATATCGTGCATATAAATACAAACATTTTTATAATAGATAGATCATTATAAATATCTATCTGATTTTATGCAATAATTAACATGGTCAAATATTAAAATATTATGGAGGATCAAAAGCGGGTTGGTCTTTGCTTACTTTACTGAATATTATATTTATTACTCTTGCAACTCTTCGTTTTGGAGGCTCACAGTGAAAAGCGTCATTACAAACATTGGTATTCTGGTAAGTAGACAGAGTAAGTTGTGATCTTGTACAACTTTTAATTAACTGGAGAAGTTCATTATGTAGACCACGTGCCAGATATTTACTTAAGCTTAGCTCTCAAATAGTCTTTAGGAAGTTAATCACTTAAAATTGAATTTAGGAAAAAGGTCATTATACTTTTAAGTTTGAGTTATCTCGGTTGATAAATACAATTATTATTACTTCACCCCTGACACATAAACCTCACGCTAATTAATCCTATATGTTATTATGTGATAAAATTTTAGACGATAAGGTAAATTTTAACTATTTTATCATGCTACTATTACTTCCTGAGCTTTAGTGAAACTTATCATTCTTGTGACTGAATAAATTTAATTTATTTCCGTTGGTTTGTATGTATGTGTAAATGGAACCGTTGTTTGTGACGAACTAACCTACACACCAAATATTTTACATATTTTCTACATTGCTCTTATGACCAAACATAAAGGCAACGAAATACCTCAGATCAGTTACATATTTAAACAGACTGAGTGAAATATTTCATTTAAGTTATATTATCTAATGTGACGCAGTAAAATGATATATTATAAATTTGGCCTTCGCCTGTATACATTTTAGTACTCTGTTTCAAATGTCTATATATTTTTTTAGTAATACCCTGATTACAACAGCCATAATTTGTTACAGTGTATTTCAATCCTAGTTTAATGTCGCCAACTGTAATGGAATTTTCAAATCGATGTAGCTGATTTTATTTTCTAGATGTCCTGAGGACAGTTAGATAGACATTTATACATTCGTACAGAAAATATACCATTGCACACAACGTGGCTATAAAGATCGCATCTTCTCGCCAGTTACCTGATAAGACCATTACAATACCTCTTTACCTAGAATGCACTACTTTGTGTAGTCTGGGTGTCTCTGAATTTGAATAGATGCGGTGGGGTGGGTTCGTTTGACCTCCTTAGTTCATCGTCGCCCACTACGTTCAGATGAAAATGATTCCAGATATCATGAGTAAAGTTTGCATCAATAGTAAAGAATAAAGTTTAACATCAGATTTCAGATGATTCACGTAAGAGGAAGGTGAACTGGAGATAAGCTGAACATCAGCCCATCCCACCATATTTGTTTTTGGTTCAGACCAAGTGTAGAAGACTCGGTTGCTCCCCTGTGTCTTGGGATAGTGTCAGTCATCATCGTAATGCACTCGATTGTGCATCTGATGAGACAAAATGATTACCTCTTCTCCTAGATCGCACTACTTTTTGTGGTTTGGGTGTTTCTGAGGTCTGTGTGTCTTCGTTCTTCGTCACATATTATTTTTGGATCCATTTCGATGAACATCACTCTAGATTTCAGGAGTAAAGTCTGCAACAGCATCAAATTTCAGATGCTGCAAGTAAGTAAAAGGTGAAATGCAGCTAAGCTCATCATTCGCATCGAATCAGCTCTTCCCAATGCAGCTGCTTTATGAGTATAATGTGATAATCTATGGATTGCCTGAACATGACTTGCTTCTATATAAGATACTAGCTGTTTTCCGCGGCTTTGCACGCTTTTCGTAAGCTTTGCCCGTGTATGAGCACTTCTGGTTCAAGTGAATTATACTTACAACGCCGATGTAGAGTTTGCCTCGGAGTCACGATCAAGAAAATCTGTCAAAAGAGTATTGTACACGTACGTGTACTTTATTACAAAGTTGTCTAACACTCAAGGTTTAAGTTCAACCCAAAAATGTATTTTAAAAACATAATACCTCAAAACTTAGCTCCTTCAAATAGTATTTTATTTAATATATATATAACTAACTCGTACTTGCACTTTATAATGTGCAGGCGCTTTGTAAACCTGTATTTTTTTCCAGCGTTGCCTAGTGACGAGTTACATCAATGGGCATAGCATATAAACCTTCTCTGTGGAAAAATAAATGTACAGGCAAATTTTCATAATCATCGGTTAAATAGTTTACGATTCCATAAAGGACAAACACACAAACATTCATTTATATATATATATATATATATATATATATATATATATATATATATATATATATATATATATATATATATCGCCTCTCTGTTAGATGTTTGCTCATTTTGATAAAAGCCAATTTATCCAAAAGAAATCCGATGAAAGATATGGAAGAATGTTAGATAAATTGAGAAGAAAAGTTTGTAATTGTTTTACATGGAGTGTTTTTGTATAAAATATCCAATAAAACAATATTTTAACTGTATAAATTATTTATGTTGCTTTGTTAACGGAAATATAATTAATTATAAATAGTAAAATTAATTTTACTTTCATAGTTTTTATGCTATTATTCAGGTAATAGTTTTAAGTACCAATTTAATATTGTAACAAAATATATTATAAATGAAAAATTTATCTTATCTAAATTATGAGTGAGTGTAACAGACTGCTACTGATCTTGTTGTACCACATCGCGTTTTCTAAATAAAACATTAATTGGTAATACAAAAATACAGTTAATTAAAATATTTAATACACATTTTGAAATAACATGAAATCTTATACTGTAGATTAATCTATTAATTTTATTAAATCTGTTTTATGGTAAAAATCTTTTCGTTTAAAGATACTTGTCATGGATTTTGCACATTTACTAAAAATAATTTTTCGGTATTTGGAACTACTCATAAAATTTTACTTACTAAACACATAAATATATATCAAAATATAATAATGGAAAGTCTGCTTTACTAAACTTAATGGAAGTGATGAAAATTTACTCCAGTATTTGTCGTAAAAACATTTATGTTGTACTAAATCACAAATTTTGACTTAAATAAAAGAGTATTTATTTATTTAAAGTGATTAAAGGTAGGTTGAACTATAGATATTATAATATGTTATATCAGACAAAAAATTAGTGTTTGTCGTCTTTATCCTGTGAGAATTAACAAAATACAAAACCTGAGAACAAACTCTTTTCCAGACGTTCTAAGAACACTCCAGGAATTATACTGTCCCTGGAGTCACTTTACTTAACTGTTTCTCTTCTTCTCCTCACAAGTGGAATCCACAACATCTTCAAACTGTTGTTGAGAGAAATACAAAGACTGAGGAGAGTGGGGAGAGACAAACAATAAACAATCTCTCCAACTCACATTACGCAGAAGTCCCAAACTCCCAAATAAAGTTGATGTTAGCAAAATTGGTAAGGGATGTCTCACCATATTTGTAACATGATTACTATTTGTCAATTTTGAAATAATAGAATGTAAACTTAAATTAAACGGATAACAATGTTTGAAAAAATTAGATCAGACATATTTTGGTTTTTTATTAGGTAAAACATTGAGTTGTTAGTTAAATGTACTCGTACTTTAGACGAAACGTAATTATAAGAATTTTAAGTACTAAAACAATTACACTTAAGAGTAAATACTGTATTTTTATTCTTACCTAAACTTTTAATCAATTTAACAGAATATCTTAATTGCATGTTTTAAGAATTGCTTAAATAGTTTATCTACAGTAAATACCAGATTTATAAACCTTATTACATAATTATGTGTTGCAATAATCGAAAAGACATGACGATACTATTAAAGAAGGTTTTATCAGTCGAATCTATGCTGCCTAGTAAACTAAAACGGCATTTAGAAACTGTCAACTCAAATTTGATAGGGAAACCAAGAGAGTTCTTTAAAATAAAGGAAACTGAGGCAGTAAAACAAAAGGATTCTTTTTCTAAACATTCCAAAGCTAACAGCGATGCACTTTTAGCTTCATTCAAAGTGGCATATCACATTGCAAAATGCGAAAAGCCTCACACAATTGCGGAAGAGCTTATTTTACCAGCTGCCATTGACTTCGCTAAGATAATGATTGGCGAGGATGCAGGGAAGCAGCTTCTTAAAATTCGTCTGTCAAACAATAGAATAATCAGGAGGATTGATGACATATCTGAGGACATTAACAACCAGCTTATAAATAGTTTGAGAGGTAAAGAGTTCGGAATTCAATTAGACGAAACTACTGAAAGTCACAAAGACGCTAATTTAATTTGCTACGTTAGGTATGTGAATGAAAACCAGTTGATAGAAGATTTGTTGTTTTATTAGGAAATTGAAGGAGGCACCTCTGGTAAAGAGTTGTTTGATATTTTTAACAATTTTATGGCGGAGAATGATATTAACTGGGAAGACTGTGTTGGGGTGTGTACTGATGGAGGCCGGTCAATGTCAGGCCACTACCAAGGACTGCAATCTCGCATTCGGGAAAAAGCCCCAAACGCTGTTTGGACACACTGTATTATACACCGAGAAGCACTGGCAGCAGCAAAGTTCAGTTCAGAGTTAAATGCAGCTATAAAAACCGTGATCCAAGTAATAAATTTTATCAAAACAAGACCAATGAAAGCCCGGTTTTTTTCTAAACTATGTGATGACACAGGCGCTCAACACTCGTCGCTTTTGTACTATAGCAGTGCTCGATGGCCATCTCTGGGCAATTCTCTGCTAAAATTGTTTGAGCTGAGGCAAGAAATCCACATTTTTTCTGAGTGAAGACAATAATGCTCTTGCTGATATGTTTATTGATAAAAGTTTTCTCCTTAAACTGGCGTTCCTGACAGATATTTTTTAACGTTTGAACATTCTTAACAAGTCTTTGCAGGGGAACAATACGGATATTTTTCAATTGACCAGTAAAGTTGAAGCATTCAAGAAGAAACGTATGCTTTGGGAAAAAAGTTTGAAGAATGGAGATTGTTCGATGTTTTCAACTTTGAATCAGTTTCTTAAAGAAAACGATCTTACTCTGAAAGGAGAAATGAAAGCAATGTTGACTCAGCACTTGTCTAGAGTACAAAGTTATTTTGAAGACTACCTGCCAAAACATGAAATCAAAGCGCAGCAGTGGGTAAACGACCCTTTTCAAACTGAAATGCCTGAAAACTTCAGCAATGAAGAAGCAGAACAGCTAATTGACATTTCAACGGACTTGTCTTTGAAATCAAAATTTCAGTCCCAATCCCTGTTTGAGTTTTTGAATGGTATTGAAAACGAATTTCCACTGTTGAGCAAAAAGGCTTTGCGTGCAGTTATTCCATTTGCGATTGTGGTTTTTCCGCTGTTGCAGTGATACAATCCAAGTATAGAGCAAAGCTTAACATTGAAAAGGAAATTCGGGTTGCTATATCAAAATTTACACCCAGGTGCAATGAGCTTATAAAAGAAAAACAAGCGCATCCGTCCCATTGAAACAGAAACTTATGGACTTTGTTGTTTATGTATAATATTTTTCAAGTTAGCATTTCATTTCCATTATAGAATTTCTTATAAAGGGAGTCGTGTTTTTTCTTATGGTTGTTTTAAGTTATTATTATTACATTTTTTTGCAATAAATCAAGTACAATCCAACTTTTGTGTGTTTAATGATGTTTTTTACCGTTGTAAGAACAAGGTAAACCTAGAGTGTTGTTAAAAAAGTAATAACAATCTTATTAATAATGCTACGTAAAGTATAATAACAAATAACTATTAAATTTTTATACAAAAATTTAATTATCGTAATGTAAGTGCAATGCAAAACGGATAAATTATACTAGGTGCGCCGCAATGCCATGTCTGTACTCTAAGGGAACCGTGGGCCAAAAAAGTTTGGGAACCTCTGTACTATAGTAATGAAAATAAAACTCTTATTTTAGTTCTTTTGATGTAATACGTGTAAGCAATAACAAGAGTGAAAATTAGTAAACATAACTAAAATTGTAAATAAATTATAAATATATTGTGAACCTTGTTCTTACTTTAAATTGCATATAATAACTATTGAAAAAATAGAATGATATGAAAGTACTTGTCACACTGTGTAAGGAGTAGTGGTACACAATTAAAATATCGAATACCTATAATAATACAATTGCGAACTTAACGTAAACCCTGTTTCTACTTCGAATAGTGTATTTATCATAGAATACCTATTCTGAAGCATGCATAATAAAAACTTTAAACATATATTTTAGATTTCATACATCTTTTCCTATTACTGCTTTGATTTTGCCATGTAAACAAAGGATTCAAGCATTTGTCTATTAAATAATTATGCCAAGTATAATAATTATATAATAAAATATTTAACAAAAAGATGATTGCACAAAGAATACTTATATGAGGCATGATGTTAATATTACGCAATTTTAAAACATAACTGTTGATCTGTAATGAGTTCTTATCGTTAACATTGTTGTGCTGATATTAAACGTCGTATAATAGTTAACACATTTTTATCCATATTTACGTTTGGTATTTGGGTAACCAAAACGTCAATGAAATATTTTGGTCCGATATTATTTTGTCATGAAACGAATAATTTTATAATTTCATTGTGTATGTTAATAATTCTGTATGATGATTGGATGTATGAAATTAACATTTTATTATATTATTTTGTGTTAGTCTTGATCACTTTCTATTGTTTTTAATCAGTCTTGTAATATTTGTTTTGTGGACTGTTTGTGAAAATGTAATGTGTTTTAAACTTTATAATATGTTTAAGGTCCTAAAACAATCTAAATATGTGTATAGAATGTTTCTATTAAACTCTCTTTCCGAGGGAATGCGATACAGCATTGAAATAATATTTACGAATATAAAAGTTTCCAGCATTGTATTACCACATTCTAACCGAGTGATGAAGATCAGATGCTATAAGTTTGCAGTAGTAACTCAGTTTTCCACAACGATTATATTTTGATTAATTAGATCAGTCAAACAGAATGACTAATTGAGCTTCATATCCAGAGTTGCTTGAGACAATTCAAGATATCTTCCCGGATGGGGTCTTTAATGACTCTCATCAATCGTGGTGATGCTAGAACTAGTAATATTCCAAGTAGAGATTATATATCGCTAATATTGTACGTTTGCCCAAGATCCAGTAATTTTATGCTAGTATCTATCTCATAAGTTTGACATATTTTTAAACGCTACATAAGAATTAAATTGCAGTTGCTCAAAAAGATTAATTAAATCTAAAGAAGTAAATTTTATAAATTTTCCTGTTACCTCCATTGGTATTAGGGATTATTCAAAATTTTAAATATTTTCTAATGGAGTTAAAATTAAATGTTGTGATACATTAGTATTCTTCTTATACAAACAAGTAAACACCACTACAACACACTGACCTACAGCTATATAACAAATAAAGTAATGTCTGCTCACTTGATTTTATTTAGAGATATCATTCAAAGTATACGATTTTTAATCATTGTAATGCTAATAATAACGTCATATACAAAATTTGAAGTGAAAACCTTATTAGTTAGTTTTTAGTTTCGATCTAATCAACGAAATTAAACTTTATGTTGCATTTATTATGTTCTGCAGATTTTACGTAAAAAACGCTATTAGTGTTTTATAATTTCAGATTCAAATTTCGTCAGGACTGAATTTTGGAGACTACATACATGACAAAGTCGTAAAGCTGATTCTTTAAAACACATTACAGACATATATTTTTATGAATTTATTGCTATTAAAACCACGCTTCCCATCTCCTGAATGTGGTTCCTGTCTATCATCATGGCTTGAAGTCCAGTACGTGATTGAATTCAAGTTCGGAACAAAAGATAATCAGTTTATAAATGGGTTCACTACAAAAATGCCAAAGCAATTACTGTAGTGGAAGATTTCACTATTCACGAAATCTTATGACACAGGAATTTTATAGTATTAGGTTAAGGTAACATGGCTGATTTTGTCCCTTGATCTTTGAATATATTACAATATCCATTTGGGTTTCCCTAAAACACATTAAAACACAACTTAAACTATTACTAGGTATTCAATTCAGTCAAGTCCAATCCTGTGTCTTACTCAACACACTAGGTTATACGTGGAAATCACGTAGACCTATTTAAATAACAATATCAGTAAAACGTAGCTCCAAACTGTAGCCTCTTTCAGCATTAATTACAATATAATTACCTTATAATACAATTAATTATAACTTAATTATAATTACAATTAATTAATTATACAGTTAATTATAATAAAAATATAGCAATGAATTAAAGAACAGGCACTATTGAAGTCATCTGATATTGTATGAAATTCCAATTAGTACTGAAATTGTAGTTGTTTGAGAAGTGTACTTTTAAATATTTAGTTTTGAAATACAAGTAAAATGATAAATATACTTTGTTTTGGTTTCATGTACACTAAGTTAAAAAATATGTTGTTGAGTCATTTTTAGTGTTAAACAGGTAATGAGACAATTAAACTAAATGAATGATTTTTTGATTCATATTAACTGCAACATCGATCAATATTTATCTTATCTTAGCCGAGCGTAATCTAATCCCATTATATAAGGGACTGCAAAAATTTAATTTTTCTTTGAACTATAAGTCAAACACTATCCATCCAATATTCTTGAACTTTTACATTAGCTTCATTTATAAAGAGGCAAAAGTAATTTTTACGATACTGTCTACCAATCCATGGATTTTGGTTCATCGTTAAGACATATTTTTATACAGGTCTTGTAACTGGTAACTATAATGGCAACAATAAAATAGCAAAAATAAAATAAATCCAAACTTATGATATTTCAAGATTTTTCACATTTAAATTTTTAGCGTAACTAACCCACAAAATAAAACATCATTATTATTTTGGTAAATAGGTGTGCTGAAAATGTCACCAATGTCTTAAAGTTTGTGTCAAAGGTTTATTTCAGTCTCGTACGTTCACTGAATTAATTTTTTTTATTATAGGTCTTTTTTATTTCAAAATATCTTTATTTAAAGAAACCTTAATCCTACTATATTAAAAATAAAATTGAAACAGGTGATCATTCTGCTTTAGTGTGAAAGGGTACTGTGGGTATATAATGGTTTATTTTTAGCATTTTAATGATCGAGCGTTTTAAATAGAATTTAATTAATTGGGAATAATTATTATTATGATTGAAGAATAGTCTTTATTAAATAATCTATTTTAAATAGTTGAAATTAAAATTATTTTATGATTCTAAAGGCAATAAATGCAATAAGGGTGTAGTTTAAATTTTAAACGATCATTATTTACAATGAAAATTGCATTAACTATTTTGTACTTGTGGTTTTAGGCACATATTTAAACTTACTAACAATATTAAGGGCTCAAATAGACATTATGAATATAGCAATGTTTTCTTTTTGTCCATTTGTGTGATAATCCTTGAAAAAATGTCTTAAAGACTTGCAGCTTGTTACGTTAGACCCTTTTTTAAAAGGATAGGCTCTCAAAAGTTTGACAAGTTTTTGTTACAGTCAGGTATTTAAAGTCAGATTTGTAAAGACTTTGGATCCTCTGACACCAGCTATTGTTAGGTTAGAAACACAGTATTCGTAAAGTAATACCATTTCGGTAATTTGTAATTCTGTTTTTTTATAAGTATCAGACCATAATAAGTTAACTTCTGATGCACAACCACCAATTTAGTCATGAAAGATATAATGGCAAGTGTTTAAAAATTTATACAATATTTGTATATGTATTACTGTATCGCCAATCAATTTTTGATGACAGTACGGGTTTGTATATATTTTTAGAGATGATACTGAATACAACACAACGTGTATAACCATTTGAATATTTATGACCAATTAATTATCTGTCCTATGCCACAGCTGAAATTTAAGGAACAAATACTTTTGAAAAGATTCTGTCTTTTTTTAAACAATGTTTTATGTTAAGATATTTGTTAGTAGTACCGTGACAAATATAGTTTTTATTTAAATTCGTCTATCTCTTGTTTGGAAATAAAGTTACAGGCGTGTACATTTTGTGTACATAATTTCATAAAAAAACTTAATTTAAACTTCACGGTGAATTACAAATGGTAGTATGGCCGTCAGTCGTCCATTGTTATAACATTTCGGATAAGAATCCATTGTTTCCCTCGCTTAAGCAATAAATCTTAGAATTTCTACGTAGTTTCATTTAAAGCGTTGGTTGTATAAATTATTATTTATTGAAATGGATTTAACGTTTTCGATCTAGAAACAATTGTTCATCTCTTTTAAAGTCAATTTTTTAAACAAATAAAATTTAACTTTAAATGAATTTACTTATTACAAAATGCTTTTTTAGTTTTTGAGTATTGGATGTCATTGTCGTTGTAGTTATATCTTATAGATTATACAGTTAGCGGTGTAGATTGGTCGGACTCAAATTCTATAGTTAGGAACCCTTTCATAAAAAAAAAAAAAAAAAAAAAAAAAAAAACATAATATATATATACATTATTAGTTTAAATTATAACCTCATCAAAGCTGGTTAGGTTTGGTTAGAGGAAAGATATAGGGTGGTGGATCTACGGTAAATAATATCCTAATTAATTCACTGGAAAGGTGCCCCTCTTCCGATAGCAACGACGAGAGGTTATGATATTGAATTCGAATTTATAATAAAATTTAATGATTCCATATACCAAAAAGACAAAAAAACTTTATAAATTAGAATATATTATTAAGAAATTACAGTATTAAAAACTATTTTCCATACATTTGGGAACTCTACTTAATACACGAATGAATAAGTGTTAAAAGTTAAACTTCAGAAAGTGCAAATGTAAGGGAATTCCCTATACCTGCCATTAATATACATAATTATCAGATTTCAGATCAAAACACTGTTGTGTTACAAAAACCGATAACAAATGTACATTTCATTGGCACACATCCAGGATTTTTAAGCATTGTTAGTGGTATTTTCTTTAGAAAACAAATCCATTGTAAGGAGTAGAGGTTTTTAAAAAGGATTAAGTAGAGAAAAAAACGGGTTAAAGTTATCTTAACGGCTTAAATCTATTTCATAATTATATCATACTTAGATTCAAATAATATTTATTTTAACACCTTGTACATTGTCCCATTCTTTACTAAACCTAGCATATTTTATTATTGATTTTAGACCTAATTATATTTTTGGATGAGTGCCGAATAAATTATTTAAAATTATTATTTAATATTTTCAAATAGTCCAAAAAGTGTTTCTTTTGGACTTACTAACTGTTGGTTTTTAAAAACCTAAAGTAAAAATTTAGGTTGGGTTTTAAACACTCATATTAAGTAAATTGGTACCGTTTTATTTCTTTAAAATATACAAAGAGGTCAAAAAATCATTTTTTGAAAACACAATAATCTTTGTTGCATATTTTATACCAGTTGACTTATTATAATATTACAACACGTTTAAAGATCAACCCCACAATGTCTTTACACTCATACTGTAACAGCGCTGCCTGCAGTTGAAAGTTTATTGTACCTCTCTCTTTTATTTTGACATGAAAAAAACCATTTCTTCCTATACTTTCCCTATGATTCTAAATGCATTTTGTAACATGCACCTTTTAACGCGTATTAGGAATACTATACATACATATATATATATTTTTACAAAATATTTGTATACAAAAAATATTAATTGTGGTCGTAAAATATTACAGAAATAACTTAAATAACTTAATATTTATATACGTATTGAATACTTTAATGAAGATTTACTTGCAATTACTAAAACAAGTTAACAGATTAAACATATGAAATGAATGTGTAACATTGTAAGGGTCAACAGTCCATTTACACGATGTCAGACACAATGGAGATAAATATCAGTGTTGTCACGTTGATATAAACGAATATCCTCTCCGATTTCCTTCTAAAACCGGTCAATAAATAATTGTATAAAAAATTCACGTTTACATCAGCGATGTAACATCCCTTTCGTTAAAAGCAGTATATCATTGTATTGTAATGTAATTTATTTACTATTATAAACATTGCTATGTATGTTTTACTTTAATTATTATTACTTAAACCTCATAATAATATCATAGATCCAAAAGTGCCTTTGATTGTTAGCTTAGCTTTCACGCGTAAACTATTTAACCAATAGTACTGAAATGTTACATGGAAATTTTAAGGTTCCTGGTATAAATAATATTCATATTATTATTTCGGAAATCCCTCCAGGATACTCTGTGCTGGTCAATAAAGTAGTGAATAATCCCATGTTCGTCTATAAAACTGCAAAATATAAATTCAAAGAGCCTGCTGAATGTTGATTATCTGGTATTCTTTTTCATTTTTACTCTGATTTAGTTGTAGCAATAGTTCCTATTTGAATATTGACTGCAATCACTGATGATCACGGAGTAAGGTAATATATATATACATATATATATATAGAAAATTTTAAAGTATTTGTAAATATATACCATCATCTGAAATTGTTTTCACTTCAAGAGTATTAGATATAAATGAAAAGTTAGTACCTAACTCTTACTGTAAATTATAAAAGGCGGTTATAAAAGCCATCTAAATGGTCTTTCGACAGATGTAGTCATTTTATATATGTATATTATGTATTCTATGTTATATATATTATGTATGTATATATATATATATATATATATATATATATATATATATATATATATATATATATATATATATATATATATACTAGCAGACCCGACAGACGTTGTCCTGTACACAGGTCTTTAATTCGAAAATTTTAAACTTTGATTAATCTGTAACAATCTGGGCTGTTTTGATAAAAATGTCTATTAAAAAGTTATTACAATATCTAACTTCATCACATGTACATTTAATCACACCTCGACCAACCGATAGTGTGTGAGTATAACATGAGTGATGTGAAATGTAGAGGATGTTTTAAATGAAAACTTACTTAATCTGAAGGTAAAAAAGTTGCAACAAACTATTTTATAACAGGTATATTTTTTAAATTTACAACTTAATTTATCGTAATGCCATTGAATGTACAATATTTTTTGTTAATCCTTTAGGAGTATACACAAACAAATCAGATTATTTTCCGATAGGGCTGAAGTATAATAAGTGACCTCCATCACAATCGAATTATTGATATTTCTGAATAGCCTATATAACTACTATCCGAATTAGATTATAGTTATGTAAAGGCTGAAGTATAAAAAGTGGCCACCATCAAAATCGAATTATAGATATTTTTGAATAGCCTATCTAAACTATTAAAATTACGAACTGAATTAGATTATAGTTATTTAAAGGCTGAATTATAATAAGCGGACAACATCGCATTAAAATTATTGATATTTCTAATTAGCCTATCTAAACTACCGAATTTCATTATCTTTATATTTCTTGTGTGCGTGTGTATGGAGCTGAACTCCTCCTTAATGGGTGGACCATCTTGGAATCTTTTACATTGTATCCAGCAGAATGCGCTACGATCACAGTTTCAAATGTTTTCTATTTTAATTCCAGGTTTTCCTGACAGTTTGTGCTGCTATCAAATATGTGTGTGGTTTTGTAACATTGTGTAATTATTGTGTGAGTGCTAATTGTAATATTACATTAATAGAGATTGAAGATGTTTGAAGTACATAAAAACTATAGTCATTTATTGAAGTTATTGAACTAATTTTGAAAATTTATTGAACGAAGTGAGTATATTGGTCGCATAACCTAAGTAGCATACAAATCAAAAGGTTGTGTTTCTATGTGTGAATAACTATTGTTAACAGTTTGGTCACATAAGTTCAAATTAAGTAGCCTATAAATCACATGATTGAATAACTATTCGTCCTCTTCCACGAAGACGTGGCATTTTTGTGGAAAAATAAAATTCTGTATAATAGTATATAATGAATATGAGTAACTTATTGAATATGTAATTTTAATTAAGTAACTTCTAGATAAAAATGTATAACAACATAGACTAAGGTATCTAAAATACTAAAGTAGTATTCCCCATAGGTCTGAAGTACAATAAGTGGCCACCATCACAATCGAATTATTGATACATCTGAATAGCCTATCTAAAGTACTAAAATGACGATCCAAATTAGATTATAGTTATTTAAAGGCTGAAGTATAATAAGCGGCCACCATCTCAATCGAATTATTGATATTTCTGATTAGCCTATCTAAACTACTGAATTTCATTATAGGTATTTAAAATTACAGTATAGTATCAGAACTGGCCAGTAGAATTTAATTTAAAACCAATTCCTACATATATAACAATAGTTATTGACACATGTGATTCTCTATTAAATTAATATTACAATTAGCACTCACACAATAATTACACGATGATACAAAACAACACACAAATTTGATAGCAGCACAAAACTTTCGGGAACTAAAATAGAAAAACATTTGAAACTGCGATCGTAGCGCATTCTGCTGGATCCAATTTAAAACATACCAAGATAAAAAACAATTTATTTATAAACCAAAAATTAACTGATCAATCACTGCACACTTAATATTTACGAATTTCAGTTAAAAGTGTATTTTACTAAAACTTCCAATTTTATATCTGGATAACCTCTATTGATATTCCTGATTAGCCTATCTAAACTACCGAATTTCATTATACGAGGGTTGTTCAATAAAGACTGAGACTGTGTCTATAAAACATTTATTATTTAATTCTGATCTACATCAAATTTTTCACCTTTAAAGTATTCCCCATTAAGTGAAATGCACTTGTCCCAGCGCCTTTGCCATGCCTGGAAAACGTTAGAGAAGCCATCCTTTGACATGTTCTTCAGGATCACCTCCAAAGCCTTTACTGCATCCTGTTCCGAATCAAAACGACGTCCCTTTAATTCCTTTTTTGCAGTAGGAAACAAAAAAAAGTCACAGGGTGCAAGGTCAGGACTATAAGGTGGGTGGGGCACGACCTTAATGTTTCGTTTGGCCAAATATTCTGTCACAACGTGTGCAATGTGAGGCCGCGCATTGTCGTGATGAAGTTTCCAGTTTCCTCGAAGTTCTGGACGCTTTCGAGAAATGTGATCATTCATTAATGTAGCCAAAACTTGTTTGTAATAGTCTCCATTGATTGTCTGTCCACGTGGAACTGAATGAGTGTACACCATTCCTTTATAGTCAAAAAAGTAATGACCATTGCTTTGTTTGCAGATTTGGTTGCCCTAGCTTTCTTCGGGCGACCTTCATTTTTTTCTACCCACTCAGTGCTTTGGATTTGCATTGCAGGGTCATACTGATAAACCCAGGACTCATCAGCAGTGATTACACTCTTCCACCAATCTCTCTTCAAACGAACCGCTTCCACTCAAGGCAAACATCGACACGGTTTTGTTTTTTGTTCAGGTGTGAGTAAACGAGGAATCCAACGAGCACACACTCTAGACATGTTAAGATTGTCTTTTAAAATTGTGTGAGCACTACCTACCGATATGTCAAGGAGTTCAGCAATCTGTCTAACGGTCAGACGTCGGTCGGTTTTGATCATTGCCGCTGCTGTATTGATGATTTCCTCAGTGAGAGCAGTAACTGGGGCACCATCTCCTCCCTGCAACTCTGGGTCCTCTCTTCCCTCCTTACAATCTTTGAACCAGCGAAAACAGGAAGCACGAGACATTGCGTCATCCCCAAAAGCTTGCTTTATGTCTTCATAAGTGTTAGTCGCAGTTTTGTTGAGTCTAACACAAAACTTAATCGCATATCGTTGTTCACGCAAACTGGACATGATAAAACGTTGGAGGCGGCACTTACCAAGCTGATGTTCAAATGAGCGCTGATGGCTTTGTGATAGAGATAAAGCAATTCAGTGTCTGTTGGTAAACAATAGGGTCCAAAGGTATTGGAAAAACCTGGCATCATGTCTTATCAGAGCAGTATGGGGAAATCCCGGGCTCAGTCTCGGTCTTTATTGAACAACCCCCGTATTTATTTAAAATTACAGTATAGTATCAGAACTGGCCAACAGAATTTAATTTAAAACCAATTCCTACACTATTAACAATAGTTATTCACACATGTGATTTGTATGCTACTTAATTTGAACTTATGTGACCAATTTTGACTGCAGATTAAAAATGTAAATTACAACAAATTATTTGAAATCCATTAGTTTAAAACTTGATTATCTAAAATGTTAACAATAGTTATTCACACATAGAAACACAACCTTTTGATTTGTATGCTACTTAGGTTATTTGAGGTAATGCGACCAATAATCTCTATTAATGTACTATTACAATTTTAGCACTCACACAATAATTACACAATGTTTTATTTTTTATTTTCTTCTTTTTGCCTGTTGGCTGGCCTTTATAAACTTATAATGCGGCCACGTAGTACACTTTTTATAACTTCATTCTATTATATTTTAATGTTATTTGCCGTATTTACTTTTGAAACTACAAAACAACACACACACATTGATAGCAGCTCAAACTGTCGGGAAAACCTGGAATAAAATAGAAAAACATTTGAAACTGCGATTGTAGCGCATTCTTCCAAGATCAACACTTAATAATTTACTAAGAATTTCACTTAAAAGCTAAAACTTCAAATTTTATATCTGGATAATCTCTATCCTCCAAAGTAAGTACAGAATATATTGAAATAAGAAGTGGAACATTTTAATACAATTGCCATAAAAGTTCAATTCTTGATGGAATATCTTAACTGTGGCAACTAGAGAAATTAATATTGACGTCAGAAATGTAATTCTCTGAATCGAGAATTGCTCATTATGTGCAAAGCGTATGAAATTGCTTAAGATGCCGCGGGTAACTGCAAGAGGAATCAGAAAGCAATATGTCCGGAATTAAATTTAATGAAAAACTTCAAAAGAAATTGAGTCCATTTGTTACTTATAGTGTTAATTCATAAGTGTGTTTACTCAGATAGATAAGAACTTCGAGTTTTAGGGCTTCTTAACATTGGTCTATAAAATTCCGGTGTTAATGAAATCTTTGGAACTATTCAATAATATACATGGAATTTTAGATACAATGCTAAGCAGAAGAATTGCGATCAAAACTGCAGGTAAGTGCTAGTTTGCTGTAAATATTTTCAATTAAACAAGTATAACACGAAAGTGTTTCATTTCAGGGAATAAGTATTATTATTCTGTTTCCTGTATATTGTGAGTATTATTTGTTACACGTTCAACGTAGCACATAATTCCTATATATAACGTAAGGAATAAGAACAATTATGATCATATCGAGCTGCACAAAATGTACACATCGATAGATCATTTATAAGATAAATTATATCAAAAAAATTAGATTTGCTAAAATGATGGATATGGATTATACATTCTCACCTTAATCAAGTTATGCCTTTGTGGTGATGTATATATCCATACAAGTAATTTGGTTAACATGTTTTGTTTAAAAAAAATACTGTAAATAAATTAATGCTTCACTATGTACGTATGTATTTGTGAGACAAGTATAATCATAATATTAGAATCCAATGTTAATAAAAAGTGGACAAAACCAAACCATTAATCTCAATGTGTGTTATGACTTAAAATATGTTATGTATATAATATTACTTAATAACAAATATCTTGTTAGAGAATTTTAGGATTTCCTGATTCACATGTTTTTCCTTCTTAATATATGGTTTTTTTGATGAGCTGTATGAAAGGCTATAACTGTAATGGTTAGATATTTTCAAAGTTTGTATGACTGTATGTCCACAAAGTATCTTAAAACCTATGTTAAATATATAACGTAGGTAAGCAAGATCACTTTTTCTCGCTCATATATGCGGATAAAAAGAGATTAGGTAGTTACCCTAACCATAAAATCATCCATCCCCATCCCATCTTCTTTTGAGGAAAAAAGATACCTTAGATAAGCTGTGCAAATGTGTGTTTTGGGGTGTTGCAGAATTTAACAGTAACTATTTTATTAAGTTTGTTTAGCTTTTTTACATTTTGTAACATTTACTTAAGGTTATAATTTTTGGGAACATATATTTTTCTTTTATTTTTAAATCTTAAGTGTTGATGTAAATATGTAGCATTAAATATTTAAAATATTCGGTAAATTAGATTTGACTGTAAAATAACAAATAAACGCGTTAAAAATTACGCTAAGAAACTACGCTATGTATTTGTCATATTTCTTGAATAATGACCAAGCGTAAAAATATTACACCTACTAACTTTTGGGTGAGGAGCAACAAAACATGTTAAATAGCACTTTTATTCTTGTAACATAATATGATATTAAAGGTATGGTTAGTCAAGAAAAAAATACACTTTTAGAATTGCACAAAGACTACTCTAAAAGAAATGGCAGCTCCCTTTTTTATATTATGGGTTATATTAATATTAAGTTATTTATTAAATTATATATATATATATATATATATAATAACAATGATATTTAAAAGAGGGTGCAACTTACTTTTCAATCACTCTGTATATGCTGTAGTTAGACGTGATACTCGTATTAAAAGGAAAAAAAGAAAGATATAGTCGAAACCATGCACACGAACTAGAGCTGACACTAGAGTTCTTAGTACAAACGATATTTAATCACTTTGTTAGCAGTACAAATAGAACATGCAGCAAACCAATCTTATCCTCAGGTTACCAATTTCAGTTCATTACTGTATAACTACTGTATACTATAGTTCTTAAAATATCCAATTGATTAATTAACAATGTGTAAAATAAATATTTTAGGTGTATATTTTTTTGCATATTTTTTGCATATTTGTACTATATTCATATTCCTAATGTATTGTTTGGCAAAACTGTTTATTTCATTACTCGTTCTCGAGTTATGTGTACTGCTAATAAGAATTGTAAAAAATATTAGTTTCATTAGCATCTAGAATATATAATTATAAATATGGTGTATTTACAATCTTGCCTCTTTTTAAAGGTATATCGTTTTATAAGCAGTGTAAAACCAAAATATACAAATCATCATGAATTGTCTGAGCGTTAACGTAGTTCACAATGCCTTTTAAAATATTATTATTGTCTTTCTGCTTGTTTTATTTTCTATATAGCCTATCTTGTTTTACGAAACATTAAAAAACGAACAGACAAGTATACATTAAATTGTGAATGAATCCTATATACAAGGAACACTAAGTTTATCGATAGATGTAGACCTATCAGATTTGGATGAGCGTTACTAAATATTTTACAATGGTCTTGTAGGTAACCGAGAAAATAGCAGAAAAATTAATTCTTATTTAAAATCTTGTATAAAAGCTAATATAATTATGAATAATGAACTATTATCTGCCATTTGACATTTAAATAATGAAATGAGCTATATTATTGAAATTTCCCGTTCAATTTTAGCATAGTCTGTCACAGAGTATGTAGATAACACTTGTAGAACAGCAACCTATACAAAATTTGAATGTACCAGTATTCTATGAGATAGCGATAATTTTGACTGCGTCAATGTACATAAATACGTATTTATACTTACATAAATTATACGAATTCAAATACATTACCAAATGAAAAGTTAAACAAACATGTGCATTTGTGTTTGTATGTAATATGTATTATGCTTATATTAGTGCCAACCCTTAAAAATGTGCCTAAATATGGGTAGGTCTACAAAAAATGTGGATTTATATTGAATTCAAAGAAAAGATCATTATACCCCGAGGGAGTGATCATTATAAGTCTGTTGCCTGAGCTGGTGTTAACGGTCTAACGCGATCATTACCGTCTGTGTACAAACTGCCAACAATGTACCGCTCCTAATTGTTTGGTTATAAAACACGGTTAGCCTTTAACGATCTATTTGTTTTTCAGTCATTATTCTGCTATACAATAATGACTTTGAAACACCATTACAATGTAAAGGAAACCTGATTTTTTCGAACATTCGCCACCGTTCAGCGATACAAAAGTCAGTTACACTACGTTGCTATATATGTAATCTGATCTCTTTGTCAACTAAATAAACAACCCAAAAATACAAATTACATTCAATACTTACAATTTAAGCATTATAACACACATGCAAATAAACATATATTGAAAACATAGGTTAAAATAAATCAAACTTATAAATATAACTTCAAATCAGTTTCTCGTTGCATAAATGTATGCAATGTTTAACAATAATTTAGGATAACTTTACATATCGATTATAACATATATACATAAATTACAAATTTCAATGTGTATAAAAGTGTTTTTAAACTTAAATCATCCATTATTCACTGAACATAACATTTTATATGTTTACTGGATTGTATTATTTCAATTCAGAATTAATAAACACTCAATTATTGCGATAATGAATATAGCTATAACATTTTAACACGTAAAGGGTGTCCAGTAAAAGTGTATACTTTAGATATGAAGGTATGTCCTAAAACCTTTATTTTTCCGTCTATCCGTCTGTAAGTGAATTTTTACAAAAAATATATCTTAGAAACCAGTTAAGATAAAGTTGTGAAACTTGAGATTTGTAATAAATAATCTTTAATAGACCTTTTTAAAAATAAAATATTTCATAAGACTTTTAACCTGTTTTGAATGGCGGATTCTAATCTGTTTTGAGTTATTTTAATGGAATAATTTATACGTCAACTTCATTTTCTAACTAATAGAATTTTGCTAAAGTTCATTGAAGCCTATCACCATTAAGGCCGGTAAAAGTGTTTTTGTCATTAAGAGAGGTAACAGGTTAAAATATTTAATTTCTGGTATGTTTCATATACGTCACGTTTCTGTTTTAGATTTAGCAATAAAATGTATACACATTACACACACACACACACACACACACACACACACACACACACACACACACACACACACACACACACACACACACACACACACACACACACACACACACACACACACACATACACAATGAATATAAATATATAAAAGAAAATATTCAAAATTCTGTCTTAAGAGCATGCTTTGTTCAGATTTGAAGTACATTAACTCTATTAAATATAAAATAAACACTTAAACCTTTTAAAGAAATCTTTAATAGAATATTATACAATATGATATTGATAGTGATTACTTAATTTGTGTGTGTGTGTGTGTGTGTGTGTGTGTGTGTGTGTGTGTGTGTGTGTGTGTGTGTGTGTGTGTGTGTGTGTGTGTGTGTGTGTGTGTGTGTGTGTGTGTGTGTGTGTGTGTGTGTGTGTGTGTGTGTGTGTGTGTGTGTGTGTGTGTGTGTAATCAAAAATTTCAAATAACCAACAATGTTGCTCCCCGAAAGGTATATTTTTTTAGCTAGCAGTTTAATTCTAAAGATCAAATCAGCAATCCAATTTTCGGTTAGTTCGAAGAATACGTTTCAAGTCCCTAATGACCTTCTATCAAGAGCTCTCATGAAACAGTCAAACAGAGGAACGGTTAGTCCTCTTAACCTCTTGACGCAAGACTAAGTAAATTTATTCCTTTTATAAAGAGCAACTTATGCTACAAGTATCTAGTTTCTAATGGTTTTCGTCAATAGTTGTTGCAGAGATGGACAGACAGCCAGAGGCACAAAAAATTACAAGATTTTTAGAAAAATTTATACAGTCCTTAATGCTAGTAATTAAGCTCAACATAATATAAAATACAATGACTTTAAGAAGTTATTACCATCCAATATTTTTGTTTCAAATATTGTCTTTACTTATTTGGCTTTTATGAAATGAAACAGCCTCTCAGAACGGGAAATGCCAGCCAGAGTGGTTGAATAAAGGAGGAACAAATGAGTCATTACAAGACAAAAGTCTGAGAAGTGGTGAAGAGACATCTATTGTGGGAAGTGTTCTTCCATTAGCGTTGAGTCAGGTCCCAACCTCTTGTATTTGAGGAGGATTGAAGTTAAAGGTTGATGCACTTAGTATTAAGTATTGGACATCTGGATTATCACTATGTGACTCACTTGATAATATTATAAACTTTATGAACCTAGCATATTTCATCGTGATGGTTATGTTTAGATTTTAATTGCAATAACTTGTATCGTTTAATCTGAATTCATTCCAGTTAAATAAGCTTTTTGATTAATATTAAAATTGTACTCCTCATATAAACTAGAAAGTGTTAGGATAGTGTGTAATATTCGTGGGATTTATATTTTAGTTTTATCCGGTTTCATTTGCATAGTGCTGTAGTGTACCTATTCTCCCATATTAACATGTATGGTATACACATCTGTGATTTTAAGTTATCAAAAACTGAGTTGTATTTGGTAGTTTTGAATAATTATTTAACACTACCAAAACTAGAATATTACCATAGTGTTTTTTCTGATTAATGTTAATATTGTGCCTACGGATAAATATTGGTGTGCATTGATTTCCTAGATACTTAAAATCATATATTCCCATCTCTCTATATTTTCTATCTTCTACGTTAAAATTGATACGAAATATGAAAACAAATATTTTTTACGCGTTGTTTCAATTATTGTTTAATACAATAAAAAATAGTAAATTTAGAACCTAATTTAAATATTTTTGCAGATATTTCTTTGGTAACCGTAAAAGGTCGGTAACGATAAATTTAATAATTAATGAGTCTGCATTTGTAGTAGTATCGGATTTTACCAATTTTTGTAAGTCTAGTAAGGTCTGAAATGTCTGAAAAGCTTATAATTGATTTTCAAATAGGACACGGTTAATGACATGTCTAGTTGAACTCTTAAGTTTATAAAATGCCACTTAGAAATTGTTGATATGAAATGAGATTATTTGTTACGATTATATCACGACGTTAGTAAATAAACATGCCATTTTACAGTTTATAAGTGTTTTATGACTAAAAGGGATGTTACCAATAGTAGTTAAATAGCTAAAAAATAGTGATTGTTACCCAGAAATTAGGTAACTACTATATTAGTCTGGTTAATAATGAGGCAAAACAGTTTTGTGCTCAGAGTTTTACTTCTTTAAATTGTTTTTATTGTAAGTTATACATTTTAAAATTCTTTTCGTAACGTTTAGATCTATTTGGTAAAAATAAAGAAATGGAATATTTACCACAATATACACAGCACACAAACTAAAGAGGGTAATAAACTTTCACACGCAACAATAGATAATCCGTATGTTCTGGTCAGAGCCACTTGCCATTGTTGTTGATATACAGCTGCACTGGTTTTGTTTGGTGGACTCTGTTCCGCTATATGCAGCTGTTTGGTATATCCCTCAGTCCTTTATTTACCGACGTGAACCAAGGGATTAGGCTGATCTTAAAATATAAAGAGGTGTCACTTTGAGAATTTTTGGAATTCGCAAACTTTTTACATATCATATTTATAAAATAACTGCGTATTTGTTTATATATTGGCCAGAATTACCGAATCAGTTGTAAATTACATAAAACTCACTCTCGTACTTCAAAATTCAATATTTTTTTTAATTGTAATATGAGGTATTAAAATTTATAAAGAAACTCAGTCCACAACTAGGCCTTATTGTAACAGTAGTTTAGCCTGTATGTCTGCTCCGTACACTGGTCTGTACGAAAATACATAGTGGAAAAAAACTAGCAATTTCAATTTTGTACATAGATTTCTCTTGGTTCTCGGAGGAACTCTAAGGACTTTGAGGTCAAATTTCAGTCACTACTTACGTACGCATGTATGTCCGTATGCCACT
Organism: Homalodisca vitripennis; assembly: GCF_021130785.1. Classification (NCBI taxonomy): domain Eukaryota; kingdom Metazoa; phylum Arthropoda; class Insecta; order Hemiptera; family Cicadellidae; genus Homalodisca; species Homalodisca vitripennis. The sequence continues at coordinate 75,432,941 of NC_060214.1, read as the reverse complement.
GTGCAATGACTCTTGCCACATAGGTTGAGATTGATCCAAGAAAGAGCCCCATTGTTTTAAAGAGGTAATGTCAAAAGTCTATCCGTCTGTCTTTATATTTGTCGCTCTGATCGTCTGTGTTATAACTCTTAATAAAAAACCTCTTCAGACTTTAAACTTAGTGTATTGCTTTCTGTGATAAAAAATATAGATATTGATATCAAAGGGACAAAGAGCAGTCTTCCAGTCTCTCTGTCTGTCCGTCAGCCTGTATATTCAACATCAATTTAAATAATTATAAACTTGAATTGAAGCTAATCAGGCGGAAGTATCTTTGGAAAATAAGTTTATGATTTCAGAAGTTAATAAACAAGCTATGTAAATTAATTAACGTTTCCCATAAAACGTACGAGTATAAAAATACAATGACTCAAAAGTATTATGGTTTAAAACGAACAAAATAATAATCAAAGTATGTTTAAATAAATAGTGTTTTGTGTTATGAGTTTGGAATTTAAAAGAAAACTTTATAATAATTTATAATAAATAATTTTTTTACAGCTCTGTATCAGAAGATTCAGTAACTAAACTATTTACTAAACAGAATTAACGGAATATAAATAAATGTTTTATCCTATGCTTTAAAGAAGATAACATCGTAAAAAGTAAAGTTAATTTTTCTTCACATATAATTAAGAATAAGAATAAGAATGTATTTATTCCATCATCAAATAACAAAGGTAAACATATGTAAAAAAACTTGGAATGACTAGTCACCGCATCAAGTAAAGGTGACTAGCACAATGAAAATAAACAAGAACTTCTTACATCAAACAGTCAAAATATTACTTATAACCTAGCGGTCCGCTGCTGCAGTGTCAGCACTTATTTATTTAACTGAACCAAAGTACACTTTACATTAATACGAGTAAGTAAAATAAACTAAGTAAACTATTCACTTCACTAAGTAACCTCGTCAGTAGGTGAACTAAAAAACATCCAATACATTAAATAAAGCCAAACAATTGAATACTTAAAAATATTTACACAAACGCATATAAACTCTATTCCATATATCTACAATAGGAATTCGTTTTTAATTTTTATAATTATAGCTAATGTAATATTTCTACCAGGTCATTAATGTTGTCTAAATTCCATTTTAGATAATTTATATTTACTTTGTAATTTAAGCAATTTACTATAAAATACAATGTCTCAAAACATATACTGTTGCTTCTTAACATTTTCAAATACAAGTGAATTTTATGATATATGACTTACTATTAGGGCTTTTTACGTTTAAAAATATTCCACGAATTATTGTTTAAAATATTCAGACTATTTATATCACGAGATATTTACTATATTTATGACATATATACTAATATAACTGCCATGTACATAACTATCATATAATGTGGAACCGTACAAGAATTTAAGCAAGAGAATCAGATGTTATATAAAGTGTGGTCACAAGAGAAACATTTCACCGCCCGAACAATCCATCTTTCTGCAGTCTCCTGCAACATAACAACATAACATTCGTAACAGCCTTCCAACCGTTTAACCTTAGTTATGTGGCGTTTAAGAAAACAGATTTGAATACAAGGAGTATTTCTCATTAAAACAAATGATTGTTCTTTTCGTTTTGTTACTTATTGTGTAGCATAACTTATCATGTCTTCTGATCGCTTCTTCCTAAAATTTTAGTCACTACATCATTGAGTAGTATTAGTGTTTAATGTTTCCGCTTTTGTTTTTTCAGCAAATATTATGCGATCCCATAATTCCAAATGAAACCAATTTCGACTGTATTACAAGTTCACTTTCACAATTTCGTCCATTAGTTAAAGGGCTGGAGTCTTCCAGCATAAGCTTTTTTATCTTTATAAATAATAGTTGTAAGTACAATTTATATAACAACTGATATTTATTTATTCCAAAGAAAAGGAAAATACTGGGACACTGCGTGGGGCGTTCTGTTCTGTGAATATATTAGCTATCGCAAATATTTCCTATCTTTCAATGTATATATATATATATATATATATATATATATATATATATATATATATATGTATACGTATAATTTCAATAAACATTGAATCGCAAAAAGTAGTTGCTCAACCAGGACTCGGACCCGGATCTCTCACTTGCCGGGTGAATGTCCTACCATTACACTACAGAGCCCTCCCTTTTTAAAATTCAATTATTTTGTATTTGGCCGTGTCTGTCACAAATGCGTTTAAATAACTAAACTAACATATGATCGGAAGACCAAATACCTGTCAAAAATACACACACACACACACACACACACACACACACACACACACACACATATATATATATATATATATATATATATATATATATATATATATACATAGTTTTTTAATAATTTTTAACTGTATTGTGTTAAGTGTAAGTTTTTCATAAATGTATGTATTGTACATGCAAAATGTTCTCCAAACTGTTTATTAAAGTTTTTATAACTGAGTATTGAAATAGAAACACTAGCCTATTTCCATAGTCTAACCTGTTCTAGTTTTTCATCCCCTAAGCAAAGCAATGTTCTAATAGCTGAAAAGAACTTCTCCATATTTCTAACCTAAAATGCGTGCTATAAACTTATGCCCTTTTAAGTGGAATATCGTATTCTCTAATTTTAATATTAAAATTGCTGAATTTTGCACCTTTTGTTGGGTCCAGTATCAGATTAAAGGCTCCAAAAAAGTGAATTATGTTGCTTCTTGTTCCTACTGGAAAGTCAAATGACAAATATCCCACTTTGGTTTTGGTAAAAGGGTTTTATATTTCCTGTCAAAAAAAGAATATATTTTCTCTAACTATGATTTATAATATTCTTCAATTGTAATTTTAGCTTTAAGAATGGGGAAAGTTTTTGGTTATTGTCAAGTCAAAATGTTAGTGTTTTATGAACTTAAGTTGTTTTAAGTATTTAATAGTAATTTTCCGATTAATAAATTGGTTCTTAATTTAATATTTCTAGGAAATAGTGTTTTATTAGTAGACATTTTTAAACTGCTTCAAAGTAGAATAGCACATCTGTATTTTGAAATTATACAATAGCTGTTCAAAAATATCATAAGCGTTACTAATTTTTCGTTTTTTGATATTTTATATTCCTTATATCCTAAATTCAAGATATTCATAACTGTGATGTATCTGGCATAAAAATGTGAGAAATATTTAGCGCTCTCATTTATTTACGATTTGAATCAACAGCGGGATAAGCTGTAATATTAATCTGTTTCAACTATACGGTTATATTTCACACGAATCTAGTTTAAAATGTTGCATTTTGCAAAATTTGTTTGGAAGAATAAATAATATTAGGGCTTACAGTGGTGTTCATATGGATAGTGAGCGGATTTAATTCAGTGTAAAACTTACTAAATCGTTGTTATGTAGTACTGTTATTTACATGGTAGTATAACTTAACACCACGTGCGCTGAATTGGAGTATTAATTTCAAAGATAAAAAATTATGGTTGCCTGTAAAGTCGGTTTTACGGGCGAAGATTTTACGTGACAACGTCTTTTTCTCTGTAGAATATTTATTGATATGAATATTATTAAATTGCACAATAGGAACAAGGAATTGAATGAAAATAAGAATTGCACAAATTTTAACTATAGAAATATATTTTGTTTACTAAAACATTGTACATAATTTGAAATTAATTAAAATTTGTTATTGTAAATGGTAAAGTTGAATAAAACATTTACTAAAATTGGAATTTGAAATTCTTGCTAAACACAGTTAAATTCTAACTCCGCGCGTGGTGATTGGTCGGTTTAGTTCGTTTGTTTGGTCGCACTGTTATGACAGGTTAGAGGTTATAATTTGTTATTTTAAATGTTTGACTAGCAATACGCGCTGTTTCTTCTCAATCGACTGAATTACGATTGATTGCAGAGTGATTTAAACTAATAATTTACTTAACACTATCAACATTTGTCAATAGTATGACATAACCTATAAACTCAGTTTCTCAACTTTTGTGTCAATCTAACAATTAATCAATCAATCATAGTTTACGATAATGAAATATCAGTGTACAATTATTTACCTTTATTGTTGTAGTTGTTGTAAATGACGAATCTAAGCACTCCACATTTTCACGAATAAACATAGTTATCTGCTTTATCCCGTGCGGCGGACCCACAGTTATCTGCTTTATCCCGTGCGGATCCCGTGCGGCGGACCCACTGGACGGGCATCGTAACGTTACCGGGCGTTACACTTTTTCATGAGTGACTCCTAGCCGCAACCTAATTTAAGATGTTGTCACGTCAAAAAATTAAATTGGTTTGCATATCAGTGATTAAATAACAGTTTACAGAAAGAATTAATAAAATATTATGTTTTATTTTTTTGATAGTTTGAGTAAATGCATTAATTTGTATACAGGGTGAATATAAAGTCAGGACCCCCTCTACGTTTTTCTATAGGTAATATAAGATGATAGAGGGGGGGGTCCTGACTTTATATTCACCCTGTATGTTAAATATTTACTCCGTTGTAATAAATAAAAAGTTATACGTTGTTATAATAGTTACCCATAATGTCAATTTTGCACTCGCTGACGCTTCGGCATGAAGTGAAATACACTATAAACGAAGTTAATGTAGCTAATACATAAATTTAGTTTTCTACGATCGTTCATGTTTACAAGTCAGTTTCCTTAGATATATCGTCCGGATAGACAGACTGATTAACATAGAGATAGACTGTTAAACAGAAATAAAGTATTCTAGCCCCACGAGTGATATACTTTACTAATGTTCAGCCAAAAATAGCATGAGGTAAAGTTGTGGCTGAAGGAAATTCAAATTAAATTCCTTTTCAGATTAAATGTTTATGTGACTATGAATACCCCTTAACCAATGTTTTTAATGTAATTACTTGTAATACAACAAACTTTCTCTTGTAAATACCAAGAGAAAGAATGTTAGAATCAAAATAAGACCATTATACGTTTATTGAAGAGGACATTTACCTCCACAATTCATCAAGGTTACATCTAGCCACTGTATTTTTAGATACATATTGTATCTACGTTTTCGTTAGCAATCTTCAGGTTTTGGTATTAGAATAGTTGTCACATACTGATAATGAATTGTCATTTTCTTTTATGTTGACAACCTTTTACACATTGACACTCATATAGTATAATTATATTCCTTGGTTGTGTAGTAATTTATTTGATTATTTATTCACGGAATCACCATTTATAATACAATGCAATGATGGCTATTGACCAGTAATTTAAAGCTAATATTGCGTTAAGCTAATACTAAAATTAAGGACAAGTAAACAATAACATTATTAGAGTAGTTAATATTACATTCAAATCAATGAGAGATAAATAATAACAAATAAATAATGACGGATAATAATAGTTTATTATTAAATCAATAGAACAAGCAACAAAAAAAAATAATAAAAAAAATAATAAAAAGCAAGTAATTGTTCTGTATGACTAGAGTTATTATTCGATGATTAGAAGCAATGAGTTAAATGGAATAATTAAATTAAGCCTATCAAACTACTAACACAACAAACAGACGAAGAATAACAAATTTTAATACCTAGATTAAAGGCAACCGTACTAGATTAAAGGCATCCATAAGGAAATCATTTAACTTTAATCCATATAATCCACCAGACAAACAATTATTTACTCGTATATACATTCTAATTCAATTCAACAAAAAAAAGAACTAAAATACTATTACTTTATACTAATATTAATACTCACTGCTACTAAGTAATAAATTTAAGTCGTGATCATGCACAAATCTGCATTTCCTTGAGACTTCGTTTAAAACATGACGGGAATCCATGGAAAAAGTTCACCCTGTTTGCCACCTCAATACCAGCCAGCAGAAGTCTCGAGATGCCATTGCGATAAGAATATTGCGTTGGCATAACCTCCTCTGGAATAGTGTTCTAGATCTTGTGACTCTAGGGACGTTATGAACATCACAGAGCAACTCAGGGCAATCAAGGTAACCGTTTATCAACCTAAATAAGAAACATGAGGTCCATAATCCTTCGTCTTGAATAATACTTAAGCTTTTTCTGCCCCATAATTTTGCTTTTTAAGCCATAATCGATCTCTTTCGGGATTTTTTCGTCTCAAAATAATGATTCAGTTTCTAGTCCACCGGAGCTAATTACGATTGGTAGGTTATGTTACATAAATTGTATCAGCACATGAGAAGTTGTATTATTGTTTGACCTGTATTTTTATAAGGTTGATAGGGAGGTCAGTGTGGCCAAGCGGAAATTGAATTCTCCTGAGTTAAAAAATAAATCAATTGTGTTTTTATTAAATGCATGTTTTAGAGTTAGTGAAGTTGAAAAACCACATGGTGGTTGTAATTCCTGACTTAGGCGTGCCACAATGCTTTGGTAGGATTTGTTTATTTTAATCTAATTGAGAGACCTCCCCCGATACAATATTTTCTTGCTAAGATACTTTGTTTCTCTAAATTTGAGAACCATATGAACCATGCAAGCCTGCACACTGCCTCCACGGGAAGTGACAGCATCCAGGAAAAGGAGCATCCAGTGGCCAATTCGTCTCAGATTTTGAATAATCTTGATGGCAGAATTCTGCAGCTTTTGGATAGTGCCAACGTATCTCTGAAGTGCTGTTCCTATAAGCAGGTAGACAGTAATACAATACTGGCAGAATTTAAGAGTACTTGAAACAGTCTATAATAAATAAATAACAATACTAAATATAATTAATTTTTATAATAAGGCTACAAATAGAGTAATTTGATGGATATTATTATATTTTTTCCAATAGTTACATATGTTAATTAATTTTAATACCATTGTATACCTAATTACAAGCAATTGATGGTAGTTTCAGTTTATCGCTTAACTTTGTCCCGAGTTAGCGAAAATAGACAGGAGGTCTCGGAAGCCCGCCCCTCCCAAACTTGGAGCAAAGCAAAAAAAAAAAAAAAAAAACAATCACATGCCACTAGTGGGAAGAGACAAAAAGCGAGACAAGATTTCGAGTACATGATATAATTAGTAGGTGGCAAACATTTCCATGCAAAATACAATTAACTGCAGCACCACGGTGCACCGCGTAACTTAAAAACTAAATAACAACAATAAATAGAAATCCAGTAATGACAATAACATAATAAATAGATAATATAATATAATATAGAAATTTGATATATAAATAACAATTTCAGGTACGGCAGTAGTAAATATAAAAATTTTAACAGGTAATTTTTTTTTATGAACTGAGGGGAGGGAAAAGGTTGTAGAATTTCTAGGCCCACTAATTTTAAAAAGTAATTTGGTTTCAAGTTTGCAGCCGAAAATGAAAAAAAAAATATTTAAAGCCAATTTTCGAAGGAGGCGGGGGCTTAGTTGCCTCCACGAATCCGAATTAAAGATGAAATCCTCCCCTTCAGTTCATGTAACTAAACTAAATAAACACTGGCTAATATACTGGCCCTCCTCCAGATCTAACATCTGGCAGCGCTCCATACAAGCCAATCCTCTCAAGTGGTATAAGAAGAAGAAAAAAAAAACATTTTTGATCCAACCTTGTTCAAGATGAATACAGGCGCTCCGGTTGGATGCCGGTACAGTAGCGCTGGCAGGGCGCGGGCATTCCATTTTTGTTTCAGTGTTGTTACTATTGGGCAGACTCGCCGCACCATTCCGTTGACGGCACTCACGGGGACCCTATAGAATCTCAACATAACCAGTAGATATTTAGAAAAATATTAGTATAAACCCGAGAAATAATAAAACTTAATTATGTTTGCCACAAAGTATATATAAAATATTTAAATTTTATGTACAAAACAAATTTTCAAATATATAAACATTTACTTATAGGCTAGAACAGCCATACTAAAGATTAAGCGTGATAACATTTACTTGTAACTATAATTCGCTGGATTTTAATCATTCTATTATAATATTATAATAATTTACATTCTATTATTAAATATTAATTGTTAGGTAGGCCTAATAATAATTATATAATTTACAAATAATAACAGAACATTATTTCCCAAATAACAATAATTAAATTATAATCCGTTAACGCTACTATAAGGCAATTAATTAATTAACCAATAAAATGAAAATCATTAATGTTGCCACCCAATTTTGCACGCAACACAAAACACGAGGTAACGAAATTTGCAGTCTGTACCGTCTCGCTTACACTAAATAAATACAAGGTGATTACTAAATAAATAATTTCCGTTCGCCGAACGGATCGATTAGAAAGCACGGCGCAAAAATATAAAAACTTAACTGGTATAGATAATAAAATAACAATTTAGAACGTACGATAGACAGGAAAGAACACTTTGCGACACGAACAACGTACACGAGGAACACAAGTTACAAAATAATATATAAACTACTATTAACTAAGTTACGAAAATATGTGTCTGGGAGGGAGAGAAAAAACCGCCAACTAAATAAGTAAAGAGAGAGAAAAAAGACAATTACCTGCCGAAAGTAGTCGAGTTAGCCAGCCATGGGCATCAGGACGAGCAGAGAACAGCCAGAAACACAGTAGCTTCTCCGAGCGTGTCTGACCGCTCCGAACAGTAGCCGGTGCCGGTGAACAGCTGGTCGGTAAACTAGTCAAGGTCAACCAGCTGACCTCAACCAAACAGTCCAACCAGGCAGAAAATCAATACTTGACGGAGTGACTCCCCCACCGACTGATAAGAGTGGCCGAGGTGGGAAAGGTAAGACAAAAACGTTCAAATTGAGCCCCGGCTCAACTTATAAATAGTTTTATTATGATATAAAAAAATTTAAAATAAGGTACAATAAGTAATGGTATGTATTTTCTAATACTTTTGATAGTTAAAATAATTTGTTCACAAATAAATATTGTTTTATAGTTTAAAACACTACACGCCACAATTTTTAGAACTTACGAAACGTCTGTTCTTAGGTTATAATATAAAATACCACAGAAATAAAAATATCCAGTAACAGTTACAGCTGTGACGCGCTGTGTGACAAATTGAATAAAGCTGTCAACCCCTATCTGTCTCGAGTGTTCTCGACTTTAAGTCAAACAAGCCTTGTACTTTGGGACGTTCTTTCTAAACTGGCATGACGTGAGGTATTGTCTCATTTGTTTTGTTTTCTAGGTGCGTTTTAGAAACATTGAATTAAACATTACTTATTCAACGTATAAGTTAGTATTCGTATTTATGGTTAAACAACATCTGAAGGTAACAGGTGTAAAAAGGCTCATCCATACATGCATAATGGGAGTGCCGAAGGCCGGGTGGTCTAAGAGGTTGGACTTTGAGTCTAAGTTAGAGATAGCACAGGTTCGAATCCTGTCTGCGACCGTAGCACTTTCTATCAGTACCATCAACCTCGTACTGTATCGACGGTCCCCCTTATTCCGTTTGATAACATCCTCGTATAGGCCAGTGGCCCATGAGGACGGGCAGAGTAAGGAATAAAAGGAGATCGGATTCTCCTTGCAAAAAATTATCTCATCTATAGCCCGCCTTATGTAAAATAAAAAAATAGTAATACATATAAAACACTGACCACAAATTTTTGTCTATTTTACTTACCCATTAATTAACATTAATATATCGTAATAAATTTCCATGTCTTAAAATAAATAAAATTATATCAATGACATTGCTTTTTTAACTTTGAACTTTTTGAATATATCTTTTAGGCTAAGCACAAATTGTTTTTATATAAAGAATAAATAATATATGTTTTTGATCAAAATAGGATTTTCAGACTTTCCTATATAGGATGAAAAATTAAAACTCAAATGTCACGTTAGAAATAAAATTCATTCAAAACATAAATTCTTCTGAGCGTGATATACCTAATATTTCAACTCCCAATTTGGACCTATCACCTATGAACACTTAAATAATATGCACTTTACAATATGCTTTAATCCGATTAAAAAATATATTTGGGCACTTTGTATTATGTTTTAAGGGCTTTTTGTAGGAGGTCTATGGAATTTTGTTTAACACATTGCACGCAAAGCCGCGAATGACACTATAATCAAACCTCTATAAAAATGTGTACCATTTGTTTTAATTAAAATACATAAATGTATATTCTTTTTTAATTTAAATAAGATTATTAAATAACTGTAACTATGTCGCATCACTAAAGGGCTCAAAAAATAAATTGTAAAACCAAACACAAATATTTCTCTAAAATGATATGAATGCCTAATAAATTAATTTGAAAACCCCAACTAAAATTTGTGAACTATTCCATAATTACATATCTCTTGTTTGGTATTTAAAATTTTTACCCAGGTTATATAAAAAAACTAATACCTCACCTAAAAGAAAGTAGTTTTCTCCTCCTAAAAGATGAAGAGCTCCTAGCCTTTAAAGAGTTTCCACTCATTCATTCACATATTGCCTTATACTGTACGAGATCAGGAATTTATAGCTACAAGTTGATTTGTATAAGCGAATTAATTAGAAATAAATTAAATGTATTCCCTTCTATGCAACAAAGTGTGTCATAAACTAATAATAATAGTAAACTTTAAAAATCCCCTAATCAGGATTTACAGCAAATACATAGGATAATGGTAATTTAAAATGTGAATATGAAAAATTTATGATTAACAGAACACTATTTTATATTGAAAGATATAAACAAAATACGATTCCTCCGAGCCGAGCTTGTTCAGAGGGTTCTCACATCTTAATATAAATGACGTGGGGCAGCAAATAAAAATTAAATTAAAAACACAAGCCAATTTTTGTATGAAGCATGCACATGAAATAAAAATTTGTAATAGTTTCACTAAGCTCCTTCAAATTAATAGCTTATGGAATTCATTACATAATCTACTTACAAAAGCAACAAAAGATAAGCATGGTTTAGAATCTAATACAAAAATCTACAGTGCAATACATACACTAAAATGTTTTCCAATAAGAATACAAACATACAGCAACAAACTAAATACAGCCATTACCAATTTTTATACGGAATGCTAATAGAATGAAAATATCATATTAAAAAGTAAGAACATATGCATATAATATAACGGAACACAAATGTTTATTGTGAACAATTTTAAACCATTATATTAAACATGAAATTTTCAATATGATAGACTGTAAACAACCATCTTTTTTAATATAGACCAAAAGAATGATATGTTGTGAGATTAGCTTTTAAGGAATATGTTTGAAAATATTAGATCTTTGGATTGTTGTAATACTGATCTTTTGGTACACGACACTGAACAACAAACTATGTAATGGACATATTTAGATTCTATATAAATTGTGTATATCCAGAAAAAAATAAAAATTGGGGAAAATTCCGAAATAATATTTAGTATCAAATACACAATCCAATATTTTGCATTAGAATCAATAATTTTCAATCTGCAATAATATGCTGTATATAGTTATGCTATTGGCAATAACAAATTGGTTTAAACAAGCTGTATTTTGATTATCTTAATACTTTTACCTGAAGTCATTAGGTTTTATTAATGTTATATGACTGCATATTGTATCTGAAGAAATTAGTGACTGGGTACTAATACGACCCAAAGAACCATTTACACTTAGACTAATATTTGAAGAAACAAACGAGTGCTGTGAGCCCGTACCATTGGAAATGAACTTTGAAAGCAATCAACCAGATACAATGTGTAATTTTTATGTTAGAAAACCGTCGATGGTGCAGTGAGTCCGATTTGGACCTAAGAGACACTATTTTCTTATTTCATGATTGAACCATGAAAACAGCATGATTTATCTAACAGTTTAAAGGGATGGTCATACGATATAACGTTTCAAGTTGTCAATTATTGATTCAGTTATGAAGAATGCTTACAAAAATCCTTAATAGAATCAAGCTAATACATTAAATTAATCATTTGCCTGAAAATAAGCGTTTTCCAACTCCTGTTTGATATGACCTTCAAAAAGCACATGTATATATTTTCTAATTTTTCAGCACGTATTTGATGATGAAGAGTATCTTTCACTTAATGGAAATAAACAAGAACCAAATCAATCGAAGAAACTAATGTACAACTGAGTGCAATTAAAGTGGTACAGATGTGATGAAAGAGGTTTGACTACAAGCAATATGGTGTATTAACAACAACACGACATGACACCAATATTGAGATATCCCTTTTGTATACATTATTTATTTATTCCAACTGATCATGTATGGTAAGTTTTTCGTTCTGTTTACAACAAAAAGTTCGAATAAGTACTCCTAGACCTTATTGCTGTTAAATGGACGACTTTCTAATTCATTAGGAGTGAAAATCCCTGTATATAATAAGAATATAAGAGGCCTGTAATACTAACTTACAATATTAATGTAAAGACGTTTCTTACCTAGAGGTTAGTGAAATCATCCAAGATAAAAATTTCTGTAATTTTAGAATTAAATATAATACTGCCTTGTTACTTCAGTGTTCTTCAGAAAATAATTCACCAGTTTTTGGGCATGTTATAAATTATAAAATTAATTTTGTATTGGACCAAACATATTTTATAGGTATTAATACCAACTAACTGTGCATATTATCGCATAAACGTTAAAAGACAATGCAGATCTCGCAGATGAAGACAATGAAAGCGATAGGGATTATAAGTTAATAATAATGAGTTTCATTCATGAGCAAGGGGTTTATAAATACATATATTATTACAAATAAGAATAGCCAAAGAAAAAAGAAATCATTGTGACATTTTTAACTAACTAAAACACAATTATATAGTAATTATAAGTGATATCGAAAATCAAGGAAACTATGCATACATTGCATGCCAGTACAGTATAAGGTATTTAAAGTAATGAAATCATTGAACTATAATTAAGTATGACGTTACAAAACGGAATACCGTGATGAATTTCCAGATGACCAGTTGTTAAGACTCAACTTGATGAATGTGCTAAGTATTTCCACTAATTTCCTTTCCTGTTTATCTACAGGATTAATCTTAGAACAAATAAATATATTACTAGAATTATATTTCACTGATGTAATTCTTGCTAAATAATATGGATCGATTCTCAGTAAGTATAATGGAAACGAACTTTACACTAGTATTCTTGGATTTTTGTATACACCCCTGGAATATTTTACATTGAATTACAAAACATACCTGCTAATCGCCCATCAACATATTTTGTGATTATTATCGTAAAATTTAATAATTCATTCAGGAAATTGCCCTAAATTCTTCGAAGGCGTGCTTTCTCTCTCGAACTTCGAATATGGAGAGAAAGGGTTTGCTCACATACGAATGGACAATCACACGATAAGCATCCTGAAAATGAATTTAATACTTCCATAAACCAAGATGAAAGTACTCATGGATTTTAAGGCAACTTTTCTTTTAAGAGTTAAGGACTAACACTTAAAAGAAGAAGGCACTTGGGTCCGTAATAAGAAATCCTTGTATACATTACCAATTTTTATTGCATATTTATTAAAATTTTTTAAGGTGAAAACTTTAGCAATTTAATATCGTGTCGTTGTCTATTTTGTAAACATCAGATTAGAAGATAATAACTTTGTATTATATATTTAACAAATGTTAACTTATAATGTTGACTATTTGTTCTTGTACAGTCATTTAAACGACTATAACATTAAACTTACAAAATATACTAATTATGTAACATCAGATAGTAGGAATTGTTATACAATATTGATTAAATACAATTACTTTCTACACATTATTTAATCATTATTAATATCACGTCTTTGAAATTAAACGTATGCATCGATAGTCTTATTAATCGTATTTTGATTTTAATGTAACTACGATGTAATATATAATCCCAAACATTCTACAATCAGAAATTAATCACATATACACACAGCAACATATTGGGGCCAGTTATCGAATAACGTACCGAGTTGCGTGCTCTCTGAGATTGGTTTTGCTTTACAATGCTCAACTGAATAGGCCTTTAAATCAATACACAACATTGTTACTGCCAGAAGCATTATGTTTAACTCCATACTGACAAGTGGAAATGGTTTATTTATTTATTTGTATTATTTTTCTCTTTACAATAAAATTAGTTGTCATGTCGAAAAATTTTTTAATTTTCCAAAAAGGTGTAATGAATTTTCTGATTGGCTGTCAGACTATATTTCTTTACTTCTATTACTGGTTAATTGGCCAGGTAACAGAGTTGAATAGTAAAAATAATTTCATGGTGGTAACAGGGCTTGTAGGATTACTTCAAAGAAATATATTTATTAACATTTAACTTTAAAAATTTACTGTTGGTACATTCCTAATATATTGTCAGTGACAGATTTCAAACTGAAGGAACTTTGTGCTGGAATATGCCTCTATTTTATTTATCTTTTTGATAAAGTAGGAATGATGACATTAATGAATAAACTTAATTAATATTAGGTACTCTTTACTTGGCTTCATAAAACAATAGTGAGCGAAATACCAATTAATTACGCCTACCTAAGTTAGTTAAATATACTCACGTTATGAGTGTACCCTTTGTGCAAGATTCAGCTAATTTTACCGTTGTTCCTTAAGTTTATTTTTTTGGTGAAATATTTTTATTGAATTGCGCATTCCTCAATTTTCGTGGTATATGGCGTACTCGTACCATGTTATGTATATGGTATGAGTATACCAAAACAAGTGTCACGAAACAGACTAACTTTTACAGCTAATTTATTCTCGAGGTGTCCTACTTATAGAGATAAACATGAAGGCTGAAAATCAGACAGGAATCAGACTTATGCCAGCTACTATGTGTTCTAAGTTATGAATATTTATATTGCCTGGCAGTCAGGTCAGGTAATATGCTCGCTAATGAGTGACTTCAATTTCATATATTTACAGCACCAGTCAGTTAGATAAGAATATGTATTAGCTACTGAGTGATGCCAATGGGGAGCTCATGTCTGGTTCTTTTTACAAGTATTGGGTATCTAAAAATGTTAGGTTAATGCTCAAGTAGATAATTAATCTTTACTTCATCCAGTTCATAACTAGTCACAACTACATGCACATTTAAGTGCACTAAATTTGTAAACGTGCGTATCGGATATTTATGTGTTGTGATGTCGAGATGATTTTATTGTATCCAAATGCTTAATGGTTGAAAGAATACCTCTAACCCTAGAAATTGGAAAAGGTTAAACTTGATTATGTCATTGTTATGATACTTTGGAAGATGACTATTTGGGCTACGGTTTTGTCGTTCGTATGGTATGGAGATGGTTGTCTGAGAGGCCTTCGTGGAGACTAAACACTTCAGGAATTAGTTGGGTTTTGCACCTCGTGCACTATGTCCCAAAATTATCACTGATGATTGAATTATAGGCATCGCCTCGGTAACACAACTTGGGTCGGGTATAGGATTTTACCTAGCAAGATAATCCTCCCAGGATCGGCAACAACTAATCAATTATATTACAGCATGCATAAAATGATACCGCCTGGTGGAAATGTTGCTTATTTTATATTTTATAATATGGCAAACACTGTTAAGGGAATCTCTATTTATTATGTACTAGAGTTTTGGAAGTAAATTACTAGCTATACTATTTTTGTTCATAAAACTATGACATAAAATGATTTTCTGCATTCTCTTCCTAACCCTAATTTATTATACAGTTTATAAGTAATAACTACAAACAGATAAATTTAGCAGGGTGAAAATGAATTCTTATAGTGGTAAAATATAGTTTTCTGTGTAATTCTTAACCTTTAAGAGATAAATTAAAATTAAAACTACTTTTTAAAAAGCAGCATTGCGCAATGATTATTCACTACAACAGAAGCCAATTTAAATATTTTTTTAATTTTTACTGCCACATCATGCCGCAGAATTAAGAAAGTCTATGATTATTGATTATGTAGAACATACATCAAAGTATAGTTATTAGTATGTAAAATTACTCATAGGAATTGAAAATAAACTGTTGAAAGGTAAAAATAAGCTTGTTTAATTGTTTAAAGTTCTTTGCAAACGGAGAATTTCTATGATTAACTGCAAAACAGATAATGTTCCAATAATGAATAAAAAGTATAAAGCATTAATGACTACCCTTTCCTTCAGATGCTAAATTTTAAAACGTAGCCAATGTTGTAGTTTTGCTTAGAATCTACTTTATATAATTATGATTATAAAAAAACAAAAAATATTTTTTAATTAAGGGGGTACTTTGTCAGTTTTTGTCAGCGAATATTACAGTTCCTAGTACGAAAAATATTCCGCCTGTGAAGGAATATCTTCGCAAGAATATTGGTTAAGTTGCCTCAGATGTCTCAGCATACAAGTGACCGTGTAATTCCAGAGAGCAAAGTGTCACAAGCAAAATGAATGAACAAGAGAACTGGAACATAAATCCAATATATGATTTACTTTATGTTTTTGTATCGTGTGATCCAGTTCACCAATACACATGTTATATAATTGGGTACAACCTAAATCGGAGTGCCTAGGCTCTATATTTCCGTCCTCATTTATAAAATAACAAAACCTAGTGGAAGGTATTCAGTCTCAAGTTAAACCTTATTTTAATATCAAAAAACCCGTTCACTAACATTAGCATGCGAAGGAAACGGAATTTAGCAAAAGAAAATTACCTGACCTGTTCAAACACCACAACAGGGTTTTCTAGGTTTCCTGTTGCATGGTAAAGTGTTCATTACTTTAGCGTGGAATGTCGTTAGAACTAACGTTTTTCAGCTTTCGTTTTACCTGCACGCAGGTATGATCAGTGTGAATTTTGAGTGTAGTTACAGTTAACCTTTTGTAATGAAGTCTTTGGAAAATGTTTATACTTTACTCCTGGAATCTGGAGACATGTTCGACTGAAGAAGTCGATTATAATCGACAACGAAGAAACTCATTACGCAAATGTTTAATTATTGTGACACCGCAGACATCTAGATTACAAAATATGAGATATAGTTAATTCCAGGTTAATTTTTAAACCTCATTGTCTACTAAATAATTAAACATTTCTTTCTTCGAAAAAGAATGTCTAGTTTTTTTACGGAAACTGAGGTATCAAATGCTCAAAATAAAATTTACCTTCCTTCAAACATAAAAGCTATTATACAAATTTACCCAGAGCATGTATCTTTTGAATTAATGTTTATATCTACAGTTTCAGAATTTAGGCATTTTTATTGAAATTTTTCAAAAGCAACTTTCGTTAATTTGGTATTATTTTTAACCATTTTGGCAATCAAAAACCACTTAATCAACTACTTTGGTGTACACAATATAATTTAAAAATATCAAATACCTTAGTTGACTATTAGAAATGTTTTTAAACTTTTATACACATATATGAATTTAAAAAAAAATTCTACCCTAGATGTGCCTTTTATGGGTTTCAAATAAATTAAGAAATGTGTCTTCTTGATTTTTCTGAGCTTTAATAATCTAATCTCATGTGTATTTATATATAGATTAGAAAACCTAATTATAAAACTTACTTTTTGCTCAGGTAGTTATTCACAATCCACTAACAAAAAACTATCAGCTCATTGTTTATAACATTTTAATTAATAATTTAATATCGGCTTATTTCTATGTTATGGGTTCCAAGCGTGAAAAGTTAACTGTTCATTGGGATGTATTCGGTAAGATTTCTTTCTTCCCAAATATTTTTAGTTCGACATCACATTATATTAGCTAAACACCAATTCTAGTTTTGACCCAAGAATAATTTAGTAAGGGTTTAATTGTCTTGTGAAACAAATAAAAGGAATAAGATTTCACTAAATTTTTCATCTCACTACGCGACAAAGCAGTCGCCATTACGATGGGACAGGATGGTCTGTTGCCTTCAAACGTCTCTCTCCTATTCCTATTTGAATGAGAGTTCATTGCTACACAAAAACTTACAACACTTTATTTACTATACTATAATTATGTAATTATAGCGAATTAGATCATTATAATTAGAATCGATTAATAAGTTTACAATTTATAAAAAGTAAAACAAGCTACAATTGCCTACTGGAATGCACAGTTATTTTCTAATGAAGAATCTTCTGCCAAATTTACCCTAATTTCAGCTAGTTAACCATGAGTGTCTTTGAATTATATCCCTCTGTAATTTAGAACATATTATATTTTTTCAGCAGAAGGGGGGGTTAAATGCGTATATATTATATTTTTGTTTATATGTATTTCTGACCGGTTGGTATTACTAACCTGAGATACATTTTGCATACCATCCACATGAGGAAAACAGCATGATTATGTTGAATAGAAAAATTATAAATATGTACACGCCGACTTAATTATTCCCTAGGGTAAGGTAAATTTTAAATTTATCGTATGATTTTTTAAATATTCAGATATTTCACGAAAAGGTATAATTAAGTCCCCAATAAGCGAATGCTTGAAAAGTTTTACCTAAAATAGGGATTAATGTATCTGTTGCGTAAATCTTTTTAACATAACCTTATAAGTTAGATTTACCATTCATCCCTCAAAATATGAGAAGTGCGAACTTCTTCCATAGCTGTTTACTGTCCAATATGTTTATGCAACTCATGTTTGTATGTATATACTCGTATACCTTAGAGTACGGTCGGTTCGGACATAATATAACTTTGGCATTCCTTTATTTAGGTATTTTAGGATTATTCAGAGTGACAAAACATAATACAGTATTGCATGTTTTTTTTTTTTTTTTAATAATTATTATCTAGATATTTTTATTTGTAATTTTGAGAAATATCCACTGTCGTGATGATATAATTTTATTGTTGCTTTATTGTTTTGATCTGTGGATGAGAAAAGCGCAATATGAAAATTTGACTGCTTAACATATTTTTGCAACCTAATACGATTCCCTTACAACGGATAAAGTAAGATATCGAAGAAAACTGTTATTGAGGCAATAATATCCGGCCAATACAGTGATCTCGTCTTACCAGTCAACTCACGTTCGTATCTAATACCGCCGATCCTTTTCCTGAATCTTGCTGAGAGTACATAATTTATATACAGTATAAAATATTGTCCCGAAACTTTAGACAATGAGTGATATATTATTGAACAGTTAAAAATTGTTGAATTTAGTTTAAATACGTTAAGGAGTTACTCTCTCTCAAATAAAGGCAACTGCGAAACACAATAGTTTTTAATTCGGGAAAGTTCTGTTAGAAAAAATAAGAATAGTTAGCTATATATTTATGAGCTAACTAAATATATAGCTCATAAATATATATTTATGTAAATATATATTTATGCACGGAGTATATATTTATGTAAATGTAATAATTATATAGAAATCATGAACTATTTTGGCATCTCTTTTGAAATTTATACGACTATAATTTCATTAAATGTGTGTTTAAAATAATAAAATATATTTTATCCTGTACTATTCTGAAATAACATGATACAATGAATCAATTTAAGCTGAATGTAAATTTTATGTTATTCGTTCATATTTTATAATTTCTAGTTTATGCTTTTACCACAGTTTATGCTTCTAATTCGTTTTTTAAACATTTCTTGTTATTTTAAAGGTGACTTTAAGCTTTTTATTCTTAGTATATGTAAATTCTTCAATAACCTAGAAGAAAACCTCCACATATATGGACCTTAAAATTAGTACATATGCTACATAATGATCGCTAACAAATAATTGATTGTCATAATTAAGCCTTGTAGTTACCGGATTTACGGTTAATTCTATAATGAGAATTACAAAATAACGCAGATTTGAAGATGGATTTGTTTTGTTATTTTTAAAATGAATACTTTTTAACGCGTTACTTGTCTCAGAAGCTGTGACAGATAAGACCTTACAAGTTTAATTATCAATGATAAAAATAAAACTTTGCTATTGAGAATGACTTATTTATGTAAACTACTACAAGACAGAGCTAGTAAGAGATCACGACATCTCCTTGTTAGCAACTCCTCTTACGTCAATCTGTGCGTAATGTTACCTGCCTTTTAATAGAGAGGTACAGTACAATAGGCTACCCTCATTCTTCAATCAAGTGAAAATTCATCCTACATGAGTTTTCTAGTTTCACTAATTCCATGTGTTCATGAATATTATTTTTAGAATAATTACAAAACATTACAATAGTTGGGTAATAAAATATTTAATCTAATATATATAAAAATGAAACTGTTCGTGTGTAACAGCATCACTCACAAACGGCTGGACGGATTCGCCTAATTTTTTTTTTAATTTGTTCGTCTTGATCTGTAGAAGGTTATAGGATACTTTTTATCCCTTTCCCGATTCAGGATTCCGCCCCACTGGTTACAGAAATACCCGTAAGAAATGCATTGCAGCAAACATATGTTATTAAGTGAAAGAGTCTTTTCAAATTTTTAATCAGCTGTTCTTTGTAAACATATATAATGCGACAAAAAATATATTTATATATAAATTTCTTTACACTTATAGTTTTAAAGCATAGAGTAAGCTTAAGAGAAACGACAAATTTTGTTTAAACTGTTTCTGCAATCGTAATATATAAAAATGAATGTTTGTGTGTTTGTCCTTTATAGACTCAGAAACTATTGGACCGATCACTATGAAAATTTGTATTTTTCTATGTAGAAGGTTTATACGCAGTGCCCATTGATGTAACTAACCACCAGGCTGTACTGCAAGATATAAAAGTTATCAAAGCGCCTGCACATTATAAACTGCAATTACAACACAGTATTTACGTATATTAAAATATCCAAACACTATTTGAAGGCAAAGAAATATACGGGCAAAGCTTAAGAGACGCGTGCGAAGCCGCGGGAAACAGCTAGTTATATCTATAATACATTGGGGACCGAAAACAATTAAAGAATGTTTAAAGAAATTTTAAATATTAGTATTCTTAACATTTTAAATGCATAAAGAAATACGACGGCTAAAATGTGAAACATACAGAAATTTCCATTTAATTCACTCATTAAAACATAAGGATACTGATATAATCAAAGGAGGCTAATATATATATATATTTATATAAAATAATCACAGACAAATAATCTTAACCTTGTATTGTATATTGGATACACTATAAAAAATGTAAATGATATTTAGAGAGCCATTAACTGTTTTGCCTTTCCTTTTAGCCGGATCTCAATAAAATCAGGGATATTCTTTAAGCTTAACGCACAGAAAATATTTCAATCCAAGTATCATACTTTACATACAGTGATCGACCAGAAGTATATTCAGCACGTCTTCTAAAATAAAAGGATATTTAAGATGGTTAAGTGTATGGATTAAGGATTTTCTCAAGCCGGTATGCCATAACACAACCATCAAGTATTGAAAAAGGTCACTGTATAAGATATACCTACTTGGAAGGTCAGGCTTAATTCCAGCTTGAAGCACTTCAAGCAGCTTCAAGCGAACAAAGGTTGTTTCTCCCTCATGTTTTGAATTACTGAAATCTTTACTACAAAGGGATTCACTTTCTCCTTCACTATAATTCTCAAAAATATACAAGAACTAACTATAAAGTTTGCCACGCTCCGGCGATTACTAAGGGAGAAGGTCGGGGTTGGAACTGCTCAAGTCTACTTTGGAGTGTGTAGATACATTTTGTGTGTTTTTACGTTAGAATAATGTTTTAGAGCGCCACCCCGTTCATTGCGGCATTCATGTACAACTCTTAAAGGGGAAACAATTCCTAGCCGAGCCAGAGCGAATATTGACAAATTGTAAGGCAGAACAAAATTTTAACGAAATAATATGGACATTTAAGTATTTTACAGATCACTTCAGTAACCATTCATAAAAGTAACAAGTAAAATATTTCATTCTGTATCTGGTTACGAAAGATTATGGAATTATTCTTAGCCTATTATTAAGGTAAACATATAGTATAGATTACTTCAAAATAATAGTACACAATAATAGTGGCAAGCAGAATATTACGGCCAGATAAGATCTACCATTGATATTGGCCTGAAAATATGCTACCTCGTGATTCACTAAAGGATTGAAATAAACAGGCACGATTGAGTGACAATATAAATGTATATTGAATAAATTTGTTTGGAGACAAGTTATTTAGATTTTACAAGCCATCTTGATCCTTAAGTTAATGCAATATTACCGGGTAAAACAAACATACAAAAACGTGAAATACTAAGGTACACAAATATTCTTCATATTTTAACACAGATAAGAGAGTTCAACATTTGACTAATTATAAATTCTAGATGTACAGGTAAACACACGAAACAATGTAGACCGGTGGCCACCAGCCGAAATAAACATTTAACATACGTGAACCATGTAAATTGTACAGACTTTTAATAGTAATACAAATTAAATTGTAGGCGAGGAAGTTGTCCCAAGACATGAAAAACTCCTGGCAAGATAAATGTGGCTTAAGTCCGCACTCATTTCCAAAATCACGGTTTTTATCAACATAAGGTTCTCACTGCAAAAGTATCTGAGCAAGGCAATGTTAGTTGAAATAAGTATGACTTATCGGGTACGGCGAGCCAAGCACTGGTCCATTTGCGAACACACCGCGCCGTGAGACCAGAGCGGGGGTCGAAAGGAGTCGATGTTGATCGCTATTGAGTCCCAGTAGTGATATTTTGCCACCACGCCACCGTTCACATCTCAGCATCCGGTACTGCTCCGCAGTAGACCACCAGAGTTAGTCCCGTCATAGAACCCTACAATATTCCTCTGTTTTAGTACAAAATAATACCTTCGTCGAGTTTCACACAGTGATTGACTGAATAACAATAATAAACATAAATAACATGAATGAGATATAAACACTTATTAAAATGTAACGGTATTTAAGTAAGCGCTAAATACAATACATTTAAATAGTGGGTGTTATTGTGAGAAAGCAATGGTTGCCCAGTATACCAGTCATAGGATATAGAATTAATTAAAGTTGTTTAAAAATTGAATAACAATAACTTTAAATTTAGACAGTAAGATATTAAATTCAGGACAAAATATCAATACGTAAATTGTAGGGATAAAACAGATATATAAACACTTTTCCACACATACATAATTTAGTTTGAGTTAAACCTCATAATACCCCTTCATTACAATAGTCAAACATACATCCTGTGTAACATTTCACGTTTAAGAAATTTTCCAAGACACGACAATGTAAAATTTTTATAATAGTGCAATCCCTCAATAATACGATAACACAAGATTATGCCTTATCTTAATCAGTCGGTTGGCAAGATAGTAAAGTGGGTTATACTGATTTAACACAGAGATTGTAATTAGTTTTAACTGAACTAAAATTTTAATTAACTTGTATATGTAAATAGTACTAGCTGAACACATACTGACTGTACATGACAATACTATAAGAAAAGTATAATTATAATACCATATATACGTTATAGATATTTTTAATCAAACAAGTTATATTTTATTACAGATAAAAAAACGATTGGACAAATAACACAAATATGAGTTGTAACTATTTAGAGATATTCTTATGAATGAAGAAAGTATTTCAGTGAAAAATTAATTATTACTAGAACAAAACACTAATCAACTATTGCCAAGGTGGATAGTAAGTTACTGTATAATATACTGTAAATGTAGGTAATCATAAGGAGTAAATCTTTACCTTTATATTTTTTTTAGATACTGAAATATAAATACCTTATAACATTTAATAATTCCAGCAGCAAAGCATTTTATAACTACCTCAGTATAATATATTGTACAAATCAATGAAGGAAAAACTGTAAGTAAGCAGTATTTGAGATTTACATTTTTCGCAATTAAAGTCATTTAATTGGTTTAACTCACGTAAAACATATTTTAACCGATTTAACACGTTTCAAACCTTTTAAAAGGTAAAATTTGAACGGAAAATTTAAGTATAACATCCAAGGGAACAAGTTACAAGAGCCTACATACATTTGTACTACACTAGGTATTAAAATAATAACTTGTGGCGTTTGCCACTTTATTTTGTTGGCCGTTGGACGGGCCGGCAGCAGTTTCCCTACAGCTGGTCGAGTCGTCTGTTTTTCCAGATGGTTAACCTCCACTTCTAGATGTTTCTGTGGAATTCTGCCTGTTTTGTTTGGTTATAGTTTTCAGATTTCTAGATATCTGGAATTAGGTTTCTTGCTCTCTTCTCTTCAGGCTTCCGTAGGGCGAGGACGTCTTAAAGTTTTAGTGGTCGGAGTTTAATAATCAAAGCTGGCTGCCCGCTCCCTCGACGAACCGGCACGGTGTTTTGGTGTTAATATCATGGGGCCTACCTTCCAATCAACGTTTCACGACCTCATTTAATTAATTAGGGTCCAGTCGTTCCAAATTCAGTGTACAAAATCACCGTAAAGTAATGTATAAGCACACTTTAAGCCCAAACGAAAACTATTTAACTAATCCAGTTTGTATCAAAGACAGTTTGTACATACATATTCATCTCAAGGTCAGAAAATTAGTTATATAATTTACATTAGTATTTAATTGACCTCTTAAAATTTACCATAAAATATTATTTAGTTTTAAACGGAAAAAAGTGGTAATTGACTAATTAGTAATGTTAAGTGAAAAGTACATGAAAAGGTTACTTAATAGTAGCAATATTCTTATACAATTATTAAAAATGGATTTAAATAAGTAAATAAGTAAGGTATTATAAGATGAGTATTGTTTAACTCAAAATAATTAACTTAATAGTACATCCGTTCAGTTTTTAACCGAAACGAACACATGGTTTTCAAACCTTGATTAAAAAGGTCCATATTACGTAAATAGCGTTTAAATTAAAAGGGTCAGTTGGAGTAACGTAAGGGTTATCAGCCATATCAATGCCAGACAGAATTTATACAGCGCCTACGAGGGAGCATAGGCAATTTTTGCAACCCCGAAACTGTTAAGGAGTATCGAGCCACTCCAGGCGCGCTTCTGAAGTAGAAAATTCAAATTTTTGGTTGAGCAGGCCAAAAATCTCCATCAGTAGCCAAACAGATTACGTAAACCTTGTAAGTTATTCTTAATTATGAATACACCATTAAGGGATTTATATGTTACATTTGTTACATTGATGATTACATAGTTATTTCTTAAAATAAAAATAACACATTTTGAAATTATATTATAGTTTTCACTGACTGCTCCAAGCCTCTAATTAAAAACTTTTTTTTAACATAACTTTAATACCTAGTGAAGTATTGTCAAACAAACATTTAGCCACCTTGGTTCTGGAACCGACGCTGTACTGCCAGATATAAAATTCAATACAACTCAATCTTTGCTAATAAATGTCTCAAAAATCATATATAAAGAGATTATGATAAATTGCGTTAACTAAGTAGCATTTATTTGACTTAAAATCACAGTTGATTTCTTTTGCCTTGAATTAAAAATAGTTTATAAGCTAAAAAAACACTACCTTTCATACGTAACTCATATTATACATTTGTAAGCTTTAAGTTTGCTTTTATAAACTGAAACCTCTCATGTATAAGAATTTACACTTTTAAATTAGTTTTCGTGGCAACGGATTACTTTTTGATAATGATATTGTGATGTTTAATGTCCTGTCATTATTTAAAAATTGTGATTATTTATTTTTTTCCGAAAACTAAATTTGAGACAAATTTCAAAACTTTATTCTAACAATAAATTATTTAAATTAATAATTCACGTGAACAAAAAACTAAATTATATTATATAGAAGTAATTCTTTAGTTTTGGATTTATTTTAATTAAAATTTTAAATTAAAAGAATTTTCTTTCAATGTACACACTCTAAAATACTTCACAGGTTTACTAAAAAGATCCTCTTAGTTGTGTTATTAGATATCCAAACGCGACTATCAGTGCATTGCAAATAATGCGTTGCTTATAAAGGAAAGAAAAAGTGCCTTCTAACTACATTTACGGCATAAACTGGATTCTATGAATCACACAAAATACATTACCCGCGATATTTCAGATTCCGCTCTCGTTGCCTGATTGACAGAATTTGATTGCCAGTTGTGATCGGTCTGTCCGTGGTGAATTGATCATGTCAATTGCAAATATTGTTTTTCATATACAAACTCACTGTAATAAATTATTTTCCTTTAGATTATAATCTTGATATAGGTAGCCGCTTAGGTAATATGTTTTAGCTATGTAATTATTTCCCATTATGTATTTGTATTCCCCATTCAATAACGTATTTACACTTATTTTAATCACCTCTGTCAAACGCAAATGCTGCCGATGCGTTTTCGTTAGTTATTTCCATGTTAAAAAACCTACAGTATTTTCGTCTTTAATTGATCTCTATTTTCATGTTGTGGAATACACGATAATGATTTCTCAATCTTTTAGTTCTTAATATTTTGTTTTATACATAAATGGTTGGAATAAATTTATTTTCCCTGTGTAGCGGTGATTTTAATAGTGTTTGCTCGATATGTACCAACTTATCCTTTAAAGCATCATTCGTGTAAGCGTATTATGATCCTTTAAAACTTGTACAGAAATGAATCTTGGTTCATGGTTATCGTCCGGATGGTCCGATTTTATGTCCGTCTGTGTGATACATTTTACACATTGTGTGCTAATATCTTATAGAATTAAAACTCGCAACACAGGTTCCGCCTGGTATAAAAGCTATTACTTTTAAAGTAAAAAGGTAAAATAGCACTACATCTGTTTGAATATCAGTCTGTGTTAATATATTTAAATATAATGTCTCAAGGACGTAAAACGTGACACAAAGAGGTACTTCTTGCCTCTAGAAATAGATCTGTTGATTTTATGGTCAAAAAGGAAAAGGTATTTACTCTCCGCCTTCCTTTCCATGTACTCGTAAGTGCAACATATTTCGTTACGTTGTAGCAAATGCTTAGATACCCAGTTTTAATTGTTTAATTAAAGAATGATTACTAACAATGGAATGGTGGGTATGGCGACACAATTTATCCATACACATTACGGAATGTATCATCTAATTCAAAAATTTATCTAAATTGAAAATGATTAGATAATTTTTATTCTCGGCTTTCAACCTTTATCCGACTAAAACCAAAGGAAAACAGGTGAGGGCTCTCTGATCAACAGTTAAATTTTGTAATCGTGCTTCCAATAGCAACAAGTTTAAGACGATTTGCCTGTGTGATAGTTTTTATAATAGACGTTTTGTAATAGTTTTTAAGTTATAACTATAATAAACAAAGTTATAACTAGTAAGTGAGATGAGGTTAATATCTTATGAAAATATTTTAAATACTGTAAGTGATTCTGTTTTTATCATCAGAGATTACCATTTTAGTATCTATGTATGTATTTTAATACATACTCATTACAAAGTAGAATAATGTCGTCAAAACCACATAAATCTGAAGATTATGTTTAGATGTAACCCGATTACCACTTTTCATTGCCTGAATGGTTGCTCTCTCTTTGCATTAAGCTCTTTGAAGAGGTATTTAAAGCCAGAATTGCCTTACCTGTTACAACAATTTTAAGATTACGAATATAAACAAAACATATTAAAGAATATTTTCAAAACGAACTATATTATCAGTTGACCTTATTTCTAATAAAACTATCATTAAATTATTTTAATGTTAGTGATATGTGTAAATTTAAAATACATAAATAAATAAATACACTGCAAAATCAATAGAATCTACCTTAAACTACGGCAGAATGACGACTATTTTAGCTACAGGTTTTTTCATAAACATAAAATTTATATTTATGATTTAACATATCCCCAGAAATACGCCAATTAGGAACAACCTTCTCGTAACCTTTTTATTGTAATAGTTATTTATCTTTTAGTACCAAATGTTAATAATACAATACCTTTGCAAATGGTTTATGTTTTAGACAAGGCCTTTTGAAACCAGAGGTTTCATCTTCAGGCGACTCCACGAATAAATATTAGATTATTTTTGTAACAATTATAAGTATTAACATTATTATATATTAATTATTATGGTGTAAATATGCAAATACAACAATATTTTTGGAATATTTCTGCCAGTATGAAAAAAATATTTATGACTAGAGTTTAGTTTTTGTATAAATTTAAAAGAAAGGAGAAAGGAATTTTCAATGTGGCCTTTTTTATCGCTCATAGGTTTTTATTTATTCCTGTATATGTTTAGTGTTTCCCACGCATTCAAGTTCATTTTTTTTATATCTGCTCTATTAAGTTTAGATTTTAAGTATATCTTCTGTGCCCTTATTCATTTCAGTACTTGGTTCAATTTAGTAATGCTATATATATAATCGGTTTAAAAGCGTATGTGGTCGCATTCCGATTCCCAACTTCCACTCTTTCCTATCATTCCAATCACCAGGTCCCAAGTTCCGTTCCGACATTCCCTTCGATATCCCCTGCTTCCATGTTTCTCTAGGGCGTCCCCTCTTTCGTCGTTCTCTTGGTACCCATTCCATAAGAATTTTTGGCAGACGTTCCTCATCCATTCGGTTTCCGTGGCCGAACCATACTAACTGTTTCTGTCTAATTGCTTCAACAATAGTTTCTTCTGGTTTCATCGTTCTTCTTATCTCCTCATTTCGCACTCTGTCTAATTTCGATTTCCGTGCAGCTCTTCTCAGGTAATCCATTTCGGTGGACAATAGTTTTGTTTTCCATTTTTCTGGAGATTTGCAATGTTTCACTACCGTAGGTCAATGTGCTTTTGAGAATCGTGTCGTAAATATGCATTTTCGTTCTGATTCTTACATCTTTCTGCCATAGGATGGTTTTAAGTGTTCCCTTAATTCTTCGTGCTCCGACTATCCTGTCATTGATCATTTTTTCACACTTGCCATCTTGAGTGATTCTCGTGCTCAAGTAGGTATATGTACTCTTCACACCCACTAATTTTTTTCAGTAATGCCACAACCATTATTTTACTGCTCCTAGATGTTGAAAGAATTAATTTTGTATTGCATATTTTTCGACCAATGATTTTTTACTATCAGTGTTTCTTTGCTTGCTTAGTACAGGAGAAATTATTTAATTGAAAATAAGTAATAGGAAAATAAAAAAATAATAACTAAAAAATCCCTGTGTGTCTGAGAGCATTTTTAAGCAAAATAATGATAAAAGATATTTATAGTTTACAATCATAAATGTTAGTGCTGAATTTTAATTAGGAATTCAAGTTCTCCAAAGCTAGCAGCCATTCTTTAAGTTAAGCAACTTTTAAAATTAAAAGTACTTTTAAGAAATGTGGAATTTGTTTTGTATATTGATTTCAGGATATTTATTTTTGATTTTATTCTATATTTTTGGCATCTTACTACTCTGGAAAAAGAAAATATTTAGAAATGTATATACAAAACATGACTTTGATGGAAAAATTTTCATCTATAAAAATGGGGACGTGAATGGACTGCCTTTCTTTATTTAATTTTATTGTAACCGCATGTTCTTGTGGGAAATATATTGCATTCAAATAAGTATCCTATCTACTGCCCCAAAACATTATTCCATAATTGATTCTTGCTCTTTGTTAGTCTTGAAATTTATAACGTACGCATAACTATTTCATTACATAAACTTCTAAGGAAATTAATACCTTAAAATATTATAAGGTTTATTTTTCGAATTATTTATGCGTTTCAAAATTTTACATCACAGTAAAAAAAATCCTAAGTACTTTATATGCGTTGCTTCATTAAAAACAGCACAACTATTCCCAGACCAAAAAATTTGAACACATAGATACTCAGAACGTTTGTAATAAATTTTATTTTAAAATTAGATGTCTTTTTTGAGACTGAAATTTTAATATATTCCGTTTCCTCTTTACTTAGCAGCATGTAAATCATAAAAAACACCACTAAAGTGCTTCGAAATCATTTTCCATACTCGACTTTATACTGTTCCAATTAGATTAGGAATAGGCGAGGGAATAGCTCCCAGGATAAATCATAGAGGTACAACTTGTTATTTTATCCCGAGTCACGTAAAATATAATTAAATCTAGCAATGCTTATTATCTTCCAAGTAACTCTGAAACCATTCGTATGCAACTCTAGCACTCCAAATTGATATAACTTGCCCAATAATATATTATATTTAACTTTGTCAAAGGCATGAGTTATATCGAAGTATAAACCACTAATGCATATACCCTCATTCAAAACATCATTCACTTCTGGCATGAAATATAACTGTGAATTTTATATATTCATACTAAATCTGACTCCATATGGATTATTACTAAAAACCTTGTTATTTAAAACAGTCATAACGATTTTTTTATTACATTTTATTTTTTTATAATCATGAAATCAAAGATGTAGGTCGATAATTAGTGCTGTTCAAATCAGCACCTTTTTTAAATATTGGTATTACTGCAGCATTTTTTAACTGCGTTGGGAAGACTTCACTGTAGAAACTCAAATTAATAATGTACAACAAGACTACTATTTAAGATAGATCTTCTTAATCAAGAAATAACTCATTCCATCCAGGCACGGTGACTTACAGTAGTTTTTTTGTGATTTAATAACACTCTCCAGCTCATTAGTAAAACTGAATAAATAAAAATTTAATTTACTTCGCATTGCTTTGTAAAAGAATTCTAATTCTGCAGTAGAGGAAAACTTTTTGATTGTGTATGGTTCAAAATTAGTTTACACACACTATGAAAAAAGTACAAATTAAAATAGCTTGCAACATCAGAAGTCGATGAGTCACTTACGTCTAGTGTCATAATCTCATTGATTAGTTTAGCTGGACCAGTCACATCATTCATAGCTTTCCATGTTTTAAGACAAACCGTTAATATTTATCAGTATAAAGTATTATTAAACATTTCAAAATCCTTATATTTAACTTCTGCACTAATTTGTAAAAAAGTTAGAATGATATATGCATAATCAAATAGGTTAAATAATGCAATATTTAAGCAACTTTTTGCTATAACTTGATAATATATAACATATAAAAGTCAATTGAATTTGTCAATGGACAAATATATCTTTTTTTTGAACATCTGCAGAATGTAGAATAGATTTAACTGATACTTTATAACAATTTAACTCCTCTTATTCTATTTGGTAAATCGATAGAAGAAATTATTTTCTATTTACTTTTAAGTGTTTAAGGGGAGCCCGAACGCCATTTAAACATAATGTTAACTGTGGGACACATTACTCAAAGACTAAATTAGAGATATCGTAGATGAAACTTTTACAGTACTTAGAGGACACCTTTTGCTAGGTTTTGGTGAGAGGATTTTTTGACATACTATTCAAAAGTTTGCATAAGAAATTCAAATTTAAACTGTAAATTCATTTTTTAATTTTTACTTTATTTTTTACAAATTTTATTTATATAAAAAAATCAATATCTCAAAAGTTAGTGACTCAATTCAAATATGCCTAATCAACTCTTAGCACACTCATGTTGTTTTTTAAGCCCATATAAAGATGTCCTGAAAGTTTCATTGGTCTACCTTTAATACTATTTTTAACTTATGGGCACAATGTACTTCTTGTAAAATATTAAAAATGTTGTCGTTCTTTCGAAAATCAACAAAAACTAAAGTTAAAATCATATTTTTGCATAAATATTACCTGTACACTCAAATGAAATAGGCTATAATCCAGCAGCATATGCTGGGTTGGACGGGTCTTCTGCATCTTGGTTACTGGTCCTCAAGTCTCCTTTTAAGCAAGGTCCTGCTCTGTCTGATCTTTTTTTCCAATTCTTCTGCGGCCTTTTCACTTTTATGTATTCGGTATTTGTCTAGGCGATGCATAGCCTAATGAAGTTTGCTTACCTAAATTATTATTTATGCCCTATGTGCTCAATTACTTTAACATTTGCTTGAATAGCCATCATTGAAAGACAATACAGCATCTTGGGCACCAAATTTTAATGTTGGTAGGCCTACGAAGGTCCTTTTCGGCACACGGGTCCAAATAAGATTATTCAAGGCCTCGTTTGGGTTTTGTGTTTTACCAGCTAAAGCATTTTTTTAACAATTCAGGGTTGGAGAGATCTCTAAATATTGGCTTTACTTCTGACATTATGATTTCAGGAAGGTGAAAGTGCTTGTCGTTGTCATATTCTTTGCAACTCGATAACTGCAATGTTGTACTTACACCACATATCAGTTCTTTAGGACAGAGTTCATGACGTGGCTCATTGTTACTTGACATGGCATGAAAGTAAGTGGCCCAGACTGCTTTTTTCATATCATTTCAGGCTGTGACAATTCCTTCTTATAGCTAGGCCATAAAAAATCTGAAGCTTTTGAACAGCTAAATCTGTTAGTCCGATTTTTTCCCGAAAGCGGCTTACCATCAGCAAGCTTTGTGTTCTTTGATTTATCTGTTTCAGTGTACTCAATCAAGTTCCCATTCTTTTTTGAATCTGCCCTATACACTCCAATTTACTTATTTTTATATCCTCACCATAGGGCATATACTGAAAAAAATAACTAGTAGCACTATAAAAAGTAAAATGATGCTAAACACAAATGTTGTTGCAATATCTGCTAAAAATTACGTTGCAAGCATACATTCAAATAATTTTCTATCTAATTTAGAGCTTTATATATATTGAAGTGTTATATATCACTGGAAAGAGGAATTTCTAGAGAATAATAATCAATAATAATCAGAAAATGTATAAAAAAAAAATTATTTGGCGTTTGGGGTGCCCTTAATCAAAAGACATAAAATAAATGAATTGGAAAATTACATAATGCAACCAAATTATGGAAGCTTCGTTGATAAAATCCAGTCTTTTTAAAGTAATATTTTAAGAAAATCCTCATTATACCTGCACAAAAATTGTTTAATAAAAACTAAACAATTATTGGAAAATATAAAAAACAAGTAACGAGTCTGATTGAGAACAGGACACTGTCTGTATGCTTACGTTGTTGTAAAGATCAGAAGCAACATCAATATGTATAAGATTTTGACATACTATTCAAAAGTTTGCATAAGAAAATTCAAATTTAAACTGTAAATTTGAGCATTTCTTAAGTTTTTAAAGTCTATTGGGTCTTTGTATTGGTTTTTTATTTATGGTCATGAAAATCTACGTGAACTTATTTGTAGCTCACAATATGGCCTATCAACTCTTAGCACACTCATGTTGGTTTTTTAAAAAAAGTAAATCTCTAAAAATTATCCTTTCCTAAGCAATTTAATACTATTTTATATTAGTCCCACCAATGGCACAATTTACTCTCTTGTAATTTAACCTTAAAAATTGTTGTCGTTCTTTACACTAACAGAAAATTGAAGTTCAAATTTGTTAATCATAAATAATAACCTGTACAACTCCAATGAAATAGGCTATAATGTAAACAATTTTGTATCTATATTAGGGACGTAGAAGTAATTTTGCAAATTTAAAAGCCACCAATTTAATTTAAATGCAAAATTTATATTTTTAAATTGTATTTTTTTAAATGCTTTCTTTTTTTTGTGTAGGTAAAAATTATTTGTGACAATTTCCCATTGTTTCATTATTTTATTTTAAAATGGACTATAATAATAATGATTTGCTTACGCTAATATAAAAATTATTTATTTACTGTATTGTGTTAGTCCGTGCTTAACTTTAATTTGATATCAATAAAGATATAATTATTGAACTCCTATATTAAGATATAAATATATAGCCCGCAGTTGTTTAGAATTGGGGGGGGGGGGGGGTGGGGGGGGGGGGGGGTGGGGGGGGGGGGGGGTGGGGGGGGGGGGGGGTGGGGGGGGGGGGGGGTGGGGGGGGGGGGGGGTGGAAAAGAAAATAATCTAATTTTAATTTCGATTAAACCAATAGGTTGTAACGTTCTAATTTTACACTATAACATGATTTCTAAGGAAACAGTGGCTGGAATATAAGAAGCAAGAACAATAAGTTATTTCGGTACATAGAATCGAATAGCACTTACATTTGATGATGAATTAGAGCCAACCTTCTGTGCTCTTGTAGAGCTAAATGGTAGCACTATACCCAACAATAGTGAGGTGCTTGTCATACAAAAAAAAACAATGAAAACGGTATGTCGATAGACTGACCGAAAGTAAACGAAAAAGTTAGCGTACTAGCGGAAAAAGAGGTCTGCATTTTTACATTTTTACCCTATAACCTACAGAACTCTTATTAGGACCGAGTTGAACCTTTGTCACATAATTTAAGATTACAAGACATTTTTATTTAAGCGCTGTCTCTGAAATGAGCGAACGGACAGACACAAAGTTTACATAGTGACCAATTGCACCATACAAAATAACAATATTTGTTGACAAACAATTATTTTGGAAGAAGCAAAGAGTTATCGAGACTGTGGTACTTCAGGATACTCTACAGGATATGGTTGATAAACTTAGAAAGGTTCGTTTTGTAATACCAATACAACAATTAATTTAAGAATTAGACTTCCAAAACCCATTTATAAAACCAAATACGGAAAATATTAAATATATGAAATGTATATTGCAAAACAAGTTATGGAGCTAAAATAGTGTTGGGAGGAATTAATGTTATGATTATGACCATGTTAACCATCGTCATTGGTCAGAATTTATAATTATTTTTTTATATAACTGTAAACGTAAGTAAATGTAATAGATATTATTAATTTTAATAATAGATACATATTTCCAGATCAAAGTAAGGACAGATTTATACACGAATATCTGTTAATGAAATTCATAATATTGACATGAATACGTTTACCACATTTGACGGCAAACACATTTGAACATGACTTCCAATCTAATTCCGACAATCCGTTTCGTGTGAGTGAAATATCGGGCTAATATATTTATATCTTTTATATGATTTCAAGAAATTCTATCTTTATTGAGATCAAATTAAAATTAAGCACGTGCTAACATAATACATAAAGAAATCAATGTTATATGAGCGTAAGCAAATTATTATTAATTATAGTGATCATATAAAAAAATATAATGACACATGGGAAATTGTCGCTAATATTGTTTACTTACACAAAATAAATGAAGGCATTTTTAAGAATACTCTTTAAAATTATATAAATTTTGCATTTAAAATAATTTGGTGGCTTTTAAATTTTGCAAAATGACTTCTAGCCTATTTAAATAAATAAATAAAAATTCCTTTATTTACAAGCGTTTCTCAGTACAGTTTACTGTTTTTCAGAACAACTCAAGTCACTGAGTTACTGAGCCTTAAAAACTAAATAACAAAAATTAAACTAAACTTAATTTAAACAGGTACAATAAAATCTAGTGATTAATTTAAAATAATGCAGTGATAAAAACTGTAGCATTTCTTATTCTTACATACTAATAGCATTAACTTAGTTAATTGTCAACAATCAAAATGTCTTTAAGTTTCCTTTTAAATGTGGAACAACTGCATTCTTTTAGGCTAAGGGGGAGGTCGTTGTACAACTTAGGGCCGAAGTATGAGAAACTCCTTCTTCCGAAGGAGTTCTGTATAACTCATTTTATTTGAGTTATACTGGCTGTTATTTATGATTAAAATTTTAAACTTAAATTTTCTGATAGTGTAAAAGAGGACGACGAGAATTGTTAAAGATAAATAGCAAGGGAGTAAATTGTATCCATTGGTGGCACTTAATAAAAATAGTATTAAATTGCATAGGAATGGATAATTTTTTAGAGATTTTTTTTAAACAACATGGATGTGCTAAGAATTGACTAGGACATATTTGTGAGCTATAAATGAAGTTTCCGTGGATATTCAAGACCATAACAGCAACTAATACAAAAACCAATAGAGTGTTTAAAGACTTAAGAAATGCCAATTTACCGTTTAAATTTGAAATTTCTTTTCTTTTGCAATATTTTGAATAGTACATCACAATCTTATAGTATTAGTAACAACGAAACGAAAGAGAGGTGTTAGTAAGCCTGAAAACTACAAGATTAATCGGATCAAAAAGGCTAGGATTCAGGGTGATGAATACATAAATTACAAAGGAAATGTTGTAGAATAAAAATGTATGATCTCTTTTTGGCCTAATACAATGAACTCGATGTAAAGCACAGTTTTTACTACAAAATATTTAAAGAACACTTTAACTATAGATTCGGAAGGTTCCAAATTGGCACATGCTGTGAATGTGAGCAGCTCAGTGTTAAGAATTAAAAACCCCCAGCAAAAACGAGTTGCTGTTGCACAGTTGATGGTACACAAGAGGCGAAGTAACAAATTTTATGCCTCACTTCGTGACACTGAAGAATACTGTGCAGCACATGAGAATGTCATGCTTTTATGTTGTTTTGACTACATGGCAAACATATCCGTTACCCACGATTAAAGTGCAGGAAGTATATTACCTAAGGCAATTGTCTGTCTATCCCTTTGGTATTCATAACAGCACTAGTAACACTGCAGCGTTTTACCTATACCACCAAGGTACTGCTGGAAAAGGGAGCAATGAAGTTTGCTTCTTCATAATGAAATACATAAAAGATAATGTGCCGGCAAGTATCGACGAATTGTATCTTTACAGTGACAACTGTACAGGGCAAGACAAAAAATCACACAATGCTTAAGATTTTTGTTATCCCTTACTGACAGTGGCAGGTTTAAAAAAGTAGTTTAGTTTTTAGACTACCAATAAGGCGTCATTCCTACTTACCCTGTGATAGGATTTTTGGTCTTGTAAAAAGAAATTTAAGGAAACATGGCAGATATTACACAATAAAAGAAGTTGCAGCAATTGCATTACTAGGAACTACACAGGGTAAATTCACTGTGGATTTGATTAAATCTGATGATGTTTGTGAGTTCAAAGCTGGTGGCCCAAAAATTTTAATAAAAAAATGCACAGTCTATAAAGAAGGCAAGCACGAAAAAAAGAAAAAAGGGAATAATTTACAATATTGTCCTACTATGAATTCATATGTCACTATTCCAAGAAAGGAGGATTCACAGCATCAGATTTTATTGGTCGAATTAATACCAAAACATTCAAACTACTTAGCTGATAGTAATAGCGATATTAACATCTCTCCACCAACAAAAAAAAAAAAAGCATACAAAGCCAAAGTTCCAATTCAAAAAAAACAAATAATATGAATGATATAAGGAAACTTATGCAGTACGATCCTCAAGAACACGTATGGTTTTACAATGAACTATTTCAATGGCCTACGGAAGAAAAAAAAAGCTGAGCTCTTTTGTTTTTTTTTTTATTTCTGTTTATTTAAACTGATTGTTTAGTGTGATCACATTTATCAATAAAATGTCAATAATATACTGATAAGTAGTGATTTTCCTAGTAAATAGTCATGAAAAACAATAAAATGCTATTTTTAATTTTATTTCATGAAAAAATGTAATTATTTATGAAAGGCCTCTCTTGTCAGGCATGTTTAAAAAAAGATGTAAAAATACAAAACAAAACAGATTATAAAAATGTAAAACTTTTAAGGTTTAATCTAAATACCAGCCCCTTAAAACATAGCAAAAACAAAATAGCTTCAATATATGATATTAGTGAACAACGTAAGAATACAGACAGTGTCCTGTACGCAATTAGACTCATTCTTAATTTGTAATAATTTTATTATTGTTTAGTTTTATTAAACAATATTTCAGCAGGTGTAATGAGGAACTTCTTCTTAAAAATATTTTTTGAGAAAGACTAGATTTTATAAACGAAACTTGCCTAATTTTGTTGCATTATGTAATTTTCCCAATTCATTTATTTTTATGTATTTTAATTAAACAAACTAAAATTAAATGGAAAATAATTTGTGTTCTAACGATTTACGAAGTAGAATAAGAGGAGTTACCTTAATAGGAGTTAAGTTAATAAAGCATCAGTTAAATCTATTCTATATTCTGCAGATGTTCAAAAAAGATATATTTGTACATTGGCAAATTCAATAGACTTTAATATGTTTATAAATTATCAAGTTATTATAGCTAACAATTACTTAAATATTGCGTTATTTAACCTATTTGATTCTGCATCGATCATTCTAATTTATTTAACAAAACTAATACAGAAGGTTAAAATATAAGGATTTTGAAATATTTTAGTAATAATTTATACTGATAAATATTAACGGTTTGTCTGAGAACGTGGAAAGCTTTGAATGATGTGAACTGGTCAAGCTAAACAAATCAAACAGATTATGACGCTAGAAGTACGTGACCCATCGACTTCTGATTTATTTTCTGTTGCAAGCTATTTTAATTACTACTTTTTACATAGAGTGAGTAAACTAATTTTCAACCGTCCACAATCAAAACGTTTTTCCTCTACTGTATTATAAGAATTCTTTTACAAAGCAACGCGAAGTAAAATCCAAAACTAATTGACCTTGCCTGGATGGAATGAGTTATTTCACGATTAAGAAGATCTATCCTAAAATCATGGGTGTTTTTTGTACATTTATTAATTTGAGTTTCAACAGTGGAGTCCTTCCAACGCAGTTAAAAAATGCTGCAGTAAATTCCAATATTTAAAAAATGTGCTAAATTGAACAGCACTTAATTAATCGACCTACAACTTTGATTTCATAATTATCCAAAAACATATTTAAAAACTAATGAAAAAATTGTTTAAGACAAATAGTTTATGCGTATGTTATGAATATCGTTAACTAAGAGCAAAATTCAATTATGGAATCATTTTTGGGGTCAGTATATACGATAATTATTTGAATGCAATATCAAAATTATTTAGTAATAATTCAATTTGGATTCAGTTTTAGTAGCAATACATAAAATGCACTCTTGTATTTTTATGACAGAAGTGAATGATGTTTTGAATGAGGTTTTTTGAATTAGTGGGTCTATTCTTCGATTTAGCCAAAGCCTTATGACACAGTGAAACTATAATATATTATTGGGAAAGTTTTATTAATTTGGAGTGCGAGAGTTGCATACAAATGATTATCAGAGTTACTTGGAAGATAAGAAGTATTTTTTAGATTTAATAAATTTCTTAAGTGACTCGAGTTTAAATAACGAGGTGTATGATTTATCCTGGCCAGCTGTTTTCTCGGCTATTCCTAATCTAATTGAACTGGTATAAAGACGAGTATGGAAAATTATTTCGAAACACTTCTGTGGTGGTTTTTATGATTTACATTGCTGCTAAGTAAAGAGTAAAACGAAATATAATAAATTTTAGGGCTCAAAAAAGATATCTAATTTAAAAATAAAATTTGTTACAAGTTTTATGAATATATAGGTGTTCAAACTTTGTGTATTGGGAATAGTTGTGCTGTTTTTAATAAAGAAAAGAATATAAGTATTTAGGTATATTTGTTGACAGTAAATTAAATTGGAAAATACATAAATCATTTGAAAAATAAATTGTATAATGTTTTAATATTTGCATTTTCCTTAGATTATATAATGAAATAGTTATGCGTATGTTATAAATATCATTAAATAAGAGCAAAAATCAATGAAATTATGGAATCATTTTTTGTGGCAGTATATACGATAATTATTTGAATGCAATAAGTTTTCCACGAAAATATGCATTAATACTAAAACTTAAATAAAGAAAGGCAATCCATTCACGTCCCACTTTTTAAAGATGAAAATTTTGGCATCAAAGTACATTTTGGATATGAAATTCTAAAGATTTTCTTTTGCCAGAGTAATAAAATGGCACAAAAATATAGAATACAAGTAAAAATAAATATCCTGAAATCAACTTACAACACAAATTCCACATTTCTTAAAAGAACTTTTTAAAGAGTGGCTAAACTTAAAGAGTGGCTGCCAGCTTAGAATTACAATTCTTAATTACAATTCAGCACTAACATTTAGGATAGTTAACTATTAGTATTTTTTTATCATAATTTTGCTTAAAATGCTCTCAGACAAACAGGGATTTTTAAAAAGATTTTAATGTTCCTATTTCTTATTTTCATTTTAATTAATCTCTCCTATACTAAGCAAGCTAAGAAACATTGCTAATAAAAAAAAACATTGGTCGAAAAATATTCAATACAAAATTAAGTCTTTCAACATATGGACGCTGTAAAATAATAGCTGTAGCCAAGCACTGAATTGAATAAAAACACAGAAAAATATTTTTAAAATCTTAAATTAATAGAAAAAAGTAACAAAACCAATGAACTTTAACACTAAACATATACAGGTATAAAGAAACACCCATGAACAATAAAGAAGACTATATTGAAAATTCCAGTCTCTTTTTAAATTTATTTAAAAAACTAAACTCTGGTAATAAATATGTTTTTTCATACTGGCTGAAATATTCCAAATATTGATGTATTTGCATATTTACGCCATATGGTAATTATAATAATTGTTATAAAAATTATCTAATATTTATTTGTGGAGTCGCCTGATGAATGATGAAACTTCCAGTTTTCGAAAGGCCTCGTCTAAAACATAAACCATTTGGAAATGTATTGTATTACATTTAGTACTAGAAGATAAATAACTATTACACTAATATTTTACGTTAAGGTTGTTCCTAAAATGGCGTATTTTCTGGGGGACGTGTTAAATCATAAATATAAATATTATGTTTATAAAATAACCTGTAGCTAAATTAGTCGTCATACCGCCGTAGTTTAGGGTGGATTCTATTGATTTTGCAGTATATTTAATTATAATTACACATTTCACTAACACTAAAAGAATTTAATGATAGTTTTATTAAAAATAAAGTCAACGAATAGTATAGTTCACTTTTTGATATTTATTGATATG
This sequence comes from Homalodisca vitripennis, assembly GCF_021130785.1. Lineage (NCBI taxonomy): Eukaryota > Metazoa > Arthropoda > Insecta > Hemiptera > Cicadellidae > Homalodisca > Homalodisca vitripennis. The sequence continues at coordinate 75,392,249 of NC_060214.1, read as the reverse complement.
TGTTCTTTATTTTTGTAACCCTAAAAGTTTTACAACAGGTAAGGCAATTCTGACATTAAATACCTCCTTAAAGTGCTTAATGCAGGATAATTTAATATAAAAAAGAGAGAGCAACCATTCAGGCAATCAAAAGTGGTAATCGGATACATCCAAACATAGTATTCAGATTTAAGTGGTTTTAACGACACTATTCCTCCTTTGTAATGATTATGTATTAAAATACATACATAGATACTAAAATGGTAATCTCTGATGATACAAAATAAATCACTTACAGTATTTAAACTATTTGCATAATATATTAAACCTCATCTCACTTACCAGTTATAACTTTTTTTTTTTATAGTTTATAACTTAAAACTATTACAAAACGTCTATTATAAAAATCATCACACAGGCAAATCGTCTTAAACTTGTTGCTATTGGAAGCACGATTACAAAATTTAAATGTTGATCAGAGAACCCTCACCTTTTTTCCTTTAATTTAACCAGATAAAAGTTTCAAAGCCGAGAACAAAAATTATCTAATAATTTTAAATCGAGATAACAAGATGTATTAGATGATACATTACGTCATGTTTATGGATAAATTGTGTCGCCATACACGCTACCACATGTTTAGTGATCATATAAACGATTAAAACTGAATATGTAAGCATTTGCTACAACGCAACGAAATATTTTGCACTTAAGAGTATATGGAAAGAAAGGCGGAACGTAAATACCTTTTCCCTTTTGACCATAAATTCAAAAGACCTATTTCTTGGACCAAGAAGTACCTCTCTGTGTCACGTTTTTAAATCCTTATGACCTTTTCTTTAAATGTATTAGCTCAGACTGACAAACATTTTTACCTTTTGACTTTAAAAGTAATTGCTTTAACTTTTAGGCCAGGCGGAACCTGTGTTGCGAGTTCTAATTCTATAACATATTAACACACAAGGTGTAAAATATATCACACAGACGGACGTACAATCGGACCACCAAGACGATAAACATGAAACAAGATTAATTTCTGTACAAGTTTTAAAGGATCGTAATATGCATACACGGATGATGCTGTAAAGGATAACTTGGTACATATACAGCTAATACTATTAAAATCACCAATACACAAGTTAAATAAATTGATTCCAACCATTTATGTATAAAACAAAAATATTAGGAACTGAAAGATTGAGACATTATTACCGTGTATTCCACAAGATTAAAATGGAGGTCAATTAAAGATTAAAATACAATAGTTCTTAACATGGAAATTAATACCGAAAACTCATCAGCAGCATATGCATTGGACAGAGGTGATTAAATAAGTTTAAATATGTTTATTTAATGGGAAATACAAATACATTATGGGAAATAATTACAAAGCTACAGTATATTAACTAAGCGACTACCTATATGAAGATTATAATATACAGGAAAATAATTTATTACAGTGTGTTTGTATATGGAACACAGTATTTGCAATTGACAAGATCAATTCAACCACATTCACCACAGACAGTTCGATAAAAACTGGCAATCTAATTCTGTCAATCAGGAAACGAGAGCGGAATCTGACATATCCCGAGCAATGTATTTGTGTGTTTCATAGAATTCAGTTTATGCCGTAAATATAGTTAGAAGGCATTTTTTCTTTCCTTTGTAAGCATCGCATTGTTTACAATGCAATGAAAGTCACGTTTGGAAATATAATAACACAACCTAGAGGTTTTTTGTAGATAATCTGTGAAGTATTATAGAGTATGTACATTGAAGGAAAAATTGTTTAATTTAAAATAAATCCACAACTAAAGAACTACTTTTATAGAGAATAATTTAGTTTTTTGTTCACGTGGATTATTCTTTATCAATAGAATAAAGGATTGAAATTTGTCTCAAATTTAGCTTTTTTTTTATAAATAATCATAATTCTTAAATAATGACAAGAAACTAAACAACAAAATTTGATTATTAAGAAGTAATCTGTGGCCACGTAAAGTAATATAAAAAGTGTAAATGCGTATACATGAGAAGTTTTAATTATAAAAGCACACTTAAAGCTTACAAATGTATATTAGGAGTTACGTATAAAAGGCAGATAAAGAAGTGTGTTTTCTTGGCATTTACAATATTTTTAAATCAAGGCAAACAAAATCAAACTGTGATTTTTAAGTGAAAGAAATGCTAATTAGTTTAACACAATGTATTATAATCTCTTCATATGATTTTTGAGGCATTCATTAGCACAGATTAAGTTGTATCGAATTTTATGTCTGGTAGTATTTGCGTCAGTTCCAGAACCAAGCTGGCCTAAAGTTTGTTTGACAATACTTCACTAAGTATAGATATGTTTGAAAAAGTGTTTAATTAGAGGCTTGGAGCAGTCAGTGAACATTATAATATAATTTCAAATTGTGTTATTTATTTTAATAAATAAACTATGTAATCAACAATGTAACAAATGTAACATTGAAACCCCTTATTGTGTATTCATAGTTAAGAGCAACTCGTAACGTTTACGTAATCTGTTTGGCTACTGATCGGGAGTTTTGACCTGATCAACCAAAAATTTCATTTTTCTACGTCAGAAAGCGCGCCTGGCGTGGCTCGATACTCCTTAACAGTTTCCGGGTTGAAAAACTGCCTATCCTCCCGTAGGCGCTGCAGAAATTCTATCTGGCATCGACATGGCTGATAGCCCTTACGTTACTCCGACTGACACTTCACCTGTACCGGCTGATAAGAGTTGGCTGTTTGAACTGGATAGCTGTTTAATACGTGCTAAATATACTTCTTAAAATAAGGTTTAAGCAAATTAATATTTCGATCACTGATTGTAAAGTTTGATACTTTGAAATATTTTCTGTACTTTAAGCTTAAAGAATATCCCTGAATTATTGATATCCGGCTAAAAAAAAAAATACAGAACAGTTAAGGCCTCTCTAAATAACATTTACATTATGTTATAGTTTACCCAATAGTAACAAGGCTAAGATTATTTGTCTGTGATGATTTATATATATATTAGCCTCCTTTGATTATATCAGTATCCTTATGTTTTCAATGAGTGAATGAAATGAAAAATGCTATATATTTTTCACATTTAGTTGTCGTATTTTTTATGCGTTTGAAATGTTAAGAATACTAATATTTAAAATTTCGGTAAACACCTTTTGAAACTTCTAAATTGTTTTCGGTCACAAAAATAAAATAGATATAATTAACTATTTTATTACCCAACTATTGTTATGTTTTGTAAGTCTTCTAAAAATAATATTCATGAACACGTGGAATTATTGAAACTAGAAAATGTATGTAGGATGAATTTTCGCTTGCTTAAAAATGATGACAGTCTATTGTACCTCTCTATTACAGGGCATGTAATATTTACGCAAAAATTGACGTATGAGGAGTTGCTAACAAGTAAATGTAGGGATTTCTTACTAGCTCTGTCTTGTGGTAGTTTACACAAAGAAAACTTATACTCAACATCAAAGCATTGTGTTTATCATTGATATTTAAACTTGTAAGTTCTTATCTGTCACAGTTTCTGAGACAAGTAACGCGTTAAAAAAGTATTCATTTTAAACATAACAAAACAAATCCATCCATAAATCTGCGTGATTGTAGTGCTCTCAATATAGGATTCAATAATATATCACGCATTGCCTAAGTTTCGGGACAATATTTTATACTTTATATAAATTATGTACTCTCAACAACAATAAGGACATCATTAAGCCGATACAAGATTCAGGAAAAGGATCGGCGGTATTAGATACGAACGTGAATTGACTGGTAAGACGAGATAACTGTATTGGCAGAATATTATTGCCTCAATAACAGTTTTCTTCGATATCTTACTTTATCGTTTGTAAGGGAATCGTATTAGTTTGCAAAATATGTTAGGCAGTCAAATCGTCATATTGCGCTTTTGTCATCCACAAATAAAAACATGAAAACAATAATGAAATTATATCATCACAACAGTTGATATTTTTCAAAAATGATATATAAGACTATCTACATAATATTTCTTTCGAAAAAAGCATGTAATCCGATGTTATTTTTTGTTGCTCTGAACAATTCTAAAATACCTAAATGAAGAAATGCCAAAGTTATATTATGTCCGAACCGATCGTACTCTATGGTATACGAGTATATAAACACATACAGTACGTTGCATAAATATATTTGACAGTAAACAACGAGGGAAGAAGTCGCACTTCTTAAATTTCGAGAGATGTAAACTTATGTAAACTTAGGTATAACATATAAGGTTTTGTTAAAAATATTTACACAACAGGTACAATAATTTATACCTAATGTGACACCCTATTTTAGGTAAAACTTTCCAACCATTCGCTTGTTAGTGACTTCATTATACCTTTTCGTGAAATATCTAAATATTTTAAAAATCATACGATAAATTTTAAATTAACCTTATCCTAGGGAATAATTAAGTACATATTCATAACTTTTCTATGGAACAAATTAATACTGATTTCCTCATAAGGATTATATGCAAAATTTATCTCATGTTCGTGATAGTAACCGGTCAGAAATACATATAAACAATCAAAAAGACACATTTTACCTCCCCCTGCTGAAAAAAGAGAATATGTTTTTAAATTACAGAGGGACACACTTTACAGACTCATGGTTAACTAGCTTAAAATTAAGGTAAAGTTGGCAGAAGACTCTTTATTAGAAAAAAGCTGTGTATTCCAGTATGCAATTGTAGCATGTTTTACTTTTTATAAATTGTAAACTTATTAAATGATACTAATTATAATGATCCAATTTATTATAACTACATAATTATAATATAGTAAATAAAGTGTTGTGAGTTTGTGTGTTACAGTGAACTCTCATTCAAATAGGAATGAGAGAGACGTTTGAAGGCAACAGACCATCCTGTCTCATCATAATGGCGACTGCTTTGTCGCGTAATGAGATGATAAATAGAGTGGAATTTCATTCCTCTTATACAATTTTATACTTACTAAATTATTCTTAGGTCAAAATTAAAATTGTTGTTTAGCTTACATAATGTGATGTCAAACTAAAAATGTTTGGAAAGAAAGAAATCTTACTCGTGTATCCTTTCATATAGAAATAAGCTAATATTACATTTTTAAGTAAAATGTTATAAACGAGCTGTAGGTTTTTGTTAGTGGATTTTGAATAGCTATCTGAGCAAAAAGTATTTTGCATAATTAGGTGTTCTAAGCTATATATAAATACCGCATAAGATTAATATTGAAGCTCAGAAAACTCAAGAAGGGACTCTTATTTATAAAATTATATGAAACCCATAAAAGGCACATTCTAGGGTGGAAGATTTTTTTCTTAATTCATATTTGTGTATACAAGGTTAATCAATTCTAATAGCCAACTAATGTAATTGATATCTTTTATATTTTATTTTGTACAACAAAGTGGTTTATTAAGGGGTTTTGTAATGCCAAAATGGTTAAAAATAATACCAAATTAACAAAAGTTTCCTTTTTGAAAAATTTAATTAAAAATTCCTAAATACTGAAAAGGTAGATATAAACATTAATTCTAAAGATACATGCTCTAGGTAAATTTGTATAATAGCTTTTATGTTTGAAGGAAGGCAAATTGTATTTTGAGCATTTGATACTAAAAATTTCCGTTGAAATCTAGAAATTCTTTTTTGAAAAAAGAATTGTTTTAATATTTAGTGGACAATGAGGTTAAAAAACTAACCTGGAATTAACTATATCGCACATTTTGTAATCTAGGCGTCTGCGATGTCACAACAATCAAACCTTTGCGTATTGAGCTTCTTCATTATCAATTGTAATTGACTTCTTCAGTCAAACATGACTCCAGATTCTAGAAGTAAAGTATAAACAACATTTTCGAAAAGACTTCATTAAAATGAATATGAAATGTTACTAAACTCAACTCTCACACTGATAAAAATCACGAAAGAGCTGAAACAAACTTACGTTCTAAAGACATTCCACGCTCTAGTAATGGACACTTTACCATGCAACAGGAAACCTAGAAAACCCTGTTGTGGTGTTTGAACAGGTCAGTTGATTTTCTTTTGCTACATTCCGTTTCCTTCGCATGCTAATGTTAGTGAACGGGTTGATTTGATATTAAAAGAAGGCTTAACTTGAGACTGAATATGTTACGAAGAGTAGTGGAAGGTTTGTTATTTTATAAATGGGGACGGAAATATAGAGATTTGTCACTCCGATTTAGGTTGTGGCCAATTATATAACAGGTGTATTGGCGAACTGGATCAGACGATACAAAAACATAAGATAAATCATATACTGGATTTATGTTCCAGCTCACTTTGTCCGTTCATTTTTCTTGTGACACTTTGATCTCTGGAAATACACGGTTAAATTTTATGCTGAGACATCTGAGGCAATTTCATCAATATTCTTGTGAAGACTTTCCTTTACCTTTACAGGCGGAATATTTCTCGTACTACAACTAGGAACTGTAATATTTGCTGATAACCAAAATGACAAAAACCGACAAAGCACCTGCTTAATTTAAAATAACATTTTAGTTTTTTTAGTCCTAATTATATAAAGTAGATTCTAAGCAATAATACAACATATTCTACGTTTTATAATTTAGAATGTAAAGGAAAGGGTAGTCATCAATGCTTCATACTTTGTGATTCATTATTGGAACATTATCCGTATTTCTGTTAATCTTAAGAATTATCCGTTTGCAAACAACTTTAAACAATTAGACAAGCTCATTTGTACCTTTCAACAGTTTATTTTCAATTCCTATGAGTAACTTTACATACTAATACCTATACCTTGATGTATGTTCTACATAATCAATAATCATAGGCTTTCCTAATTCTACGACATGATACGGCAAAAAAATATTAAAAAATACTATTAATTGGATTCTGTTATAATAAATAAGCATTGCGTAATGCTGTTGTTTGAAAAGTATTTTTAACTTTAATTGATCTCCTACAGGTAAAGAATTACACAGAAAATTTTATTTTACCCCTATAAGAGTTTATCTTTACCCTGCTGAATTTATCTCTTTATAAATTATTTCTTCTAAATTGTATAATAAATTAGGGTTAAGAGGATAATACATAAAATAATTTTATGTTTGTCATTTTATGTACAAAAATTGTATAGCTGTTAATTTTCTTCCTAAAACTCTAGTACATGATAAATAGAGATTACCTTAACATTGTTTGCCATAATATAACATAAGTAAACTTTACACAGGCGATATCATTTTAAGCATGCTGTAATATAATTGATTAGTTGTTGGCGATCCTGAGATGACTATCTTGCTAGGTAAAATCCTATACCCGACCCAACTTGTGTTACCGGGGCGATGCCTCTAATTCAATCATCAGTGATAATTTTGGGACATAGTGCACGAGGTGCAAAACCCAACTAATTCCTGAAGTGTTTAGTCTCCACGAAGGCCTCTCAGACAACCATCTCCATACCATACGAATGACAAAACTCTAGTCCAAATCAACGAACTATACTACTGGAACGCGCGCTGGGCTACAGAACCGGGCCGAAATCCGGGGTTGCGTCTGACGTTTGCAGGCGCTCGGAGTGGGCAAGAACACGCTCCGCGTACAAGCAGGCTATGCAGTTTTGCTTTCGCGGCATTTTAAATCGCCCTGTAGCCTCTAATATGATTAAATTTTACAACATAATTTTCTAACATCTGTTGTTACACAGCGTTTTTTCTTAAGCATTTGAGGTGTATGTTAAATTACTATAAACAATAACCTGTAATCGTTATCAAATTACCGTAGGCTACGACAGTAACTAACACAACAGGAACCAGATATAGTCTAGGTAAAATAGTAGGCTACATGTTTTCTTATTACTTGTGGTATATTTCAATTCATGTCACAAACAATTCACAAACATGATAAACTTAGTCTAAGTGTTGGAAAACAAAATCATTTTATTTAAGTTTTTTGTCTTATGCCCAAGTTAGATTTCTTCGTCACATGCAAGGTTTTTTGTTTTGCAATGTGATGAGATATTATTTTCAAAAACAATTGAGTTACAGATTTTATTAACAATAATTCATGGCTTCCAGTAAATTCATCGTTACTTAAATGTCCTTTGAATACACTACCTGTTAAATGGTTACAAACTCTCATTGTTAAATTTACAGTAGTCAAATTAGTCTCAGATAGCTTGAGCAAATAGGCATATTTAACAACCTTTAATACATCCTCACTTGATCTGATTAATTTGCCCTTAGATTTAAAATCAGTAAGGCGTGTATATGTTCTAAGATCAGAATCATTAGCATGGAGTACATAACAACAATCTTTACATTTGATTTGTTTCTCCATTCGTCTAACAATGACTCCACAGATATAATACAAGATTTCATCCTTAAAACTAGAGTCATCATAATTTTCCATTACACATATGGCGCTCCTCAATTTCACTCTCGTCATCTATGTCATCTACAACACATAAACCATGGCCTAACTCAAGAAGGCCTAAGTGTGAGTTGGGGTCAAACTCAAGACAGTTGGAATTTTCAGATGCCCTGACACTGTTCCTAAACATTAGTTGCCTTACTGCCCAAGTAAACTGTTTTGTATTAGGATTGTCATTATTCCCACCCCTACTTCTAATACAGGAGAAAAATAATTCCAGGTGGTCTTGACTAAATTTGTATGACAACAAGTATTTAAAATCCTCTAAAAACTAACAATCTGTCTCTTAAAATACAAAAACCTCTTAATATTACTTAGAAAACCTAAAGCGAACGTCTTCCTTGCATGATTTTAAAATTGATTGTCCTCCAATTTTAAGTTTTGACAAATAGTTGTCTGCTTTTTTAAGCATTAAATCATCATTTGCTTTGTTTTCTAGTTTCATCGGGCCCTTGTAGCCTCTTCCAAATGGATCCCTACTGTTTCATAAAATCGAAAAGATTGTCAACTATTCTTAAAAAATTCTACAGTTGCTAGACAATCTGAATCTGAGAACTGTGGATGTTCTTTAATGTTCAAATATTGTAAAGCGTCTGCTACGCTGGAACTAATAGTCTGTGCAGCTACCTTTACATTCATTTTTCTATTTTTGTAGAAAACATGTTTTATGTCTGATAATTTGTTTACACATTTTCAGAAAAAAACCTAGCTTGTTCTGTAAATTATTTAAGATCCTCTATATACTTAAAAACTAATTCTCCCTGACTCGGAGGTCTATAACCTTTATGTCCGCTAGTGCATTTCTTGCTAGTTTTAACATGTGTGGAGGATCCAAAATGGCACAAATATCGTAATTCATAGTATCGAGTTTGAAAAATGGCGCTTCAGGGAACTTACAACCTAAAATGTTTCAATGCGCTAAGATTCGTGCTGGTTCCGTCAAAGGTCACGCTCTGTACATTAACGCCCACTTCACTTAGTTTAACTATAGCCACTTTAATTAGCTGCGACAGAAAAACTGATGAAGTTTTATTTACATAAAAATACCCTACGATACATTTAAAGTGGCCTCTCAAAGAAACAATTTGAAATACTAAAGCTTTCTGTAGCAATCTCCTCGTTGTTGTCTATTTTGAATCCTCCAACATCTACATATCCTACATTTTTCCCTAGTTGCTCGTCATAAACTATCTGCTTTCTAATGCTCATGGAATCGAATACCAAACTTACATTTCTTAGGTGCTCCTGTTCCTTAACATTATGTCTTAAATACATGAATACCTCCTCCAAAAACCCTGGACAACAATTAAATTTTGAAATCCATTTTCTTAATGTGGCAGGATGTGGTAAAATTAAATTTGAAGCCCGCAAGTATCTATAAGCTTTTGGTGAATAAAAATATAGTGTTAAGGGGAGTCGGAACGCAAAAAAATAAAATTTATACAATTTTTTTTTATTTTTTATTTTGATTTGTTAGTTCATTCCCTTTAAAAAAATATAACTCTCACAGTTGTATCTTATTCCTAAGTTTCAAAATTAAATAAAAACTAGAGGTATGTCAGCTGTTTTTGGTCGGAAAACGTGTTGAGAAAGCTGACCACTTCTTTCAGCACATTGTATAGTGCACACTTCTCTATACACAGAGAAGTTTTAACCTCTATGACTTGATTCTTACTCTGTGTTACCTCTAATGTTACTTGACATCTGATTTTTCCTATTAGCCTATGTTTGTTGTGAAATAAATAAATAAAAAATAAAATTAGGTGACGGTTAAGGGTGCTTGGGGGAAAGAAAAGACTAACAGACGCCCAAATAGACAAATTACAAACATATTATGGCCTTGCAATAAGAAGAGGTGTAAAGAATGTAGAAGAAATGATAAGAAAAATATTCGGGCCACCTACTTTCATAAACTCTCCACTAAATGAAAATCCTCAACACGGTTTGTGTCCGAAAGGCGTAGACTCGTGGTGTGGTTATGAGAAGGCTAAGGCTCAAGGTACAGTTTATGACCACAAAGATAGCCTACCTGAAGAGATAATGTTAGAAATAAAATACATCTACAGGGCACTAACAAATTCTGAGTTGTTAAAATAATGTTTACACGGACATACGCAGAATCCAAACACGAGAGCCTTCAACAATGTGGTATGGGCCAAAATTCCAAAACGGGTAAGGCTGGATACGTTGAAACTTGGTGTATATGATGCTGTCACTTCGTTCAATGATAGAAAATAGTGGCAAACTTGAAGTTTTCCAGAAGCTTGGACTAAGTTTATGTGATAGGTCAGTGAGTGCTTTGCGCGGAATTGATGAATTGCGACAGAGGAAAAAGTGAGAAAGCTGCGGAAGGAATAACGAAAGAAGCCAGACAAGAAAGAAGAAAAAGAAAAATGGTTCAAAATGAAAAGTATGATGAAAGCAGATGGACCCCAGTATGGCCCAGGACTTTTATAAGGTAGACCTAGAGCCTCATTTAGTCTTGTTTTCACAATAAATGCGATTTCCGGAAAGTTAGCATTTTTCTCATAAAGGTACATTTTTCTCAGGAAGTATTCAAGATACAGTACTGATATTTTTTGCACGTAATCTATAGGCTATTGCCAACAATCAGACCCAATTTCATGCAATTTGCAATCTTAGTTTTGCTGCTTACAAAACTTTTACCAAACGATTACGTGATTTTTTTAAATTGATTTGGAAAAAAAAAAATTTTCACTAGGAAAAACTTTTTGAAAAATATCCAAGTTGGGTTCTGATTACACAAAATAAGGTAATAAACAAATGTTGAAAAAAGTATGACTGTAGCCTAAAGTACTTTCTGATAAAAATGTACCTTTGTTAACATGGTGAAGATGGGCGTTCCGACTCCCCTTAAGGCAAACTCCTTAACACTTTCTGTGAAAGTATGTTTGTTTTTACTTTTTCCTTTGTTTTTCAGGCTACTCAACAATAACTCGAAAGGCAACCCTGTAAAGTTGTTTTCTACAATTTCGATTAACGAATCTGGTGCTTTAAAATTTGTTTTTCAAATTTGAAATCAATTCTTTCATTGAACCTTAATTTACAGTCCCTTCTTTTTAATTTTTGCTTTAGAGCTTTAACCTTCCGGCGCAATAGCACTTTTCTGGGAGATAGAGATGTGGATGGTGATGCAGTTTTCCGCTTTATCCTAGAATCATTAGCATTGAATTAATTACAACAATTAAAATTATCGTAATTATCATTCGTGAATTTATTAAAATTATTAACCCCAAACTTATTAAAAAAAACATTTGTATAAGAACCCCACTCCAATTCATGAGACATTTTTATCTAGCCGCATCCTCTAAAAAAAACCTTTTACGTGATGTCCGTGTCTATGTCTACCAACGAACTATACTACAGCTTACCGGTGTTTGATGTAGGCCAACTGTTGATTTTTGCTCGTTTGGTGTGGAAACTGACTGGTCGTGTTCCAACGGCAGCAGCAGAACCTCAAAAAATACAACAAAAATGCTGTTAGATTAACCTGCGTTGAATATAGCCCTATCGCAGCAAAATTGCAGACAATAAAAACAATAGAACATTATAACTGAGGTTTGCGGCAACAAGGCTGGCTTAAAATTTGTTTATAGTTTTATATCAAATAAAAAATACTTACAATAGTATTAATAGAATAATAACAATTTAATATAATGATTTTATGTTTTTTAACACTGTGCAGGGGAGCAAAGTAGTTTTTACGTTCTTTTAAAAATTATGTTTATCATATTACACATTTGCTTTTTGATTCTGACAACACAAATAATTATGTTAAACTTACCGATGACATAGACGTGTTGGCTTCAAATCGAAGATCTGCACTAGGTGGCTGAATAGGTACGGGTAACTTCTTTTTGATGACAACCCTCCTCTGTTTTTTTGGCGGTGGTTGGATATTTGATGGAAAGTCAAACAATGTCGGAATTGCTTCATTTTTTAGTCTTTTTCTTAGTTGTGTTTGGTAAAACTAAATGAAAATCGTCTTCTTTGAAATGTTTACCACACAGAACAGTATGTTTTGTTGGTTTGAATTTCTTTCTTTTCAATGCAATAATCCATTTTTTTAAAAGTTTGTCATCATCCAACGGAAAGCTAAAACATAAAAAGTCTGTATAATTTACTGAAAAAATCAAAACATAACAATAATTCTGAAGTACATAAAACAAATGTTTTAGTTTCGGTACTGGATTGGAATTTGGTGCATAGTGTAAGAAAGGCTAAAATCTACTTTAAGAATAGATAGGCTAACTTGGAACAACTCTCTTGAGTAATTGGATTTTTAAATTGTTTAACAGAAATATTCAAATTATAGTTTTTAAAAATATAAAAATATATTTTTGACTAGCGGATAATCAGTCCTTACACATAATTATTTATTTATATACATCAACAGTCGTACTTACTGAACTATTTCTGTTAGGTCCTAATAATCTTGCAAGTTTATGAAACAAGTATAAAATACAACATATCATGTTTACAATTTATAATTGCTTAAATGTATTACTATGGTTAAAAATGTTAAGTCCTTACTTGTGAAAAGAAGTGTTGCAGCCTTTACTCCATCTCGAGTACAGTTGTACGCAGCACAACTCTTTACCATTGTTAAAAAGCATCTCGAATATAAAACAAATTTGTAACTCTTAAACACCTATTAAAACGATTAAAATAATAATTGACTTTAAAAACGATTAAAAATAACAATTGACCTTCTCGTAAGCAGACGTTGAGACAGACTGAAGTAAAGTATGTCCAATGATGAGTTCGTGTTGTGACATGAAAAGTTCATGTTGTGACATGTAAAAGCGGGTTACCTGTGTAGTCGATTAGTGCGGTTGAGTTCTTGCCCACTCCGAGCGCCTGCAAGTCTATGGATACTCCCGCAGCACACGGCTGTGTGTGCCCGGAAAACATAGTACAGGGCTTATGGACAGCGCGCGCGCGTTCCAGTAGTATAGTTCGTTGGTCCAAATAGTCATCTTCCAAAGTATTATAACAATGACATAATCAAGTTTAACCTTTTCCAATTTCTATGGTTAGAGGTATTCTTTCATCCATTAAGCTTTTGGATACAATAAATTCATCTCGCCATCACAACACATACATATCGGATACGCACCTTTACAAATTTAGTGCACTTAAGTGTCCATATAATTGTAAACTAGTTACGAACTGGATGAAGTAAAGATTAATTATCAACCTGAGCATTAATCTAACATTGTTAGGTTCCCAGTACTTGTAAAAAGAACCAGACATGAGAAAACCATTGGTATCACTCAGTAACTAAAATATATTCTTATCTAACTGACCGGCGCTGTAAATATATTGAAATTAAAGACACTCATTAGCGAGCATATTACCTGACCTGACTGCCTGGTAATATAAATATTCATAACTTAGAACACATAGTAGCTGGCATAAGTCTGATTCCTGTCTGATTGTCAGCCTTCATGTTTATCTCTATAAGTAGGACACCTCGAGAATAAATGAGCTGTAAATGTGAGTCTGTTTCGTGACACTTGTTTTGGTATACTCATACCATATACATAGTATGGTACGAGAACGCCATATAACCATATACATTAAGGAGTACGCAATTCAATAAAACTATTTCACCAAGAAAATTAAAATTGAGGAACAAATGTAAAATTAGCTGGATCTTGCACAAAGGGTAAACACATAACGGGAGTTTATTTAACTAACTTAGGTAGGCGTGATTAATTGGTATTTCGCTCATTCTTTTTTCATGAAGCCAAGTAAAGAGTACCTAATATTGATTAAGTTTATTCATTAATGCCATCATTCCTACTTTATCAAAAATATAAATAAAACAGAGGTATATTCCAGCAAAAAGTTCCTTCAGTTTGAAATCTGTCACTGACAATATATTAAGGTTTTGACTATATTAATCATGTTATGAATCAATTAATATTTAACCTTATTCCTTGATCTTACTTCATAAATCCATGCATGTATCCAATTGCCCACAGTAGCTCATTTAATTACTTTGTTTTTTGTTATTTATAACCACATAATTAATTTAAGCAAATATAAATACAAAATGCCGTTTAGTAAATATTATGGTTTTTTGATTTTTGTATGTAATAATCACAATATTCTTTTGTAAATAGAATGTACTAACACTAAATTTTAAAGTTATATGTTAATAAATATATTTCTTTGAAGTATTCCTAAAAGCCCTGTTACACCACCATGAAATAATTTTTTTACTATTCAATTCTTTTGACCTGGCCAAATAACCAGTAATAGAAATAAGGAAATAAAGTCTGACTGCCAATCAGAAAATTCACTACACCTTTTTGGAAAATTAACATTTTTTATGACATGACAATTAATTTTATGTAAAGAGAAAAATAATACAAATAAATAAATAAACCATAGCCACTTGTCAGTATAGAGTTAAACATAATGCTTCTGGCAGTAACATTGTTGTGTATTGATTTAAAGGCCTATTCAGTTGAGCATTGTAAAGCAAAACCAATCTCAGAGAGCACGCAACTCGGTACGTTATTCGATAACTGGCCCTAATATGTTGTTGTGTGTATATGTGATTAATTTCTGGTTGTAGAATGTCTGGGATTACGCATTACATCGTAGTTACATTAGAAATCAAAATACGATTAAGGGGAGTGATGCACTTTTTGAGCTAAAAAACAAAACAAATTTTTTTAATTGCACAAAAAGAATCTCCGTTTTATGCTGATTAAGTAGATATATACTTTTATATGTATGTCTTAATGTTATCTATAAGAAAAAATACGTTTTGTAAATGCTTGCATCTGTTAAGGTATCACTTGATGCACAAAACGAGCACACTGCTCAGTTAGGTTTTTAATTTTTATACTTTTATATAGTCTTAGGTTACTCTATGGTAAATTCCAAGTTACTATGACTGACCACTTTGTGTTTTTAGCAGACAGTAGTGTTGTTTATACATTAGCAGCTGTTGCTAGGTTATGTTATGATTGTTGTTTCTTTCCAATTTTCATAAAGTGATACAGATTTGTGTAAATAGTTTGCTGTTTTACTTACTGTTGTGTTTTTTGTTTGAACTTTGGTGATCTTACAACTTACAATGCCTAGAATTAGGAAGTTTAATACAGCCAATAAATTCAAAGGGAACAGATACTCTTCAATTGGTGAGTCTGCTAAGCCTAGGCATAATTCTTCCACAACTACAAATGAGAGTAGGCCTATGCCTAAGAAATCATCTAGTTCGAAGAAACTGAGCAGTAATCAGCTTCCTAAGGATCTAAATTTTGTAAATAGTGATGTAAATATAATTTTCAACTTAGACTTACTATCTAACCTTGTAAATAGTTTTACCAAATGTAAACATTGTAACAAAGAAGGAACTGTTTCGATAAATCTTGACAGTACATTTTCT
This sequence comes from Homalodisca vitripennis, assembly GCF_021130785.1. NCBI lineage: Eukaryota > Metazoa > Arthropoda > Insecta > Hemiptera > Cicadellidae > Homalodisca > Homalodisca vitripennis. The sequence goes on along the minus strand of NC_060214.1, from coordinate 75,376,380 downwards.
AATGGGTTATCTCATAAAATCTTGATTCAATGTTCCAATTGTGATGAAAGAAAAGCAGGCATGAACTCAGATATTATAAGAAACTGTTATGATATAAATATAAGATATGCCTATGCTTTGAGATCTATCGGTAAAGGCCAATCAGCAGCAAGAATGTTTTCCCCTAATACTTGGTGTGATTACAATAAATGTGTTCTAAGCAATACTCTACACACATATAGACATAAAAATTCTTTTAGCAATAAAACCCATATATAAAGATTTGACTCAGACAGAACTTTTGGATCGGTGCCTTCACGGACAAACTCAAAACCCAAATGAAAGCTTTAATGCATGCATTTGGAAAAGAATTCCTAAAACTGAGTTTGTGGGCCTACAAACTTTAAAGCTTGGTGTGACAGATGCTGCCTTATGTTTTAATGAAGGTGCAGTGGCCTAAAACTAACGTACTTCAAAGGCTACAACTAAAACCTGGCAAATTCATGATTGAAGGCTTACAAACCATTGATAAAATTAAAATTATAAAAGCAGAAAAAGAAGCAGAAGAGCAAACCAAAGAAAGCAGGGTAAAAAGAAGACTGCTTAAGAGGCAAGCAGAAGATAAGCATGATGAAAACTACTCACCAAGAGAGTTTTAAGGTAACATTTATCTTTAATCATTGATTTCCGAAACCTTGTTTTTAAACACGTTGGTACCATTTTCTCCTGAAATACTGATCCAAAATCCATGATTTTTTTTCTGGTTGTTGATTACATTAGTATGAACAATATGTATTAGAATTGTTTTAATGTACTTAAAATTAAAAGAGTAATAAAAATAAAATTACTTAAAAAATTATTTTTTATTGTTACAGTTTTTTAAAAGTGATACGATTATTTTATTTATTACTACATTCTTCTAAAACTAGTACAGTTTGTGTGTTATATACTATATAATAGATGGTAAAAATCTCAGGACAATATGTTGAATAGTTTTTAAGATAATGGTACCTAACTACATGCTGAATTTCCCATATAAATAGCATTGCGCTAAAAAATTGCATCGCTTCCCTTAATAAGACTATCGATACATACGTTTCCATTTCAAATGAGGTGATAGTTAATAATAATTAAATAAGGTTGCAGGAATTAATTGTTATTTAATCTAATATCGTAAACACAGTTTCCTACTATCTGATTTTACATAATTGTTTTATGTTTGTAAGTTTAATGCTATAGTCTCGGTTTACATGACTGAACCAATGAACAAATCGTTCAGTATTATAAGTTTATATTTGTTAAATACATCAATTACAAAGTTTGGGGTGGGGGGGGGGGGGGGTGGGGGGGGGGGGGGGTGGGGGGGGGGGGGGGTGGGGGGGGGGGGGGGTGGGGGGGGGGGGGGGTGGGGGGGGGGGGGGACAATTGAGTGTAAAATTCACTAAATCGTTTCTATGTAGTGCTGTTATTTACAACGTAGTGTAACATCATTCCACGTGTCGTAATCAGTCTTGTTTGGATTGGAAAAATAATTTAAAATTAATTAGTCCATTTCATACTTGACTTGTTACAAGAAATATAGACTGAAAGGCGATTAGACAAAATAGAAGTTACGGACGTAACATAATGCATGTAGGAACTCATCCTCCTAATAATGAATATTGTGCAAAATTTAAATCTTACCTATGGAATCTTTAGATGTGTTTTTATTAAATTGATTTTCCATATTAGTAATTAAAATAATAACAGTTTACACACAGAAGCACTATAAAATTATTACAGTTTTATTAGTTGGGACCAAATATTGTTATATGTTAATATGTTTACATCTTTATTGGGTGTATTGACTTTTGATTGAAAATGATTTATTCTGCTGTAATAACAAACTTTTTTGTTCCGTAATAGTTATACATAAGGTCAATTTTAAAGCACTCGCTAATGCTCAGCCATGACGTGAAATGTACCATGAATGAACTTAATGTTGCTAATACATGAAAGTAGTTTTATACAACCTTTCATGTCTGTAGGTCCGTTGCCTTAAATACATCGTCCGTATTAAAAGACTGATTGACAGACAGATAGGTAGTTACACAGAATTAATTTGTTCTTACCCCACGATTGATATACTTCACTGAAATTCAGCCAACAAGAACATGAAAATAGTTTGCGGCTGAAGGAAGTTCTAATTAAAATTCTTATTAAAAAATTATAATTACATTTTGAAATACCCTATGGAAACCTTTCAGCCCTATATATTTAATTTAATTACTTTGAAAACGGAATAGATATGAAGAGAAAGATTTTAGATTTGTAATAAGGCCATTATACGTCCCTTGACGAGGATAATTGCCCATCGAATTAAATCGAGGTTGTATCTAACTGCTGTATTTGTATACACATACCGTATCTAGGGTTTCTTCTATAGAGATTTTCAAAACTTTGGTAACAGTCGTCTCGCACTGATGAAGAATTTCGTCATTGTAGTTTTATGTTGACAAACCTGTGTGACTTTGACAGTCATATTATATCTGAAATCCCGGATTTGATGTGATTTGCAAGTTGTGCAAGAGTCTCTAAATAAAAACCAATTATTAAATATTTTCTGCCTCACAATAATTGCATTTATCATCATTGCAATTTTTTATTGGCATTATAACAAATATTTCTTGTGCACGATCTTTTACGGGATTTTTTTCCTCTCAAAGTAATTCAGTTTCATGTTCGCTAGTATTAAATCACGAATGGTAGCGCTATCAATAATGGTTAGCGTTACTGTGAACCACAATTAGAAGTATTGCGACTCTCAATTGGTTGTACTGCAAATCACTGTTAGCGGTATTTTTTCCCATGGTTGGCAATTCAGTAAGGCCACATATGAATCGCGATACATTGATGGTCTCAGAAAAATTGAGGATAAGGAGAATATCTCTATTACCTCTATCTCTCTGAGCGTGATACAGAGTCTAGGAATCTTAGAGGTATTTTTCCATACTGATCGGGTAGTGGTAATCTACATATCTACAAAATCTTTTATTTATATATTCTTAAGCATTGGGAAGTAATTTTAGTTAAACTATAAATACACACATATTTTATAATCAAATTACAATTTGTATATTACTTCCTGCTAATGTTATCTAACATAGTGCCCTTAAATTACCCATATACTTACTCAGGGAATTAATTAAAACGTAGTTATACAAAAAAGTGAGAACAATGTGTGGGTTTTCTAAATTCTTACTGCAATAATTAATTTATCAATAAATTATAAATGGATAATTTACTAAATTACTACAGTTTTAGTTAAGTATGCACGCTAACGTTTTATTACAAACCAGACACTTCAAGCATGGACATACATTAGTTCTTGCTTTAATGGTGTGCAAATCACTCTTAATAAATTATAAGAGCAGATTACTGATAACCAATAATATCATGTTAGGTAACATAAATTGTATCAGGGCATGAGCAGTTTAACAAGGTGTATCATTGTTTGACCTGTTTTTTATTCATGGTAAAGGGAGTTCAGTGCACCCAAGCGGAAATTGAATTCTGGTGCTTTAAAAAACGAAATTTTTTTATGCTGTTGTGTTTGATAAAAAGCAGTTACTGTTTTACTTCATATTCAAATCACTCCAACCTCGACGTTTACGTCCTATTTTTAAAATCCATTATAGAATAAAAATGTTCACACAACGATGGAGAATATACATGTTATTACTCTAATAATTTATCATTGAGTTAACGTAAGTTCAAAGTTATTAGTAGGTTTAGGGATGACAAAAGTGTCTATTTCTATTCTAAGTATCAAAAATCAAATTCAAGATTATAAGTTTGCGGAAAGAGTCGTAACAATGACAACTAGGTTCGATAGTGGAGCGGCGTGTCCAATGCTAACCTCTAACTTATTGTCTAAGATAAGGAATATTTGGTACAAACAAAAATTTCATGTAACACGCTACATAACTGGTTAATATTTAATGTTATTTAATACGCCCAGAAAATGAGTGCGTGCGGATAGTGCATTTTAGATGCTCTATGATTGTATCTAAATGCTTGTTTAAGTTTTAATTTTCACTACATAAATTAATCCAGATAAACATCTACATGTTAGTACTGTATTATTTGTACACCATCATTGTTAAGGTTTCAATCACTGGAGTAGATAAAGTAGTATATGGATTATAGGAGACTATTTAAAAATATATCATTTAACAACGGGACTGATCTAATGTAATATTCTGAACAGTATAGTTTCGCTGTGTAAAAATGTTCCTTGTTCTGTTCCTTAAGTGATCAATGTTCAACTAAAATAATTGTTATTTTAACCATTCAAATAGTAATATATAAATTTTATACAATTAACAAAAATAGTAATTATTTTTTGCAAAAGAAGAGGAAGAGTATATATGTAAAACATACGGTTTTTACATTAAAATTAGGAATATTTTAGAAAACAACATACCTGTTAGAAATATTTTATATTTTGATAAATCATGAAAACTTCTATATTTATTAGCGTATTAAGCAAAAAAGGCTTTTAAATGTACACAAATCAGCACTAAATATTAACCAAAACTACCATAATCGTAGCTCAACACCCACAAACTAGTTGGTATGGATTAAAAATGCTTTAATCTTACACTTAAAATACAACCAAGATGCAATATTTGTCATATGTACGGGCAGACCATTGAAAATGCATTGACCAAAAAAGAGAAGCCTATTTTTCCAAATTCCAGCCAATCTTTCAAGGCAAGTGAATTACCATCTTGAGAATGCTTTGTTGGGAGATATCCTCTTATATGAGTTTCTTGCTGAGATAATGTGATTCTCTAAATTTTAGAACCTTGTGAACCATGGAAGCCTACAACATTGCACCCACGGGAAAGTAACTTGACAGCATCCCGAAAAGGAGGAATATGATTAACAAGTCTCAGGTTAAAATGAACCTGAGGGCTGAGTACTGCAGCTTTTCGATTCTACCAGTTCTCTCTTGAAGTGCTATTCCTATAAGCTGTTAGACAGTAACACAAGACCGGCAGTATACGATTGAAGAGTACATAAAGCTGTCTATAATAAATAGATAAACAATACTAAATATAATTATTTTTGATAATAAGGCTACAAATAAAGAGTAATTTGATAGGTATTATAATATTGTTTTCAGATAGTTACAACTGTTAATTAATTTAAATACCATTGTATACGTTATTAAAAACAATAGATTGTAGTTTCTGTTTACCACTTAATTTATTGAATGTTTTAATATTATAGCAATTAATTAATCATAGAATTATAATGGAAAACTAAAGTCCTTTTTTTTAAAATTCATTTTATTTCATACACGTGTTTCGGTATCAACCATTTGTAGTGTGTATATTAACCTCTAACTACAAAATAAATTTATATTATTTTATTTTATATAAATTTATTTTATAGTTAGACGTTAATGTACCACAATGAAGATGGATGATACTGAAACACGTGTATGAAATAAAATTAATAAAAAAAGGTTTTAGTTCACCATTAATTATTCTAACATAAAGATAATCCTATAACGTGGAGTAATAACATAATTAATCATAATATATAGCAAGTAATCCTAAGTACTTCTAAGACTTTCGATAAATAAAAATAATGTTGTACGAATAAATATTGTGTTATAGTTTAAATCACTAAACGCCGCGCCGCCCGCGCAGTTGGTAGAACTTAAAAACGTCAATGTTTAGGTTATAATAACAAATACCAATGAAAGAAAAATATCCAGTAACAGTTGGAGCCGTGACTCGCTGTGTGACAAATTGAATAAAGCTGTCAACCCCTATCTGTCTCGAGTGTTTTCAGACTTTAAGTTAAACAAGGCCTTCTACTTTGGGGCGTTCTTTCTAAACTAGCATGACGTAAGGTATTGCCTCAATTGTATTTCTTGTAAGTGCATTCTAGAAACACTGATGTGAACGTTACTTTTTCCATTTATAAATGAGTATTCGTATTTAGGATTAATCAAAATCTGACGGAGACAGGGGTAAAATAGGCTTATCCATATATATATCATATTTATCCATGTCATCCATAGTCCAAATTATATTAAAGAAAAAAAGTAACAAATATAAAACACTGACCACTAAAGTTTTTCAATTGTACTAACCCAGTATTGAACAGTAATATGTAGTAATAAGTTTAAATATTATAAAATTTAGAAAATAATGCAATGAAATTGCCTTGCTGTACTGTTATATTTTTAAGGATGCGTAAATTTATCACAATTCCAAAAATGTCAATTCAGATTGAATGACTTAGTTTTTCACTGCATTTGTCACAGCAATTATTTTTTAACACCACTTTACACTATAATATACAAGCATTTGTATAATATATAACAATAAATTCATCTCCTGCGGTTGGTAAATCATTGACTTTCAAATGACCGGCATTAGTTCAATAAAAGTCAATAGATTTTAAATGAATCCAAACATTTGATGGTCCTAAGAATCATTGACTTTCAAATGACCGGCATTAGTTCAATAAAGTCAATAGATTTTAAATGAATCCAAACATTTGATGGTTCAGAGATTTTATTTTTTTGAAAAGCAAAAAGAGCTAAAATTGCAGGCTAATAGAATGTGAACTCCTTAAATATCCAGGGTCCTTGGGAAACGAGATCCTTAGATAGACGAACCGGTTACAGCAACTTTCTCGTTACACTATAGAAATCACTGGTGACGAGGTGGGTCACATTTGAAGGGATCCATCTGCTTAACGAAAAGTTCAGTATTACAGTAAATGAGAAACCAAAAGGGCATCGGGACTAGGATGGCACTGCTACAGCCAAAGAACTATACAAAAGGACCTCAACCAGACCGAGTTATGTTCAGAACAAATCCGACGGTAAACTGCCGGTTTGGACGTCGAGGGAAGCCTAATATAGGCATACAGATAGATAGACAGAACCGTGTGCGATGTGTTCCACCAATAAGAAAAGGCGGTTACATATTACGATAGTTCCAAAATTCTGAATCGCCTTAGTGATTTTCTTTTGCTCCTTGAATTATAAATCCCAAAAGAAATTATTTAATGTAGGCAACTACACTTATTCTAGCTAGATCTATTGCAAATATTATACAAGCACAATTAATAATAACAATTGAATGTGTAACAATGGACTTGACAATATACCTTGTTATATTATGAAAACAAAATTCTACGTTATTACCACAATCCTTAAGTTTCGTGACACGTTAAGAACTTTGTCCCATTTCTATTAGTACTCACAGGTACTTTCTAAATTTTTGTTTTTATTATGTGCAAACCGTAATAATAATATTAAGTAGACTAAAAATTGCATTTACGTTTTGGCCTACAAGTTGACTAGAAGCTTCAATATCACCATGATATAATGGTCGGTATTGAACTCTTTTATCTGACCAGTAACGAGTTTAAAAGTAAGGAAATATTGAGTCTGACAGCCAATCAGAAAATCCGTTGGATCTTTTTGCCAAATAAACAGGGGACATAACAACTAATTTCATTGTGAACAGAAAAAACTATATCAATAAATAAAATACTGCCACTTGCCAATATGGAGTTTACCATAATGCTTCTGAGAGTAATGACGTTGTGTATTGATTTAAAGGCCTATTCAGTTGAGCATTGTAAACCAAAACCAATCTCAGAGAACACGCAACTCGGTACGTTATTGGATAACTGGCCCCAATATGTTGTTTTGTGTATGTGTGACTAAGTTCTGAAAGTAGAATTTCTACACTGCATATTTCATCGTAGATATATTAAAATAAAATTAAACAGATTATCGGTATATAAGTTTTATTTCAAAGACGTTACATTAGTAATAATTAAATAACGTGTACTAAGTTATTGTATTTAATCAATATCTTATAACAATTCTTACTATCTGGTGTTAGATAATTAGAATATTTTCTAATTTAAAGGTTATAGTTGTTTACATGACTGTAGAAGATCAAACCGTCATCATTACAAGTTAAAAGTTGATAAAAATGTAATACCAACTAATTATATCCTAATCAGATGTTTACTAAATACACGATTATACAATATGAAATGGTTAAAGTTGTCACAATAAAAAAAATTTTATTGTTGTCTGAGAGGCCTTTTTACACTTAAGGAATAAATTTATTCTTACAGCTGATGCACGACATCCCAAATTTAGTAATGTGGATTTAAAACACAGGCCTCGTTCCGGTAACACGCCATGTGGGGTCGGGTATAGGATTTACCCATCAACTAAAAGTGAAAATTATCCCAGAAACGCCAACAACTCCTCAGAATTATTGATAGAGTCCATACAATGATACCACCTTATAGAAAAGTTGCTTATTTTATCTTTTATGATTTTGCAAACAATAGTAAGGTAATATCCATTTATTTTGTACTGGTGCTAGATTTTAAGGAAGGAAAGAATCAGCTATACAAATTTTGCTCCTAAAATGACAACATAGCATTCTCTACTGCTTCCCGTTTGATATAAGCCTGGTTTATGATCCAATTTAGAAAAATTTATGAATACTTAAATTTAACAGGGATAATATTGACTTTTAATCTTTTAATATGTCTTTCTGTGTAATTTTAAACATATGTAAGACAAATCAAAACTTATTTCAATTATAAAAAATAGTATAAACATATTTTTTAACGGCAGTATTATGCGATATTTTTGCAGTGTTTATTATAACAGATGCAAAATAACCGAAGCAAAATTTTTATATTTTTATTGCCGTTTCTCGTCGCAGAATTAATAAAGCCTATGATTATTGGTTATGTAGAACATACATTAAGGTATGGGTATTAGTATGTAAAATTCCTGTTAGGAATCTAATAGAAATTTTCAACAAGTAAAGATGAGCCTGTTTAATTCTTTAAAGTTCTTTGCAAACATATGCTTTCTAAGATTAACTACAAGATCTAAAAATGTTCCAATAATGAGTCACAAAGTTTGAACCATTGATGTCTGCCCTGACCTTCACATGCGAAAATCTAAATCGCCTATGATGAAGATTTTCTCACCATTTACTTTATAAATTTATAACTATTTCTAACAAAAAAACAAAAAAAGTTTCTAACATGAAAATTTTAGGTCTGAAATAAAAGTTTGTTTATAAACAAACAATTTTTAAACACATACAAAAGCGGAATGTAGCAAAATGAAATCACGTGTCCTATTCAAACAGCACATTAGGTTTTTTTCTAGATTTCATGTTGCATGGTAAAGTTACCATTACTGGAGCGTGGAATGGCGTTAGGACGTAAGTTTGTTTCAGCTTTCAATTCTGTAAGGAGATATTTTCATTCGTATGTTGAGTTTAGCTACAGTTGACCTTCCTTTTAATGAAAGGTCTGGAAAATGTTGCTGTTTCAGACTTGACTTCAAGAATCTGGAGCCATGTGCGTCTGAAGTGGTCGATAAGAATCGACAACGAAGGAGCTCAAAACAAAGTCATTTTTAATGTTGCGACATCACAGATACCTTGATTACAAAAGTTATACAAATCGTAATCCAAATGAATTGACAATCCCACTGTCTCCTATATATTAAATAAAATTCCATTCGTAAAGGATTTCTTGATTGTCTACGGACGTTTTAGGTATATTTTCAAAATCCAATTTTGGGGTCTTCCTGCGAAGATCACAGATGTTGTTAGAACATTAGTAATAGGGCATCTCATTTTAGAATTAATCTTTATATCAACCATTTCAACATCTTAATTTATAGGTGTAACACACTAGAAATTTTTATTTCTTTTAATTAAATTTCTTTTCGTTACATTGATATTAATGGTAACCATGTTGTCAATGAAATAAATACTTAATAAACACACTTTGTGAACCCAGTACAATGTAAATTATATTAAATCTATTAGTTGAGTATTAGCATTGTTTAACCTGGTATATATAAATGAATTTTTAAAAAATCTCTTCCATTCTAGGAGTGACTTTCATGGATATCAAATTAATGGGGAAATAGATGTCCTTTCTTGGATGTTCTGAGTTTTATGTACAGTTTAAAAACATAATTATTTAAGCACACGTGTTGCTCTGGCATTTATTCACAATCTAATAACCATAAACTGTCCATCCCATTGGTTTATACAATTTACTTAAAAATTTAATATCAGCTTATATCTTTGTGATAGCTTACAACAGTTTCAAAGTTAACCGTTTATTTGGTGATAATCGGTAATATTGTATTTTTTCCAAACATTTTAGCTTTACATAAAGTATATTTACCCATACTAGCTAGACACCCATTATAGTTTTTACACAAGAATAATTCAGTAAATATACAGATGTATTGCGAAACAAATAAAATAAATAAAATTCCCCTTTATCTTTCATCTCATTACGCGACAGAGTAGTTGCCTTTATGATGGAGACGTGGTGGTCTTTTTTTTGACTTCAAATGTCTCTCTCACATTACTATTTGCATGAGAGTTTACTGCTTCACAAAAACACGTAATACTTTATTTAATATATTATAATTATATCTTTATAGTCAATTAGGTCATTTTAATTAACCAATTTCTAAAAGTAAAACATGCTTCAATTGCCTACTGAGATAGCACAGCTATTTTAATGTAAGGCATCTTCTGCCAGCTTTACACTTTCGAGGTAGTTAACCATGAGCGTCAGAGAAGTCATTCATTATGTAAGCTGACACCTATTCTCTTGTCAGCAAGGGGAACGTAAAATTTGTCCATATGATTGTCCATATGTCTACCTGGCCGCATGATATCACGAACATATTATACATTTTTCATACCACCTATATAGGGAAAGCCAGCATTATTGATAAGAAAAACTGTATGTACATGTTTGGACATGTTGATTTAATTATTCCCTGGGTAAGGCCGATTTTAAAGTTATTATAATGAATTAAAAATATTCAGATCTTTCAAAAAAGGTATAATTTTCAATTCAATTCAATTTCAAAAAATCTTTATTCCACAACTTTGATAAATTTTTCATTTACACACATATGATATACATATAGAATATGACATACATATAGAATATGATACACATAAAGGACATAATATACATTTCTTAAAATAAACAATAACTGAAATAGACATTAACATAAAGAGAAAATTTGGTTGATTAATTTATACAGTTTTTCTTAAATTATAAATATTTTTCTAGGTATCTACAAAGCTGTGAAATAGTAGACATACCCCATAGGCAAGCCTGTTTGGGGTAGCTATCCCTATTATTAACAAAAAAACGACTTGGAGGATGGCTGTGCTGCATTACTACAAAGCACATAACTTCAGATATACAAGTTTATGCACACACAATTTTTAACTCCACTAATAATGGCCAGGAATTATCAGTAAAACGGGAATTGGTTATGATTCTCAGGAAGGACTTTTGGAGGATTATGATAGGATATAATGTGCTGACGTAAGTGCCTCCCCAGCATGCCAGTCCATATCTTAATCGAGATCCTACTAAGCCATGATACATGTTAATCAGGACTTTTTTGGACAAATGTTCCTTAACAAGTAAAAAACTCCTAACAGTTCTCACCAGCTCTCTCTTTAATTTGTTTACATGGCTCTTCCAAGAAAGATTTGAGTCTATTATTAAACCTAAGTATTTCATTTGAGTCACCAATTCCAGCTTTAAGCAATTACAGTTGCTATTATTTTTACAATCTAAGCCATGATAACATAGTGGATTTTCAAAATTTTAGTTTGCTTTTTGTATAAAAAACAATGCCTTTTGTGTTTTCACTTAATATCATAAAATTCTTATCAAACCAAAAAACGCAAATAATTGAAATCTTCCTGCATTAAGTTGCGAATTACTAGTAGATCTGGATTAGTGTACGATAACGCTGTGTCATCAGCAAACGCTGTCAATCGGACATAATGAAATTACGAAACGACTTATGCTTGGAAAGTAGTGTATAAAATAGAATGTCACATTAGGTATTAATTGTGAGTACATCTTTGTAACATTAACTTATCAGTTTAGATTTATAATACATTCCACGAAACCTGAATAGTGCGAACTTCTACCCTTGCTTTCAAATACGTTTTTTCGAAGTAAATGTGTTAGAGTATGGTCGGTTGGTTATGAGACATGAAATAGGTTTGGTTTTCCTTTATTTAAATATTTTGGGATTATTTAAAGCGAAGAAGAAACACAGAATTCTATGTGTTTTTATCAAGAAATATTTCTTAAATAATAAAAAAATTATCCACTCTTATGACCATTGAATTTAATTATTGTTTTAATGTTTTAATTCGTGGTTAACAAAAGCGCAATATGACGATTGGACTGCTTAATATATTTTGCAATCTAATACGTTTCCCTTACAACGGATGAAGAAGTATATCGAAGAAAACTGCAATTGAAGCAATAATATCCTGCCAATACAGTGATCTCGTATTACCAGTCAACTCACGTTCGTATCTAATACCGCCGATCCTTTTCATGAATCTTGTATCAGTTCATGATGTCCTTATTGTTGTTGACAGTTCATAATTTACATAAAGTATAGTCTTGGAAACTTAAGACAAAACGTGATATATTATCGAGCATTTATTAATACGTAGAATTGAACATAAACACATTAAATAGCCAATCTTTCTCAAATAAACGTAACTGCAAAAGGTTAATAGTTTTTAACTACGGAAATTTTCTATTCAGATAAAATATAAAAAGTAAAATTAAAGGATTGAAATCTTACCAAGGAAAGTACAGAGTTTCGATTTTAGTAAATTTTATAAATATCCTCCTCTAACTTGTAAAATTTAATTAATATTAAAGTAAAAACAATATATGGTATCTCGTTATGATTTTAAGGTCAAAGATTTTATCAAATGCATTTTTAATATTAAATATCTACATAGTATCATCCATATTAGTCTGAAGTAAACTTATACAATTAATAGATTTTAAGCTGAGTGTAAATTATAAATTTATAATAGAAAAATAGTTTATATGCTACATAAACTATTTTGCTAAAAAACTATTTACCAGTCATAATTAAAGTGTAGAAGTTATCGCAATTTCTGTAAATCCTACACTGCAACACAAAAATCACGCAGATTTATAAATGGATATTTGTTATGTTTAAAATTAATAGCCTACTAGTTAGCGTTACTTTCATTAGAAACCCTGATAGATGACAACGTACAAGTTTAAGTATCAATAATAAAAAGTAATAATTTTGGTAATAAAAATAACTTTTACTTATGGAAAACGACCACAGAACAGATCTAGTAAGGGGGCCGTAAGTTATTGTGCGTGAGGCAACTCACGGCAATGTGATAAGGTAAGAGATCCTAAAATAGTATAGGATATTTAAGGTGGGTAAGTGTGAGGGTTTGGGATTTTTTCCAGCCGATTTGCCATAGCACAACCATCAAGTATTGATAAAGGCACTGCATTAGCTATACCTCCTTGGAGGAAGGTAAGGCTTAATTATAGTTTCAAACACCTAGTTTCAAGTGAACAAATGTAGATTCTCCCGCATGTTTTGGATTACTGAAATCTTTACTACTAAGGAATTCCCTTTCATCTTAAAAACCATTCCTGACAATATAATAAACCTATGAATCAAGTTGTTCTTAAATGTACAATACAATTTTAACAAATAATGGTTTTTTTATAAATAATAAAACTTTAAATGTAGATTTAAAATGTTCAATAACTGCTCCAAATCTCCATCTAAAACATTTTTCAATCAAAACGATACCTAGTGAAGTATTGTAAAAAAAACTTTTACCGCCTTGATTCCGGACCTATCACTGTAGTACAAGAACTGAAATGATATAGAGATCAATTTGTCGTAATAAATGTCTCACAAACAATATATTAAAAGATTTGTACAAATTATATTTAATAACTCGCAATAAAGACACGTTAAATATAAAAATTAATTAAATAACATTTATTTAAACTTGAAATATCAATTTATTTTGTGTGCCTTGATCTGAAAATGTTTTATTTGCCAAGAAAACACATTTCTCTATCCGCCTTAAAACTGATATTAAACATTTGTGAGTTTTAAATGTGCTTTTCTAACTAAAACCACTTATATATACGCATTTACATTTTTTATATTACTTTATGTGACCACAGATTACTTATTTGAATTAAAATTTTAATCTTTGACATCTTGTAATTATCTTGGAATTATCACTAATTTTTATTTTCAAAAATGTAAATGTGAGACAAATTTCAAACGTTATTGACTAATGATTTTCTCTTTTCATAATACACATGAACAAAAAAAAAATTATATTGTATAGAAGCAATTAATTTAAATTCTGTATTTATTATCATAATTTAAATTTTTAAAGATATATTTATATAAAATATATCTTCCTCCAAAATATTTGACAGCTTAACTTTAACTAAACCGTTGTAAATTGTATTATTATAGTTACGAACGTAATGTAAATCCTTTCCTTACAAAGGAATGAACAAGAATTTGTTCTAACCATATGTATGGCATAAAGTATATCCTATGAATCACACAAATACGTTCAACGCGATATTTTAGATTCCGCTCTCGTTGCCTGATTGACAGAATTAAGATTACCGGTCGCGATCGGTCTGTCCGCGGTGAATGTGGTTGAAGTGATAATGTCAATTGCAAATACCATGTTCCATATACACATACACTGTAATAAATTATTATCTTCTGTATTATAATCTTGATTTATGTATCTTAATTTTGTTAATATTGTGTAGCTGTATAGAAATTTCCAATTATAACAAATGTATTTTTACTTATTTGATCACTTCTATAATAGTTCTATAACAATGTTCATGTTAAAAACGAATTTATTTAAATCTTTAATAGATCTCCATTTTCGTGTTTTTCGAATACACACTAATGAATTTCTCAATTTTCCAGTAAAAATTTTTTGTGTATATAAATGCTTGGAATCAATTTTATTACTATTTAAATTATTAGTTTCTATAGGATTTTCTCTATATGTACAAACAAATCCATTACAGCACCATGCGTATTATGATGTTTTTAAACTTGTAGTGATATGAATTTTGGTTCATAATTCTAGTTCCAGTAATGATTTATGGTGATTATGGGGTAAAAAGGGTATTCCAATTTTTATCTCCTTCTGTGTGAAAAATCTTACACGATGTGTTTCAATATCTTAAAGACTTAAAACTCACAAGACAGGTTCCACTTGGTCTAAGAATTAAAGCTATTAATTATGAAGGCAATAGTTAAAATGGAACTCCGTCTGTTTGTCTGTCAGTCTGTGCTAATACACTTAAAGTATTAGAGACGTAAAACGTGAGACATAGACGTACCCCTTGGCCGAAGAAAGAGAAATTGCTTTTTTGGTTAAAAAAGACAAAATATTTAATGCCCGCCTTTCTTTGCGTATACTCGTAAGTGATACATCTTTCGGTAAGTTCTGGAAAGTTCTTAAGGCTCAGTTGTATTAGGTTATTTATAGAATGATCACCAACAATGGAGTGGCGGCTGTGGTGACACAATTTATATATATATATATATATACACGTACACGGAATGTAGCCTCTAATTTATCAAGTTATCTCACTTTTAAACTGTCTACGTGATTTTTGTTCTCGACTTTGAAGCCCAGTTTGGTTTCTGAGGAATAATACTGTAGTGTAAATGACAACTATAAACCACCAATTTAAAAACTAGCAAGTGAAATGAGGTTAATATCGTATGTGAATATTTTAAACCACCGTAAGTTTGTTTGTTTGTATCGTCAGAGTATATATATAGCGTGTTTCACTAGATGTTGGCACAACTTCGGGATATTATATTAGACACAGCAAATAAACCAGTTTTATTTGTTCAAACAATACCTAGTTTTTCTTTTCTGTGTGTATCCAAACAATTAAAAGTGAATATGATATCTTACATACAATTAAGTATATACTAGGTACATCACACGAAGCAAAAGGCTTTACTTAGGTTGCAAGCAACATTTCAAATCTAAAGCTCTTTCTCTCTCTCGAAATGTGGGGAACTAGACAGGCGGATAAAAACATCTTCCAACTCATTCTTCCATAAATGACACTACATTCAAAAATTTAAAGTTTACAAATGAGAAATCTGTCTCCACATATCTTTTCACATGATTCGGCGAGAGTTTTGTTCAGTAAATCGGGTTTCATATTAGCGTAAATAACAAATACTTACAGACCAAATTCACAAAACATTTAGTTTCTGTGTTTGGTTAAGTAGACCACATGTTGTTAATATGTCAAATAATTATATTAGTATCGAGTTTTTTTACATATTAAATTTATTCTCGATACCAACACGGTTAACATATTGATCTTATGCCGATGTAAATGATTCGCTAACGCTCAGTCAAATTTCAGAAAGTTGTATGCACCTCTATAACTCAGTATTTCCTGTTTAGAAATTACTTTTAATTCACGATTTCAAGTCTATAGGTCTGCGTGTTTCTGAGGTATGGTGCGGACAGAGAGGCAGGTAGACCGACATACAAACAGTCAGAATACACTTCTTTCAACCTCGCGAGTACTAGGTTTCTCCACAGTTCAGCCAATGAATATTGTTATGTTTAGGTTTAAAAATTCGGATCCTTACTATACAAAGGTTTAAGACAGTTATTTCTACAAGAAATATACTACATGAAATATATACAATTGCAATATAACTGTAATTACATGTGTATACGTACTAAAGTGTAAAACAATAAAAGCAGGGTCTATACAAATTGTGGTCGCTGGAGAGACGTTTAACCACCCGTACAATCTATCTTACCGGTCTCCTAGCGTCGACAACATTCTTTACTGCCTTCCGCTCTCCTCGCTTACATTTATTTATGATGCTTATTTAAGAAAGGACACTTTGAGTACAAGATGAATTTCAAATTAACGCTAGCGAAAATTTCCCTTTCGTTTTTAGGTCTAAACTTAACTTTTCCTGTCATAACGTTAATAAAACAATCATGAAAGATTTATTAAGGATATTGTAAGAATTGTATTTAAATAAATCCGGCGATGCAGCCTAAAACACAATTTCCATCTAGGCTTTGAAGTATTTTACTTCAATAAAACGTACATGTTGAGAGAGTACTAACAATTACCAGCGAATTCACACGAAACTTTCTACGCAAACTCAATGTAATAAATACAAAAATTAATATCATACACAACTAATATAAATTTAATGTTTCTTAGAATATATGTTTCAACAAATAAATTCCATTTTAATAAGAATCAATAGAGATTTAATCTTATATATGTTTATTAACTGTAGCCTATCGTTCTAAATCAACTGATGTGCGATTTGAACATTCTTTAAATTCAAAACATTCTTTTTGTTGAAGCTATTTTTAATATATTAATTTGGTTATGTTATGTGATAATGTTTGAATAACTTTACAAAAGTGTAAAATTTGACGATATGACGATATTCGTGACATTGGCACTTATGTGGTAAGTGAAGTTAAATGGTTACTTGATGTGAGAAAATCCAAGTATAGAAACTAGAGGTTAAAGATTTACCTACAAAAGAATTTCAATGTTTAGACCGAGTAATATTGTCTAGATTGTGAGTTTCCCCTCCTCGTGCAGGAGCACACGCGAGGATTATTCTTTTGAGACAGTAGTCCTGAAATGATCGACTGAAATTTTGAACACGGTTGGTGATAATGCTAACCGCAATTAGTGATATAATGAATTATAATTTATGTTACAATGAATCAATATTATAGTATTGTGAATGGCGATTGGCGGTACTAACCAAGATTAGGGATACTATGAACGATATTGTTCGTATCATTAATCACAGCACGAGTTACTATGAACAATTAGATTGTATATATTACTGGTGGTAATGTAAATACGAATAGGAATATTATAAATAAAGATTGGATTTACTGCGAACCGCTAATAGTGGTACTGTCTATTGTACAGTGAATCACGATTGTGGTGTTGCGAATCATATTTTATATACTCGATATATTTTATATTAAATACATGTGTATAAGAAAATAACTGCAAGAGCAATTGATAATTTGCTGAGTCAAGCATCTTACTTCTTAACGGGAGCATGTACCTTTTTGGCACCAAAATATCGATTTTTTGAAAACATATCATAAAAAATACTATGTTTTATGCCCTTTTCAAAAATATATAACACTCTATATCTGAGAGGTTTAGAAATATGTGTAAAATGTGTTTTAAGAAATGTATGCACGCTTTTTTCAGCTGACAACATGGCGCGCTATGGATTGTTAGTGTCAGAATGTATTATATACATATTACTTGCTCCAATTGTATGATTATTAAGTTTTTTCCCTTTAGGTTGGTAGCACTGCTTGCTTTAGATGCATTTGAAGGATGTAAGTCATCTGTAACTTACCTAACCTACACTATTGATATTTATTGTTATTGTTTATGTTTACTAACAGTGTTTGTCAGTGTAATTTTATTTGTGTGGTGCCAGTGATCAAAACTTTGGACTCTTAGTGTGTATTTATTATATAAATAAGTGATATTATTGTGTATTAGCCATGCCTAGAGTGAAAAGGTTCAATAAAACAGTCTTACAGAGGTAAACCAATTTCGTAAAAATTCAAGTGAACTAGGACTAAGTGCTTCTCCAGGTACAAGTGAATCTAATAGGCCTAGGCCTAAACAATCATCTAGTTCTAAGAAGATTAATGATTCAAAGTTGACTAAATTTAGTGATTATGACATAAACAATGTAAATATTATAATAGATTTACAACAGATTTCTGGCCTAATAAAATCTTTCACTGCATGTAAATATTGTAGTAGTTCCGGACTGCATTGACATAAGCTAGATGAAGACTTCAAGTGTGGAATAGTACATCGTGTAAATATTTGTTGCAATGTATGTAGACATACTGACTCAGTAATAAGCTCCAAATGTGTTAGAAATATGTATGAGTTGAATCTAAGATATGTTTATGCTCTACGTTCAATCGGCAAAGGCCTAGATTCTGGTAGGGTATTTTCTGCTGTGATGAATATCGCTCCACCAAACAGCCGAATTGAAAAATATAATAAAAAACTGCTTACTGCTGTAACAGAGGTAAGTGAATGTTCACTTAGACAGGCAGCTGATGAAGTTCGTAGCCTAAATGATGATTGTCGTGATATAGCAGCCGCTTTTGACGGTACCTGGCAGAAGCGAGGCTTCACCTCTGTGAACGGCGTAATGACAGCAACATCCTTCGATACAGGAAAGGTTATGGACTTTGAGTGTTTCAGCAAATATTGTAATAAATGTGTCAGAAAACCTCTAAGTCATGACAAAACCCTATTGAAACAGCACAAAAATTCTTGGTACTTGTTTGGCAAATTTTTCAGGTACAAGTGGTGGAATGGAGGTGGCGGGAGCTCTGACTCTTTGTCGCCGCTCTGAGGCTAAAACTCAATGTGCGATACACAAAATACCTTGGAGATGGGGACTCTAAGGTGTTTACTCATGTTGTGGCAAACAATCCCTATGGTGATGATGTTTTGTTAGAAAAACTTGAATGTGTAGGCCATATTCAGAAGCGACTAGGAACAAGACTGCGGCGATTGAAGAGGGATAAAAAAAGGAATCAAATTGAAGGATGGTAAAGGACTTGGAGGACAAGGTAGGTTGACTGATGTAGAGATAGATCACTTACAACGTTTTTATGGGATGGCAATAAGGAATAATTTGGAAGATGTTGAAAAAATGAAGAGAGCAATATGGGCTACGTTCTATCACAAATTATCGACTGACGCAAAAACCTCAGCACGAACTATGCCCGCCTGGGATTGAGTCTTGGTGCAAATACAGACAAGCTCAGGCAAATAATAAGCTAGATGATTTCAAACATACAAACCTCATTGCCTGAATCTATTATGGAAGAAATATAAACCAATCTATAAGGATTTTTCAGCCCCAGCACCTACTAAAAGAGGTGTCTGCACGATAAAACACAGAACCCTAATGAAAGCATCAATAGCGTAATTTGGAATAGGCTACCCAAGACCACATTTGTTGGCATTTCAGACATTAAAATTAGGGGGTTTGTGATGCAGTTCTTAGTTTTAATGAAGGAGCAATGGCCCAAAGTGAATGTTTTGGAACGATTATGCATCCAACCAGGACGCTTTATGGTTGAAGGCCTTCAACAAATCGATTCCAATAGGGTTAAAAAAGCTGACAAAGAAGTCCAAGAAGAAGAAAATAAAAAGAAGAGGATAAAAAGAAGGATAGGAAAAAGAGTAAAAATGAAGAAGATGATTACTGTCCAGGTGGATTTTAAAATGATTATGTGTTTTGAAGTGTAACTAAAACTTTACACCGAAAGTACCGTTTTTGTGACATTTAGGAACACGTTGTTAAACAATTATTAGACTTACAGACTTCAAATTTTACACACTTATTGCAGACTAGTTGGTGAGTAGATTCATGCTTTTTTATCAATATATATTATGTTTTTATAATTTTAAAAAATATTGTATTTACATAATTTAAAAAAATTTTTTGTTAAATTGCTACCACGATAATTTTTTTGTTTATTGAGATATTAAAAAAATGCATGAAAATATAAAGCTGTTAATGTAGAACAAAACCCTAAAGTTTAAAGTCAATATGTCTAATAGTTAGGAGATAATGGTACCGACATGTTGCAGTGTACTCCCATTTAAATAACATGGGACCCGAAAAAGGTACATGCTCCCCTTAATCGTGGTAAATATTAATTTACATAGCAGTAATTCTGCGAGTACAAGCACAAATTATTATTCATTTATCTGTTGTATTTGTAATATATCTTTGTATAGTTGAGCTGATACCAACCTCTAGTATTAATAAAATTGTTTCGGTTAAATTATTGTCCACACATTTCAGTAAAGTTAATATTAGGTAAATAATTGAAATACTTTAAGGAATGGTTTTAGAGCTAATATATAAGAAGTTGAACACCCTTTGAAATATATGTATGTCTTCATAAAGGAGTTTAAATAAAAAATGTAGATCTACATATAATTCAACTCACTAATATATCCACAGTAATATTTAGATATCACATACTTTTGTTAAGATCACTATAAACAGTATAGCTGTGTGTTTATTTGCACCGAAACACTGAAAGCACGTCAATAGTTCCTTTGTAATGTTATTTAGTTTTACAAAGAATAGTAAGCTGGCCAATAATGTCCGGTTAGGTTACATGAAGTGTATATTTCTTATATATATATATATATATATATATATATATATATATATATATATAAAGAAAATCAATAACTATTTTCAGTGCAAAGAGATCAAGAAAATGAATATTTAATAGGAAGAGAAGGATAATTATTGTAAGAAAGTATTTTTTTATGTATTATAACAATTTTTTACAGTAGAAAGAATAAATTAGATGCTATTGCAATTTTTTAAATTTCGGTAATGAATAAATAATTAATATAATGATTTTAGTAAGGTATAGCCTATGTCTCAAGTA
The DNA here is from genome assembly GCF_021130785.1 of Homalodisca vitripennis. Taxonomy (NCBI): domain Eukaryota; kingdom Metazoa; phylum Arthropoda; class Insecta; order Hemiptera; family Cicadellidae; genus Homalodisca; species Homalodisca vitripennis. Next base: position 75,354,901 of record NC_060214.1, on the reverse strand, counting down.
GTGAAGCGACTTCTTCTACTATTATTGAACTGATGAATGTAAATTAGAACTCATCCACTTGTTTTATAAAATAATTTCATATTTCATCTATATTTATATAATCGTACAAATATATCGTAGAACTGATTTTAAATATACTAAATATTATTTTAATCCCAGTATAAAAATTTTTAAAGATGGCAGAATAGATGTTTATATGTATCTTAAACTTTATAGAACTGCAGTATAAAATACAAAATCTAGTAACAAGCCAAGCAGTACCGCCTGGTGTGACAAATTGAATAAAGCTGCCGGCCCCAATCTGTCTCGAGTGTTCCAGCTTTACTTAAACAAGCCCTTCTTTCGAACGTCGCGACGTTTAAAGAAAAAAGAACTTACTTCACGCATGACCTGATTTATATATTGTCCACATACTTGCCTTAAGCGTAAACGTTATACGTATGTAAGATAAATCGTGGTAATAGGTGGAAGTAGGTTTAAGAGAAATGCGTGTGTTTTTTGCTGGTGTAAAATACCACTAAATATTATTTGTTGAGCGGAAATAAACACTAATACCTGAGGGTCTACAAAAATTTCGTTAATGTCTTTCAAACTTTCACACCATGGCTTCAGTATCAACAGAACTACATACATTTACAACATTGGTTGAATTTTAACAAAACCTTTTACTTGTGGCAAGACAATGTTTTATATGTATCCGCCGGGAGCAAGTACTTTTTGCGATTCAATGTTTATTGAAATTAAATAAGGCAATTGCCATTTATTACAATTTAATGTAAATAAAAAGTCGTTTGACAGGTATTTGGTCTTCCGATCAAATGTTAGTTTGCTTATTTAAACGAATATGTGACAGATACGGCCAAATACAAAATAATTGAATCGGAAAAAGTAAGCGCTCTATTATTATATATATACATCAATATAATGTTAAAACTCAATAAAACCTTTAACTTGTGGCTAGACAATGTTTTATATATATAATGTTAAAACTCATACTATAATAAAAATAGTATAATTATATTTGTATTCCTTCCTCCTATTGTGAGGTTCTGAAAGATCTATAAGGTTCTTTGTTTGAAGGTTATTTTTGACGATGGAAGGATTGTGAAGGAAACAGGATTTTTCCGGATATTTGCCATCGTTCAGTGAAACAAGAAAACAGTAACACTACGTTCGAGATCTGCAATCAGATCTCTTCTTCAGGTAAAGAACTAATCTAATACATAATTACAAACTAGGTTAAAATAAACAAATCTTACTAAAGCGTTGTGGCACGCCTAAGTCAGGAATCACAACCTATATGTTGTTTGTCAACTTCACTAACACTAAAGACATGCACTTAATACAAAAACTATACAAAACACTAATCATTAACTAAACTACGGAATACAGGTCACAATACGTCTTCACTCGTCTACTAACCACCTACGACTGACCAGAAGGACTAGCCAATGGTAATCGTGACGGCTGGCTAAAACAAGAAGGCGGAAATACAAGGAAAGGGGAACAGGAATAATAAACGAAAGGGTATTTTAGTTAATGATTAGTGTTTTGTATAGTTTTGTATTAAGTGCATGTCTTTAGTGTTAGTGAAGTTGCCCAACAACATATAGGTTGTGATTCCTGACTTAGGCGTGCCACAACGCTTTAGTAAGATTTGTTTATTTTAACCTAGTTTGTAATTATGTATTAGGTTAGTTCTTTACCTGAAAAAGAGATCAGATTGCAGATCTCGAAACGTAGTGTTACTGTTTTCTTGTTTCACTGAACGATGGCAAATGTCCGGAAAAATCTATAAGGTTCTTTTAAAGCTTTAAAGTTTACTTGTAACAACTTTAAAATTAGGTTTTTATAATTTTCATCATATATTTATAAACTACATAGATGTGTACCATTTCATAAAAAAAATAAATCGTATCCAGAGTTATCACACACATTGGAATAAAGGCGGACCGATAAACATAGAAAATAGCAGCCGTAATTTATGGCCCGTAATAAACAAGTCTTTTATTAATAGGCCCTACACTAATTTACATTACTGTAACACGAATACAATAGTCAAAAAATAACACTTGCATAACTCATTTCAAATTATATTAAATATATTGTATTAAAAGAGTATATTATAAAAATGTTTACATTGCCTTTATTATTGCGTGATAAACAGTCATTCGTGCTTAATAAGAAGAGGGCGGGGCCAGCACTGATTTAGTTTGTGTGCTTTCGTGACTCGGGTGTCTGAAATGTTTGGACTTGTTTCCTTAATTAATGATTGCAAACCCAAGGATTAAATCATAACATGTATTATAATAATAAAAATAATGAATTTTTTTCTAATATAAAAATGGAAATCAATAATTATTTGACAATTTATGCATAAAGCGTTTCGCTTAACATAAAGAAGTATGTACATATATGAAGTCTTCAATTCGTTCGAAGATCGCTGAAGTCGTAGATGATAAGTGCTAGATTATTTATATTAACGATTTCAGAGTTTCAGATATCTTTTTAAGACAGGAAACTTTCAGAGGCCTATTACACATATTGGAAAACTTACCCCAGAAATAAGTCTCTTGTAGGGTCTATATTAACGATTTATATTATATATTTGTATTTACGATTTCAGAGTTTCAGATATCTTTTTTAAGACAGGAAACTTTCAGAGGCCTATTACACATATTGGAAAACTTACCCCAGAAATAACAGTCTTTTGTAGGGTCTATATATTAGAAGCTGATAATCAGAATCTTATATAAGATTTAGTCTTCAAAATAATGGCATAACTTAACGTTTACTGGTTAATTTAGAAGTGGGTAAGTTGTTCACTGAAGCATTGTTCATGCCATTGTTGATTCCAAAAACCTGGAATCAATGTTATGCTACCCAGAGAGCGAAACATGTCAAACGGGTTGATTTACACAACAAATATATAATAAAATATCGTAAAATTTCAGTTAGTACAAATCTGCCACACTATTTTTGAAACTATAACTTTAATAGAGGGTTCAAGGCATTTATAAATCTTATATCTTGGGAAAATCGAGATATTTCAAACTCCTAAATTCCTTCTGACTCCAAAAGTCCTAGGATTCGTTTAATCAGTAACGTTTAAAAAAAATCAATTAAAATTGATGTTTTTTGATTAGCACAATCATAATATCAATGCACATCACTATTATCCTCCTCAAACAATACTACATTACAAACAGAATTTTTTAGCTAACTTGATTTCTACCAAAGTTTATGATAATACAGAACATGAGATACATGTTGAAGATGGAGCTTGCATTGCCTACTTGTTACCTTTTTATATTCATAAACACATAAGCCAATATTTAAACTTTTATTTTTGCGGGGCCTTTTGTTAGCAAGGCTATCTTTGTTCAGGACACATCATGAAATAAAGGATATATATATACATATATATATACATATATATATATTATATATATATATATATATATATAATATGTGTGTGGGTGTGGGTGGGTGTGTGTGTGTGTGTGTGTGTGTGTGTGTGTGTGTGTGTTTGTGTTTTACTAAGTGAATTAGCAGGTGACGAAAGCTTTGAGAAAAGTTCCATTATTCCATCTTTAAAGAATGCAATTAGTATGTAGAATATTGGAGCATTGGGAAAAAGGTTTATCGTACTATCACTAGTATAAACAAATTCAACATTTTCCAATATATAATTTTTATTTCGTGCAAGGCCTTTCTGAATCAAAGATTCCATCATCAGGCACTTCAAAATTTATCAAATGTTTACATTTTTAAATAATAATTAATTTTATAATAACATATGGTTAACAATTTGGATGTACAGTTAGCCAGTATAAAATATTTAATCAGAATTACATTTTTAGTTTCTTTATAAATTGAGATGAGAATTTGCACAAAATAAAAATTATATATTGGAAAATGTTGAATTTGTTTATACTATTGATAGTAACGATAAATGCATTAGAAAGTTATAGGCTTTAATTACAAAATATGTATGAGCTATGGTTAACTCATACAGGATTCCGATATGTGCACATATCCGAGTAACCTACAAGTATTGAAAACGTTCGAGTTAGAAATGTGGATGAGGGCTTATAGTACAAGATACAGACAATATCTGCACAGCTTTGTAGATAACGGTCGGTAGGTGGGGCGGGTATATGGCTAGGGATACTGTAGGCCAACAGTTTTAAGTTTGAGGGTCTTAAGATACTGTGGGTACTCGAATGGCGAGAGTCATATGAAAACAAAAACATTTAGTTGGTCGAAATCATAAATCACCCTGTTATGACCCGAAGTACAGTAGGAAATAGATAGGTGTGAGGGACTGTTAAAAATGTAGGTCATACATGTCCAAGAGACGGGATTTTGTATACCTTGGTGGGGCATTGATCGGAAAAATTAAGGCAGTAAAAATCCAGGTATGGGCGTTACGCCTGACTTTAGAAGGCGCCAGTGGGAATATGTTGGGTCACGGCAGGGTCCCGGCAGACAAATAATCGTTACGATTTACGATTTTATATCCGGAGTGATTATTGGGTCTGATACCAGCCAAATAATTTGTCATAGAACAAATCGGTAAAATACATTATGTCAGTGTTTTTATAGGTTAGGTTTAATAATTATACTTCTACATATATAGAATACGTTATTTAGAAACGTTCTAGGTGCAACAAAATGTGGCAAATGATCGAATTTTTCGTTGTTTCAATTCATCTATTATCCATGAGAAAATTTTAATTTAACTATACCTTTCATTAAAACCATTTGTCATCTCGAAAGTCCGTACTCCAGACTGCTGTATTCCCAATAGTAATGTTTGTAATGCTTATATAATATAGATTTTTAGACATATCAATTGTAATTAACAATACATTACGAACCTAATATTGGCGTATATCTACTTTAAGCACTTAAAAAGCCTCGCTTTTGATTCGACTAGACGTTAATTAATAAAACAAATATGTAAATATTTAAATTGACATCATTTTAATTCTATCTCGAAAACCGCTTTTGCAGTGCAAACATATTTGCACATTCCATTACTGTCGGATTATAAATTAATATTGCAAAGTTATTTCGTTTATACTGAATTATACAAACTATATAATAAAAAAAATTCAAAACGGTTTTATTAACTTAGTAATTATTATTTATTACAGCTGGGTAATAAACATTCAGTATCCACTAGGTAACATCCTTTGGTAAAAACATTTCATTTATAAGGAAATCAAGAGTTTTATGTACATTTTTATTTTAATTAAGGGGTAATTGTTGTTAAAAGTATTAGTAGAAACAATGTTATGCATTGTAGCAATATTTTATACTGTTAAGAACATATTTTATAGTTTTGCACTACACAGTTCTAATTATTAATTTATTTACTTTTATTTACTCAATGCAGTTTACATCATACGAGATTTGTGGAAGCTTATTCCTAGTACAATATAAAACTAAGGTCTTATTGAGTATCTATAATATAACTCTTTGGTAACGATAACAGTTAGTCATTTAAGTGAATGAGAACAATTAAAAGCTTTTTTTAATGATTGGAAGAATAATTAATTATGATTAGGTTGATAATAGAATACTCGAAATGATTTCTAGTCAAAGAATTATATTCTAAAAATACCAAATAATGAAATGATTGAAAATAGTAAATGCTTGAAAATTTACAAGTAAGGCCTAGTAGCAATTAATTCGTAATTATTTAGGTTTAAGACAATCGCGTAAATTATGAACAAACACTTCAATAAATGACATTTTAAGAAAAATTGTAAATTCGCTTGTAAATAACAATTACACTCATTATCTGAGTGTTAGCGTGCCTTTTAATTTATGTTTGTTGGTTTATATGTCTGTATGATAAAGAATGAATAAACTGACGAATAATTTAAAATTTTCTATGAAGCTTTGTCGACAGAATATTAGTCAGTACATTTGGGTAAACATTGTATACAATTACAATTTCTGTAAATTTACATTTACAATTACAATATTAATTTAACATTATAATTAATTTCAAAATTATATATGAATATGTTCTTTGGTGGTTAATGTCAATGTTTCCATTAACCTAAGCGTCATTGAAGCCTATCACTCAGGGAGCTAACGATTTTAATTTTAACTTAATGGGAGATATAAATATTACTTATCTGTATGATTTTCATTATGTTATTAAGGATCTCGAGAATCAAATGAGCTTAAACTTGAAATGTTCCATTCCTTCTCAATGAAGCGAAGTTACGGGACTTGGTTTGTCGTAATCTTGTAATCATCCGTATTATCAAAATATTAAAGTAAACAATCGTAAAGTAAATAAAAACTAAATCTCCATGGTTTTAGTGTTATATTACTTTTAACAGCAAAATTACTCTATACAATATAATTAATATTACAGTTCTTTTTATCCTTATAGGGTTACTTTTAAAGGATTGGTTTATAAAAGAACCTTATTAAGCCTGAAACAATACATCTTGTGATTAGCAAATGCTCATTCAATTCCACACCTATTCATATCTCGGGGGTTTAGTCTGTGTGTATTTTGGCCTACCTACCTGCACGCACTCTTTGTTAAAAATAATGATTAAGATTTCTGTTTGCATTACATGAATCTGTTTGCGTTCCACCCAAATGAAACTAATATTTTTATAAAATATTCTACATATAATTTATATTTAGTGCATTATATATTTTTCAAGGTATTGAAACTCTCCAAGAGATTTTTAAAACGCTTTTGGGTCATATTTAATCGGCGGTGCTCTGTAATTATGCATTAAACTGGGTATGACACGGGCACATATCTCATTAATCTGTTCTATGGAATAAAACAGATTGTAGTTCAATCTAAACTACCTAAATAATCACTTCCTACTGTATGTGTACAATACAAAGTATGTAACAAATTAGCTTTAAACGAGCGTGCAATAATGTTTTATAGTGTAAGGATAGGTGTTAAATTTATAGAATTTTATGTAAAATGAACTTAAAATGTAATGAAACACATCCCAGACCTTTAGTACCACCCAGTTCTGAAATGTATAAATAAATATTCAAAATCTGTTTAAATACATGCTTTGTTCCGATTTATATTACGTTAAATTCATAAAATAGATTATAAACACTCAAACTTTTTTAATAAAACTTTGAGAGAATATTATAAAATATGATAGTAATAATGTTTAAATAAATTATGTGTGTGCGTGTGTTTTGTAATTGAGTAATTACCAACAACCAACAATGTCACTCAAAGAGAGGTATACATTTTAAACTGTCAGTTAAAATCTAAAGATCAAATCAGCAATCTAATTTGCGGTTCATAATTCGAACTGAGAATTACTAAACACAGTGTAAGATTAGAAGATTAAGTTTGCTTGGCAATATCCCGCAGTCGATTGTACTGCGTTCAGCACACAACTACTAAAACGATTATAGCAGTTAATGTTTATAAAATTTTTACATTTATCGCACTAAATTAAATCCATATACTAATTATAATATAAAGGATTCTTTAGCTTTACACGTGTGAATATCTTTACTGCTACGAAAGCATGAGCGTCCTAAGCTAACTTACCTGAGTAACAAATATTCCTTTAAAATCGATCCATTAATAATTTTTCCTTAATGTACAAGGAACCCATTTACCAAGACTTGGATTTCCAGCTGATTTATATCAAGGTTTATTGAATCGACGGGCATACAGGCTTATACAGACAAACTGTACTTTCACTATACCATCCCAAAAGTTGGAAAGGACTTCCGCGAACAAAAGCATAAGTTTCAATTTCCTAAGGACCTCCTATCAAGATCTATCAAGTAAACAGACAAGCAGAGGAACGGACATTCCTATTGACATTTTGCCGCCAAAATAAGTAAATGTATTCCTTTGGTAAATAGAAATGTATGCTCCAAGTATCTATTTTCTAATACTTTTCGTTAGTAGTTATTGCAGAGATGGACAGACAGCTATAGGACCATACAATTGCACGATTATTAGAAGAACCAGTCCAGTCCTTATTCTAGTAAACAAGCTTAAGATCTTTTTAAATGTAATGAAAGGAAGCTATTTCCAACCAATATTTTTATGTCATATATTGTCTTCCCTTATTTGGCTTTTATGAAATGAATCGGCCCCTCAGCACAGGAAATGCCAGCCAGAGTGGTTTAATAAAGGAGTAACAAATGAGTCATTACAAGACAAAAGGCTGAGAAGTGGTGAGGAGACATCTATTGTGAGAAGTTTTCTTCCATTAATGTTGAGTCAGCTTCCAAACTCTTGTATTTTCTTGAGAGTCGAAGTAAAATTTTGATGCATTTAGTATTAAGCATTGGACTGCTGGATTTATATTTTGTAGTTGACAGGTGCTAAGAATAATTAGTTGGTTATCAAACATTATTTTGCCAAACAAAACTTTATTGGGTTAATGATTGGAATAATAGGTGTATTGTGTTTATTTTCATACAATACGTGATGGAATACAATAATGAAAGCTTGTATTAGCGTAAGTAACACTGCGTCACTCAATTTAAAATATTATATACCTCATCAACCCGGTACATTTCATAGGGATGATTGTGTTCAAAATGTAATTGCAATATCTAGTACCACATGATTAGAATTCAATAAAGTTGCCTTAATCTATTGGTTGATATTTTAATTTTCCTTGTCATATCATCTAGAAACATAAAGATTTGGTATAAAGTGTATTATTCACATGATTGACTTTTTAGTTTTCTACGGTTTCATTTGCCCAGTAATGTAGTATACCTATTCTCCTGTATCGGCATGTATGTTATAAACATCTGTGATTTTAGGTTATACATAACATGCATTTATTTATAGTATTTATTAATACATTTAATGAATACTTTGAAGAGAATATTATATATTATTATTTTATGATTTATTATCTAATTTATGTTAATATTGTGCCTTCAGATAACTATTGGTGTATATTAGTTTTCAGGTACTTAAAATTCTATATTCCTGTCCATATATTGTTTTATTTTCATGGTTAAAATTGATTAACATGTAAACAAACAGCTTTTACGCTTTGTTTCAATGGTTTGTAATACAATAAATAATAGTAAATGTATAAATAAATTTAAATACTTTTTTCAGAGATTTCTTTGCTTCTTGTACTAGCTCGGTAACAGTACGTTTGTTGGGCCTTCAATTGTATGGGTGTCTGTCCTGTAAATTAGTGTAAGCCTAGTACACTCTAAATAGCGTATACCTGTTTTTCAATTAGTACATGTTTAATGACATTTCAAGTTCAACTCTTTGGTTTATATAAAGCAATTACAGTTTCTTGACATGAAATGATAATGCTTCTTGTCTTTATATTACGGCGTTGGTAAATAAGAAGTCATTTTTTACAGTTTCTTCATGTTTTATGAATAGTAGGGAAGTTACCAAGAGTATAAAAATAACAAAACACAGGTAGTTGGTATCCGGAATCTTTTTAACTACGATAGTAATCTGCCAATGACAAATAATAAATATTGCAATATTCTTGTGATATATATTATACATTTAAAACTATGATGCAAAATGTTTTGTTTTAAATTACAACAATGGTCATACTATCAAAGTTACATCATCAAGAAAATGAAACTCCCATGTCTCAACTGTAAATACCTTGTTATAGCAAGAATGTAATTAGAAATCAATTAACCCTCTTCTTCTAAACCAAGGTTAAAATTCCTCAACGCAGTGGAATTGCTTGACCAATGCTAGGATTAAGGGAGGGCCAATTCAGATTGAGTTATATATGATTTCGTTTGTAATAAAGAGAAGTACATCCGAATAGTTCATCCCTTAATAAGGATTTAATCGAAGTGATAAATTACATCCTTCAACCCTGAAAGCGAATCATCAATATAAATTTGTCTGTAAAGCATTCTTATGAGTCATAAGTAACTAGCCAGGCTTATATTTTTCGTCTATATGTAACTGTTGATAAACTTGAGCTAATCCAAATTTAACAAAATAATTCATTTGATTCAACAATTAAAAAAAAAAATTGGAATTGATGGACTAGGGTACAAATCATATACCCTTCAAAAATACCTATTTTACCATTATTCTTAAGGAAACACATTTAGTGCTTACCAATCTGATACCAAAAATTGTTCCAAAACCCTATGTTTTACTAGCTTAATTAATGAACATTCAAAAACTGGCTTTAAAACGAAAGGAAAGGACATGGTCATAAATAAATTGGGGTGAGAACTTGAAACATGTTTTTCTTTCAACCACATCTGGAACTTGTAAATGTTGTAAAGTGAACCATCTTTATAATTTAGTCAATATAGAGTAAATATTATAGTGCAGCGTTCCCTTGAGTGTACCAACTGCTGAGCAATCCGTCATCTTTGATTCAACAGGTGGCCTTATCACAACATAATATACTAGTTAATACATCTATTTTAGTACCAGAACTACATCGTTATATTATAATAGTAATTAAATTATTTAAATAATAATTTGGAAAGATAAGATAAAGTAGAGTGTATTCAATACCTATGATAAAATAGAAGTAAATAATTTGTATAAAGATTTCAAAGGAGAGCAGGTGAAAGTAGATACGGAGTATCTAAATTTGGAACTTAGTCAAAGAGAAAACTCTACCGGTTAACATTCAACTTTATATTTATAATTTTGATCTTTTAGTGTACCTAACATCTTTATTTTGGTCTTAATTAAAATACTCAGGCAGAAAATAAATGACTGAAGGGCCAGATTAAGTTTAGAATAGAAACTGCTTCCTTTTCTTTTTAAAAACTGAAAACTAAATATCTCATGCTTTAACCCGGGATAGGTAGCGTCGTTAGGTTGCGCCTAACAAAAACGTTTGTTATATATAATTTTTTTTTAATTTTAGACTCAAACTTTTCAAACTCCAGCTATTCTCAAATGAGTATTTGAGTCACGTTTTTGAAGTTGTTATGCGATGATTCACGCACACGTGGTCTGTGAGAGGGAGGGGGAAGTGCGCCCCGCCGGCTTTGTTAGTCTGCGCCTCGCCACGATACCGACCGCGTCGCTGGCAGTGTTAGGTGCGCTATAACCTCGATACCTTTGGCGTTATTGTTTTGTTCATTTTACGCTGTTGTGATGTTCTATTGATAAGTGTTACAGTGACGTTATAATGGCTTACAGACCTAGTGATTCTGTTCTTTTAAGTTGGATAGAAGAAGAGTACGATGTCGCTACTGATGAAACTTTTGCTTCTGGCTGTGAAAGTGACGCTACTACTGAAAATTCTCCACATCATACTGATACGGAGCAATCCAACGATTCTGCTAGTGATGAAAGAGCCAATCTCCCAATTTCTGAACCACCTAACCCTCCAATTCTTCAGTGTATACCTTCCAGAACCACATTGCAGCCCTCAAGTCAGCATAGAAGCCAGAAACGTCCACCTGCAACAGCTACAATGCAGCTGTCTGGAATCCAATATACTGGAAAGGACGAGCATACTAATTGGCAAGTACATAAACAACAAAATAAGAAAAGAAAAACTATTATTAATAATAATATAATAACTATAATAAAAGAATAATATTATTACTAAACTGCCCGGCGTAAAAGGTGAAGCGAAAAACCGGAAAAAGCGCTGTAGATTGTTGGAAATTGTTTATTTCTGATGAAACTAACAATGATATTGTATATTTTACAAATGCAAAGCTATCTAAAATGGCCAATTCGTATCAAAAGAAGGAAAAAGACTGCCCCCAAACTAACTTTGATGAACTATTAGCCTTTTTTGGTGTTCTATACATGTTGGGTGTAAAGAAAAGCAACCATTTGAACACATCAGAAATGTGGGAAACTAATGGTACAGCTCCAGAGTTTTTCAGAGCAATAATGTGTGAAAGACGTTTTCACCAGTTGTATAGGGCTATTCGGTTCGATGACAAGGGAACTCGAAATGCTCGTAAAAAAATTGACAACCTGGCTTCAATCAGAAAGGTTTTTGAGAGTTTCGTCAGTAGTTGTAATTCAAGTTATACACCTGGGGAATACCTAACAATAGATGAGAAGTTAGAGGGTTTTCGCGGAAGATGTATGTTCCGCCAGTATATCAGCAGTAAACCTGACAAATATGGAATTAAAATTTATGCGATGGTTGATGCCAGAACCTTTTTTACAGTTAATATGGAAATTTATCCTGGTAAACAACCAGCCGGATGTCCTTACCCTACAGACAATTCTGCAGCCGCAGTCGTAAAGAGAATATTCCGACCCATTGACAAATCTGGCAGGAACATTACTATGGATAATTATTTTACTTCAGTTCCACTTGCCAATGATCTGTATGCTAACCATAGGACAACAATAGTAGGCACAATCAGAAAAAACAAGCCTCAATTACCACCAGAATTTTTGAATGTCAAGGAAAGACCAGTTGGAAGCAGTATGTTTGGATTCGGCAAAGAACCTAATAATACTTTGTTAGTTTCATATGTGCCCAAGAAAAATAAAAATGTTCTTATGCTTTCCACTCTACATGATGATGATACCAACGACCCTGAAACCGGAGATGACAACAAACCAGAAGTCATTACTTTTTATAATTTAACTAAAGGAGGTGTTGATGTTGTTGATAGGAAGAAAAAAGACTATAGTGTCAAAAGAGTCAACAACAGATGGCCTCTAGTAATCTTCTGTGGTCTTCTTGATCTGGCTACTGTCAATGCCCAGATCATTTATTTCTCAAATACGGGAGATACAATTCCAAGAAGAAAATTCATCACCAATCTTGCAATGGACCTGGTCAAACCACATCTTTTGAGACGTGCCTCAGTCGATGTGCTATCAATTGGACTCAGACAGTCAATCAAAAACGTTCTTGGCCAAGACCTTCCTGTCAGGAATGAGAGACAAGGTAATTATTGCTCAATATACTCGTACTTTATGTTTCCAAAGAAAATTAAATTGAACAACAAATAGTATTGATATAAATGTAAACTATAATCATTAATAGTACATAAACATAATAATAATAACTATGGTATGTGTCTTTATCTTTGCAGAAACATTCGGGCGGAAACCAAGGTGTGCCTACTGCCCCGTTCGAAAGAACCGATTTACCTCAGTCTGCTGTGGTAATTGCAGAAAATCTATTTGCAAAGAGCATACTGGACAAACAAAAATAGTATGCAGTGAATGTGTTTCCCAAGAAGTCCAAACAACTGACTGAAGAGAACATTTTAGGGGAAAACATTTGTCATTGACGATTTGTTTGAGCTATTTTTATTGAAATTGTATTGGACTGACATGAATTTTAGATGAACAATTCTAATTATACTTTCACTTAGCAATGTAATACTTGTGTTACTTTCATCCCTCTCTTGATATTTACCGTAATATTAAACACATTCTAATAAGTTAAACTAGTTTCCGATCATGTCACAATTTAATACCAGATAGAAATGTAGGTATTTACATTATGTATATATATATATATATATATATATATATATATATATATAAAATGGATGTAATATATGTTAAAATTTATAAGAATACTATAAATGTTATAAAATTTATTCAAACTGCCAAAACAAGTCTGTATAAGCACACTAAACTGATGTTAGGGAGCGCCTATACGCGCTACCTCTCGTGTTCCTTACGATAACGCTACCGATCCGATCCCGGGTTAAATAACTGTCAGCCCTATCAATAAGTATAGGTTAAGATAATTTTTTAACATTATCAGGAATTGACGCGCGTGATAGAATTTAATAGATGCTTATCATTGAAAATCTAACAAGAATATGTATTAAAATTATAGTTAACGTAAGATAGGACAACTGTCCTTGAAAAATGTATTATCCATGACTAAGCATCGATCATTGAATATAAACTTTTTGATTGAATTTACCATTTCAAGCTATAAGTTGACCTGCCTACAAATTTACATAACATTTGCATACTGAAATTGGTGTTAGAGTATCCTAAAGCGACAACTTCTGAAACTTCTTAGGCTCATGAATACCAACAAAATATCCATATTCTTTAATGTCTATGATTTAATCAACTGGAACAATTTAATTCGTGCGTATTGTCTGTCTGCTCTGAATCTCAGAAACATTATGACATATATACTTGAAAGTTTCCATGAAGCTTTTTGTTACATGAGGGAAAACACAGCAGTAGGACTCAATCGTTGGAGCGTAGGACTTAAGCAGTTCGAACTCGAGTTGATGGTTGCCAATATTTTCAACACTTTTATGAAGAATATAGGCGGCACTAGGGCATGCAAGAGATGTCTCCTTATGGCCACTGTAAACATCACATATATTTTAAGTGTAGAAGTGTGGAACCAACAGGACCAAAAGATATAGTAAGCGTGTGCTGAGAGCCCAGTGGAGAGCAGCGCTTATGGCCACCTGTGTGTACCGTATCGGGTGCTGTTGTGGGCCGGAGTCATACCCATCGACATCCCGGCGTTGAGAGACCGATGATATTTCGCCGCTCGAAGGCAAAAATATGCGTCGGTAACAGTGAGGAAAGAAACCATGCAGATTCGCCAATAACATGGAACGAGAGTACTGATAATAGATGAATCTTTCGTCTCATCAGACACCTGAACGACTGGATGGACCGAGTCCTCGGGGAGAGTAACTTCTAACTGTGTCAGTTCCAGACTGGGCAATGTTACTTAAGGAAGTACCTTCACTGATTGTGAGAAGTCGCATCCTTTTGGTATGCGTACTGCACGGAGGACGATGATGATGCTCGTTATTCGTTATTCGAGTTTCCGAACGCAAAAAACACTTATCTTCACTCCCGGTAAAGACTTGGTAAGACCATGGTGGGGTTAATGATGCGAAGCGATGAGCCATGGAATGACATTTCTGAGTTAATTTATGTTCTCTTTGGGTGGAAATAGAGAAGAGAGTTGACTGACAAACCCTTTGGATCATAGAAAAGTAGCACTGCTCTGTTATGACGCATGACACGGGCCTGGAGTTCTAAAAAAGGTTCCCGGCCTGGATTACTGCGACCCGTAGGGATTTACAGGGTATTCCCTGTGTCAAACGGGACGAGTTCCACTGTCTCTACTTAAATGCATTCCCCCTTTATAAAATAAAAATTGTATACAAACTTACTATAGACACATTAATTTATAATAATTTTATATATACTGTATTAATCGTATGTTCTATTGTTTAGTTCCAATGTTATGTTTTCATGAATGACCAGTAACATCACTAGTCTGAAAGTTCAAGAATACAAAGGGAAAGGATCAATGCTATCAGATACGATCGTGAGTTGACCGCTAAGATAAGTTCACTGTATTGGGAGAAACACTCTTGGCTCAATAACAATTTTATTTTATAGCCAAGACTTCTTCCTAGACCCAATAGAAAGAGATCTTATTACGTTGTATTGCAATTTTAAGAAAGTAACCCTTATACATGAATGAAATATATAATTATAATAAAACTAACTGAAGATAAAACTTTTTTAATATGGCCCTGAAATAAAAACGTGACAATATTTACTGTTAAAATATGAGTAATCAACCGCTGTATTTTGTTTTTTATTGAACTGAATGTATGTCAAATGTTTGTATGATTTGTGTTCTAACATATGTATGTAAAGACGTAAAAAAATTATTTGTCAGTAAAAAGTAGAGAGGAAATCTTTTAATTCAAGGGAGGCAAGTTAAATATAAATAAAAAAAATATTTTCCATAAGTTTCTTCTATATAATAGTATACTCTATTGTGGGCACTAGGATGTTTGCAAGCATTCGCTTGTTCGTTATTTCAGTTACATTTTACAAAAACTACTTTATTGTATCAGCCAATAAATACTTTGTAACAGTTTTACCATCATAATAAACCGATAAAAACAACATGCATGCTGTACATAACCCTGCTTAAAGCCTTTAGATAACTATTGTGTAACAAATGTTTATCTATAGTCTTCGCTTCCTTCGCTTCTGATTAGTTTTGGCTCTCATTTCGTATTCATGCTACATTGACTAAGGAATCTTGACTAAAACATTAAAATTGTTTAGCCAATGAATGAGATATTTGCATTAGATTGAACATTATTTATAATTATACGCCTGCAGAATTAAGAAAAACTAATATTTGGTTGCGTAATGAGTACACAATAAATAGATTCAATAACTTTAATAATATTGGACAAAACGCTTATCGAACGGTGTAAGAAATAGAAGTTCATTTATATTGAGAAAAAATCTAATGTTTATAGCATTCTGCAATTTTTTTATCTATTAAAAGTCGGGAAAAAAATCTAAATAGCAATTAAGCTACTTTTACGAAAACATAACATAAGTATATATTTCATAACATTAAACTTCTACCCTGTTATTTTTTTTAGCTCTGAGGAAAATAGTCTAACGCTGAAACCTCATATTATTGTACTCAGTTTGTATAAAAAATATTCTAGTATTCCCTGATTTCTTCATGGTTAATCATAAAACCATTTTATAATACATTTTGCTAACGCTCATTCAAATCCCATGGTGTGACATGCCTAATGAACAAACTCTGTGTTTTCCTCATTTAAATACGAAACTTCATGGAAACTTTCAAGTATACATGTCATTATGTTTTTATATATAAATATGAAAACATCCATTCGTTACTAAATTGTTTCAATATGCAAATAATTTTAGAACAAAACTTTATTTCGTTGAAATGAATAGGGAAAATTTAGGACCCAATTGTAATTGGGAGAAATAGCTATTGACATATCTCTGTCTTTCTTCGTCCTATTATGCTGTTTAATTTTTATGAAACTAAAAGATGAAAATATAAATTTCTTTGAAGATTTCAGTGCTATGTCAAAAGTATAAAAATTTTACTTTTAACCTTTTACTAATTTAAATTGTTTCCATTTTAAATTATAAATGTTTAAATTCTATATTTACGTTTAGAGTTATTTGTTAAAAGTAAAGAAATTATATATTTACCGCAAAATACACAGCACAAAAACTAAAGTGGCTAATAAACTTTCACACACAACAATAGATAATCCTTGTGTTCGGGTCAGAGCCACTCGCCATTGTTGTTAAAATACAGCTGCAATGGTTTTGTTTGGTGGATTCTCTTCCGCTATCTGCAGTTGTCCGGTATATCCCTCAGTTTTTTTTACCGCCGTGAACCAAAAGATTAGGCTGATCGTAAAATATAAAGAGCAGTCACGTTGACAATTTGTGGAACTCACAATCATTTTGCATCTCGTATTCATCAAATAACTGCATATTTGTTCACAGATTCGCCAGAATTAAGGAATTCCTTGTACATTACACATAACTGACACTCGTAATTAAAAATTCAATACTTTTTAATAGTAATAGCAGTGTTAAAGTTTTTAATGAAACTCAGTCCACAACTGGGCCTTATTAAAACATCAGTTTTCCATGTATGTATGTCTGTCTGTCTACTTCGTACACTGGTCTGTCCGTAACATAGTGGAAAGAACGTAGCAACTTTCAAATTTGTACATCGATTTCTCTTGGTTCATGGAGGAACCTAAATAACTTTGAAGTCAAAAATTATAAAGTCACTACGTTTCAACGTATGCATATCCGGTTGCTCTTATTCCAAGAAAAGGCCCCATTATTTTAAAAGAATTATGTCAAAAATCAGTTCTACTCTCTTTATATTTGTCTATCTGTCCTTATATGCTACAAGTCTTAATAAAAAACTCGTAAAGACTTTAAAATTAACTTATGGTTTTTTATTATCAAATAATCATTACTTTTCATATCACAGGGTCAAAGGGCAGTCTTCCTGTCTCTATGTCCATCCGTCAGCGTTTCTCTTTAACATCGATTTAAAAAATTACTCCCATGACTTGAAGGCAAGTAAGAATCTCTTTGGTAAGTAATTATAAATATCAGAAGTTATTAAACAGGCTATGCAAATTATTAACGTTTCCCAGAACACATGTACACATGCAATAGCTCAAAAGTATTATGTTTTATAAAAATATTAATAGCCAACACATGTTTAGATATAGTGTTGGTGTAAAGAATTTGAACTTTATAAGAAAACATAATAAATTAGTGAAAAAAGAAATATTCTAAAAACTAAAATTACATTTTCATATTTATAACGTAAACTATTTGCTATAAACATTTTGCCCTTTTAAGTTGCAATAAAATCGTTTTAGTGGAATATAATATTCTCTTATTTTAGGTAATATTAAACGTGGTGAATTTGGGACTTCCTTGTTGGATAAAGAATCAGCTAAAAGGCTCTAACAAGTGAAGTATGTTATTTATTGTCCTTAGGCCTACTTGAAAGTCAAATGACAAATTGGTTTTGGCACAAGGGTTTTTTATTTCCTGTAAAGAACAGAACATATTTTCCCTACCTAAGATTTATTACATTCTTAATTTGTCATTTTAACTATAAGAATAGAGTTGTGGTTAGGTATTGAAAATAATAATTTTACTATTTTATGAGGAAAAGTGGTTTTTTAGTATTTAATACTGTTTGCCAATTAGTAAACTGGTTTTACATAATAATTTCTAGATAATAGTATTTCCTTAGTAGAAATTAAAACTGGATTCTGGATAGCACAGCAAAGCAGTTGTAAAATTGTCCATATTCGGCATCTTAAGTGATTATTGTTGAAAGAAAATAATTGTCATTTTATCAATCAAATTATAAATGATTAATGTTATGACAATAACGGAACCAATAATATATTTTTGCGATAGAATATGAAATCTTGAAATTGTAAGTGTTTTAGATAACAATATATGTGATGAAAATATTTTTGTTTTAATAAAGTTTTTTATTCGTTAGCGTATTTCAGCGAACAATCAACACTAAAAACTAATTAGAACTACCCTATCACAGCTCAACACTACACAAACTAGTTGGCATAGATTAAACATTCTTTCAAGTTAAACTTAAAAGACAAACAAGATCCAATACTTTTAATGTTTACAGACAGACCATTAAAAATGTTAGGACATAAAAGAGAAAATCTTCTTCTTCCAACTTCCAGCCTCACTTTTATAAAGATAAGTATTCCATTTTGGCCAATGCTTTGTTGAGAGACACCCGTTTCTATGGTTTCTTCCCAAGATTTTCTTGTGATTCTTTAAATTAGAGAACATTTGTGAACCATGCAAGCCTGCACACTGCCTCCACGGGAAGTATTTTGACAGCATCCCCACAAAATAGTTTTATGATTAACCCGTCCCAAGTTTAAAATAAACGTGATGGTTGTATTCTGCAGCGTTTTGATTCTTTGAAAGACCTCTCTCGAAGTGCTGTTCCCACAAGCAGGTGGACAGTAATACAGGACCGGCAGTAAAATTTTTAAGTGTACATAAAAATCCTATAGTAAATAAATCGCAATACTAAATATAATTATTTGTGTTAGTAAGGCTACAAATAAAGAGTAGTTTGCTAGATATTATAGTATTTGTTTCAGATAGTAAAACTGTCAATTAATTATAATACCATTTTATACCTTACTAAAAACAATGGATGGTAGTTTGAGTTTATTCTCTTAATTTATTAAAAGTTGTATTATGATAGCGAATAATAAATCATAATATAGAGTAAGTAATACTATGTTTAAACCTTCCAAGACTTTTGATAAATAAAATAAACCTTTCACAAATAAATATTTCGTTATGGTTTAAAACACTAAACGCCACAATTATTAGAAATTGCGAAAAAATTATTTTTAGGTTATAATATAGAATATCACAGACAGAAAAATGTCCAGTAACAGTTACATCTGTGACGCGCTGTGTGACAAATTGAATAAAGCTGCCAGCCCCTATCTGTCTCGAGTGTTCCCGACTTTAAGTTAAACAAGGCCTTCTACTTTGGGACGTTCTCTCTAAACTGGCATGACGTAAGGTATTGTCTCATTTTTATTTCTTCTAAGTGCGTTCTAGACACATTGAAGTGAACGTTACTTATTCCATTTATAAGTGAGTATTCATATTATGATTTAATAAACATCTGACGATAAAAGGTGAAAAAGAGTCTTATCCATATATACTTAATTTTTCTCATCCATAATCCACATTATATAAAAGCACAAAGAGTAATACATATAAAACTATGACCAATTGTTTTAATTTGACTAACCCATTATTGAACAACAATATCTCGTAATAAATTTATATGTCATAAAATACATTAAATTAAAACAGTGAAATTGTCATTTTTAACATAGTTTACGATTATATTTATAATGAAATCCCGCTGTATAAAATGGATATTTGAATATGTATATATTAGTTTCCTTGGTTATTGCTTAACGTAATAAATTTATTTAAAGATACATTTACTTGAATCAGGTTCACAAATAAAGTCAGGAAAACGGTTATATCTTGGGGCTGAAGCCAGTGGAAGGTACTTCAGACGCTAAACTTTCATAACATTGGGTGAATAAATATTTGTTTGTCCCATAAAAGGCATCATATTTGAATGAAATAAGTAGACACATGTACAATCTTATACGATTTCCTTGAATAAAACAGAAATGTATTCAATTTAAAAAATTTTGAACTATGAGACATTTAAAGGTGAATATTGTTATAATTTGGTAATTATCCGATGGTAGATTGCAATATATGTATATATATATATATATATATATATATATATATATATATATATATATATACATATATGACAGATACGGCCAAATACAAAATAATTGAATCGGAAAAAGTAAGCGCTCTGTGGTGTAATTGTAGCACATTCACCCGGCAAGTGAGAGATCCGGGTTCGACTCCCGGCGGAGCAAGTACTTTTTGTGATTCAATATTTATTGAAATTAATTAAGGCTATTGCCATTTATACAATTTAATGTGTATATATGTATATATATATATATATATATATATATATATATATATATATATATTTAGGGAATATTTATATATATATTCCCTTCTGTGAAACAAAGTGTCTCGTAAATTAATAATAATATTAAACAGGATTCTACATCAACACCATAGGAAAAAGATAATTAACAATGTGTGACACATTATGACATCTAACAAAGAATATGAACAATTTTTAGTTTGCAGAAAATTATACTATATTAAGAGAGACATGCATAGTAAGATTCCTCAAAGGCGAGCCTGTTCAGAGACTCTCACATCATAATATGAGTCATGTTGAGCAGCAAATATAAATAAAATTCAAAACACCAATTAAAAATGTAAAATGCCAATTTTAGCATAAAGTACGCACAAAATAAAAAAGTTTACATTAAGCTCCATCAAATGAAGAGCTTATGGTATTGATAACATAATCCAATTGCAATAAAATAAAGAAGAAGAATCATGGCTTAGAATCTAA
The DNA here is from genome assembly GCF_021130785.1 of Homalodisca vitripennis. Taxonomy (NCBI): domain Eukaryota; kingdom Metazoa; phylum Arthropoda; class Insecta; order Hemiptera; family Cicadellidae; genus Homalodisca; species Homalodisca vitripennis. The sequence goes on along the minus strand of NC_060214.1, from coordinate 75,333,560 downwards.
TACAAAAAAATCAAGAGTTCAAGAAATACACTAAAGTATTTTTTAGAAGAAAACAAACATACAGCAAGAAACTAAATACGGTAATTACAAATTGTGATATGGAACGCTAACAGATTGTAAATATGATTTTAAAAAGTAAGGACATATGCATATATTATAACGGGTTAATTATATACAATATCATATAACAATTTTAAACCTTTATATTAAACATTACATTTTCAATATTATCAACTGTAAACTAAACATATTTTAATGCTTTACCAATTGAATGAATTGATGTCAGATTTTAAATAAGTTGGAATATGGTTTAACATTGGTGGCCCTAGAAAAGTTATTTTTAGTAACATAAGTGTTTTCAGGTTTTGGAGAAAAAACATCACAACTGTATCTCAGTTTGTATTTTAACATGCTATCTGCAACGTATGAATTACTTCTTACATAAAAGGTTTTAAAAACTTTGTATACATACATATATCTTAGAGGTAAAAAAACCGCGGAACATTTGATTAGAAAATTGTTTTTCTTTTTCCTTTCGATGACTCGAATAAAATGCTTTTGACGTATGATTACAAGATGAAGATTTGTTTTACATGACCCAACTAAAAAAGAAATTCCATAGTCAAGCCTGCTGTGCACTAATGACAAAAAGAGTATCCGCATTAGTTTATGAATATGAAATAGTCTAAGAATATGAATCACTTTTAGTTTTAGATCAGATACCTTTATGTTTCACGTGTTACCATTATTAAGCATAATACCTAAATACTTAATTGAATTACATTCGTATAACTTAGTATTATGACTTTATAAACAACCGAATTCATTTTACTACTTTATGTAGTTATAATGGTTATAGACAAACCAATTCAAAGCCAGTTGTGAATGCAATTAAAAAAATATCTAATCTACTAATCCAATCTAACTAATCTCTGTAATTTTGAAACGTCTACATTTAAACACAGAAACTAATTTATAATGAATATGACCAAAGTAATTTAAACGTTTCCAAGCAATATGGTGTATTAGTCAAGAACACCACATAACAGCAATATTAATATATCTCTTTTATGGACATTATTTATGTGTTAAAAACGAACATGTATAGTAAGTTCTTGATTCTTTTTTACAAGGAAAAACTCAATTATGTACTGCTACTGTTTTTTTCTGTTAAAAGTGGACGATTGTTTTTGGTTTTAATGAGTTCCAGACCCCGTGTTCAATAGTGCCCCGTGTTCAATAGTGATTGTAAAAGAGAAGGGCCTATTATACTACCTCAGAAGATAATGTGCCAGCTAATGTAGAAACGTTTCATACGAAGAGGTTTGTGGAACTATCCAAGTTAAACAACATTCAACAATCTTAATATTAAATATAATAATGCAAAGTTACATTTCTTGAGAGAATTCTACAGGAGTTTTTCGAAATGTTATGAATTATATAATTATTAATTTATTGGACCAAACATATTGTATAGTTATTAATATCAACAAACTCTGCAGATATGAACAGTTTTATGTACAGTTCCTAAATCACAAATGGACGTTAAAAGACAATGCAGGTTTCCCGAGAATGATAAACGGTATAAATTAGTTATATGTTTAGAAATATTTAATGTATCGTAATTCAAGTTAGATCTGTATTTAATTACATATAATTCATTACATGCCAGTAGGGTATAATGCATTTAAAGTAATAAAATCAATATAATTGAACCATAATTAAGTGTGAAGTTACATCTCGGAATAGGGTTCCCTTTTACAATTCCCACGCTTGTCCAAAAGATCATAACTTAAATATAGCGCATAACATTACTTTATTTAATGTTTACAGAAATTCCGCCTGAAAATATTCGTTTATACTTAATAGTAATAAAACAATTTAATATAATACATACATCTATATTAGTTAAAACATTATGATAGATGCATTTTGAATTTAAAAAATGGCATATTATTTTCATGGATCTCTTAAAAATAAATGATTTTTATATTATAAGAATAATTTAGCAATCAATGTATAAATTATTTTAGGTGTTTACCACTGTTTGATGTGTGCTTCTTAACGTGCATGATGAATAGCGTTAAAAATGAACAAAAGATGCAGTAATGAATCCGGCAGTAAGGAACGACTACTTTTAATGTTATGCAACACAAGTTAAAAAACATAAAGACATTAAGGTTTTTGTGTGTGTGTGTGTGTATATATATATATATATATATATATATATATATATATATATATATATATATATATATATATATAAAAATATGGTATATCTAATAATCATTTAAAATATATATATATATATATAATGTAATCATGAGATAAATGATAGTTGTTTGTTTAGAACAAAGAAAATATTAATACAGACATTTATTTAACATTCTAAATGTTCTAATCCGGCAGTAAGGAACGACTACTTTTAATGTTATACAACACAAGTTAAAAACATAAAGACATTAAGGTTTTTGTGTGTGTGTGTGTATATATATATATATATATATATATATATATATATATATATATATATATATATAAATATGGTATATCTAATAATCATTTAAAATATATATATATATATATATATATATATATATATATATATATATATATATATAATGTAATCATGAGATAAAATGATAGTTGTTTGTTAGAACAAAGAAAATATTAATACAGACATTTATTTAACATTCTAAATGTTCTAAATCCGGCAGTAAGGAACGACTACTTTTAATGTTATACAACACAAGTTAAAAACATAAAGACATTAAGGTTTTTGTGTGTGTGTGTATATATATATATATATAAAAATATGGTATATCTAATAATCATTTAAAAATATATATATATATATATATATATATAATGTAATCATGAGATAAAATGATAGTTGTTTGTTAGAACAAAGAAAATATTAATACAGACATTTATTTAACATTCTAAAACTTTTTAATTTCTTTACAAACGGATAATTTCTAAGAGTAATTGCAATACGGAAAATGTACTAATAATGAATCACAAAGTATGAAGCATTGATGACTACCCTGTTCTTCGCATGAGAAATTATAAAACGTAGCCTAGAAGAATAGTTTTTCTTACAATTTAATTTCTAAAGTTATGACTATCACAAAGCAAAAACTTAGTTTTTAAATTAAGCGGGTAATTTGTCCGTTTTATGCCATGTCGGTTATCAGCAAATATTACAGTTCCTAGTCATTTTACGAAAATATACCGCCTGTGAAAGAAATTCTTAACAGGAATATTGGTTACATTAACTCAGATGTCTCAGCGTAAAATTTACTGTGAATATTTCGAGATAAAAGAGTCACTGGCATAATAAATGAACAAGTGATCTGGAACATAAATATAATAATATGATTTACTTTAAGATTTTATGTTGTGTGATCCAGTTCACCAATACACGGGTTATATTATCGGCCACAACCTAAATATGAGTGTGAGGTGGCAGGAGTGTGCTGACCTCCTTTGTGATTTTCCAGGCGCAGGGCTATCTCTTTAGCTTGAGTAATGGAGGAAAAATTACTCATCAAACAAAAAAAGGCTAAACAGTGATGAAGAGAAATTTATTGTGGGAAGTTTCCTTTCATGAGTGAGTCAGCTTTCAATCCCATACATTTGATGTGGATTTAAGTAAAAAGTGGATTTGTTTAGAATAAATATATGTCCAAGGGAGGTTTATAGAAAGTTATTAAAATGAAATATTTAAAAAATTCTATTATTAGAGATTTACATATAAAATAATGTAATTCATTCTTGTCTGTTTTTGATTCACACCTGATGATGGCAGTTTTGATGTTGAAAGACCTGGTGTTAAAATATAAATTTATTGGAGAATTGTGAGTTTTCTTTTATAAAATAATATGAAAATGTAATTCATGTTTAGTTCTTCTTCCCTATAGTGAAATAATAGTAAGATATTGGGCTTACTTTGGCCTAATACCTCCACATTTCACATATGGTCTGAGTTTGTAGGGTGTCAATTCTGAATACAACTTAAATAGTGTGAAGAATGCAAAAGATAGCTCTAAGAACTATTTTACAGTTACATAAATAAGAGTCGAGTAAATTAGTATTCGTTGACCTTGGCTTTCTGGCTTTGCCTAGGCTCTATAATTTCGTCCGTCACACCTTCCACTACTCTTCTTAATGTATTCAGTCTCAAGTCAAAACTTATTTTATTATAAAATAAACCCGTTCACTAACATTATCATGTGAAGGAAACGGAATGTATCAAAAGAAAATCACCTTACCTGTTCAAATACCACAACAGGTTTTTTCTAGGTTTCCTGTTGCATGGTAAAGTGGTCATTACTTGTGCCTGGAATGTCTTTAGAACGTAAGTTTGTTTCAGCTTTCGTTACCTGCACGCAGATATTATCAGTGTGAATGTTGGGTTTAGTTACAGTTCACGTTCCTTTTAATGAAGTCTTTGGAATAGTGGTTTAGACTTTACTCCTAGAATTTGGAGCCATGTTCGACTGAAGAGGTCGATAAGAATCGACTACGAAGAAGCTCAAAACAAACTAATTTGATTGTTGCGACATCACAGACAACTATATTACAAAATGTGAGATATAGTTTAATCCAGGTGAATTTTCAATCTCATTGCCTCCGAAATATTAAACAAATGTCCATTCGTATGAGAATCTCTTGATTATCTACCGAAGTATTAAGTATTAAATTTTCAACATATAATTTGTTGCCTTCCTTCAAACATGACAGTTCTAAAGTATTGACTAGGGCATTTAATTTTGAAATAAATATTTAAACCCACCGTTTTAACATCTTAATCTATAGAAAGTTGTAAAACACTTGAAAGTTTGATTTATACTTTTTAAATATAAATTTAGTTACATTGGTATTATGGGTAACCATGTTGCATGAAAACACTGAAAAAACCAATGTGGGGAACACCGAATAATGTAAAATATATCAAATCCCTTGATTGCCATTAGCATTTTTTAACCTGGTATACATAGATAAATTAATAGTAATCTCTTCCACCCTACATGGGCTCTTTATGTATTTCAAATTACATTGGGTAAATAGGAGTCCTTTCTTGGATTTTATGAGTTTCAATAATAATTTAATGCGGTATTTATGTATGGATTAAAACACAAAATTCTTAATAACAATGGCGGCTAGGCGGTTATTCAGAATCCACTAACCTAAAAAATTCAGCTCGTTGGTTATAACATTCACTTAACAATTTAATATCAGCTTACTTCGATATGGAATTTTAGACTCGTTTTAAATGAATGTTTTATTTGGTTCGAATCTTTAAGGTTGTATTTCTTTCTAAAAATTTCCATTGTTATATAAAGTATAATTACCAATATTAGCTAGAAACCAATTTTAGTTTTGACTTACTAACAACTTATTAAGTCTAAAGTTGTGCTGCGAAACAAATAAAAGGAATGAAATTCCCCTCTCTTTTTCATCTCATTACTGGAAAAAGCAGTTGCCATTATGATGAGACAGGATGGTTTGTTTGTTGCCTTCAAACGTCTCTCTCACATTGCTATTTGGATGAGGGTTCACTGCTACACAGAAACTCATAATAATTTGTTTACTGTATTATAATTATGTAATTATAGTGAATTGGATAATTTTAATTATATCCATTAATAAGTTTACATTTTCTAAAAAAGTAGTATATGCTTCAAATGCCTACTGGGACAGCACAGCTATTTTCGTATAACGAACCTTCTGTCAGACTTACATTTACTTAGCTAACCATGTTAACCACTAGTTAACCATGAGCGCCATTTAAATCTGTCAATCTCTAAGCTTACACATATTCTATTTTCCCAACAGGGATATATAAAACTTGCCCGTATACGAGTAATTATTTATATGTCTATCTGGCCACATAATATCATTAATAAGGAGAACATTTTGCATACCACCTATAAAGGGAAATCAGCACAACTTTATTAAAGAAAAGAGTATTTATGTTAAGACAATCTGATTTAATTATTTCCTTGGTTAAGGCTAATTTTAAAGTTATCATATATTTTAAAATATTTAGAACTTTCACAAAAATATATAAAGAAAACCCACTAAAACGGTCGCTTGAAAGCATTCCATAATACAGAGTGTAACATTAGGTATTAATTACCGTAAGTAAATCTTTGTAAAATAGCCTTATGAGTTTATATTTAGAATACATATCTCGAAACCTAAGAAGTTCAAACTTATTCTCTAGGTGTTTAGTGTTAAATGCTTTTTTACGTCGTATATGTATATATACAGGGTGTACATAAAGTCCTGCACAGGCATAATATTTTCTGAACGATAACAGATTAATCAACAAGATTTGGTACAGCATCACTACACCTAAAAATCTACTTTTTGAAGGAACTATCAGTTTTCTTTTATATCATGGGGACGTCCCGCAAGGAGTCAGAAGGAAATCTTAAATAGGAGCATTATATTACAGAAAACTGATAGTTCCTTCAAAAAGTAGAATTTTTGGTGTAGTGTTGATGTACCAAATCTTGTTGATTTATCTGTTAACGTGAAGAAAATATTATACCTGTGCAGGACTTATGTACACCCTGTATAATAGAGTGTGGTCGGTTGGTTATAAGAATAAAATAGCATTGGTTTTCCTTTATTCCCATCTTTTGGGATTATTTAAAGCGACAGAAAGCAGAGTATTCTATGTGTTTTTTAATCAAGAAATATTTCGTCAATAATTATATATATATATATATATATATATATATATATATATATATATATATATATAAAACATGTTTAAAAATATCCCCTTTTCTGTTCATACTATTTAATTATTGCATAAATATTTTTATTCATCGTTAAAAAAGCGCAATATGACGATTGGACTGCTTAAAATATTTTGCAACACAATAGGTTTCCTTTAAAACGGATGAAGAGAGATATCGAAGAAAACTGTTATTGAGACAATAATATCCTGTCAATACAGTGATCTCATCTTACCAGTCAACTCACGTTCGTATCTGATACCGCCGATCCTTTTCCTGAATATTGTATTGGTTGATGATGTCGTTATTGTTGAAGTGAGTTAAAAATTAATATAAGATATTGCCCTGGATCTTTAGACAAAACGTGATATATTATTGAACATTTATAAACCTGTTGAATTGAACATAAATATGTTAAAGAGCCAATCTCTTTCAAATAAACGTAATTGCAAATCACAATAGTTTGTAATTCGAGAAAAGTTCTGTCAGATAAAATAAATATAGTTTAATATAAGGAAAGTAATTTTACAAAGCAAAGTACAGGGTTTTAGTTTTAGTAAATGTTAGAATAGTCCCCGTCTAACTTAAAAATTAACTAATATTTAAATGAGAAATTTTTGGCATTATTTAGAGATTTTGTTGTCTAAGATTTTACCAAATATATGTTTAGTATTACGTATCAAATTATTTCATCCCATATAATTCTGAAGTAATATACACAATAAATTCGTATTAAGATGATTGTAAATTATAAGTTTATTTCTATCATTTATAATTTAGGATTCAATGCAGATTTTACTTCAGTTACATCTTTTACAGTGTCATTTAGATTCGAATTCGTGTTTTCAATATTAAGTTAATTTTGTTAAGGGAACTTTAAGCTTTCTATTCTTCCTATATGTAATGTTTTCAATAACATAGAAGAAAGTTTCAGTATCTATAGAGCTTAAAAGTTGTTCATACGCTTTATAATCTTTCCTGAAAACTAATTACTTGTCACAATTAAAGTCTGTTAGCTATCGGAGTTTCATGAAATTCTATATTTAGAACACACTCACGCAGATTTATAAATGGATCTTTTTTTGTGTTTAAATGAATACTATTTTTAAGGCGTAACTTGTCTCAGAACCCGTGACACATGATAACGTACAAGTTTAAATATCAATAATAAAATTAATACTTTGCTATTTGATATAACCTTTATTTATGTAAACTACCACAGGTCATAGCTAGTAACTGGACTCTAGCTGGTTGTGCGTAAAACGGCTCTCAATTCTCCCTGCCATGGTATGACATCCCAAAATTGGCTTGTTATCCAACCTCTCATACGTACACTTTTGCTAGATATTTCCTGTCCTGTAATATAGAGGTACAATAGGCTGCCACCATTCTTCAATCAAGCGAAAGTGTATCCGAAATGAGTTTTCTCGTTTCACTAATTTCATTTGTTCATGTTGTTAGTAGAATAATTAACTATATTTATAATATATGTTGGACTTAGAACAATTTATTGATAAAAACATGTTACCAAAATTTTGACTTCTATTTAAATATTAAGGGTTATTAACATTTTAAATGCATTATAAAACTAAAACTTGAGGCATATACTGACTTTTTATTTTTACTAACTCATTACAACATACGAATACTTATATCATTAGAGAAGGCGAAACTATTAAAAAAATAATCATACAGGCAAATAGTCTGAAACCTTGTTACTATGGTATGCACGATTCCGAAAATGTAAATGTTGATCAAACAGCCCTCAACTTTTCTGCCTTTGGCTTTAGCCGGATCTCAATAAAGTCAGGAATTTTCATTTTAGCAGAATATACAGTATTGATAAAGCGCACTTTATTTATGAACTTTAGTTATACCTCCTTGAAAGGAGGTCAATAAAATGAATAATAAATATTGAAATATAGATTTAAAATGTTCACTGACTGCTCAAAGCCTCTATTTAAAAATTATTCAATCATAACTATACTTAGCGAAGTATTATCAAGCAAACATTTAGCACCTTGAGTATGAAGTTATCCCTGTAGTACCAGATCTGAGATGTTATATAACTCAAATGTAGTAATGAATGCCTCAACAAACAAAATATTGAGAGATTTCAATAAATTATATTTAATAATTCATAAAAACACGGTAAAATACAAATTATTTACACAGCATTTCTTAAAATCTGGATTCACATTTTGTTTTGATTGCCTTGATCTGAAAAGATTTTACCTACCAAAAAAACACATTTATCTATCCGTCTTAAAAGACTCTAACCTTTAAATAAGCTTTAAATGGGCTTTCAACTAAAACCTCCCATATAAACGCATTTACAATTACTTTACACTACTTAACGTATCCACAGATTACATCTTTGCAATAAACATTTTATGTGTGGTGTTGTGTCATTATCTGAGAATTATGGTTTACAACTGTTCAAGAAAGTAATTTGAAACAAATTTTTAATCTTTATTCTATTGATAAATGATTTATATGAATAATTCAAAACAAAATAAACATTATATTTTATAGAATTATTTTTTAATTCTAGATTTATTTTATAATTTAAGTTTTAAATATATATGTATATAAAACGTATCTTTCTTCAATGTAAATACTCCAAAATACCTTGCATCTAAACTAAAAAAAACCCTCTAAGTTGTGCTATTATATTTCCAAAAGTTAAGTTCCGTGCATTGTATACAATGGTTAGAGCTTACAAAGGAAAGAAAAAAACCTTCTAACTATATTTACGGCATAAACTAAATCCTATAGAACACAAACACATTCTTCGCGATATTTCATATTTTGCTCTCGTTTCCTGATTGACAGAAATAAATTACCAGTCGTGATCGGTCTGCCCATGGTGAATGTGGTTCAAGTGTTCATGCAAATTGCAAATTTTGTGTTCCATATACAAACAGACCTGAATAAATTAATATCCTCTATATTATAATCTTGATTCGGGAAGCCGTTTAGTTTATATTTTTGCAGTTTTGTAATTACTTTCTATTATAATAAAAGTATTTACACTCATGTAATCACCATTGTCCAATGCAGATGGCTGCTAATGAGTGTTGGATAATAATTTGTCCAGTCACATCATTCAATGCTTTCCATGTTTTAAGACGAACCTTTACTACTTATCAGTATAAATCATTAATAACACATTTCAAAATCATTAAATTTAACCTTCCATCGCTAATTTGTAAAAAAATAATGTTAAATGTAGCATCACATAGGTTAAATAACGCAATCTTTAAGTAATTTATATCTGTAACTTGATAATTTATAACGTATTAAAGTCAATTGAATTTTATGAATAGACAAATATCTCTTTATTTGAACACCATGCGGAATGTAGAATATATTTAACTAATGCTTTATAACAAGTTAACTTCTTCATTCTATTTGGTAAATCGTTAGAAGGAAGGATTTACTATTTACTTTTATGTCCTCAAATAAAATACATAAGATGAATGAATTAAAAAAATAACATAATGTAACCACATTAGGCAATTTTTCGTTGATAATATATAATCATTCTCAAAATATGATTAAAAATGATCCTAATTATACCTGCTATATGTGAAATATTTTTACATAAGACTCAACAATTATTAAAATATTTAAAATTGGTAATGAGACTGATTACGTACAGGACACTTTCTGTATTGTCATGTTTTTGTAAAGACCACAAGCAACATTTATATGTATAAGATTTGGATATTCTATTCAAAATTTTGCAAAATAAATTAAAATTTAAACTGTTTAAAGAGAGCATTTAATTTCTTAAGTCTTTAAACACTGTATTAGCCTTTATCTTAGTTGTTTATATGGTCAAAAAACCCTACGTAACCTTTATTTGTAGCTCCCAATATAGCTACACAAATCTTAGCATATCCATGTTGTTTTTTTAAACAAAATCTCTAACAATTATGCATTTCTAAGCAATTTAATAGTATTAGTGCCACCTATGGACACAATGTACCCCCTTGTAATTAAACTCTAATAATTATCCCCGTATACTAAATGTATGTAAAATGTTTTGAATCAGAACAAGTAGCTGGATTACTTTATCGAAATAGGGTATAGTGTAAACACTATTTCTTATATAATAGGGATTGAAGCCATTTTTATATTGTGAAAATTTATATTTAACCAAATTATTTGTTTTACGAAATTCTTATTATTTGAAAGTCTATCCTCCAAAATGCTTTATTTATTTTTTGTAAGTAAACAATATTAGTGACAATTTCTTATGTGTCTTTATATTTTTTTTGTGATCACTACAAATAATAATGTTTTGCTTACGCTCAAACAACAGTGATTTATTTATTTATATTATGTTAGCTCATATATAATTTTAGTATCATATAAATAAACATATATTTATTGAAATCCCATAAAAGATGTAAATACTGTACATAAGCCGCAGTGTTTTAGATGTTTCACTCAGAGGAACTGATTGACGGAATTAGATTGGCAGTCGTGTTCAATGTGTTTACCGTCAAATGTGGTTGATGTATTCATGTCAATTATGAATTTCATCAACAGATATTCATGTATAAATATATCCACACTTTAATCTGGAAATATGTGTCTATTTTGTTAAATTTATAATATCTTTATATTTACTTGCGTTTACAATTATAAAATAAAATAATTATAAACCCTGGCCCATAACGATGGTTAACACGGTAATAAACATAACATAATTCCTCCCAATCGTTATTGCGTCTCCATTATCTGGTTTTTAAATATACATTAATCTATTTAACATCTGTCCGTGTTTTTTATAAATGGGTACCGGCAGTCAAATTTAAACTTGTATTGGTATTACCAAAGGAACCCTACATTTATCAACTATATCCTTAACAGTATAATACAGTGCCTTAGTGTCGATAATACTTTATTTCTTCTAAAATAATTGTTTGTCAACAAATATTCATATTTTGTATAGTGCCATTGGTCATTATGTAAACTTATGTCTGTCCGTCCACTTATCAAAAGTCTCAGTCTCAAAGACAACACTTAAATAAAATGTATTGAAATCTAAAATTATGTGACATAGGTTCCACTCGGTCCAAATAAGAGTTATGTTGATTATAAGGTTAAAAAGTAAAAATGCAGACCTCTATCCTTCCACCAGTACGCTTACTCTTTCGTTACTTCGCTTTTACTGGTATTTATATGACGAACACCTCACTATTGGTGGGTAGTATGTTACCATTTAGCTCTTCATGAGTACAGAAGGTTGGCTCTTATTCATAGTTAAACGTAAGTGCTATTCGATTCTACCAAACTAAATAACTTATTTTTCTGTCTTCTCCCATTCCAGCCACTGTTTCCTGAGAAATTATGTTATATTGTAAAATTTGAACGTTACAACCAATTGGTTTAAACGAAATAAAATGAGATTATGTTTTAAGTAATTTTTAAAAATAATACTGTTATTGATTTTCTATTGATAGAATTAGTGAAAAATGTTTTAGTATCTACGCATGTTTCAATAATACAAATAAATTGTTTAATTTAAGTGAAAAATAAAACGCATTATATTTAGATGGAATCCGATTGTAACCTGAAGCCACTTTTCATATTCTGAATGTAAGGTTGATCTCTTTCCTTGTTATATATAATGGGCCAGTATTTTAAGCTATTTGTAGAGGATTTAAATATCAGCTTTGGTTCTCTTGGTTAAATACAGTATTAGGTACGGTTTATATAACATACAAAACTACGGTTATTAACTTAAACGACAATAATTACAATTAATCACCTTTGATATTCTTGTTACTAAAAATTGTTGTTGTGTGTACGCAATACTGTAAAATTTAAAAATGTTATTGTACCTGAAAGGTGTTACGCTATGAAATTCTAGCTTTTCTTAAATGCTATACATCCATGACTGCTAATATTATTCGCTGCACATTCTAATAATAAAGTGAATGATGACATCACAATAGTAATGTCGTGTGATTCATTGACATTTTTGATATGATATTAAACACAAAAAAGGTTTAAATAAACATATGTTCTATCACGTTTCGAATATTGTCTGTCTGTCCTAAAAATCTGTTTAAAAATCATTATTATTCTTAAGTTCTTAAAAAAATTGTATGAAGATTGACATTTAATTTAAGTTCATGAAAGGGCCACTAAAAATACATATTACTATTTAAAATTTGTTGTATAGCTCCATTTAAAAAATTCAAATTTTAATATCTAATCTATTGTGAATCCTACGTAAAATTGAAATATTAAATATTGTTTAAAATTTAATTATGTAATTATCAATACAACATTTGTATATAACGGTTGGGATATACAATAACTACATCAATTTTATTCTAATACATTGTATGCTATATTACTAGAATTCTTATACCAGGTCATATTTTTCTATTTATTGCTCGCTGGATTTAAACGGCTATTTTACGGCTAAATACGATACAACATGTATATGCACAAGGAAGTATATTTTAAAATTACATTTTACATTAAGATTTGAAGTTAAAAACGCTGGGGCCACCTTTCTGCAATGTATGGTTCACATCCTTCTTGCATCTGTAGAAGATTTTCTTATACATAAGAAGCTTATTTTTCTTTCACATCTGTTTGTCGTTCACTGTACCTGTACTTCACCAAGGTATCATTAATTTAAAAAAATTTTTTTATAAAATATGTTTGAAGTACAGTTTTATAAATGTTCACAGCAATCGATTATTGTTATTACTAGACTTCAGGTGATCAAATAAAACATAATCCAGTGTGTTGAAATTCAGTGGTATAAATCGTGGGTGCGTGGCATTGAGTTTATCAGTTGCAAGGTTACTGGCATGGATCTGCGCACTATCATGCATAAAATTTGTGGTAATTCTAATATTATCAAAAAATGTGCCAAAAGTTATCTCTACATTCCAGTTAAATGTTTCGATTGAGACGAGACGGAATATATGTAGCCCATTAAGTGATCTCCAAGTATACCACACCACACATTAAACAAATCTTCTGCTACTGGGACATAATCACAAATTCGTGAGGATTCTCGTTTTGCATTTATTATATTATATCATTTCTAGAAAATGTAGCTTACTATGTAAAGAACAGTTAACAGTCAATAATTTATATTCTTAATATAACTTGGAAGTTATCAATTATGGTATTTGATCCTTGGAGGTTTTGCATTTTATTCAGGTGAAATATGACGCTAACGGAATGTATCTGACCAACTGGTATATTCTAAATTTTCCATACACTTGTTCCTGGACTTGCCTCAACAGTTTATAAATATTTTCTCCTGATTCATGGTTTAGTTCAACAGCCCTTTCTATAATAATAAATACAATTGTAACTGCATATCTTAAACTTCAATGATCAGGGGTATGGCTGCCAAGAGACCGCTCCATGTAAATCTTCTTTGCTTCAGCAATGTTTTTCTTAAATGATTATCGAAGTACTCCTCATTTCTATACGTAGCCACGTGTCACATAAATTACTACTCTTATAGAATAAATAGTGTCAGTGAAACCAAATTAAAATATATGACTTGTTTCCAAGGATTCTAGTAATATAAAATAAACACTAAACAACTAAAATTTGTGTACCTATTTTATTTTTAAACAGATTAAATAAAAATTATATCGTTACTTTTTTAATGAAAATCAAAACCAAAAATTATTCTTAAAAAATGTCCGTAGGATTGCAATATTTTATATTAAACATTGAAAAATTGTAAACACCGCCATTTCGAAATGCAAAGTAATAATATGTATTAAAGTTTGTTATGTATTATTTAAGTTAAAATAAATACCAAGTATCATGTATGTTTATTAATGAGTTCTGATAAAAAGACATAAATTAAACAAAACGAGATAGTACATATACTCATTAAAACTTTATTGTGTCTACTAAAATATCCTGAAGTTGTGCTAACATCTCGTGAAACACCTCGTATACACCCAATGTATCTTAAGTACCACATTCCTACTCTTATGAACTTTTTTATGAATAAAGGTTATGTGATTTACTTTGGGGGAGGTTTATTTGACCAATTGAGCGGTTTTGATGTATGAAAATCTTATTAGACTTAACTATCATCAATAACCATGATTAACGTAGCACATCTTAGGTTTTGTTTTCTCACACCGAAGCCAGTTAGAAAGTCTTAGGAAACCAGTAACTGGTTTAGCCATGGTATCTCTTATTGGTTACCAGTTTGCATGTCAGACACATTCAGTCCACTCTGACACTGTATGATATTTACAACAGATTACACAGCACGCAAACAAAAGTGGGCAATAAACTTCCACACACAAGAATAGATAATCCGTGTGTTCTGGTCAGAGTCACTCGCCATTGTTATTGAAATACAGCTGCAGTGGTTTTGTTTTGTGAACTCTGTTCTGCTATCTGCAGCTGTCCGATATATCCCTCAGTTCTTTATTCATGGTAGTGTACAAAAGGATTAGGCTTATCGTGAAATATGAAGATCACTCACGTTGAAAATTCTCAATTACTTTTTCATTTCAATTTCACCAATTCATGTCGTACTTGTTTAAGTAAACAACAGAGTTACATTATTGTAAATTATTGAAATTGCACTACCAAACTTTAGAGTACAATAATTTCACGTTGTAATTTAAGCAATTTAAAGTTTTGATACGTGGTATTATAAGTTGTAACCTATTTAATGGCAAATACGGATATATCATGGCCTTTTTCTGTAAGTCTGCCTTTCATTTAGCCTCAGGTTATTTTAAACATAATTTAGAGATATATATGAAATGTTATTATTGTATTACATTACTTGATTATTTTTCCGGTAAAGTCTAGTGGCTTGGCTGGCTCTTACCCAGAAGAATGATAAGGACTGGACAGTACAAAAGAGGCTTCTATCAGCGAGACGCGCATCGCAGATAGGAGTGTTTGATAATGAAATTGAGATGTGGGGTGAGGTAGACGTGCCGTACCTCCCGTCTCAGTTGATCAGAAGTAGTAGTAACGAGTAAAGTCTTTGAATGTGCTTAGAGTTGTTCTTGCTAATCGTTATTGAACCTACGGATGCTTTCAGCAATTTAATTCTCTAACACTGAAGAAGTCTTAAAAAATTCTAACACTGAAAAGAACTAATATTTAAAGTAAATTAAAGAAAATTAGTAACTAAATAAATTGAATTTAGAAGATAACTTAAAGTGAAGAATTGCCAGATCGGTTAGAGTGTGAAAGTTTTGAATTTTGAAAATTGAATAAAAGACAAGCTGTAAGAACTTTGTACATTTTTGAGTGGCAAATATATTACAAGTTTGAATTTAAAAGTCATCAAGAAGTTTTTTTTATAATTTTACATCCAGTAATTATTTTCATGAAGGTTTTATTTTAGTTTGAACTTTATTTATTTCACAAGATTTTCTTTTCCTTTTGAACTTCACAAAAATTTAAATTTTAAAGCTAACCCCTCATGTGCCAGTAAAACGGTACATAAAAATTGCGCCAACCTGCTTTAACTTCTGTTTATCCAGCCCCAACAGATTCGAAATATGTGTATTGACACTTTTTTACCAACGCTTTGAGGGATAGAACTTGGGGGAGATTTTTCCAAATTATCTTCAGTCTCTGTGATGGTTGCTGCACATCTAACATTTTCGTTGTTTTCCACAAGTTCCATGGAAGTATTTATATCTAAACAAGTTGCATGGTTGGAAGGTTGTGCCGAGGTGGAACCTGCTGATTATAAAAGTAACAAAAACTTTATAAGACTTAAATGATAGGTTACAATACATTGCCTGTATAGAACAACAAACCACCATTCATCTACATCCTTACGCAAGGTATATTGTGCAATTTAACTATAATATGGGTGATTATCCATGTATAAAAATTAAAATGTAACTTAAGACAGCAATACTAATCCTATTTATGACAGTAGACGGTACATTTTACATTGCAAAGCAACCATATAATGATGTATAAAAATAAAGAACATACTGTGTAAAACTATTAGGCTTCGGAGTAATCATCAACATAAGACAGGCTATTGAAATGTAAATGAAGGTCGGACATATTTAATATTCTTCACTTGAACTGAAGAAAGTAAATATCTACTACGATGGAAATAGAACATCGCTGTTCGTTAGTCTCTAAGGTAAAATTTACAGTCAAGTATATAGTAATATTTAAAGTAAACTATTGATAAAACGTACACTGCATATAAATGAGGAGGAATACACAATACTTAAGATACTATAGCTAATAAGAGTTAGGAATACTAAAACACCACTCTCAGTCTTCACCATCAGTTCTATAAAAGTAAGGTGGTAAACCACATTGGACCTCGCACTGTCTTCTTACCAGAGTAAAAAACCTATTACACAACTAAGTATGGGAAGTCAATGACTACAATAAAAAAAATTACATTACAATAAAAAAAAACACGACCCATAACATTTTCACGCTACTCCACTAACTCATTACAAGAAAGAGTGGGTTAATATTGAAAATCTGACTCCAATATGAAAATATGTGGAACGATACAAGACAGGCCAGTAGTTCAAGAGGAGCTATTTAGCTTACATTTTCTGAAATAAAGTCCATCGTACGGTTTCTGTCCGACAGAATTCAAAGGAAGAATTTATTCACTCTCCGATCTAAGGACTCTACGGGTTCTCTTCTTCATCTGAGCAGACTCATTGAACTTCTGCTTGCTTTTGGTTTTATTCAGGTCTGCAGTTGTTATCCTCTAGATTGATGCGCCGTACAGTTGGTCTGTGCGAAACTGAGCGGCTTGCATAGTGTTAACAGTAGCTTTTTGCAGTCGACTGAGCCCGAATTGAGTGGCACCACCAGTCACGCATGGCACGTAGCTCTCTCAACTCACACCACGCTTGACTCTGATCTTCCTTCGGTTCCTCCTCTTCTTTTTCACTGGGGCATTGTCAGCTTGGTCTGAATCAGTCTACCTCTGTCCCTTGGCTTGAACGTTGTCCTCATCTGAAGACAGTGTCCAGGATCTCCGTGGGCAACTTCTTCACTTTGCTTCTCTTGCGTCTTTTGGTAACATTCTCCTGCCAACTCTCTCTGGCGTTCCTTATATTCTTAGACAAACTGTGCTGGCTGAACATGTTTGACAACTTGTTCCTACCTGACTTCACATCTTGCCTTATTCTGTCCAATTCCTAAAGATTGGACTCCTCCTGTGACACCACTTCTGAGTCACTGCTCTGACTCCTGGCAGTTACTCAATCAATAGTAAACGTCCCACAGTTAGACTTGACAAGAGCAGGCTTCTGCTTGGTTTCGTTCTTCCTTTGGGTCATCTTTCTCCCAGCTCCAACTTTATTATCTGAAATAACCACAGGCTTATAAAATTTTTTTTTACTATTATTATAGGACTTGTTTCACTGGAGTTTTCGTTGCGCCTCCTCTTCTTTGGTCTACGCCTCAAATCTATGTTAGCCCTTGGGAATTTTACTGATACACTTCCATCTTGTACATTAATCTTTCGATCCATAGATTATGTTTTGTCAACTGTACTTTCACTTGAACTCGGGGAACTGTCTTTTACTTGTCTGGAGGTAAATTCGTAAACATCTTGGTTAGTGCTTGATGTTTCATCACTTGATCGTACATTACTAGGTCTCTTTAATCTTGTGTCAGTGTATGTGGCTGAATCACTATCAATAATTTCTTTCACCAGAGATTTCTTTAAAGCTTGATCTGACTGCATTAGTAAACGTATTTTATCTCTCCTCCTCCTTTTCTTTCTCTTGGCACACTTATCTTTTCTCTGTTCCAGAGAAGATTTAACTAAAAAGGTTTATAACTAGACCATTATAACTAGATTTAACTATACCATTATAACTAAAATGGCTGAGGTACATCTATTATATCATATAGTGAGAATGTTCACTATATAACATTATAAATCATAATACAAAATTTGAAATAATTTGTATTTAACACATAATCTTTATTTTGTTTTAAAAAACGGTTTATGTTAGGATGGCAGTATTTCATTGGCAACTCAACACAATATTTGAGTATTTAAATTGGCTTGAAACTTATTTAACTCATTTATTGTGTTTTGTAAACTTTTGTAACAAAGTATATGTTTATTGAAATCTAATAAAATAAATATATTTTAGTAGATTCTTCAATGAGAATGTAAGGTCGTTCTCTCTTTTCCGCACTAAATTAAATTATAGTAGCAGCAAATGCATTGTGCATTGTGCAAATGAAAAGTGCATATAGATGTCTGGTTTGGTTTTTATTTACGTAAATCCTGTGTTGGATATATTGACATTATAATAAGTAATAAAGTCAGTAAAGTACAATAACTCTAATAAGCGGTCTGGAATATTTTTGGAGGTGGGCCGATTTTTGCCTTGTTAACAGGTTTTCAACACTTTTAATATATTGGATTTAATATTATTAAACGCTAAGGTGTTTTATATATTAGTGATTTATGTATTAAATATATTGTGACTAGCAAAAAACACTTTATTTCAAAATTTTTGTTAATAGGCACTGTTTTACACTAATAAATAAGTAGTTTTTGTTGTTGACACTTCAAAATGAGATGGCCTTAAGGGGAGATGTACGCCCTATACCAGCTTATGTTAATTTTCAAATATTTATGTTCCTTTTTCTCAAGAACTATGATACCTAACGAATTTAAATCTTTAGCACTTCTAAAACATACTATTATACACAAGCCCTGCCACTTTTAAAGATTTCCAATCAATATTTTTGGCTTTAGAAATTTTTTAAGGATACTCAATATTTTTTTCAATTATTTGTTTTTAAAAAGAATTTAATTTTTTTTTAATTTTGACCTAGACTTATGAAAGTGGCAGGGATTGTATGAATAGGTACGTTATATATATGATATAAATTTTATGAAGATTGGACAACTAGTTCCTGAGAAAAAGGAACATTTATGTCAAAAAAGTAAATATTCGGTAATTCACAAAACACTTTTATGTATACAAAAATATGATTGAAAAGTATCTTTTAAAACATTTCTGCTTCATAGTCTTGTTCATTGGCCTTATCATCATCTATTAGTTTCTTCCTCACCATTCTTGCCCGTTTCCTAGCTTGCTTTGTCTCTTCTTCACCAGCTTTTTCGGCTTTCCTCACTCAGTCCTCATCAATCTGACGTAGGGTATAAACACAGTTTTGGCCTAGCTTTATACCTAGATCATTAAGCACTTTTATTCTGCCTTGACTTCCTTCATTAAAAGTAATAATACTGTCAAAAACACCAAATCTTAGTGTTTGCAGGCCTACAAAATTTAATTTAGGTATACGTGTCCACAACACAGAATTAAAACTTTCGTTTACATTCTGTGTTTGACCATGGAGACATTTTTTAAGCAGGTCTGGTGAAGCCAATGCTTGGAAAGTTGGTTTCATGGCATCCATCACAGCTTTATTTAATGAATTTTTATGCTCATAAGTTTCATTTTCTTTTATGTATTTCTTATATTTACACCACGAGTCATCGCAGAGATTATGTTGTGGATTCTCGTCAGTTGACAATTTGTGAAAGTATATGGCCCATATATCTTTTTTCATCATCTCTAAATTGTCTGTATTTCTTCTTATTGCTAGGCCATAATAATTTTGGAGGGAGTCTATAGCTGCATCAGTCAATCTTCCTTTCTTTCCACCAATTTTCAATCCATCACTCAATACTTTCCCCTTCATTTCTCTCCGTAACTTTCTAAGTCGACCCCCCATTCTTTTCTGAACGTGCCCAACACATTCCAGTTTTTCAATATGAAAATTTGGGCCATATGGTTCAGAATTTACTACTGTTTGAAACCCTTTGGAATCACCATCTCCCAGGTAATATTTGTATCTTACTTTTCTAGTCATTTCTGAACGAGCAAACACAGCCTTAGCTCCTGCAACTTCCATAGCTCCACTTGACCCGTCAAAATTCTTATCACAAAAATGAGGTTTTGGGTTTTTGATTGATTTGCATGTATGGCAGTATTTTGTAAGTACTTCTGTATCTAAAATTTTACTAGAGTCAAAACTTGAAACCGACACTACACCGTTCAAAGACGAAAACCCACGTCTTTGCCATGTACCGTCTAAACCAACACTTATGTCTCTGCTCACACTTCCATCTTCAGACTCATTCAATGCCACTGCCTCTTCTGTAGCATCAATCATTGATTGTGTTGCTACTTTCTCTACTGACCTAATAAACAAAGGATTGTAGCGTTCAAATCTCTTAGGAGGGTTAGGTAAATCAAGGATACCGAAAAGCGGTTTTCCGGATATTGATCCTTTCCCTATTGATCTGAGACCATATACTGATCTGACGTTCACGTCATAAAAGCCATTAGTTTCTTCTGATGACCAAAAATAATACTTATTATTACAGTTACTACAATCAACAAACAGTTTGCAAGTTAGGCCTTCTCTTGCAGCTTCGTCTTCTTTCAAGCTCAAAGAATTTTCTACTTTACAATATTTACACACAGTAGCATGAACCAAAGCTTGACACAAAATATTCATACTTACAATTACATTATTGTGACCAACTGTGTCTAAAGTGTTTTGTAATATACCGGTACTTATTTTCCTTCTTGAGGCAGAAAAAGGAGTAGGACGAGGCACTTCCAACACATCACTTTCACGTAATTCACTAACTGCAGCTGAACTATTTACATTACCCGACGATATCCGAGCATACTGATTACCCCGGAAATGTTTTTTCTTTGTTATCTTAGTTGATCGAGGCATATTTGTTATTCTAAAACACAAATGGTATCAATAACTGAGATCTATTTCAAATGTAAACAAACACTAAACAAAACAAATACCAGCTGACAAAACACACTAAAGGTTACAAACAACTAACAAGCTACCCAAAGCCAACAAATATAAGAAGTAAACTAAACCAAAGAGTAAAAAGAAAAAGAGTAATAATAAAAAGTGCAAGTTATGTATATTAAAATGCTCAAAACAATATCCTATCGTTCAGAACGTCTTCGATACGTCTGACCACGGATCCGTGCGCCCGACTAGCATGTTTATAATTTTTTTTAGCATATAAATATAACCCAAATATATATGTATTATATATCACTGAACTCAGAAAATTCAATACTTTAAGATAAAAATATAAAAAATATTAATTTTTTTACAATATAGGCGTACATCTCCCCTTAATGAAATTTATTTGCTGAATCATGCATTTTAAGAAACATTTGATTGATATTAGTTGTGCCAGATATTAATTTGTGTACTTTAAACATTGAGTTTGAGTAGAACATTTCATGTGAATTCGGGGGTAAGTGCCAGTTACTTTAAGTCAAATACTTGAAAAGTTGCCTAGATGAAAGATGTGTTTTGACGTGCATTGCAAGATTTATTAACAAAGCAATGCTTACAAGAACGTTTACAATAATTTATTGCTTGTTTTATTACGCTATAGCAAGAAAAGGCAATATATTATCACAAAAACGTAAAGTAAAATTCACTTGTGTATGAAATTCATCTTGTGTTCAAAATCTCTTTCTTAAATAAGCATCATAAATAAATGTAAGGCAGTAAAGAATGTTATGTCGTCGCTAGGAGACTGCGGTAAGGTGGATTGTACAGGCGGTTAAACGTCTCTCGAGCGACCAAACTTTGTTACTTCTTTTGTTAACACTCTAGTACGTATACATATGAAAAGAAAGTTATACTGTAATTATGTGGCACCAAAGTAGTGTATGTCGTGTAGAAATAACAGTCTTACATTTCTTTATAGTAAGGATAAGAATTTTTAAACCTGAACATAACATTATTCATTATAAGATGAAGTTTGGAGGACCCTACTACTCGCGAGGTTGAAATAAATTAATTTGTTTCTGATTTTCTGTATGTCCGTCTACCTGCATGTCTGTCTGCCCGATACTTAAGAAACACGTAGACCTACAGACTTGAAATTGTGAGTAAAGTGTAATTTCGAAACAAGAAACACTGTGTTCAATAATGGTCATGTATCTTTGTGAAATTTATCTGAGCGTTAGCGAATGTTTTTACATTGGCATAAGACCAATATGGTAACCATGATGACATCAAGATAACACCAATATTAATGAAATATGCAAACAAACTTAATATTACTATTTCAACCAAACTTTGTAAAGCCTCTACTTCTCTTGTTTATATTCTAGTACGTATACATATGAGATGGCAGTTATATTGGAATTATATGTCAATAATGTAATATGTAATGTAATCTAAACACTTGAAATTATATTTCGTTTCTTGAATAAATCTTGAGAAACATTTATGATTTACAGTTATACCATAGTAATAACGTATTCTTTAAGATTACCGATTCATATGTAAGCACTTAATGATTGCTTACAATTGACTGCAATATTGGTGTTTAAACATCAAGAACGGAATATATATAAATCAGGGTAAGTTTATTGAGATGTACGGCCTGTACACAAAAGAAAATTAAGTGAAGTCTAAAAACTATTCGCACGCCAAACAATGTTACAAGAGTGAGAGTTGCAGTTAGTCGCAGTTCAAAGCGATTGGACAAGAAGAAAGGGTTGGTACTTGGGTAAACATTCCTGCTGAGGATTTTGTAAAATAACTTTCATTGCTAACCTTACAAAATTCCATATTGTGCACAGAATAAAAAAAAAAACTCTATAGCTGAATATTTGTAATTTTGGTGAATTATTGTCCTTCAAAAATGAGTTCTCTAATGTTTCTAAACTGTTAATATTATGACTAAAGAAACACATTCTTCTCTATCGGGCCATTTTAACAAACATTAGATGCTCATCACCCCAGAGAGCTTCAACCTAAGCTTTTACATCGCACTGAAGTGACAGTAGAGGGTGCAGTTATGACAAAGAGGATTTTAGGACCTTACTTCTCTGAAGCTAATGGGAGAGACAATGTTACTGAGATCTCAGTATTTTGTAATATTGAATGGTGTTTTTCTCCATTACTAGTGGAGCTGGATATTTATACTAATGCTCTGTTATATCAGCAAAACAGAGACACTATGTACACTGAAGACTTATCGATGACCTCTCTCAAAAATGCTTTTAATGGTCGTTTTACTCGCAAGGTCGTTAATCTAACATAAAGATACCAGCTCAATCATTAGATATATCTACTTGTAATAATTTTATTATAGGGAAACTTAAAACTAAAGGTGTTTCAAACTTATCCGGGAAAATCTCATGAACTGAAACAAGAGTTTATAGATAAGTTTAGGAAGTTCCTCAAGAAATGCTGGAAAAAGTGTTCGGCATATTTTTTTTTGCCGTTTTGAGAAA
This sequence comes from Homalodisca vitripennis, assembly GCF_021130785.1. Taxonomy (NCBI): domain Eukaryota; kingdom Metazoa; phylum Arthropoda; class Insecta; order Hemiptera; family Cicadellidae; genus Homalodisca; species Homalodisca vitripennis. Next base: position 75,309,487 of record NC_060214.1, on the reverse strand, counting down.
TATCAGCGGTTGAATATGTCATTCAGAGGATATGGTTTGCAAACCATTACTTTACAAAGTCTAATTCCATAGTATTATCAATGCTATTATATGGTATTAAGCATTAAATTATTTAAAGTATTGAATTTGTGATGTAAAACAAACGCGGAGTGTTAACTGTACACTGCCTCACCCTGTATAACCCATTCTAGTCTACATAGGAATAAAGTTTGAATGAAGAAAGAGTCTTCACGAAATACCTTGTTATATGATATAATTACACTTTCCTTGACTAAACTGTGTTTCATGATTGTTTAAATAATTCAAGTCTACACGCAGAGTCACCCTAAAGTTATGCAATTTTGTTATAGTTTACGTGCATATGTCACACGTTAAATGTATGACAAGTGTACTGCGTTTATGTACAAATTTCAATTTTTTTTTTTATTTTCTCTTCACGACTATAATACCTTTAAGACTAATAAAAATTGGTATTTTAAAAAATGGTCAGTCAGCAGTGATCACGGCACAGCTCTTTCAAAAGCAAACATTTTGTTGGTTCCTGCATTAACCGAGGAGGACTCTACAAACTCAGTAAAAGTTGTTCATTGCCTGTTGCGCTTTTTTATGTAGTCTAAAAACAGTAATACATAACTTAATTTAATTAATTAACGCGTAATCGTAGTGTGAAATTTTAGATTTACACATTTACATTTCTTGTGAAGATGATATTGATTGTGGTTATGGCCTAATTTACACTCCTCGCGTTTTATATGTTTATTAATTATTTTTAATTTTGCTTATAATATGTTGTAATTCGTTCACTACCTTATTTTAGGCTGAAGGGCATGGCCAGGATGATCAATATATTGCTAAGTAACAACTTCAAGCAGATTATAAAATAAATAAATCAGTTATGACTACCTTCATACTTGGTTTGATTGCTTTTTGACTGAAATTTAAAAAAAAATAAATATAACAAGAATATAATTTATTTTGTATTCATAAAAAATATTTAAACATGTTTTATATTTTTCCATTATAACTTGTAACTTTTCCATATGTAACTTTTAAGAACATTCTCAAGCTGATAACTCAATATAATTTTTCAGCAGACTTTTTAAGTTTTACAAGCTTTAAAAATTATAACATTATCGTCTTTTTCGTATTTTTTACATATTATGTATCGTTTATATGCAATATACGTGAATTAACATTATTAACAGATAATGGAAATAAATTTATATTTTTGAAAAATTTCCAATGTAGCAATTAAATCACGTAATAAAGTAACCAATTAGATTATTTAAATTAAAAAGAGCCTCAGTAGACAGAATAAATTGATACATTTTTGTTAGTTTTTTAATTAATTACAAACACTTGTTAATATGTTTAAGGGGAGATGTACGCCCTATACCAGCTCATGTTAATTTTCAAATATTTATGTTCCTTTTTCTCAAGAACTATGATACCTAACGAATTTAAATTTTTAGCACTTCTAAAATATACTATTATACACAAGCCCTGCCACTGTTAAAGATTTCCAATCAATATTCTTGGTTTTAGAAATTTTTTAAGGATACTCAATATTTTTTTCAATCATTTGTTTTTTAAAAAATTTTTATTTTTTTTATTTGGACCTAGACTTATGAAAGTGGCAGGGCTTGTATGAATAGGTACGTTATATATATGATATAAATTTTATGAAGATTGGACAACTAGTTCCTGAGAAAAAGGAACATTTATGTCAAAAAAGTAAATTTTCGGTAATTCACAAAACACTTTTATGTATACAAAAATATGATTGAAAAGTACCTTTTAAAACATTCCTGCTTCATAGTCTTGTTCCTTGGCCTTATCATCATCAATTAGTTTCTTCCTCACCATTCTTGCCCGTTTCCTAGCTTGCTTTGTCTCTTCTTCACCAGCTTTTTCGGCTTTCCTCACTCGGTCCTCATCAATCTGACGTAGGGTATAAACACAGTTTTGGCCCAGCTTTATACCTAGATCATTAAGCACTTTTATTCTGCCTTGACTTCCTTCATTAAAAGTAATAATACTGTCAAAAACACCAAATCTTAGTGTTTGCAGGCCTAAAAAATTTAATTTAGGTATACGCGTCCACAACATAGAATTAAAACTTTCGTTTACATTCTGTGTTTGACCATGGAGACATTTTTTAAGCAGGTCTGGTGAAGCCAATGCTTGGAAAGTTGGTTTGATGGCATCCATCACAGCTTTATCTAATGAATTTTTATGCTCATAAGTTTCATTTTCTTTTATGCATTTCTTATATTTACACCACGAGTCATCGCAGAGATTATGTTGTGGATTCTCGTCAGTTGACAATTTGTGAAAGTATATGGCCCATATATCTTTTTTCATCTTCTCTAAATTGTCTGTATTTTTTCTTATTGCTAGGCCATAATAATTTTGGAGGGAGTCTATAGCTGCATCAGTCAATCTTCCTTTCTTTCCACCAATTTTCAATCCATCACTCAATACTTTCCCCTTCATTTCTCTCCGTAACTTTCTAAGTCGACCCCCCATTCTTTTCTGAACGTGCCCAACACATTCCAGTTTTTCAATATGAAAATTTGGGCCATATGGTTCAGAATTTACTACTGTTTGAAACCCTTTGGAATCACCATCTCCCAGGTAATATTTGTATCTTACTTTTCTAGTCATTTCTGAACGAGCAAACACAGCCTTAGCTCCTGCAACTTCCATAGCTCCACTTGACCCGTCAAAATTCTTATCACAAAAATGAGGTTTTGGGTTTTTGATTGATTTGCATGTATGGCAGTATTTGGTAAGTACTTCTGTATCTAAAATTTTATTAGAGTCAAAACTTGAAACCGACACTACACCGTTCAAAGACGAAAACCCACGTCTTTGCCATGTACCGTCTAAACCAACACTTCCGTCTCTGCTCACACTTCCATCTTCAGACTCATTCAATGCCACTGCCTCTTCTGTAGCATCAATCATTGATTGTGTTGCTACTTTCTCTACTGACCTAATAAACAAAGGATTGTAGCGTTCAAATCTCTTAGGAGGGTTAGGTAAATCAAGGATACCGAAAAGCGGTTTTCCGGATATTGATCCTTTCCCTATTGATCTGAGACCATATACTGATCTGACGTTCACGTCATAAAAGCCATTAGTTTCTTCTGATGACCAAAAATAATACTTATTATTACAGTTACTACAATCAACAAACAGTTTGCAAGCTAGGCCTTCTCTTGCAGCTTCGTCTTCTTTCAAGCTCAAAGAATTTTCTACTTTACAATATTTACACACAGTAGCATGAATCAAAGCTTGACACAAAATATTCATACTTACAATAACATTATTGTGACCAACTGTGTCTAAAGTCTTTTGTAATATACCGGTACTTATTTTCCTTCTTGAGGCAGAAAAAGGAGTAGGACGAGGCACTTCCAACACGTCACTTTCACGTAATTCACTAACTGCAGCTGAACTATTTACATTACCCGACGATATCCGAGCATACTGATTACCCCGGAAATGTTTTTTCTTTGTTATCTTAGTTGATCGAGGCATATTTGTTATTCTAAAACACAAATGGTATCAATAACTGAGATCTATTTCAAATGTAAACAAACACTAAACAAAACAAATACCAGCTGACAAAACACACTAAAGGTTACAAACAACTAACAAGCTACCCAAAGCCAACAAATATAAGAAGTAAACTAAACCAAAGAGTAAAAAGAAAAAGAGTAATAATAAAAAGTGCAAGTTATGTATATTAAAATGCTCAAAACAATACCCTATCGTTCAGAACGTCTTCGATACGTCTGACCACGGATCCGTGCGCCCGACTAGCATGTTTATAATTTTTTTTAGCATATAAATATAACCCAAATATATATGTATTATACATCACTGAACTCAGAAAAATCAATACTTTAAGATAAAAATATAAAAAAATATTGATTTTTTTACAATATAGGGGTACATCTCATCGGGAGTCGGATGGGCCTATCCTCGCAATGTTAGTTTGATGAAATTTAGGTACCATTATCTTAAAAACTATAAATGGTAGCCAGTTCATTCTTTTTTTATTCTGCTCCTTGTACTTTTCTTAACATTTTGAATACAGGGTTATAAAAAATGTTTTCAGATAAACGTGTGACATTTTTTTTATTTTTATGCAAAAAATATCATAAAAAATTTCAATTTACTCTGATGTATAAAATTAAGTACTGAACATAAGGCAATAATATGTATTCAAAATGTAGATTATTACTTAGGGAACAAATTAAAAAAAGAATCAACAGGCTACCTATAATAGTTCTTGAGAAAAGTGTACCTATTGAACAAAAACATAGTTATACAGAAAACGCATTTGAAGTTCATTGTAACCAATTCTATAAAAAATACAAAAATAAACTACAGTTAATAGTGTCCAGGGGCATATGCTGGGTTATTTAGATCCTCTTCTTCCTCAAGCAACTCTTCCAGTCTTAATTTGGTTAATTTTTCCCTCTGCCGGCACTTCTTTTCTAATTCCTCGATGGCATTTTCTGCTTGTCGGATTCGGATCTCATCTTTCTGTTTCATTTGTCTGACCAAATTGTTGCCAGGCTTGTAGCCTAATTGTTAAAGCTAAACATCTCACAATATTACCTTGATTGAAGCAAGCAACAGCCTCATATACGCCTAGTTCAAGGGTTGACCTTAGCATAAATATAATTTTAGGAAGTCGAGACCAAATTATGTTGTTGACAGATTCATTGGGGTTTTGTGTACCTCCGTGAAAACATGTCCTTAGAAGGTCTAGTGAAGCCAAGTCCCTAAACATTGGTTTTATTTTGTCTATTACCACTTTAGGCAGGTGGAAATGATCTTTATGATCACAGGCCTCCTTATTGGCCATCGCTCTCTGGTACTTGCACGTCAAAATCTCTTTGCAATTCTTTAGAAAAAACAGTTATAAAAAAAGAACTAACCATCAGAAAATCATGAGTGAAGTATTTTCTGAAAAAGAATGAAACAGGAAATACAAAATCACAATAAAACAATTTTCGGTAAAAAAAAAAATCTTTTGCCCATCTGAGTCCCCTTAACAAAGGTATGTGATATCCAAATATTCATTGTTGATACATTACAGAATTTAGTTATATATAGAGAGATCTACAAGGTTTTTTAAATGCCATTATGAAGTTAAGATGAAGATAATGTCAGTATAAATGGATTTTAAGGGTGTTATACTAGTTATATTAGGTAAACCATTCGTAGGAAGTATATTACAATATATTTTAATATAATGAAATGTGTGGACAATACTTCAACCTAAACTGTTCTATAAAATCTAGAATTTGCTATCACCTCAAATATAAAAATACAAAATGTAAATAGAACAATTAAATCAGTCATATAATGTGTAATATTACTCGCAGAACTCACTGATGTGTAAATATGTTACCTCTTACCACGAGTGAGACGTAACATGCTTGACCCTGCGAACTACCCTCTGATCTTACGATTTTTATCTTGTATACGCATATGTAATATAAAGTTATTGAGTATATAAAATATGATTAATAGCACCACAATCTTAATTCACTGTACCATACACAGTGCAAATATTCTTGTTCACAAAACTTCCAATGATTCATATTACATTGAAAATAATTGTTGACAGTAACAGCAACCTTAATTTATAGTACCCCTATTCATGGTTCACATTATTGTTAATTATGACTTGAATTACCCATAATTAATACATACAATTAAGTAATTCACGGTAACTCCCTATGGTTAATAGTACAAGCAATATGGTTCATTTTACCCTAATCTGGGTTAGTACCGCCTTCACCATTTACTATACTACATGTCATACTTAATCGTAACATAAATTGTGATCACTACTTGTGGTTTACAGTACCTCCAATTGTGAACAAAAGTACAGTCAACCATGGATTATACTAACATAAATCGTATTTATTATTAAGGAACTATGTCCAGGACAAGCAATATGCAGTATTATTAGCCTCAAGAGATTAATCCCCGCATGGTCTCGTGCAAGAGGTCGGGCAATATACAATATTGACAACATTATCGGTTTGAACATTTGAACTATTAACAGGTTGAACTATTATGTAGATAAATCTGCAACTTCTGGTTTTGTATAATTTGATTCTTTTAAACTAACAAACTTCATTTATAACATGAGTGCCAATGTGGCAAATGTCGTCAAATTATATACTGTAGTAAAGTTAATCAATTATCACCACTTAAAATAACCAAATTTGTTTTTAAAATAAATTCAATCTAAAAAATGAGTTGAATTTGAAGAATGTTCAAATGGCACACCAGCTGATTTAGATCTATAGGCTAGAGATGATCTAAATATAAGATGAATCTCTATTGATTTTTTTTAAGAACACAATTACAGTACTACTAAGTTATATTTTTGCTGAAACATTGAAACCAAGTACATAGTTCCTGTTGTAATGTTATTCAATTTCACATAATGTAGTAGGTAGGCTGGCCATAAATTTTAGGTTAGGTTATATAAAGTGTATCAGCGCTTGTGAAGCTTAACTAGGTGAATTACATTTTGACATTCGTTTACTAAAGGCAAAAGCGATTTCAGTGGGCTCAAGCGGAAATTGGATTCTTTCAAAGAATAAATATAAATATTATCGAATTAAAATTGTCGCTGTACATTATTTTATAGTTGAATGAAATTTTCAAATACTCAAAAATTTGTTTTAATGTACCAAATATATTTTATTTGTTTACTTTAAGGATATTTATTACCATAACTATATTTAATAAAAACAAATATATTTTGTAACTGACAGTCTGACATTGAAGCTTAACATAATAATTCAAGTATATAGGTCGTTCTAGAGATAAAATGTAAACTGCTCGCCACACAATCCACAATCCCAAGACTACTACGTAGTCCTGGAATTTTACAACCGTTTATAATATAATTATTAGTTACAACATCCTTATTCAAATATAATACGTACGGATCATTGATTTCTTTTAATTTTTGGCGTAAATATTACTGACGTTAGTATATTTATTACGTCTTCTTTAGAAACTCAGAAATTATTATTGCTTTTTGTCGTTTATTGTTGACAGTTCATAAAACAGTAAGAGGTTTACATTAACTGTAGAACTAAACAATTACTAATAGAAATATTGTAACTCAATTCAACCATTTTAAAACATGGCTTTATGTAATTAAGCAGCCACCAATAGTATTAAAGAGTATTACAGTGCCCCCAATGTCATGTGGAATCACAGTATTGGAAATAGCAGAGTAAAGGTCAGAGGTTCGCGGAGAGTGTCTTGAAAGGGACCACTTGCGTTCTATAGCCTAGCGGCATGTCTAATGTTATGTGCAATCACAGTATTGGAAATAGCAGAGTAAAGGTCAGAGGTTCGCAGAGAGTGTCGTGACAGGGACCACTTGCGTTCTATAGCCGAGCGGCATGTCTAATGTCATGTGCAATCACAGTATTTGAAATAGCAGAGTAAAGGTCAGAGGTTCGCGGAGAGTGTCTTGAAAGGGACCACTTGCGTTCTATAGCCGAGAGGCATGTCTAATGTTATGTACAATCACAGTATTGGAAATAGCAGAGTAAAGTTCAGAGGTTCGCAGAGAGTGTCGTGACAGGGACCACTTGCGTTCTATAGCCGAGCGGCATGTCTAATGTCATGTGCAATCACAGTATTTGAAATAGCAGAGTAAAGGTCAGAGGTTCGCGGAGAGTGTCTTGAAAGGGACCACTTGCGTTCTATAGCCGAGAGGCATGTCTAATGTTATGTACAATCACAGTATTGGAAATAGCAGAGTAAAGGTCAGAGGTTCGTGAGGGACCACTTGCGTTCTATAGCCGAGCGGCATGTCTAATGTTATGTGCAATCACAGTATTGGAAATAGCAGAATAAAGGTCAGAGGTTCGCGGAGAGTGTTGTGACATGGACCACTTGCGTTCTATAGTCAAGCGGCATGTCCAATGACATGTGCAGTCACAGTATTGTAAATAGCAGAGTAAAGGTCAGAGGTTCGCGGAGAGTGTTGTGACAGGGACCACTTGCGTTTTATAGAAGAGCGGCATGTGTAATGTTATGTGCAATCACAGTATTGGAAATAGCAGAGTAAAGGTCAGAGGTTCGCAGAGAGTGTCGTGACAGGGACCACTAGCGTTATATAGACGAGGGGCATGTTCAATGTCAAGCTCTAACAACTTAGTATTTAAGATAAGGAATGTTTGGTACCAACATAATTTCATGTAAAATTCTACACAATTTTTATGTTTATAAATAAATCGTGAAACGATTGCGTGTGTAAAATACATTTACTGGTTCTATGATTGTATCATTATTGCTTTAGCTTTCAAGTTTCTCCAGTAGTATATTTACAATTCATATTATATTATTCATAGATCTATTATTTTTTAAGTTTAATGTTTGAAAAATCCTGGCCATAAGCACAAGGCTCAAGGTGACCTACTATGAGGGTTGACCCTACAATGTACTTAAATATTATGAATTAGTTAAAACCAACGCAACGCTACAGTTCAATCCTATCAATTACTATATTTATAACTATATAATGTATCGTAACATCATTAAGCTAATAAACAACTGTGGACAGTATATATATATATATATATATATATATATATATATATATATATATATATTTGACTATAATGGGCAATAATTCTTTTTGGATTTTGTGATTAAAATTGTTCTTAATTTTTATCCTTTTAATTGACTGCATTAAGTAGAATTTAAAAACCTGTTCTCTAACACGTGAGGAAGACATATATAAAAATGCTATCTAGATTTATAGTTATTATTCCAAGTTAAAATTGTTAAGTATTAGTAACATTTCAATTATATACGCTCTGTAGTTCTTACACTGATTTACTTTACAACAATACACGACGTTGCAAATCATTTAACAATTATGAATTACAGTTAACATCCACTACTTTCAGACAGAGAAACATGAGTACGTAGAAGTGCTGAAACCTATTTTTGTAATAGCCTAGACGCAGTTGTTACAGTACAAGAAGTCAACCTAGTCTTCATTTTGGTAAATTTAGAAATGTTCTTTAAAAAATATATTGCCAGTCGCAATAGTTTTGTTGGAGATAGAAATTTGAGGGTATAAAACTAACCCCTCAAGTTTTCCTACAGTCGGATATTAACACTTACATAATTCAGAATACAAGTGTTTACATCGCTGAGGCTTAAAAAAATAATTCACCATAACATTTTTCGAAGTGTAGACGTCAAAGACACTATGGAAATTTCCATATTTGGAGATTCACCATCATATAAACTTCTTATTTTTGTAGAAGATTGATTTAGGACTTCATGAAAAATGTTAATACAGATACTCTTTATTTAGATTGTGATTTTCATTAGTTAAGTTTCATAGCAGTGTATCTTATAGATTAAAAAGAATTAATCTCTTGATCTCTTGATACTAGAGAACGGCTGAACCAATAGTGATAAGTCCTTTTTAAACATTCTTTGAAACTGGAGAAGATTTATAAGAAGAGAACGGTTATAAAAGTATACTGGAAAAATTATGAATTCTAAACTTTGTAATATTTATGTTTCATAAGCCAAAATAAAGTGACAAAAATCTGTTTTTACTTTTTCATCTGACAATCGACAAGTTCGACAAATCGACTGACATTTCATTACGTATTATATAAAATGATATTTGTACAGTGCTCGTTCAGTATTTAAATGCAGAGAGTAAGTACATGGTCAATATCTAATTGTTACTCTAGATTGCAGTAGTGACGTATTTAAAACATCTAGTACATTGTAAATATTACATTATTAATAGGTGTTCATTATATTAACAGTATATTTGGAAAAATACAATATATATTATTCACTACAACATAATTAAAAGAAGAATTACTGTTAATGCTTTTTTTATATCCAAAATTATAAATCACAAGTAATACATGCCTCAATTAAGCTTACGTCTTTATTTGTATATTTGATATTTACTTAGTGTAATTAAAATTAACAAATAATCATTCTACAAGGGGAATCAATAGTTTATTTCTATTCAAAGAGATCAAGTAATCCATGTCTTATTTGAAATCAAAGGACATTTATGTGATAAACATAAATTGCTATGTATTAAAAAATCATCACAGTAGATAGACGAAATATGTGCCTATGTCTCATGTAGTATAGATATATTTTCTACTATCTGACAACACTGATGAATGGAAATTAGAGCTCATCCACATATTTAATAAAACAATGAAATACCTTATATATATATATATATATATATATATATATATATATATATATATATATATATATATATATATATAAGGTATATATATATAATTATTTTTAGTAAAGCCCCTAATCTGAAGAACCTTCTGATAAGACCTAAATTATTGCCTAACCAAATTCCAAATTCAGATGCTGATCAAAAGTTTTTAGGTTGCCATTCTTGCGAAGACAAGCGTTGTGCTACATGCAAAATTCTAAATCCTTCTAAAACTTTTACACGTAGCACAACTAATAAAACATATCAAATTTCAAATAACATTAACTGTAAATCGAAGAATGTAATCTATCAGTTGTCTTGCAAATTTTGTTCCAAGGACTATATTGGTTTAACGACAAATCCCTTACATATTAGGATGAATAACCATCGGTCTTCATCCAACAGACAAGACGACAAATTGGTTTCGCAACATGCATTGGCTCATAACGAAACATTTAATAATTGTTACACATTAAAAGGGATTTGTAAAGTACCAGAAGATTCTTCAAAAAGTCAATTAGAAAATTTAGAACAAGCATATCAATTAGTCACTAAGTCAAAATTACATTTTGGATTAAATAAGAAATGATCTGTTAAAATAGTCCAAATTAATCTAGCAAATCTGTATTATCTATATTTAAATTTATTAATTTTATTAAGTTTTTATGGTTGTACATCTATAAAACTACAAAATTGTTAATATTTAATTTAATTTTATGCTGTTAGAACGCCTTTTTATATTATTAATCTAAATTTTAATTTTAATATAAAGCCCTTTTTAGTATAATATACCAAGGAGTTTATAAATTACACTATAAATCAGAATAGAACATTTCATCTGATTATAAAAATTCATATGTTTACTTTTAATTCTTACATTATATACACTTTTTGTACCTTTTTGAAAACGACAATAAAGTCGAAATATTACAGGATTTATATGAAGTCTTTTTCTTCTATTGTTTTTAAAGAAGCCTCTGAGCATTTATTTTATGCATACAGTATATACATATATATAAAATCATACATATTATATAGTATTACTGATAAACTTCTAAAAACTGCAGGTGGTAGAATAAACGATTGTATTTTTTCTTATATAATAAAACTGCATCATAAAAATATCATCCACTAACAAGCCCAGCAATACCGCTTGGTGTGACAAGTTGAATAAAACTGCCGGCCCCAATCTGTCTGGAGTGTTCCCAGCTTTCGTTAAGCATGCCATTCTTTCGGATGCTGCGACGTAAAAAGCAAAAAAAAAAAGAAAAAGAAAGTAACGTGACGCATTGCCTGATTTATATTTAGTCCAAGTATTTTCCTTACACGCACAGGTAAACGTTTTATACAAGATACGAGTATATAGTGACCGTTGTATTAAAGTTAATGCGTTTCATATTATTTTTTATGCTGTTATACAGTGCAATTAAATATTATTTATCGAGTGATAACAAACACTAATACCCGATGATCTTAACAAATTTCGTTAATGTCTACTTTTCTAATTTTCACACCATGGCTTTAGTATGAACTAAACTACATGCCTTTGAAAAATTGGTTGAATTTTAAGGAAGCCTTTTATTGTTGTTGAAGAAAATATTTATTTTTTCCGCACAATATGTAAAAAAACTACTTGACCTATTGACTGAAAAATTTTGCTGAGGCATAATTTTTATACTAGCAACACTGAGTTGTATGATGGTGCATTCACTCTCAAATAAGCTACCGCACCTACGCGAAAAACAAACGAAGAGCCAGACGGAATGACCTCTAATATTTTGACCCTAAGACCAATATTGTACTATTCTTTGGACAAAGGGGAGACTTTATACGTAGTTTCAAGGTCTTAGGGGTGTTATGTCAAAAGTTATCACACAGCTGGGAAGAAACGCGGCGGCTGGGTGGGGGGGGGGGGGGGTGGGGGGGGGGGGGGGTGGGGGGGGGGGGGGGTGGGGGGGGGGGGGGGTGGGGGGGGGGGGGGGTGGGGGGGGGGGGGGGTTGTCACAATGCTATTGAAGAAGCAGAATCGCACAAAAAGAATAAGTTTAATTTTAATCAGAGTGTGTGGTAAGGTTTGGTTATTTGGAGAATCTTTTTGGAATTTGTGATATATTGGTGTTTTTAATCTCCTTTCCCACAAAAAAGTATATTGTGGGTAGTACTGAATAATACACAAAGTAAATATCAATTGGAATGAATTATATGGATAATATGAATTTTTAAAATTCCTTTATTAAATAGGGCGAATTAAGACTGTGAAGACCTATCTACATATTAACCTTAAATATACAAAATTCCATTCTAATTAATGGTAGTGGTTTTTTAAGGAAAACGTTTTCTTCATTTATTGCTTTTTGTGAACTTATATCATGATTTCAGTAACATGAACAAATTTATTTAATTTATGCTTTTTTTAAATGTATTAAATATTTTTTCAAATAACCATAACTTTTTTCTTAGCGATGTATGAACAACACTGTTTTTGTGTTTTTTTTATTCGAAAAATCACGATTACGACAGATGAAGAGCAAAAACACAAGACACATTGCACAGGCGAACGTGGGACTCCCCACAGCTGTTTGTATAATCCAGTACTTGACTGAGCCAGTACGGTTCATTGCTAAATGGTCTCTTTACTGTGCAGTAACTGAAGAACTTTGAGCGGCTCCGGACCCGATTGAGTGTATTTGTTCCACTGCCTGAAGGTATTTGTAGAATTCACTACTTGACTGAGCCAGTACGGTTTCATTGCTAAACGGTTTTCTTTGCGGTGCAGTAACTGAAAACCTTTGAGCGGCTCCGGACTCGATTGCGTATATTTGTTCCACTGCACGATGGTATTTGTACAATCCAATACTTGACTGAGCCAGTACGGTTCAGTACTAAACCATGTGTGTAAGGCCCAATTCACAATAGTCTTTATACCAATAATCTTAGATGTTTCTTTGGTTACAACTCAAAAGCATTTAGTTCCAAGTGCTTTAAACACTAAATATATATCTTACTTCAACGTGTAGTTTAGTTCTGTTTTAACCTAAAAATACTACCACGTGATTTTTTACTAACATGTTTTAAATTATGTGTATCTACATAATTTTATTTAAAATTAGTGTTATATTATTTTTTTAGAAAACCAAACATTTCTAAAATTTTTTTACAACGGGTTGTTCTTTTTTTAAATATTTCAATTTATTTAAAATATAACAAATTTTCCTATAAAAACGTAACAAAATGTACTGGTATTTCGTTATTTTCAAAGAAAACATCGTAAACTATGCGTTATTTCATTGTTTAACATAGGAAAGGCGAAACAACGACATTCTAGATTGTACCACCTGTTTTTTTTTTTTTAATGCAACATGTTCGGTATAATAAATTATAACATTTAACTTTGAAAGGCTTAGTGGTAAAATGAAAACACTATGCAATTTTAAAAAGTCTTCAAAATATTTACGCAGGAAGATTTAGATTAAATTGTGTTTAGTTTTATAAAGATTAGTATAAACATTTATATTAAACAGAGAGCATAAATACAGTTCATCACCTCAGACAGGTTTACGTGCCAAGGGCGAATTACCGATGAAGTTTGGGGCGAGGCAGCTTAATTGAGTTATTTACGATTTCGTGTCTCGCCATACGTTGAATCATCCTGAACCAGTTTTACAGGTGAAATTATACAAATAACATATTTTATTTTAAACAATAATGAACTGTTTTTAAGTGGTTTTACTCTTAGTACGTGGATTATGAGTTTGACAATGCGATAAACAAATGTAAGTATAATGTTTTATAAATAATATGACAAATATAATGTATGGTTTTATAGTCCAGGAACCAAGGGTGAATTTGTATTATGTAGCCACACAACGTGGTCTTCCTAAAAATGCATAGAAGTACTTTTATTAAAAACAAATCTTGAGAAAATATTATTGGAATCAAAATAGTATATCACGAAAAGTTATTAAATGTTCAAATGTTTGTTCTCGGATGTTATTGGTCCTTGCGTATGACTCATAATATTGGTAACATCAACTTCATACAAGTTATTAAAATGATTGAAATCGTCAATTTAAGTGTGCATACATTCATTTACTTTTCTGGTTGTTCGTATAAAGATTGTTAAGGTAAAAAAATGTGCTCTGAGTAAAAATTATTGTTGAATATTTTAAACCATTTCATACACTGCTATTATCTTGAATTCCACTAAAACTAGCGTTTGCTGACTAAACATTTTTCTGGCGAAAAATTCTTCTATCAGTTTTAAGAAAAATGGAATATGTCCTTATGCAATAAATACATGCTCTCAGCTACTTAATGAATTGAAAAAACTGAAGTGAAGTCAATATGGTGAAGTTAACGGTAAAAGTATGAGAGTGACGATATCCGAGCGGTCTAAGACGTTGGACTTCGAATCTGAGTTAGAGATAGCGCAGGTTCGAATCCTGTCTGTGACCGTTGCACTTTTTATCGGTACCATCGACCTTGTACTGTATCGACTCTCCCTCTTATTCTGCTTGATAAGATCCAGTGGCCCATTAGGACGGGCAGAGTAAGACTTAAAAGGAAATCGGCTTCTCCTTTAATAATAATAATAAAAAATATTGTCGTCCCAGTGTTTATATATGACTTAGCTGATTGCAACACATAGTGATTGGAGACATGGCATAAACAAAACAATTTAAAAAAGATATATAGAGCAAAATCTAAGAAATAATAAAATTTACTTTGTAAAATATTAATCAGTAATAACGTGGAATTTCATCAGGGTGTTCACTACTGTAAAAGTTATGTTTTAAACTTAACTGAGCTTAGATGTTATCCCACTTAAAATCAATTCACATAGAATTCAAACTCAGTCGATTGAACACCGAAAGCCTAGTGGAAATACACATATTCATTCCTTTATCTACATGTTATAATGTATCATAGTGGTAATATATTTTTATTATTTTAAAACAAACTATAATAATGTGCGTCAATATTTTGCAATTTTTTAACATCATTAACGCATTTTTTATTTTATATTCGATCCTTAAAGTAATATTACATTGACGGTTAAGTTGTTGATGCATTAAATTAGTTCGTACTATATTTAATAAATGTTTTTCATAATATTTGTTAATAAAAATACTTACTTTAGTACCTTTTTAAAAAATATGCTCAATTTAAAATGTTTTGTTTTGGAATGTGTGTAGAGGAAACGATATTGATATTAATGTTAAGCATAAAAGAAGTGTTTGCATTTATAAAGATTGAAAGAGTCTGAGAGGGATCAAATGTAGGTACACAAAAGTACTTGTTTAAAAAGACGTCTTCTATAAATTAAAGAAGATGGAAATGAGAGAATTTTTTGGAGATTTTTTTCTTTTGAGAAAGTAAAGCTTTACATCAAACCGTGCCTATGACTCGGCATTTAAGCGTCATGCAAA
Organism: Homalodisca vitripennis; assembly: GCF_021130785.1. Lineage (NCBI taxonomy): Eukaryota > Metazoa > Arthropoda > Insecta > Hemiptera > Cicadellidae > Homalodisca > Homalodisca vitripennis. The sequence continues at coordinate 75,293,764 of NC_060214.1, read as the reverse complement.
TGTTTGAAGAACTGTTCAAAGTGAATCTCTTTGTGTTAAAGAAACATTTCCCTTAAGAGTTGTCATTAATGTTTGATACTTACACTTTTCTGTACTTTACTGTTCAAAATTGTTTGAGGTAAGAAAATAATTTATTATTAACGAATCAAATGCATTATATTCAGCTAGAGTTAGTTTAGTATTTACAATATTCTTCGGTATCTTCGTATAGTTCAGATAATCCAAAATGAATTGGTGAGTCGCGCCGTTGACCAATGACCTCATCGTCCAATCTAAAGGCCAACTCGCATTAGTGAAACACGCCACTCGTACATCGGAACCGTTCTGCAGTTATAATCCGGTCGCGGTCACTTACAAAGACTTGTACTTTGGTCTCTTTTTGGCAGAGTAGTTCCATCTTAGATCTCTTAGCCCTCTTTTGTCGTACCGTACTCATTAGAAGTTGTACCCTCGGAGTCGATCTGGCCTTCACATACTCCGGTCAACAAAGGCCAAGACCTTTGTTATAGGTTGTATTAAAAGTTTTGTTGTGGGTTTCGATGCTCTTTTTCTCGGTCTCTTTTCTATTATAAGTGCACTTTGTGAATGCGGTTACTGAAGTAGTGCTAAGCCGAACACCCCTCGTGTACGATAATCAGATCATTCCTCTCTAAGCCTGCGCCCTTATATTAATGCCAACAACAATATACCTGTACATGTGTTACAAGTGACCCGTTCTTACATGGATGTATTAATTAATTGTTAAACTTAACAATTCTATATGTCATATCCCTACTGTTTTAGATCTAAAGCATTTTTATTTACTATAATAGTAAGCTACTATTTATATTCTTATTTTATTGTTGTTATACAGTTTAATACTAGTTTATCATTCTTGTACATCGGCTGGATTTTTATTGTATTTATGCCTTGGTATTTTTCACATCTTAAAAAGTTTTCCCCTAATATTGTTAATATATTACATTTTGCACGTAAAACTTGAAAAATTTAGTAAGCTGTTGGAATGTAAATATTTCAAAATAAATAACCTTTGGAATATTTAGGTTAATTTAAAGAGCTAAGATTTACTACTTTTAGTCTACTATAAAGATTAATATTGAATGTATCTTAAAGATACAGTAAATGTATTAGTTATGCTACTGGTAAATTCAAAGAACAATATTTATTAACGTATTTATTTACCAAGAATTTATAAAGAGTACGTTTGAAGTTCCACAACCAAAGGTTATAAGGATTTTTACTAAAGCAATAACCTTATAGCATCTGCACAGAACCAGCCCTATATTGACTGATAATGTTATGTTAATAATTCATTCCAAAGCGATTCATTAGAAGTAAATTTTTCTTTCAGCATATTATGAGATTCTTATAACTATCATGTAATGTGATTTATACCCCATTATTACGTCGACATTGGGTTTACTAATTTGCACTGTTTGGGAGTTATCACCTTTAGTTTTCAATACACAGAGAATTGGATCTCGAATTTGTTTTACACGATTGTCTTCTTCCTCAATCGGTAGATTCTCCTAAAGTAGGTAGATTTTGTAAGAAAAGTCTAGGGTTACCTTTATTTCAATTATTTATCCTCATGGAATTTATATATTATCAGAAACTTAAAAATCCATTCGATATACATAAAAAGACTTGTTTCAAAAAGTTTTAAAAATAAAGATACGATAATCTTTTAACTTTAACTAGTCGCCATATTGTAACGAAATGGTATACCAAGCTGGTCTTCAAATGTAGTCGAGGTATTTAAACATAACTGTACCAAATATGAACTTCATTCATCATTCCTATAGGCAATTGTTTGTAATTTTAAAGTTTTTGTTTGATCAACATACAATTGAAATCTCGAAAACGTTCTTGGTACTAATAAATACTTGTCACAAAAGTTTTTGTAAAATTTGTAAACATTCTAAAATAACATACAGTACTTAAAATTTTGAAACGTACTTAGGTTTTAGGCTTTAGGTATCATATTCAATGGCGTTATGTAGAAAGTTTTAATACGAGGTTGATTGCAATAGAATGATTTTGTATACAAAATCTACCTATAATATGAGATGAATTAGAACTAAAAAAACTTTTTAATAAACCTAGTTTCTTATTAAATGTATGTAAATGACAGGCGTTTACTCTATGAGTGTTTTTAGCAACAGTTGTAATTTACTCGAACAGTACTGTATTGCAGATTGAGAGATATGTTTTAGCCAAAGGTGGATAATAAATATAAGTTATGGAAACCGTCTATAATTGATTAATTTCCGGAGGCCAGGGCATTTTGGAGGCCAGAAACTCTTTTGAATATTGCAGACCATAAACATGTAAAGCTAATGTTTTCTAAATTCCTGGAGTCTTTGATTAATAGGACCTGGCCCATCCAAGAGATTATATCAACTCGTAGAAAATGAACACACTCATGACCCAGTTTTGGTAAGTTAATTAACAGGATGACGAATATTTAAATGTTTACAATGTTTACTAAACCTTTAGTTTGTAAAAAAAGCAGCCAGTTGTTTCCAGCATAGCCTGAAATTGGCATAAAAAATTAATATAAAAGTATTTAAAATTTGAAAAACTTAAACTTTAAACAAGATATGCATAGCGGATATAAGTGCAATTACCCAATACGAAATTTAAGTAGCAAATAATCAAAATATATGTAAAAATGTAACATATAGAATGCTATATAATTTATTAATTTCAATATGGGAAGATTATACACAATTATTCGTCACTAGTTTTAAATTAGCTTAATCATTTGAAAAAACGTCAGTCGGAACCACACATGGGAGGCACACCGCTTTAACACATTCACTACTACCTGTAAAAAAAACATTTGACGTCATACCCGTGCTGAAAATTTTTTATTAAATAAATATTACCTTTATGCTGTAATTAGACGTCTGCGATGGACAAAATCAGCTTCCAATGTAGTATTTTGACTTATGGGGCAGTTCAAAATGGGGGCACTCCGGAGTCCCCCCACACCGTGCACCTTTCACCATGTATTGGCACTGTGGAGTGCCTCACGCACTTCATCCACCTGCTGAATATTTCTTGTCCCCGATGTAGAAGGGCAGTTTGCTGCCATTATTATAGTCACTTATTATCACTAAACGTAGGTAATAACACCAAAGTACGTCCACAACCACGCGACAATGTTGTGCAATATGCCACTCATGAGTGCCGTGCCGCACCGTGCGAACCAGACCGTCCACAGAGTCGCCACAGATGTTCTAAACACGCACATAATACTACAACCGTCTCAACGGACCATCAGATTAGTACTGATAGTCCCAGTTTAGTTTCGTTGTGCGGCACTTTGGAGGCCCAACAACAATGTACTAGCTTGCAGTGCGGGTACTCATGAGTCCCGCCAGCAGTGTATTTGTTAAGTAAAAACTATAATTTTTATCATTATTACATTGTTATTTATTCGTAGTTTGCATTACCAATGGCTGCTCACCAAAGTACACATAATATTAAATAGTCAATCAATTATCAGTTTATAATAATATAATAAGATATATTAGTTTTTTATTTATTCAAGATTAGTTAGTTGAAGGGAATAGACTAATTAAGAGAATAAAATTAATTGGTACATTCATTTGCAAGAGCATGAAATAATAAATAACTAGGAACGAATTTCAACTATAAAGGGAATATGATAAAAGATTATTCATCCCTATTACGCATTTTAAAGAAGTTAACACTTTTATTATGATTTTATAATATTTAAAAAAATATACTTTTATCTTATAAAATAATTGTGTAATTAGAAATAATGAAATTAACTATTCAATAAATCATTTTATAAATTACTAAATTATATTTTATCTACATTATTATAATATTTTCTGAGTCTTTACCGTTGATAACTCCTACTACGGATGGTATTGCTAACAACTTTTTGTAAAACATTCAAGCAGATTACGTAAAGGTTACACCTTAAACGTATGTATATGTGTACCTTTTAATCCGTGACTAATCGGTATTGTTTATTAGGACAACCACGTGTAGCATCATATATATAATTTTACTAACCCCTAAATTGCGGCATGTAAAAGTTTCAAAGCAGGCTTTTCATTTAACTCAGTAAATTAGACACTTATAGTATAATACAACTTATATGAAATATAATTAAATATATTTTACTATATTAAAAGTAAAGAAATGTATTTTAATCTATAAATCCTATTTAAAAATAACACGTTCCTAATCTTGTAAAGTACATAGCAATATATAAGTGCTACCTAGTACTGAAAAAACCTCTTTGCTATTAATATTGAATGGACACTTTCGGTATTACTTCAATCCACTTTTGGATTATTTCAATCCATCAGTACACTTGAGGTATTAAATCATAGATCTCAGTCATGTATAAGAGTTTGGCGCATTTTTAAATTATAAATAGTTTATTCCAACTTTATAATATGTAATTTGATCTTGTTTCTTTCGCAAAAGGACAGTTAATATTATTATAAAGCAGTAAAATATTGATTTTTTTCCACCAAAGGCAATCTATACTTGGAGAAAATGTTTGTTGAAACAATTTACATAGCGTGTAATAATATGATCTATATTATACTCTGCAATCGCTGTTAACGTATTGTCTTCCATTCTTTATCATCTGGTCCAAGAAAAGTAGTAAGAAACGCTCAATTCTCTGTAATTACTACTTTGATCGTATTTTTAGTTTCCATCTTATAAAATGCTAATGTCCTTATAACGTTGTATTGTAATACAACATTTGAAATAAGTTCATGCGAGTTAAATACACTTTCAATGTAATGCCGTCTGCTTGACGTTTCTCTGGCTCCAATTCGAGAGGTTAGTGAGCCTGACGTTTTGAGTAATATTTTTTCTAATCATATTTTTATAAATAGTATTGCAGAAACTAATATTTGTGTACTTCAAAGTATTTCAAACAGTTTGTCTTCTACAACTATATATAATATTTTGTAAGACTAACAGATAATACTTATTAAAATTTCTGTTAGTACAAAAAAATAGGGCCGAAAGTGGCTGCTCCTACCCTTCAACCAGCCAACCATCGCCTTCACGTTAAGTGTTTCAGATATCCCGCTGGTGTAACGCGTGTTCGTGCTCTTGAGTCATCGTGCTCATTACTTACATCATGTGCATTGACAACGTCTGTGTTCATTTTCACCTGTCTGGACTCCAAGCTGATTCACGTGTATTTAATATTTCCCTTATCTTATTTCTGTTTTTACGACTGGCCATTGTTTCAAGTTCTATATTTTATTTATTAAATACATCTCATTTGATATTAAGAGGATGGATTTCAATACTCGAAATGTTGTTTTATACATGTTTTAATATATAATAATAATATATATTTAATATCGTACTATCCTTTCAATCCTTAGGAAAGAATATGGTAGTATGCGGGTATACTCATTTTTCATTAATTTACTTATTTTAATACTCAGGTTCCTGAAGCAGGTCCTATATTGCGATCAATGTTGTTAATCTTTTAGTCATTAGGCGAGTAACATAGTCTAAGTACTCACAATCTTGTTATAAGTACCAATGTGGTCAATACAGCTTTTAAATAAATCTATAAAAACATGGAATAATATTTATGGCCTATTGAATTGCCGTGAAGTCAAGTTTCAAACGCGTGTAAGATAGTGAGAAGCAATGACAATGATGAGGCATTGCTTGAGGCTACTTGAAAGTCTGGAGGCAGATTTTACTAGTTGGGCAACGAAAATACCCATAAAATATAATTTATGTTTCTCTTATCACACTATAACGCACTATCTTTTATGCACTTCCTTTCTATGTCGTAATATATTTTAATTTCGCCTAGTCTAGTGATCTCAACATGTCTTAAATCTTGTGTACAAATGTTGTTATTTATAAACAACCTAAATCATTTACAGCACTAGATATATGAATTAACACTAGCACCTAAGTTGGTTTCTAATACCTACATAAGTAGAATTTTTTTTAGCAAATGCATATAAACAAAACCAACTGTGTAAGTGTAAATAAATTAGACCGGGTTGTAAATTTCAATAGCTGGAATAAACCGAAGTAACCTTGGTTGTGTCGTAAATTGATATAAATCTTTCACTTTTACCAGAAGCAAAGGTTACCTATGACATTTAAAATACAAGTAAATTAAACTGGAAGTAGAATAACAGTTCTGATAGCCAAAAATTTTTTCCCGTTAGTTGTTCAAAATTAATGTATGTTGTATATATTTTCTTCTTCGTGTCAAAAAGAGAAAATCAACTTATGGCGTAAAGATATAACGAAATTAATTTACAAGAGACAGAAGCAGCGATTTTTGTCCGAAGTAGATTTTGGAAACAAGATAGTTGTATTTAATTAAATTTCCCCACCACCATAAATATATTATTAGACCGAATGTAAGTTTCTTTCTTCAGAATGGACACTGCTATACTGTTGTACTGTAAAAACTCTATAAACGTAGAGCTTATCAGTCTTATTGTATATAAAAATGTTATAATATCAATTAAAAGCAAAAATAATAAACGTATTTAATTATATACTGGAGTGAAAGTTGCACATTGTTGTGACTATTCACATAAACGAATACTTAGAGCATTTAGTATTAAATTTTGGATTTGTATTAGGTAATACTTTACCAAATTTGAAAGAAATCCAATGTATTAGAACGCCTTTCAGTGAAAAGTTAAACTGTCATTGGTTCACGAAAATTTTCTGGTAGAGTTAAAAATCCTATAAATTGTTTTACTCTTAAGTCGTCTTTAAACGGACATAATAGGTACTATTAATCATAACTCTTTTACAAGAATATCAAGTACTACTAAACTTGCATTAAAAACATTTAATAGGCTTTTCTATTACTTACTTGGGTTAACGTCTTTTTCAACGTACTATTTTAAAAAAACGTACAGTTTTAGAACAATGTCGAACCGGAAGAATAAAATAGGCAACTTTTAAAGCAGACTTTTCAATATTGTATTTATTTTTTATAAATTTTCAATTTCGCATGTACATTAGATTTTGTAACAGTAAAAAAACAATGACTGCATGGACACACAGATTTTTATATGTGTATGCGTGTGCACGCAATTGAAGATACGTGTATAAATTAACTAGTTAAAAATAAGATTTGTTAGTGGACCTTAAGATACTGTTTAAAGGCATAATATTTTCCACACAAACAAAAATAATAGAATTGATGCCTTAGACGTATTATGACATCCAGCTGAGACATCCAATGAAAATATAAATAATTTTAAATGGTTCTGTAAGATTAAAATAATTTTACGTATAACCAAACGAGCTAATACTTAAAACTTTAAAAGATTTCGAAAAACGACTAAATAAATATTATTTAATATTTTATAATATAGTATTTAAATATACAGAGGTAAAGAACTTTATCATAGCTAACCATACTTTTTTCTAAACGTGTTGTTACAAAACTATTGTATGAAATATATCTTAAAGAAAAAAAGTAAAGTATATGTTCAAAAGAGTTTTTAATTAAGGGTACAATTATTCCGTTATTTGAACTTTGTAACAGGTGAAAGGAGCAATATAAAACAATAAGAAAGAAAATAACAATGTAAATTGTAAGAATCTAATCAAACTCTATAAAACTCTATATTTATTTGTAAATATTTTAAAATGTTGGGGTTTTTAGAAGATATTGACAGAAATAATCTATAATCAGCTTATTAGAATTAAAAGTATTTACATTTATTAAGTTACAACAAAAACTTATTTTTAAATTTCAATATTTGTATTGATATTTTAATATATAAGGTAAATTTGTGGGCGGTAAGATAATGTGGCATGTCTCGATGTTAAAGTCAGTGAGGCCCCGCCTCAGTCTATCTGCTACTAGAACATATTTACGTATAATTTGGAATTCTGCCTCACATTATGCTATCTTTCTCTTAAAAAGTTAGTATACTGTGGCATCATTTTTCCAGCTGAAAGAAGAAACATAGCATTATATTTGTTAAAAAAAGGAAATATACAGTAAACTATTTTAAAAGTTTGTTTAATTCAGAAAAATACAAAAATAAGGAAATAAAGTTAAGTAATTTCAGAAATATATGAAATAAAACTTAGCTCTAATGACAGTTAGACAAAACTAGTGGATAAGAAAGTATAATATTAAATCACTAAATAAATATACAGACTACAAAATATGATAGAATTGCACTATGTTATGCCGTTTAATCCACGTAATCCATAAAATATTTACGCTAAAATTAATCAAGTAAATTAAAAAGTGGTCATCATACCGGGTTATTTACAACCCCAAGAATTGTAGTTCGTATAAATTTCTTATCTGGGATTTAAACTCGCAAACTTGGATCGCTCGATTAACTGCAACCGCTTACCGCTTCATTAAGTGGTACGTGTAATACCGGTCATTCATAAAAAATTTACAAATATTATGATTTGTAATTCATAGCATGCAATGTCTTCTTTTATATTTTCTTCTTTAATATTGCAACAGTAAACATTTAAATGTATGGAATTAACCATAACAACCATTTTTAATACTCTTTCTAAATAAACGAATATTTGACTAAACTTTCAATCATTATATAATTTATAGTTACGGTAATCGTGCGAGTAACGCATCGTGGTTCATTTATAACTATATGGATCACACATATGATTTTATAGAATGCTATAAACACCATGAAAATCTACTGTATATACATTTTTCATTATTAACAGCTATATTTATCAAGTAAAATGTCTATTTTATTAAAATTAGTTTGTGTTTTCATAGCGATGATATATATATATATATATATATATATATATATATATATATATAATAATAATAATAATATAAAGTCCCTTCTATTTAGTACTAGTAGATATTTCATATAAAAAACTTAATATAGTTTACAGTAAATTGTATATGCCTCATTTACATAATTTTGGCATCAGAAAATGATGCAACAAAACTGGATAAAATCTGATAATAATTATATTAGTTCAATACTTTCTTGTACACTAAACATACAATTTTATTGCGAACCAATAATCTATATTCACTTAAAGTTCACTATTTAAGTTCCGGTAGCAATAGTTACTATAACCTACTTATATGCAACAACACACGAAGCTTCATAGTTGATTGAATGCTACACGCAAACAGGAATAAGGAAAAACTCACAAACAATGAAAAAGGGCCTATTTAAATTTTTAGTCTATTATCTGATCAATTTATTTCAAAATTAAAGTGTTGTCATATGTAAGTTTACTTACTGGCTGAAATATTTATAATATTTTTTTTTTTTAGATATTTACACCATATGAAATTTAATATAAATTGTAATAAAAATAATGTAAATATTTGTTTGCAGAGTCGCCTAACGATGAAATATGTTGTTTTAAAGAACCCATGCAAAAACAATAATTTATTTTGGAAAAGTTTTGTTTTAGTAAAATTTACTACTATATTAATAGAAATGTTAGTCCAACAAGTTATTAGCCACAGACAAGCCACTACAGACAGGCTGTAAACTTATTTGTCTCAGCTGTGCACTTGGGTCTGAGAGCTTTGATGAGTTTTGTAATACAAGACCCAGCATAGTATTACTGAATGCACTTAGTCTAAATTCATCAAATGCTACTACTGCTACAATTTAAGTCTCATTCTATGTTCCATAAATTTTACACTTTCTTAATGTGAATGAATAAATTTTCATAAATTATAAATTAGATATATATTTTCAAAATTAATTGAGAATATACTTATTGTGCTTTTATATATTTTAGGTAAAACACTGTATGTTGATACTAATAATCAGTTAGAGTTATAGTTAGGTATAAAGCCTGTAAGTGGAAATGTAACGTACAAAGTACTAAAAGAAGTACTAAAGTGATAAATAATTTATACGTTTTAATTTAAATACAGTTTTCAGCGTTATTAAGGAAAGTGTTATTTTTATATTACATATAAGTTATATCTTTGATCATTTATGTCTTTCGTGACAAAATGTGTTCAAATGTGTAAGGAAATTTGAAATAAAAAACCTGCATTTATCAATATTTAAGAAACCCATTTAACTCCTGAGGACCACATTACCACTATAAATACAGTTATTTTATTATAATTTTAATAAAACAGCTTTTTCACTTTTAAATTTAATACTCTTTTACACAACTAGGTAGAAACATTGTGACGGGAAGTATCAACATTGTTAGTGGAGCAAATACAACAGGTGCATGACCATTCCAGTCCTAATTTTTGTTCTAAGCATCTCATTACAAAACTATCGTGTCCATTTTTACCTTGTATAAAATACGGGTAGGACCACTTCTAGTCTTGAAATAATTATTAAAATAACTTTCTTCGTTTTAGGATAACTGACTAACATGCGTTTCATTGTTTACTCTTTGGCAAAGCATTGTCAGGGACCGTACCACATTGTTAGTAGAGCAAATAGTGCAGGTACCTGACTGGTCAGGCCCTAATGTTTGTTTGTAAGCACCTCATTAACATACTATTGTGTCTATGTATGTGCATTATAGATGGAGCACTATGTTAAATATTTATGCTTTCGCTCGTTTTAAAATAAATATAAGAGATTTAATGTAATAGACCTAGGCTATAATATGCAACTTTTGACTTGGAAGGTGTCGCTAAAGATGCATGCAAAATTTGAAACCTATAACTTATTAAATTTTTTGACATGCCCGATACATCTATGCGGCAGACACAAGAGGAAGTAAGCCAGCGTACTGAGTGGTATGCCTTAGTCAGTATTAACAAAACACAAGGCACGCTTGTATATGAAGAAGGGTTTAATAATACGTTAAATTTTCATATAAAAACTCAAGATATCTTGCCAAATAATATTATCACACTTTTGGCTTATCAGGTTTTGATTCATATCAATATTTTTAATTACAAATTGTCTACACACCAAGGTATGAAGTAATAATAATGACCTGTACAAGTTAGTTTGTTTTCCTAACACAAACTAAAATATGAAACACGTGTCTCATGCTATATATTTGTGTGTGTGTTTACGTGTGTGTGTGTGTGTGTGTGTGTGTGTGTGTGTGTGTGTGTGTGTGTGTGTGTGTGTGTGTGTGTGTGTGTGTGAGTTCAAATTTTGTTCATCAGTTGTTTTAATAGTTTTTGAAATCTTCAATTGGTTTAAAGATCTCTGAAGTCCTAGAAGATATGTGTTAGAGTATGAATGAGTTTCAGATATCTTTTTATGGCAGGACACTTTCAGAGGCCTACTACTAACTCATATAGGAAATCTTATACAGAAATAACAGTTCTTGTAGTGTAAAAGAAATGAAAGAAGGAATAAAAAAAATTTGGTAACCAGAATCTTTCAGAAGATTTAATCTTCTTAAGAAGGGCGAAACTTAACATTGACTGGTTAATTTAGAAGTGTTTACCTTCTAGCTATCTTGATTCCTACAAAAGTTTGCTGAACGCTTTATAAATAAATTTTCAAAAAAAAAAATATTAAATTCCATTTTTACTTTCGTTAAATATATCATTAATTAATAATTAAATACATGTCATTATTTAATCTTTGGGTTTGCAATCATTAATTAAGGAAACAAGTCTAAACATTTCAGACAGCCGAGTCACGAAACCACACAAACTAAATCAGTGCTAGCCCCGCCCTCTTTTTATTGATCACGAATGGCTCTTTATCACGCAATATTAAAGGCAATTGTTAAACAGATTTGTAATTAGATACCCTTCCAATATAAAATATTATTTTTATTGCCTTTTGCAAGTATTAGTAATTTTTTTAAACTATCCTATTCGTGTTATAACTGTAAATTAGTATAGGCCTATTAATAAAAGTTTGGTTCGTAAAGTGTCATATATGATGGCCGCTATTTTCTATGTCTGTCGGTCCGCCTGTCTTTCCATCTGTGTTATAACTTTGGATAGAATTAACTTTTTTATTAAATGGTAGACACGTACGTATTTTATGGTTATATAACGACTATTATAAAATCTTTATTTTAAAGTTGTTGCAAGGTAAATTTAAAGCGTTACCACAACCTTTAAAATCTTTCAGAACCTCACACTAGGTGGAATATATATATATTATATCGACCTATATATATATACAAGGTTTACATAAAGATTTTATTTTATTAATATGAATATCTTCCCCTTCGTATTAAATCATGCATTTCTGGATGTCTTTGTACTGAAAATAGTTATTGATTGCCTTTAAGGAAATAATATGTGTTAATTAAAATGAAACTAATTAGGTACGAAATACATAAATATAGGCATAAACTTAAAAGAATCAATAGTACTATTAATTATTAGTCTTTTTTAATAAATGATTAGCATTACCAGGTATTTATTCTTCATTTACTTTTTTTTGTAAATAGATTGTATTTTATTTTTCCCTAAATGTACTATATATATATATATATATATATATATATATATATATATATATATATATATATATATAATTAACAATTATTCATAATGTAATGTATACAATGTACTAGATGTGTTGAATTCATCACTGGTGCAATCTATAGTAACAGTTATATGATGACTATGTAGTTACCTCTCTGCATTAAACTACTGATCGAGCACTGTAAAAATAGTATTTTATATCATTCAAATTTAATCAATTGTTACAGTTGAAATTTAGCTTAAAAAAGTCATAAACCACTCGTTGTCACATTAATTTGGCTCTTAAAACATAAAAACTACCATTTATAAGAATATTTAAAAATATTACAATACAATTATAAATGTCCTTCGGTTTCAAGGTATATTAAAAATAACATTTAGCCATATTGGTCTAGCGGTTCACTAGTAACAAATTTTTAAATTTGTTTTGTCTATAACATATACTGCTATGAAACATAAGTCAATAATAATCTCAATCTAGATCAAGATCATCTTCAGTAATTAACATTTTACATGAAATTCTAAATGATACGTCTGGAATAGCAAGAAGTTTTTATGATAGCGGATCTCCAAATATGGCATTTTCCATAGTGTCTTTGAAGTCTGCACCTAGCCAAATTATGCGGAATTAATTTTCTTTTTGCAAGACAGAGTGATGTAAAAACTTGTATTTTGGATGATATACGAGTCTCTGTCCTACCGCAGCAAATCTTGAGGGGAAATTTTATACCCTCACATTTCTATCTCCAGCACTAGGCTGCCGACAGTACATTTTTTAAATAACGTTTTCTCAATTTACCTAAATGAAGACTAGGTTGACGTTTTGTACTGTAAAATCGGCGTCTAGTCTTATACAAATTAGCTTTTAGAACTTTTACGAGCATGTTCTCTCAGTCTGAAAGTAGTAGATGTTACCTGTAATTCATATTTTTTTATAATTTGCAATGGCGTGTATTACTGAAATGTCAATCAGTTTAAGGATTTATGAACCTCCGTAGAGGCTATATAAATTAAATGTTATTAATACATACAAATTTTAAAGTGTAATAATAACTATAAATCTAGACAGTAATTTTAATATGTCTTCCTTAAGAGATAGAGTACAGGTTTTATATTCCATTTACTACAACTAGTTTAGTTGTCAAAATAAAAATAGTCAAAATCTTATTTATAAAAATTGCAGAGAGGTACATTTTATATTATAATTAGCTAGATATACTGTCCAAACTACATTACCTTAATCATGTTGTTATACGTAATATAGTTTTAAATATTGTAATTAAAAGCTGTAAACTGTTTCGTTACGTTGATTTACAAATTTCCTACTATTTTAGTACATTGTAAACTCATTCATACGAGTAAGTACCATTAAGCCTTTTGTTTACGGCGGGTTTGCCAGGATTGGAACCTAAAAAATAATATATCTATAAATAACATAATATGAATTGTAAATATAGGGCTAGAGAAACATGAAAGCTAAAGAAATAATTATATGATACAATCATAGAACCAGTAAATAAAGGTACGTTACACATGCAATCGTTTCCCGATTTATTTATAAATATAAAAATTATGTAGAATGTTATTTGACATTATGTTGGTACCAAACATTCATATCTGAAATAGTAACTTAGAGCTTGACATTGGACATGCCGCTCGACTATAGAACGTAAGTGATCCCTGTCACGACACTCTCCGCGAACCTCTGACCTTTACTCTATTATTTCAAATACTGTGACTGCACATGACATTGGAAATGCCGCTCGACTATAGAACATAAGTGATCCCTGTCACGACACTCTCCGCGAACCTCTGACCTTTACTCTGTTATTTCCAATACTGTGACTGCACATGACATTGGACATGCCGCTCGACTATAGAACGTAAGTGATCCCTGTCACGACACTCTCCGCGAACCTCTGACCTTTACTCTGTTATTTCCAATACTGTGACTGCACATGACATTGGAGACACTTTTATACACTCTAATACTATTGGTCACTGCTTTCTTACATTAATAACTATTAAATTAAATGGTAGAATTAAGTAACAATTTTTACAATTTTCATGGTTAATTTTAAAGTAGAAGTCAACCTATTACCCATTGTAATGAATTGTTAACATTTAAATAAAATGAGAGACAATAGTTTTATAACTCCTAACGACAACTTGTAATAAATATATTAACAACAACAATATTTAGGCAAAACAATTCAGTGTTTCTGTGCAAATAAAACTCAGCGATACTGTAATAGTGTTCTTAACAAAGGTATGTGATATCTAAATATTCATTCTTGATACAGTACTTAATTTAATTACATCTAGGTCTAAGTTTTTATGTAAATGCCAGTATGAAGACATAAATGGTTATCAAGAGTATTACACTAGTTACATATTAGCTAAACCGTTCCTAGAAAGTATTTTAAGTATTTTACAAAATATTTTAATTTAATAAAATGTGTGAACAATACCTTTAGAGGAACAATTCCATAAATACTTGAGATTGCTATCTGCTCATCTTTTTAAAATTAAATGAGAAATACAACAAATAAATCAATAATAATTTGTTCCGGTACTCGCAGAACTCACTAATGTTTAAATTACCATTCACCACACATAAGAGGTAACATGCTTGACTCTGCAAACTACCTATTGTACCCATTCTTCTCTTGAAATTGTATTCTTCTACACAAATATGTAGTATAAATTTATTAAGTATATAAAATATGATTTGTAACACCCCTATCTTGATTCAATGTTCAATGTACAGTACCTATATTGGTGATCCTAATTCATAGTACGGTGATAAAGGTTCATAGTAACAGCTACATTGATTTATAATATCGCTATTCGTATTTGCATTACTACCAGTAATATATGCAATGATATGATTCATAGTAAGTAATACTATGATTAATTATTTATACACACAATATGGTTCACAGTATCCCTAATCTTAGTACCGCCAATTCACAAAGCTACATATAATGATTCTATGTAACAAAAATTGTGATTCATTGTATCACTAATTGTGGTTAGCAGTACCTCCAATTGTAATTTATTGTATCTCCAATAGCGTTTAAAATTATAGTCAATCATGTTTTATTTTACCGTAAATCTATATTTATTATTTTATTATTATTATTTGTTACCAAAAGTCATATTTATTATTAGGGGACTAGATATAGAACTACAGCCTCAGGTGACTAGTCCCCACATGGGCTCGTGCACAAGGTGGTGCAACATTCTATATAGACAATATTAATGGTTTGAACATTGAAATTATTATTTAGATAAATCTTGAACGTCTAGATTATATAATTTGATTCTTTCACAGCTAGCAAACCATGGATCTTCAATTACCACATGAGCGCCAATTTCGCATAAATAGTCAACTTATATACTGTAGTAAAGTTAGCCAATTATCACCTCTTAACATAAGGAAATTCATATCGAAAATAAATTCAACCTTATACAATGTATTGAATTTGAGGAATTTTCAAAAATACATCAGCTGATTTAAAACTATACGCTATAGATAATCTAAGTTTAACATGAAATTGAAACTTTTTAAATGGAATTTATTTGTTGAAACATATATTCTTCTTACCAGTCGATGGATATTTGTGGGGTATGACATTAACTTACGTTTTTTATTTTCGACCAGCACATTTAGTTTGATTAGGAAATTGCGGGTGAATTTACTTACGGGTAGGCTAAGTGGCCGTAATCTCTAAGGTAAATTTCTTCAACTAATATACTGTACTTCTAAGCATAGATAAAAGTTGTGTTTTGACGTGCATCCTAATATTAAAAAACCATTATTGTAAGGTCTTAAAAAATCCTTTATGTTGTTTTATTAACGTTATGGAAATAAATGACTAGTTTATATCATAAAAACTAAAGGTATAACTCACTTGCGTTATTTTGAAATTCACCTTTTGTTCAAAGTGTCTTTCTTAAATCAGCATCATAAATAAATATAAGAGGGTAGAGAGGTAGGCAGTAAAGAATGTTATGTTGTCGCTAGAAGACTGCGGTAAGATAGATTGTACGGGCGGTTAAACGTCTCTCCTGCGACCAAACTTTGTATAGCGTCTGCTTCTCTTGTTTACACTCTAGTGGTATACACATAAAATGGTGGTTATATTGCAAATATGTGGCACTAATGTAGCACATATCTTTTAGAAATAACAGTTAAAATGTTTTGTATATTAACGATCAGAGTTTTTAAACCAAAACATAGCACAATTCATTATAGGCTGAACGCAAGGTTAAAAGAAATGCAATCCTCTCTGACTGACTGTATGTCGGTCTACCTGCCTCTCTCTGTCCGCACCATAACTCAAAACCACGCAGACCTATAGACTTGAAATCATACTTTCACTTGACGTGTCATTTATAAACAGGAAATACTATGATCAATAATGGTACATGTCACTTTGTGAAATTTTTCTGAGCGTAGTGAATTTTATTACATTGGCATATGACCAATATGTTAACTGTGTTGGCATTTAGAAATTAGCAGTATAAATGAAATATGTAAACAAACTAAATACTAAATAAATTATGCGACATATTAACACATGTCGTCTAATTAACATATTCTACTTCACTTTAATTTACAATTAAAATTACAATATCTTATTTTCATAATTGTTATTTTACACACAAATACTTTATTTATGTGTATTATAGAATATATTACGGAATTTCATCAGAATGATTAACAGAAAAGTTAAATTTTTCGTAATTTTGTAATATTTCAATAAATTTACGTAGTAAAAGAACTAATAAGTATTTAACATAAATAAACCTCATGTGGATAAAATTCTAAACTTTTGTTTTTTTTCTTTTATTTAATTAGAAACAGTTTGTTTAATAATTATTATAAGTGGTTTGTGCTATATTTACAATCTAATAAATACACAAACTACAAATATATAACACACGCTGGTGTTTTAGAACATATAACATGCAATCTATAACCAATATAATGATCCTGTCCACAAACGCGAAAATCGGCCAGCTACCCAGGGAAATTCAGACCGTCAATTAGAGTACTTATACTTTCTCGACCTTAATATTTATTTAAAAAGTAAATATTTTCAACGCTGATTTCCATAAATAAAAACCAAACGAGACATATATATATATATATGTATATATAACATATTTACGTATAAAACAAACATAAAAACTACTGCTTATATTATTTGATTTAGTGTGGGAGAGAAATGGACGATACATACGCATTCAGTGATCAAAAAAATATTTGTTTCATTAGGTTTCACTGAACTTTTATAAAAATGTGTAAAGAACAAAATAAATGTGTTAAATAAGTTTCAATCCAATTTATTTACTCAACTATTGACTTGAGTTGCTAATATGATTATGTCATCCCAATATAATTCTTTGGTTTAAAACCAATGAAGGCTTATGTGTTGAATACAATTCATTTCCAATGTTTGTAATGATTTAGTGTTATGCAGTGAACAATCTCACTATGTGATATACTGTGTGATATATGTGATATCTGTGAGTGTGAGGATGTACCTCAGCCTCTTAAGCTATAAGAAAATAATCAAGTAATTTAAAACAATAGTTACATTTAATTTCTATCTATAAACTATTTGCTAGGTATGAAATAACTTAAGGCTAAATTACAGGCAGATTTACAAGAAAAGGCAATGGTATATCCTTATTTACCATTTACTGGGTTAGTTATAAATAGTAATACCACATATTAAAACTGCGAAATTATTTCATTCAAAAGTTTGGTTATGCAATTTGAGTAATGCACAATTATATAACTCTGTTGTTTAATCAAACAAATTCGACATGAATTGAAGAAGTTGAAATGAAAAACAAAAAAATTGCGAATTTTCAACTCGAGTGCTCTTCATATTTCATGATCAGCCTAATCTTTTGGTACATCTTTTGAATAAAGGACTGAGTGATATACCAGACATCTGCAGATAGCGAAAAATAGTTAACCAAACAAAACCACTGCAGTTGTATATCAACAACAATGGCGAGTGGCTCTGAGACAGAACACACGGGTTATCTATTGTTGTGTGTGGAAGTTTATTGCCCACTTTTGTTTGTTTGTGCGCTGTGTAAACTGTTATAAATATCATACTGTTTCAGAGTGGACTGAATGTGTCTGACATGCAAACTGGTAACCAATAGGAGATAACATGGCTAAGCCAGTTACTGGTATTCCTAAAACTTTCTAACGGGCTTCGGTCAGAGAAAACAAAACCTAAGAAGTGCTACGTTAATTATGGTTATTGATGTTTTTGCATTCCTGTCCTAATAAGATATTTATACGTAAGAAACTGCTCAATTGGTCAAATAAACGTCCCCAAAGTATATAACTGAATATCTATTCATAAGTATCTATTCATATCTTTGTAGTACTGGTTTGGATAAGTTTTCAATGCTTTGCCATTTTGGCCTGAAAACTGCGAAATGAATAATGGAACATTTGTTGGCAAAGTTTAAAAAGTAGATAGTGGTGAGCGGAATTGGAGATTCATTTATCAACAGTATATCACATTAGTGGCGAAAATATATTCTTGCAGGTTTAAAAGAAAATTATACTTTCTTATAAAAGTTTTTGGCTTATCTTATAGACCCGAAAGATCGGAACTACTGGGCTTTTGATGAGTCCCATGAATGCTAAAAATCCCGTAAGAATTCATATAGTAATTTTTTTCCCGATATTTATGACATCCCTATTTATTATAACATTTTGTTTAAACTATGTGCTAGTTTATTTTACATTGCTATACTCAATAATATATATGTATATATATATATATATATATATATATATATATATATATATATATATATTATTGCAGTAATAATTTTTTCAAACCTCTCTGAAGGCCTTGAGTTTTGCCTTCTTAAATACAATTTATATTAATACTTCGGCATTTGCTGTTTTAAAAAAGGAATTTTTGAGTATAATATATTTTTGAGTGTGACATCTACAACAAGAATTCATGTTACTCTATGATCTTTGATACTAAAAGCATGGAGAACGTTATTACCGATGGCCGGGTGGTTTAAGACGTCAGGCTTCAGATATGAGTTAGAGGTAGCGCAGATTCTAATTCTGGCCGTGCCGTAGCAATTTTTTCAATACGATACACCTCTTACTGAACTGTATCTCCCCATCATTATGTATGATAGACCACCAGTTCGTTAGGATAGGTGCTATAATACCTAAAAGGTATCAGCCTCTCTCCTTTAAAACA
The DNA here is from genome assembly GCF_021130785.1 of Homalodisca vitripennis. Classification (NCBI taxonomy): domain Eukaryota; kingdom Metazoa; phylum Arthropoda; class Insecta; order Hemiptera; family Cicadellidae; genus Homalodisca; species Homalodisca vitripennis. Next base: position 75,274,066 of record NC_060214.1, on the reverse strand, counting down.
GTGTTTCTTAATTTTAGAATTTTATCTCTCTGTTATATTAAATCAAGTTAACAGAGAACAAAACGACGTTAGAAGAAGATGCAACTCCTTTAACACCTTGCTATTTTGCGTGGTGTCCCGGCGAATAGCAAATCAGATCCATTTTTATTGATATAATAATTTAATTTCTACATATTGTTTATGAAATTTCATAAATAAATTAACCCTTTAATTTTTTTTGTTGTTAAATCTAAAATACAAAAGACAGAATAATGCATGACATTTTTATTACTTCATTCATAAAATAACTATTTGTACAACCAAGGTGTGTATAAACATCAGCGGATGTTACGTTCAGCATATACACATATACAGGAGAAGCCACGGATATTATTACATGCAGGGATTTGTAAACATGAGGCTTATCAGGAGATGTATGGATGCTAATAATATTAGTTTTTTACACATGTGCGGACGGATAACAACGCCAACATTGTTTGCGATCTTTGTCAAAATGCCTGGTATTAATTCTAATGTGTTTTACTATTTCGTTGTATAAAACTGGATGATATTAAAAATATTTAACAACTACGATTTTAATAAATCTTTGTTATTATACTTATATTGTAAATGAACATTATTTAATGTAACATTTTACAATAAAACTGCAAAAACATCTATAACATAAAATGTATTAAAATATTTGAATTAACGTTGTTCAATCCAAGATTTTCATAAAGATTTTTTGGAAACAAATTTATTTCTCTAGAGATTATGTGTAATACACGTTAAGAAATTTTTTTCCAAGTTTCTCAAGAATCCTGCAACGAACATACCGTTATATTAGTAAAGAAGTATCTGATCTTGGAATGAACTAGTTTTCCACTGTTAAATTTATATTTATGTTTTTTTTATGGAATAAAGAGAATAATAATAGGCGTAGCGTTATTGAAAAGTAATTTTGAATTTCATAAAGCTATATCCGAATTAAAATTGTCACAACTCAACAGCATTCTGCTTATCATGTTCATAAGTAATAACTAATCTTTCGGAATAAAATATTATTATTATTCCGTATATTATTTCATCCATATTTTAATGAACTCATTTTAGTTACCAAAGATTTGTAATGGGTAATATATTTTAAAATATTTAGGTATTTAAATTCTAAAAACTGAATGATATCTTTTACTACTTTTGATATGGCTTCCAAGACATTAGAGGTATAGAAATACTTTTTATTTGACAAAGATAACATTTTTATGGAAAAAATATACTTAATATGCAGCTGAAATATTTTAAAATAAATATTTTATTTACATTTATTATATTAAAGAGAAATTTTACGAATTATAACCCTGTAATGTTAAATGCGATGTTTATCTTCATTTACGTTAAATACGATACATTTTTACAGTAAATAGTAATAATATTTTTATTTAAAAAAAATTAATTCCCGCTATTTCTGAGATAATCCTTATTTTATAGATAATTATGTGATAGTATTTATACTATAGCTGCCTGCACGATATATTTAAAATATGCTTATCTTTAGGCTTCAAGTTTTACATTAAGCTTCCTTAGGCATACTATAGAGGCCTATATGGAACATACAGCTCGACGGCAGTGCACGTCTTTCCATGCAACTTGCTGACAGAGCGTTACTGAACCTATTTATATTAGTTTTATGAGAAGCTTTGATAACAGTGAGAAAATCCCATAGTTAATAATATTTTGAAACAAACTTCAATACAAATACAACTACAAACAAATACAATTACATGAAATTTTTACTTATAATATAAAAGAACGTATATGTAAAGCCTAAACATTTTGCACAAAATATCAAAAAGCCAGATGTGAGACACGTGATATGATGTATAGTATTAGCTTACTGATATGTTTTGGAAAGGGAAAGGCAAAGTATTTATACCTAGTCAGTAACATACCGTACTAGGTTGTCATGCTCATGGCCAACGACGGAAGGCCTGATTGAATGACAATTGTTTTATTTCATTATAAAATAATAATAGACACGGAATAGATTACAAGTAGATATCTTCAACTTAGACTTGTAAAATTGAGTGTATTCTCTATAATACCACATATGTTTTAATTCAGTGGGTCACGTATGCATAAGTGTGTGTTTATTGCGTCTATGTAAGATTTTTGGAACCCCGAGAATTGAATTTTAATTGAGAAATGGAGTATTAAATTCTAATTGTACCCAAACGTTTTGTTGAAAGTAAAATTAATTCCAAGTGTGGGGCAGAATGTTATATTATGTAACGATTGGCCTTGATTCAAGTCATATTAACAAAGTTAGTTCGCTCCCGTTACGTTGGTTCCCCTTTCCCTATTTGTTTATTCAATGAAGACTGTTATTAAAGTATTTACAAGACTCCTCTTGTGGTAGTAAAGTGTACAATTCCATTGGCGGATTTGAATTACAGATTATTAGCTAGAATATGAGGGGTTAAATGTTACCAGTTGAACTACATAAATGTAATCTGCATGCCATTGAATATAGATGGGGATTAGGTTCAGGTTGTGTACATTTGATTAACCAGCGTAACTACAAAGGACCTCACGACAAGGGGAAATTGACGTGGTGATTCCCAGTGCTCATAAGATATAGGCGTAGTTTAACTTATTTGTTGCTCATAACCGAAAAGTATTTACAATGGTATTAGTATTTCAATCGATTAATTTTAGTATTATTTTTTATTAAATTTAATTTTACTTTTTATATACTAATTTATTAAATAATACAATAAAATTAAAATTAGCATTTAAAAACTTTTATAATTAGGCATTAAAAAAATAGGATAAGTAACATGCTTTCTACAGAAATGCAACAGGCATTGTTGGAACTTTCCGGAAAGGATTCTTAACACTTTGTTCTTTATTCTAACCATACTCAAAATAATTTCCACTTTTTGAGTAAATATAACAAAATAATAATTAAACATTTAGGAGTATGCCACATACCATATGTATCGCATAACAGGATTCATGGAGATAGAATGCAAAATGCTAATACATTCTATAGCTACTTGTATTACTACTCACATGTTAAAATGTCAAAATTTTTATTTAATTTCTAAAAAAAACATCGTTAACCATCAGATAAACGTAAATATGATCAGTAACGCTCTGCTAAATCCCATTGAGTGACATAAAACAAATTCATGTCGTATATATTTTGGATGAAACTTAGTTTCTATGTTCATTAGACAAAAATTGAAGACAGTACCACCTATTAATAATTTAATAAATTTTTACAGTTCAGTTGCCTGTTACAAATCTTATTAGATTTGGTTTCTTAGCTCTGTTTCTTATAATTTGGTTTTAGACATAGTTGGTCATTTGTATAGTTTATACATCCAGTGGATTGTTTGTCTCACAAACGCTTAGTATCCTAGTAACTTTAGGGTACATGAATTTGGCCCTTTTCCCGATCTGTGTCTTATCTTAAACTAAATTTTGTAAAGTTGATTTTGAGAGTTATGTATAAATTATATCAAATTTGTAAATCAACAGTATGTTATTGAAATATAAACTTCAATTAAAATTATTTCATTTCAAATAACAACTCAAATTATAACGTAATATAACATTGTGACTTATTAATATTCAGAACTTTTATGCTCGTATTTGACTTTTAACTCTATACCTCTTAACTTAAAAAATGTTGTTGATGACAGGGAATTCCTGAATAATCTTTCAAATTTTATTATATTAAAAGAATGCTGTATGGATCGAAAATACTTGAGTAAAACTATTATCCATGCAGTTCACTATATGTTTTTTACAATAAATGAATTAAGTTCAGTTGAATTAATTTATAAGTATTTACTTTGTAATTCACCTTGCCCATCTTTCATTTAATCAATTATTGTTATTTGATTATACCAATCTCGCCCTTGTTTGAATAAGAACGTATGAGATCTAAAGGATGAATATCTGTTAAAATGCTCAAAATATTTATTAAATTTTAAATACTTTATAAAAAATAACAATAAGTAATTAATTGTACAAATAAATAAATAATAAAACGACAAGTACCTAATTTATATTCTATAAAATAACTCATGCTCACGTACTTACCCATGAAGAATTAGTGATATTTTAATTTGCTTGTGTTTTATCTAGAATATGATCTATTGTTATTTATCTAGTGACAACTTAACCTATACAATTAATTAAATTAACAAACTTTATTTTATTTAGATTAGTTAGTTAGTGATTGATCTATGATCTGTTTGATTATTATCGTTGACTTATGGGACAGCAAGAGTTCTGTTTAATCTTAAAAGAGTAGTTTTGCGTGTATTCCTGGTCTATTTCAGTAAAGAGAAAAGGATATCGTGGAACCGCCCCTCGTTAGCGGTAACATAAATTGCTTACTGGAGCCACACAGTCATTAGCAGCTTCATCCAACATCAATCAGTTCTCCCTACCTTCTTTGTGTTTTCTCTGAACTAAAGTGTGGACTGTGAATACATCTAAGCTAAGTACTGGTCTGTCTATTGTATTCAGGTAAAAATTTAATGTATATTCTATACACATAAAATATACTAAAAAACGAACAAGATATAATAATTTGATAGCATTGGAATTAAAGTTCATTCAACACTGTCAGTTTAGGCAGACTGAATAAATATAAATTTAAGACGTCCACGTTACTACTTTAACTAATGTTAAGTAATAATTTAATAAACATCGCTCTGGGCAATCTGATTGTTTGCGTATTCAAATGAGTAGGCACTGGCTACTTTAAATTGTGAAAACCTGCGCAACTATATCTTGATTGAAAATGAAAAGTTTGAAGTAGTAGTTTATAAAATTACACTCACAAGAACGTGACCTAATGAATTCCATAATGAGACTAATTCTGAGGTTTTTACCAACAAGTGACAACAAAACATAAGATGGTTAACATTTTTTTATATGATTCCAAGGAAAACAAACAAAATTACATGTGACTATTTTGTACAAAAAATAAATCACAAGTATTCCAGATGTGAATTTGAAATTTGTAGTTAAGCTGATCAGCACAGGTAATCTTGTTCGTAATCTTCACATTGTTGTTTGTAAATTAATAGCCGTAGAAGCCCTTATTACTGTCCCTTTAATATTTAGTTTTTTTCTAAGTTTCAAACTCGTGTACGTAAACTTTCTGAACCAAACCATATTTCATCAATGTAACACTGCATATGCATACATTAACTTTGAAAGATACAGTCTGACACCTAATCTCGTTAGATTGTCAGAGACTTACCATCTGACAGCTGATGAGCGCTATTTCTATCAAGGACTCTGATAGAAATATTGGCTTACATTACAGTGTTAAAAAGTCTAAAAATGTAATATTTAGAAATTATCGTTGTGTATAGAATTCATGAGGAACTAATGTTAATTTAATAATGATTGGTAGATTTTTATTTATCACAAAACATTTGTTACTTAGATGTACAAGGTAATTTGGAGTAGACGAAGACTAGTTGAGTGAGAGGTAACAATTTAAATTTAATTTTGTGTGTCCTTATAATGGAAACTAGCAAGTCCGAGGTATTTTTTGAATTTTGTAACCACATAAATGTGTACGGTTAATACATTGAGTGTAATAATATGACAATAAAACATACGGAACAATAACATACGTACTGGAGATTTGAAATGTTGCATACAGTCTTAATAAATCCTGTTCGTGACACGTGGATAGGTCACTCTTACCTATTCATATTAAGTCATACTTGGGCAACAACCAAACATTTTTTACGCATTATTAAATACTACCGACGTGATAATTTCAGTTTGAATTAATGCCATATGCATATGCCTCGACATATTTAATATTATCATTGAATTAATCACTGAATTGAACCGGCCGACTGGTCACAGCTTCTCCAGTCGCTACAGTATATTAACACATTGACTGCGGTGGACAGTCGCTGCTAATTATGTCGCTGTTCAAAATTCCGTACATCACTCGTGTAGCAGTGAAGGGGTTACTGACGTTATTGAAGGAAGCAGTTGTGACATAGCAAGTGCAGACGTGTATGGCACATAGAACAAGAAAGTTGGTAACGATGACTCTGCGCGTGATGGTGTAAAAATTGTATTGTAAAATGTTAGTATTGTAAAAATATACATACAAAATTATTTATATTAAATGTTTTCTTTTTTGTTTATGCAAGGATAAATAGCCGCATGAATGATGCCAAACTGGTGTGAATATTGGCAGACCAATTTAGTACACGTATTTTTTATACGCCACTTATTGTATACGTAGTTCGTACCTGCCAGAGCAAACATCCTGTCAAACGGAATCTGACATTTGGCCCACTAACTGTCTAAATTAGGTTATAAACCTCTTACAGACCCTATCACGCTCAGATGTGTCAAGGGATTGAGGGATTTCTGATGTGTTAATCCTATTCCATCGGACCCTCTTACCGTCAACGGTTAATCCTTGAAAATATGTCCACCGATTTTTAAACCCATTATAGAGTTTTAAATACATTTAATGCAGTTGTAAACTTATAGCTGTTTTTCTCATTGGACGGTATGTAACTTTAGTATGGTTCTATGGTCTAAGAAAAGGCCAATATCATTATATTTATATCTTGTAAAGTAGAGTACCCCATAAATCAACATCATACACAGAATCCCATACACAACATAAATAGGAGTATGGTTGGTATGGAGAGGAGTGAAGGATAGATTAATTGAGGGAAGGAGTGAAAGGCGTCGCAACTTTCCGTGGAGTCTTTGGCGAACTCTAGGCACTCGACAATCCCCTCAGGATCTCCGCTCCACGGTAAGCGTCAAAACTTATGACCCTGATCCGAACCTAGTCCATGCAAACAGAAGGTGATGCGGCAAGCAAAAGTGTCTGCCCTTAGCACCAACTAATAACAATATTCCTTAAAGGGTAATATTGGGATATGAAACGCGTCTACTGTACGATCAGCAACCATTATGCAAGTATAACACTGTGTTGGCAGTAAGTCTAAATGAGTAATAAACATGTACTTATCACTCAATAATTAATCTCTTAATTAATTGAAAAACAGTCTCTTATTTCATTAACCTTTCCATGTTTCTACTCCTGCTGGGCTCTCGAAGAGCAGTCCACGGGCTACATATCAATTTTAGCTGATTGCTAACACAGCCATTTTGGCGTTTGTTGTTAGTGCACTAATATTTTATAAGTAGTCAGTTGAAAAATATCAACTGATTAAATCAGCAAATTTAATTTGCCTCTCATGTACACAACGGAGAATGTATAAACACAGTTTCACCAGAGTGTGATAATTAAGTTTGTTTAGCAATGCCCCACTGCTAATTACATTTCATTGCAGAGTAAACAGCACGCTTTAGCCACTAATATTACTGAGAGTGAGTTTAAAGTATACATCAATGGTAATATTCAGTATACATATATGTAATAATTACACGATAAATAAAAGTTTTTTCAATTATATTCGTTTAAAACCCTGCAAAATGCCGAGTGATGTACATTAACAGTTTGAATCCATGTTTGAGTTTGTATTTTCTAAGTGGAAGTTAGTTTTTTGTAGTGGATTTAAAAGTGCTAAGTGGCTTCTTTTGCAATAAATTTATGAACAGGTAAAGTTTTAATAATTAAATCTGGATTAACTATTAATCATTATAATATAATAATAACCCTGCTGCTAATAATAAATTTATGATATGATACATACAACTGTAAAGAATTATTTAAAACATATTTTCTGTTATTTCACTAAGCGTGACCCATATAATACTTATTACGCCAACTATCATTTACTTACTAAAACATGCTATATACAACCCTCAGAATTGTATTTAGATAAACAAATGTACGCCCCTCACATTTATGTTACTGAAAACTCACCGACCATATATAACGAAACTTAGCGATGGTTTTTTACGCATCAATAATACTGGATGTACTGGTTTAAAAAAAACGTGGTTTGACCGTGACTTCCAATTTGCTAATAATATTTTATTTATTATGATTGAGGTCATCTTTCTTAATTGATCATAGAATACAAAACTAAGTTGGGAAGGTACAGCTAAATGACCGGTAAGATACATAAATTTAAATTTCAGATAATAGGAATAGGAAGTAGGGACAATTTAATGAGATTGTCGTCCCCGTATGAATTTTGATCCAAGATCATTCTGGTAGTCCTATTAGTAAGAACGTATCTATATTAGATTATATGTAAACTCATTATTTTAAAACCATCCACTAAGTATTTTTTTATTTTAGAGGCTAGGTGGTTTTTTGAAAGAACTACAATAGCATTTTCAGTATTAAAGCCCGTTGATAACCTGAAGATTAATCAATCATTTTAAATAATCTGGCCAATCAGAGAAGAACATAGTCTCTTTAATAAACGCTGCGCTTTTAATAACCTGATGATAATTTATTCGATACAGTTAATCTTAATATCGATTATTTCAAAGTTTTCTTTTGAAGTATTTCAAATAAATATGCAACATTTTTGTGTCAAATTGGTAATTTAGAATGTCTTATGGTATCAACATGGTATCGTGTTATTTATACGTTTATTGAACCCTTGCGTAAATAAGTTTACTGTAATAAATAGCTTTACAATATATAATATATCTGAGCTCCTGTTATTGCTTAATATGCTTTTACTTAGTATTCCTAAGCTAGATAATTATTTCATTATCGTGAATCGATGACAGTTAGGGCAAGTTTTCGGCACACAAGTTATACCTAATAACTAAATAAACTATAAGTATATTTATATTAAACATTAAAAGTACGTATAATATACAATATAACGTGAAATACTTGTCTAACGCACATTAATTTTGTATTAAACTGGAAACCCGTTTCTTATTACATTCAAAAGCATATGGTATCAAATCAGCTGATTCTCTATATCTTCTGATAGGGCATGAAACGGTAAATAACTCAATCACGTTTAGCCACACCCGCAATCCCAGCTATGGACACGCGATTTCTAGTCGTTTAGGGAGCCTATCTTTGGCTTAGGCTATGGGCTTTAATCAATTTAAAACTCACTTAAGGGGAGTAAAACGTCCATATCCCTTCCATGTTAAATTTACGCTTTTTAGGTACACTTTTCTCCTTAAAAATTAGACATAAAGCTATGAAATTTTGCATGTTTATTTATCTATGTTATATAAATATCTGGAACTAAAAGATTTAAAATATTTTCTGTACTTTGATACTTATGGTTTTTTATCTCACATATATATTTTTTTGTGAAAATATTTTTTTCTGAAGGCTTTTTTCAAAATATTACTATTATTTTACTTCCAGACCTGCATTCTGATATACCCTTCAAGTAAAAAAATTACATTAAGATATTTCAAACGGTTCGTGTTTTAAGTGTACCTAAGTGCAAAAAAAATGAACTATTCGGTAATCGAAGAAATACGTAAACAACTGAATAAAATGAACATAAACACAAGACAAAACTTTAATTAAACCCCACTTACATTTTAAAATCCACCGGGGTAGTAGTCTGGATCATCTTTGGCAACCTACTCCACACCACATTGTTGAAGCTTTCGTTAACATTTTGGGTTTTGCCATGAAGGCAACGCCTTAGGAGAGTAGGGTTAACTAAATCCTTGAACACAGGTCTAATGGCTTCCATTACTGCTTTTGGTACTGGTTTATGTGTGTAAGATATTTTTTTTAGCTAAGGCTTTGTTATATCTGCACCATGTGTTGGGAGCGGATGGGCAAAGTATATGGTTCAGGGCAGAATCGGTGGACAAGCTATGGAAGTAAATTGCCTACACAGCTTCCCTCATTTTATTCAAGTCATTGACATTACTTCTGATAGCATTGCCATAGTACATATGTAAATTTTCAATGAGAGTGTCTGTCAGCCTTCCAGCGCATTTTATTGATTTACCATCGGAAAGCAATGTTCCGCCTACCTTTTGCTTCAGCTTGCGAAGACTGGTACCCATACGTTTACTGACATGCCCTATACACTCAAGTTTTTCGACTTGCAAATCACCATAAGGCCGGCTTTCTACTACTGCACTGAAAGATTTACTATCTCCGTCACCCAGAAATTTCACGTAGCGGACATTGCGCTTAGCTTCAGATCGCAGACAAACAGCCACAGCAGCAACTGTCTCCATGCCACCACTGGTTCCTTCATCATCCTTCTGGCAGTTTAGGGAGATGGGCAGTTTTTTTCTCTGCAGAACCTTTTGTTCGCTCACAACCACTGCAGTATTTACTAAGGATTTCTACGTTTATAACCTTACCGGTATCTACGCTAGTGACAGTACAGGCAGCATTTTTTGAGACGAAGCCCCGCTTCTGCCAGGTTCCATCAAAAGCTATAACAATAACAGTAGGCGTTGTAGCTTCACTATTCTCTTCAATTGCTTCTGATGTAGCTTTCTTCATCACATCCTCTGCTACAGTACAAAGGGAATCCCTAAGAGCATTTTTGTACTTCCTAACATTGGTATTAGGCTTGGGAAGGTTCAACATCCCGCACAAGATTTTCCCAGCCTCAGGACCTTTACCGATGCAACACAACCCGTAAAACAACCTAATATTTACTTAAAAAAAAAAAAAAACTCTTATCTTTACATTTAGTTGAACTTCAAAAGTCAGTAGTAAAATTACATGAACTACTACATCATTTTAGTACTAGTTTACAAGCTAACCCGTTCCGACAACTGATGTCCTCATCAAGTTGCAATTCTGAATAACAATCTTTACAGGCTGTAAACTGAGACACAACTGAGGATAAAATATAAAAAGATAGCAAAATATTACTAGCGGAAGAACTGTATTGTTCGAACTGTTCTAAGGTAGCCGACAATTTCCTCCTAGAAGCACTAGGTTTTGGGGTAGGTTTGTCCACTTTTTCAATAGGTAGTCCTGAGCTAGTACTAAGCCTAGGCTCTAACTCACTGAGCAAATTACTTGATCTTTTAGTATATTTGTTACCAAAAAACGTCCTCTTTGTACACCAACCTTTTTTTCTAGGCATAGCTTCAAATAAAATGTAACTAGATATAAAAGAACTCAAATAAATCACAATCCACTAAAGTTGATCTGAACTTGAATATATTATTTCTGTTATAACCAAACAAAGCACAGTGATAGAAATATCATATGAGTCAATGCTTGTCATCTGCAGTAATCCTGTTGCCAACCCAACCAAAATAAATCACAGATTGTAAATTTCCAGACCAGCACTATAGCAAATCATACAATAGCAGATCGCTAATATTAAAAGAAACACAATTGCGACAGCATTTGCCAGCGAAAAAGGCAATGCAGACATATTTTATAAAAATTATAAAAACTATTTATAAGCTTAAAACTATAATATGTTTGGTATCAAAATGTTCAAAAAAGTCTAAATTACAAGAAAGTAAGAAAATATAATTTTTTTAAAAAAAGTTTTTTTTATGTTGGATTCCCCTTAATTGAACATATAGCTTTAAGGTAATATTTATTAATAAAAACAAGGTGTATTGTATTTGTAATATATCTGTTAGAGTATGTTATAATTTTAGTACTAAGCATAAGAATACTTGCTACATTGAAATTATTCAGAGAGAAAACACTTCTGATTAGCTTATCCTGTGAGGGTTGGTCCCATCGCTCAACGCCTCTTATTGGTTGATACAGCGTGGACCTGTATGTATGTCCATATTGCTTAAATTGCTTAATATTTTTTATTACTATTATAGCTAAAACACTATTAAAATGTATATGTATTCATGAAAAATGCCAAGTTAGTGGATTATTTCTTTAAGGAAATGGTATAAAAATCTCGTATTTTAGTTTAAAAAATGTATTTATTAAGCTATGTTCTCGTTTCCTACCTGGTTGTATAACATACTATTATAAAAAATATATTAATAGTTTTAAAATTATTTTGTACAGTTGTATGTATCATATCATAAATTTATTATTAGCTGCAGGGTTATTTAAATGGGTGTAATAGTAATTGTAATGAATAGTAATTGATCCAGATTGAATTAATAAAACTTTACGTATTCATGTATTTATTGTGAAAGAAACCACTTAGCACTTTTAAATACACTAAAAAACCAACTTCCTCTTATAAAATACAAACGCAAACACGGATTGAAACAGTTAATGTACATCACTCGGCATTTTGCAGGGGTTTAAACGAATACCATTGAGATAACTTTCATTTATGGTGTAATTATTACATATATGTATATTGAATATTACCATAGATGTAATATTTACTTTAAACTCACTCTCAGTAATATTAGTGGCTAAAGCATGTTGTTTACTCTGCAATGAAATGTAATTAACAGTGGGGCATTGCTAAACAAACTTAATTATCACACTCTGGTGAAACTGTGTTTATACATTCTCCGTTGTGTACATGAGAGGCTAATTAAATTTGCTGATTTCATCAGTTGATATTTGTCAACTGACTACTTATAAAATATTAGTGCACTAATAACAAAAGCAAAAATAGCTGTGTTAGCGATCAGCTAAAATAGATATATAGGCCGTGGACAGCTCTTCGAGAGCCCAGCAGGACTAAAAAACATAGAAAGTTTAGTGAAATAAGAGTATTTTTAAAGTAGTTAAGTGATTAATTATTGAGTGATAAGTACATGTTTAGTACACATTTAGACTTACTGCCACCACAGTGTTATACTTACATAATGGTTGCGGATCGTACAGTAGACCTAATGCATTTCATATCCAAATGCTACCCTTTAAGGAATATTTTTATTACTTGGTGCTAAGGGAAGAGACTTTTTGCTTGCCGCATCACCTTCTGTTTGCATGGACTAGGTTCGGACCTGGGCCGTAAGTTCTGACGCTTGCCATGGAGCGTAGTACCTGAGGGGATTGTCGAGTGCCTAGAGAACCGCCAAGGACTCCACGGAAAGTTTGCGACGCCAGGGCGTTAGTCTATCCTTCACTCCTCTCCCATACCAACCATAGTTCTATTTATGTTTTGGCTTCGAGAACAACACGTATACTGGGTAACTAAGTTCTTGTTAGCAAGTATTTTAGGCAATCGATAAATATTTGCTATAATTTAATAAATATAGTTGTAATTAATCATTTTAAATACCGAATATAACAACATTTGTAATAGTGAATTTGTTTGAAATTAAATTTAAAAGAATACACGCAAATAGTTATTAGGATATTTCCAATTTTGTATTTAGACTCCTTAGGGAATATCATAGAATAAATGAAAATATAATCAGCTTTTTTCTACTCTATAGGAAATAAATATAATGATATTAGCCTTTTCTTAGACCAATATATTATACTAAAGTTACATACCGTTCAATGAGAAAAAAAAACCTATGAGATTACAACTGCATTAAATGTATTTAAAACTCTATAATGGGTTTTAAAATCAGTGGACATATTTTCAAGGATTAACCATTGACGGTAAGAGGCCCCGATGGAATAGGATTATCACATAAGAAATCCCATCATTCTTTGACACCTCTGAGCGTGATAGGGCCTGTAAGAGCTTTATAACCTAATTTTGACAGTGGGCCAAATTTCAGATTCTGTTTGACAGGATGTTTGCTCTGGCTGGTACAAACTACGCATAAAAGAAGTAGGGTATAAAAAATACGTATTCAAAATTGGTCTGCCAATACTCACACCAGTTTGACATCATTCATACGGCTATTTATCCTTGCATAAGCGCAACAGGATACATTTAATACAAATAATTTCTTACGTATATTTTAACATTAGTACACGTATGTTTTTAAACTAATATATAATTATATTATTAAAATTTACATATATATATATATTTATACACAGAAGAAAAATACTTTATTATCCTTTTTGAGAACTACATTTACAACTACATTTGTAGAAATATTAAAGCATTATATGAAGTATATATATTGGTTGCAGAAACGTATGTTAGTGCAACCATAGTGAGGAGACCTACACCGACCCCGTCCCAACCATCCGCCCTAGATAGTGCTCCCTCATCGACGCCAATAAGGATGTTATACTACGAGGAAGGGAATTCCACCGACGGCATGCCGTTACTACAAAATACTCGTCATATACAGCAGTTCTGTGCAACGGCATCGGAACAAAGACGAACCAGAGCGAGGTCTACCCACACCACTTTTAAAGATAAATTGGAAATCGTTAAAGAAATAACTTGGAAAGCCAGAATTTACAACTGCATGGACCAATGTTAAGATTTTTTATTGATTAGAGGTAACTTCACAAATCTTTGAATGAATATAATAGGGTTTATAATAGGGTATACTATATCTCATACAATAATTTTGGGTTCTCTGGAGCTTTGCAACCTAAGCCACTGTCATATCGTTCATCATATTGTTAGAGTAAGAAGAATGTGCTGTTACTATCAAACTTACTCTAGTCTTTACACCATAAATGTAAATACATTTAAAATAGTGGTAAACTAATTAAACATATAGTGCTATCACAAAGCAGTTTTTATACATCACAATTGATTATGTATAGAATGTTGTTTCAATTAATATTTTGAGTGCAACATGAAATTTATTATCACTTTACAGATGAGGGAGTTTTACCCCGTAGGGAGTTTTTAACATACATATTTTAATAAGTAAGCTAAGAATGTCGACTTTGGGCACTATGTTAGTGCAAATTAATTCCAGAGGTAATAACACTGTTGGAACTACTTAAATAAATACATGTATTGATAGGTATAATGCAATGCAGGGGAACTAGGGGAGAAGCGGCAGTAAACAGAAGGGTACGGTATTAAATTACTTTCAAAGGAATGAAGTAACTACATTTTTAGAAATAAATAATTAATATTTGTCCTAACAACTTAATAGAGTATAGTACCGGTATCAAAAATATAGCTATACAATGTAATTGTTTATAGTTATTATTAAAGTTACTATTATTTAAAGGTTAATTTTGTTAAACACAAGGTAGGTAATGTCTCGTGTTGTCTTGAGGGGAGCTAGGAAATTTAAAACATTTCTATTATCAAAGTTTAATATTTTATTTCACTGAAAAATATAAAAAAACTGCATCACTAGCTGAACGGCAGTCAGAGAAAATTCTTCACGCTTTTACTAAACAAACATATGTTACAAATGTATTATATCTCAGATAGTTTTCTAAATAGTGTTTAAGTTTTAAAAATGTGTTAAATATATAGTTACTCATGTATTTTGCTACATTTATTATGTATAGCACGGTTTACTTTGGTTAAAATTCTGCTGGAGTAGCGCATTATCATAAAGCATATGTGACAATTAACAAAGTATTGCGAGGTGAAACGCTCATAAACAACTTGTTACATGTTATTTTTAACATTTTGGTGACGTAATATTGTAAGAAATTTTAGAAATAACTATACACAATACATATTTGAATGTGCACATTATATTATAAATACCTAATATCACTCGATTCATAACATTTTTATTTAAAAAAATAAATAAATTGTAGGTCTACAATAAACAAGTTAGCAGTCTAATACTAAAAGTATATGTCAATTAAATTGCACTGTAATTTATTATAAATCTATGTTTAGTTTTTTGTTATGAAAAGTATCATTTTACATTAGTTTTATTATTAATTGTTTTATTTACTAAACTTTATATCTTCAAGTTATTACTAAATGTGTATAAATCATAAAATATTTAAATTACAGTACAATGTTTTATAAACTACAATAAATCAATGATAAATATTTGTTAGGGTAAACCATGCTATTTTGTGCAAAACTCGTACAAAATATTGTTTGTTTTGTTTGTTAGAAAGAATTGCAGTCAGAACAGAAAAGTTAAAGCGTAGTTTATAAAACAAGCGCTTTAAGTGTAATTCTGACAGAAAGTAAAGATTTGTCATACAATACAAGCAAAGGAAATGACAATGCATTCTCAGTCGAACGCTTGCACAGCAAAGAAAACCTCACGTCCATCCTACAGTTTCGAATTCATAGTCAGGTTTACAAAGGAGTGTTTTGTTCTGTCGCTGAATACATGATAATATTATGTGACAATGTGTGAAATATTGCTGCTTTATTGTGTAACAAAAGTGGAAACTTTAGATTCAAAAATATTTATGTTTCAGGAAAGTCTTTTTCAGTTATTAACTAACAGGTTTGACTTATATTCTTACCGAAACGACGCAAAAGCTTTCTTTTGATGTTCTTTGCAGCCAAATTATTTGGATATCTCCATACATATGACTCCAAATTCCAGGAGTGAATCATGTTACAGTGTCTACATTACGCAGTAACAGGAAGGTGATTTGGAGCTTAACTCATTATTTACCTTGATTCAAGACTTCCCACCATATATAGGCACTCTGATGTCAAAGGTAGTTGTAACGACAAAGAAACTCATAACTGGTAGTATTTTATAAAAATATGATGTATATCAAATATTTAGTTTCGTTTAAATGTGTTTTCTATTAGAAAATGTACTCTCTAGATTATTCCGTGACAGTCAAAGCAGATTTAAAAACTTGTTCTGAAGTCCAAAACTGAAGCAAAATATACTCGTATTTTTATCCTTCGTATATACTTCTGTTGTGGCTTTGACTAAATGGCTAAAAATAAAAAACACAGCAATTCTTAGTTAATTAAATCTGTTTTTGGGAAAGCCAAACTGAATTGATGTTAAGAGCAGCATTAGAAAACCGGAAGCAAATTGAAAGTTTATTACCATGGATTTGGTTTACTGTAGAGTAGTGTATGGAGGGAGACGAACATATTCTAGTCCTGGGAAATGCAGGACAGGAGTAAGTTTTGGTCAAGAACTTACTGCCATATAACTATGAACTAAACACTGCGGTAACTATCATTACATCACTTTGAAACATTGCAATCTTTTACATTATTATAAAATGTGAAGAAAGTCCTAATAGCTTTTTCATTCTATAAAAGAAGCATAAAATTTCCTATCCTAACATTGAACTCAGATATCGTCCAGATATATGGAGAAACGACTGCGAATATGATAATTCAATATAAAAACTAATTATAAACGCTGTGCTCAATACTTTAATTGGGATTTCTATTCAATTTAGTATTTGGAAGAGAACTCAAATCTTCCCATGGCGCTTATTTATTGTAAGTATACTTACATATATACTACAATAAATAGTAATACCAGTTGTTATTACTACGTAAGAAAAGTCATATTGGTTTAGGTACAAAATAATAATTCCGGTTTATTAATAATTGTTTTTACATTTGAATCATAACACATATACGCCCGCGCATATATATAATATATATATATATATATATATATATATATATATATATATATATATATATATATTTAACGAAATTTGCTATATAAATAAATATGTTTGTACATATATGGATATTTATTTACATATAAACACAAATATTTATATTTTCACAAATTTTATTAACTTTTTAGGGGTATACAGAGGTTTATTACAACGAAAATATTTTACTACTAAGTGAAATATAATGGACGCTACTATGTTAAAAATTGACTTATATGAATATAAAATCTATTTATGTATACTACTCACTTTCATCAAATTTTCGAGTGTTATTTACAATGATATGCTGTATATTAGTTTTAGTTATAATTGTAGTAGTAAATTTTATTGAATTTTATACATTTTTTATTTATATTTCTAATTACAAGCAACGAGGAAAATGTTCAAATTTGTAACAAATTAGTTAAGCTACCTGTGTTAAATATGTTTAAAGCGTGCTGGTACTACTCTGACCCAAACGAGATAAGTTTATCACATAACTTGTAACACATAAATAACAAGAAGCGACATCTATGAGGAGACGTTAAAGTGTAAAGTCTAGTATACTTTCAGGAATGAAGAGGGTCTCTTATTTATAACGGTGACTTATATAATAAAGTTCTTAAACCCGAGGCGAATGGGAAATTTCATAGCACATTGACGCCAAAAACAATGGTAATTCTTTACAATTTCTGGAAAATATTTATCACATATTACAATTTAAATCTACTTGTTAAATACAAATACAAATATTTACAACATATGAATATAAATATATGTAACCAGATATCATGATAGCTACTGATCTGTTTTTGCATAATCCCTAATTATTTGTATTAAAATAAGGAAATTGTTAAATAAATTAACAAATTGTAATTTACAAACTATAAATATCCAAGGCTAAACAATAGTTATATAGTAAATTAACCAAAATATATATACATGATATAAAAATACTCATTAAATAACAATAGTAATTTACGGTGTGTAACCATTATAAGGCTAGGCTGGCTGGCATTACGTAGATATTATCCAACAGTAGGATAGTGAGACGATATAGAGATTACATGCACTTAAGAGATTATTCATGTAAACCTACTGAACATGTATGATAAGGCATTGACCATGAATATCTATTAGAGGAGATATGTTGGTCATGTTCTCTGCACTTTACTGTTGATATGGCTGTAAATAACAAGCTTGTCTGTGGTTACGACTGACTATTGCTTTGCTGTTAATCAGTGTTTACAATCAAGCCTGTGTTAAGCTTACCTTTAATACTGGCTCATCTACTAAGTGTAATAAACAAGTAAAACCGCTAAAAGCTTCTACAATAGAAATATTTACGTCAATAACCAACAAAATCATTATAAATAATGAACCAATAAAACATATTTTATCGCATGATATGTTTTTGAATAATTGTGTACGTGGTTAAAGTTAAATTTTAGATCTGCAACAAAGAGATAAGTGCTGTAATCTGCTGCCCTTTTGGGTAATATATAGATTATTATACTGGGGTGCACATTTTATTAAATGTTTTTTTGAAAAGACACCTTTTGTATAAGGGTAAACAAGTGTTATAAACTTTTATTTCTTTTATAATGCATAAAAGTGTTACGAGAAAAGTTATATTCTATTATGTGATATATATGAATAAATTTTTTTTAATTTTTAAAAATATTACTTTTGTTAATGGTTAAATTAACAACGATTTTAAGATGCTGTAAAAGTTATGTTATATTTGAACTTTAAATAATTAAAATTAATACATTATTAATTAGAGAGAGAGAGAGAGAGAGAGAGAGAGAGAGAGAGAGAGAGAGAGAGAGAGAGAGAGAGAGAGAGAGAGAGAGAGAGAGAGAGAGAGAGAATTGATATTGTTGAATTATTTAATATTTTCTATTCATATTATAACTAATATATCATATCAGTTGCGTGAAAATATTAATATGGATAATGTTATTAGGAAAATGTGTTAAAATCTAATAATTGTGCAACTCAATTTATTTATCATGCTATTTTCTCGTTTAATTTTTTGTTACAATTAATAAAATTTTCGCCGAAAATAAGCCAAATCCTATGAGGTGACTTAAATTCAAAACTTTAACTCGATGTTGGTTATATGTATATACATAAGCTTTATTTATTTATATATAGATATATATATACATATACATATATACACATATAATGATATATATATATATATATATATATATATATATACATATACATATATACACATATAATGATATATATATATATATCTATATATAAATAAATAAAGATTATGTCACATTTTTACTCTTTATGTTATTTATAGAACAAGATATCATGTATAGATTCTGTTAGAGATGTTATTAACCCCCAGCATTGGCAAACTCACACAGGATATTAGTGTTACTTTATTTTTACTAGGTTCACATGTCTGTGAACAAAATTGTATAACCTGCATTTTAAATTCGTTAAATTTGTATTCCATTTAGGTACAATCAATATGATAACAAATTATTCTTCGGTTAAGGCCTGATGTGGCCTGTAACAAGGGAACAAATGAGTAATTATCAAACAACGGCCCGAAGTGTGACGGTGGCAGCTATTTTGTGAGGAGTGTTCATTGATTTACTACTAGGTGAATGTCTATCAGAATGTTGTTTTGTAGTAAATTAAAATGTTTACTTTTTTGTACATTTTTTTATACTAATTACCTACTAGAAGGTATATTTTTAAATTATTTTAATATTAACTTAGATGTGTTTCTACGTTTAAAAAGCATACATGTTATTAATATGTACAACTATAGAGGTTTTGAGTCGTTAATTATTCTAGGCAATTAGGCAGCAGTTAATTTTGTCAAACCAGATATTATTTAGGAATGTGTTGCTAGGATAAAATTACATTTCTCTGGACTTTAAGTTTGGTAATTTTAATAGGAACAGTTTAACTATTACAGTATTAGCCGTAATAAACATTACTGAGGCTGAAAAAGCTGTAGTTGTCTTCTTCATCAGCTGATTCAATTTTTCGATTGTTGCCACGTCTCCGTGTCCGATTCTGCATATAACTTGAGAGAAGACTGTCACAGGAGGAGCAGTGTATCATATGTTCAGTATAGTTTTTATATACATATTGTATATAATGTTCATCTTAAGATTTGTTAAATATGGTTCTTTGATAATCTAGCATTGGTACGAGTTTATCCCTTACATTTATTAAATCATGTAATAATCATAAATATATTAATGAATTTTTATAATAATCGAGCAATTCATTTTTAAGTTTTTTTTTTTTTTTTTTTTTCTCAAGGTACCTAATCGATTTGTATAGTTTATTTACTATTTTTTTATTATTTTTATGGAAGTCCCATATTCCGCTTTTATTCTTATTTCTTCTGTCCTCATAGGCTGCTGAACCGTGTGAGGTTATTATTAAACAGAATAAAGAGGAAATTCGGTGCAGTAAAATGACACTGTACTGTGACCCTCTCTATGGTTCATACACAATTTATTAGTTTATTTTTTCTAATGAAATGACGTATTAAAAACGGTGTTTTGTTAGCGAACATAGAAGATTTCTGTTTAACATTTCTCAATATCAAAAATATAATAATGATTCAATGTTTAGTACAACATAATATAGTTGATTCTTAGAAAAGTAAGCCCATACCTTATTTAAATTTAATGTTTCTATTTATATTAACGACATTTAGTATTTCTGAGCTACTTTAATTTGAATACTTCATTTAAATCTCATTCAAAATACAATGATGTTAAAATAAATTAAAATAAAAGTATCTATTTTTGTTTCTTCTCATTAGAGTAAAAAGATGTCACTATGACGACGCTCTTTCTTCCTTTTAAACATGTGTCATATTAGTATTTGTTTCCTGTCGACAAGAGTAAATTCATTATTTAGTTAAATGTCTAAAAATATTTTTAAACTTACCGGTTTAAAGAATGAACATAGATATGGAATTTTCTCTGCATATTTTACATTATCTTATCAAACAAAAAACTAGTGTATACAAAAAATATGTATATTTGTAAGACTTCATAATTGGGATAGATTTGTCATGAACCTAACATTTACATTATTGCCCAACGCATTCACGATATTTTAAGTAAATAATCTTCTGTTTCTCATGAGATTCAAAATTGGGTTGTAGTATATAGTGTTTTAAAGCAAATATCTTAAAATATCCTAAATGATAATTAAACGTAGCAGAATTAATGAAATAAGAAAAATGTTGTTTCATATAGTGCAAAAGTTTTGACCAAAACTCAAAACCAACAAATTAATACCACAGCTAATATTGAACCAAAATGAGAAAAATATAATTGAATGGCCAATACATTTATAAGAAATTACAGTGGTTGAGTAGTCCCCCAAAATATTATCTTACATTTTAAGCATAAAAACCTGAATTCATTTTATTCCCCTTATAACTTACCCATAAAATATTCATTAAATGACCTGTTCGTAAAAAATTATTAAGATAATTCAAAAATAAGGAATACATTTTTTAAGACGTGTTATCTTGCTAATAAAAAGATTTAATCTTCACAATTCTATCACTAATACATCACGTACTATAGAACTTTTAAAATGAAAAGCCTTTTTGTCAAGAAGACGAATATATATCTGCAATGCCCGCAAAAAACTCTTGTTACCTTTACAGTTTTTTCCATCCAAAAAAACAAACGGTTTAATTAATTATACTATTCTTACATTGTTATTAATAGCAATATTTGACCGGTTAGAATGATATTGCATGGTTTAAACAAGTTTTTTAAGCTTATTTCACAAGTAAAATGTCGATTATATGAAGGCTTTGTATGAAAATAATTTGATAAACGGGAATTAGGACGGCATGCTATGTTCAAGCCCGATTTGACTGTGTTAAAGTGCAAGGTCAAATCGTTAGCCTTATAGGACCTAAAGACAATATCATAATTAAAGAAAGCTAGACAGAATGTACATTCCGCAAGCCCTATAAGTATTAGAGTGCCTCTAAATACTACTCTCGGTTAAATTCTAAGTAAATCTTCACGCTTCCATCAAATCGATATTTCCCTTGTGAAAATAAAGTTTCTTGCAAATATTTACTCAACTCGAGTTTCATCATCACGATAGGAATGAGATGCACCATCATCATACTAGATATTTCTCATGTAGAAATAAGAAGAAATGCAAAACATTAAACATAAGACGAAATTGAATATATCAAGTCCCTAACTCAAATTATACTCGAAACATTGTTAGGACACAAAAAAAACATTCTTACACCGATTAATTATGCACAGTCAACTGTATCTTTACCTTTGGGACACTTTTCCCTTATTGAATAGTTATGTTCAGTTTCTTTTTATTATGTTTAAGAACATACGGTGAAATCAATAAACATTACACAAACCAAAGTGGGCACTAAACTTTCAACAACAACATGTAGATAACCCGTGTGTTGCGGTCAGATACATTTGCCATTGTTGTTGAAATTCAACTGCTGTGGTTTGTTTGGTCGACGTTATTCAACTCTCATGGCTGTCTAACATACCACACACTTCTTTATTTACCGCAATTCACCACAAGATTAGGTCCATCGTAAAACTTCAAATATTTATATACTCTACTAAACGAATTTTAATTTTGTTTTAAATCTGTAATTAATAAAATATTTTTAACTGTTGTGCTCGATACAGAACTGACTAATTTTACATTATCTGATATCCTCAATAGTAAACAATGGTATTTGAAATTCAATTGAAAATAAAGTATTTTACGGTAAAACCTTAATGATAAAACTTTATATATTCATTTTACAACATATATCTTGACATAAAGTAAACTTTTGTACCTTTAATTGCCAGAGAAAGTGCTAAAAAAGAAAAGTACTTTTCTATAGCATATTCGAGTAAAAGGCAGTCAACATTATTTATCAGATCAAAAATGTAATTTCACTCCACGTACTCTCCTCCTGGAGCATTCACCTTTGGATAATTTCTAATTTCTAATAGAACCTCAATTTGTAACGGCAAAATCTTATAGAACTTTTATCTGGGTAACCCTCAGGATGTCTGGGAGTGGCACACAACTAAACAAATGTATCAAATATTGGGATAAGCGTTGAATTATATGTAAACATATTGATACGTTTAGTATTCTTAAAATATGACGGAGTCAATGTAGTTCTCTTAGTTTTGCTGATATAGGCATAAGAGAATCTCTTACGTACTACATTTACTCGAAGTGAATGTAACAGACGTACCTTCCCCATGTTCCAATGTGACGTGGCTAAGATATAACTATCTATTTCTGTAATCCTATAACTCCGGATGCAAATGTTATTTTTAAACTAAACAATGAGTCTTGAAATATACTTCTGGTCCTAAGAGAAAATGTGTTTTAATTAGATCTGCTTACCTTTTATGGATTCTGAAGGAGTATAAATAGTTTTATTTGGATTTCCATCCATATCTGACCTGAGTTATAGTCTACAGTAGGTCTACAAGATTATATTATAAATCTCCCTCATATATTTAAACCAGTAACCTTAATATCAAAGATAATCTTTCAACTTATATAAATTATGTGTGAAAAAAAGGGGAATTATTACAAACTGCGGTATATGTTTATACACTATCACTATCAATATTTCAAATATTAAATGGAATTTCGAAAAAACGCATTTAAAAATGTGGATTTGGGCACTAAAAGAGTAGAATTATCCGCAGCAACATCTAGTCTGACATAAAACACAATGCCCCTCGCACTTTTTTGTGCGATACATTCACAAACAGCTCATCTGAATTATTAATTACAATAAAATACTTCAAAACTATCCTAAATAGTTTTTTATCTATATATGACACTCCTTTTGAGGCAATGAACTCCTCCCAATAAATTAAAATATCGGAAATATTTACTTTACTTTCCGATTATAGGCCTTTTAATTCATATCTTCCATAAAATTTCGTTTCTATAAAAGAACAACCAGACTTGTCACATATGTAGTGTTTATTTGGTAAAATAGATAAGTGAATTGGTTATGATAGGAAAATAGAGATGAAGTGACTTTATTTGTAACATATAAATTAGCAATATGCATGTTGAAAATAACGTTTCAGAATTATAAAACTCATCTTAGAAGCAAATATTAGTCTATATAATTCGTTACGCCTTTGTGTTTTAGCATATATTTCCTTCTGTTATTGGTCCGACAGGGCCATATTGAATTCATGTCATTGTTCAATCTCGAGCCTCGTTATTGTCCGACCGTGTATGCAATAACATTACAGACTGTTTCTGAAGCCTCCGAAATTTGTACGTAGTTCCATTTTGCCGCCGATTTAAACCATAACCCTTATATGTCAAAAGTTATTAGGTTTTTTATTAAATTAAAACTCCATTATGTTATGTGCAATAAGCTTTTATAGTTTTAAACAAACTTATGGTTTAAACATTTCGTAAGTGTTATTTCACATTTATTGATTCATTATTACGCTTAAACATAGTTTCAAGTTAAAGTTCAACTGAATTAAAATTAAAGTTTCCTCTTTCTGTAGTAATTTTCTCAATTTACTAGCACTATTATGCTGTGTATCTTTCCATAATTAATTAGCCCCTCACCTTCTAAGATGTGTGTCAGATAAATGATATATAATAATATGTATTACATGTAATTACATATAATATAATTAATTAGTTATTCGTGGCTGAATTATTACGAGAGAATAATGAATTAAATTTCAAATACAAACTGAATAAATGTTATAAGACTTTTATTTAACGTAAAATTGTTTTCTTTATAAGAGTTAATATGTGCAACGGCCAATTCGTTCTTATTAGCAGTAGAAATAAAGCTCAAAATGGACGAAAGCCTGTAAAGTAAGCTAAAATCAACTTTTCAGAACTAATAGTCGGTATTTTGTGTGAGATTAGACACAGGAAATTACGCTCTTTCCCAGATTAAAACTACTTAGAGGAATATATTGCATAATTGTACAGGCTGAGACTCTCAGCCGACTTTTTACCTTTTTGGCTAATTACATTGCTGGACTATCCTGATCTTAATTATTATTCTTTCTTATTATTTTGAAGCTGTGATGTTGATTTGTGATCTAAAATTGCTATCATTTATGTTTTCATTTATTTATTTATTGAGTTTCGTTTTTACCGTATTTTTTAGTGATCCAGGGGGACCACGTAACCTCTATTCTTCCCATGTTAATTTTGCCAACTTTATGTACCTTTTTCTCAAAAACTATAAAAAATGTGTGCTTGAAATTTTTACCCTATGTACTATACACCTTTTTGTACACATTTATAACTTTTTGTAATAATTGGTTCATAGTAGGAGTTTTGTTTAATTTTTTTTGTAAGTGTAAACAAAATTATTTAAAAAAATATGTTTTAATTTTGTAAAAAAATGCTTAGATATAATTTACAACAACCAAAAGTTATAAAAATGTAGAAGGCTATAAGACAAACACAACAAAAAAAACTGTATCTTGATATCTTGTATGGTTGCTGAGAAAAAGGTACATACATAATAAAAAAAGTAAACTTTCGGAAAAACGCAAAATAAAGAAAACAAAGAGAACTTTTGACATTACCTATTTATTTAATACGATCCAGATGCATGTGATGGTTGGTCTGGCCCCTCTTCCTCAGCATACAACTCCTCCAGTTTCTTTTTAGATAGTTGTTTTGACTGTCTGGCTTTTTTTTGAATTTCTGCATTTAGTCGATCCGCTCTCCATATGCGCTGGTCATCAAAGGTTTTGAATACCTTTGCAGAGTGTTTTCCAACTTGAAGGCCCAAATTATTCAGAACCAATCACTTGCTGATGTTTCCTTTGTTGAAGGCACTAACTGCATCATAAGCTCCCAGTTGAAGTGTTTTTTAGTTGAACAAATGTATTCTTCGGAATTCGGTTCCATACTACATTGTTGAAGGATTCATTGGGGTTCTGGCTTTTTCCATGCAAGCATTTCTTTAGTAAATCAGGTGCAGCTAGATCCTTGTATATAGGCTTTACAACCTCCATGGTAGCTTCAGGCAGATGAAAATGTGAAGTATGGTCATATTTTTCTTTATTTTGCTGATATTTACACCATGATGATTCTCCTTTAGGACACAGCCCATGGCTTGGTTTATCGTTACATGATATCACATGGAAAAAGCCAGCCCATATTTCCTGCTTCATATCTTCTAAAGTTTTGTTAGTGTTCCTTATTATAGCAAGGCCATAAAAGGTTTGTAATTTGGTAACGGCAACATTGGTTAGGCGGCCACGACCAGATATTGTCTTATTATCTTATTGTAAAATGTAAATAATGTAATTGCAATATGTGATCAGCTGTGCAGACGACCAATAGTGAATGTCAGTATTTTTTTATATGACAAACTACACCAAAGACTAACAAATCTAAAGGCATAGAGATGTATCTTGATTATAATATATCTCACTATAACAAACACACAACTTTGCTGCTCACGACTAGTCCATGAGGAAAATTTCTCAGTGTATAGCAAACTTCAAAAAATTGTTTCAAACATTTATACTTATCATATTTTTATAATTTATACATCATTTTAAACAGGAAAAAGAGTAGAATTATTTTAAATTATAACCTGAAAATTGACAATTTTTCGATTTTTTGGTTACACGGTTCCCTTAAGATTTTGGAACTTGCTATTTTCTATTTAAAATAATGTTTCTCAGTCAATGAATTATATCCTTAGCTACTAAAAATTAAATGTTACTTTTCCAATAAGAATTTTACAATCATCAATAAAACTATTTTTTACAAAGTTAAAAATGTAATACTTGACTCACATTTCACTATACATATTTAATTAGTAAAATTAAAGTAATAATACGTTGTTAATTCTATTAATATCTGCACCTTAAAAATTTAATATTTTTCTGTTAATTTGTAATTTAATCGCAAATATATCTAACTGTCAATCTTAAGTACCAGAATTTAGTCAAGTGCGCTGTCAAGTGAAAGGCCTGGCCATTGAATGTCACACTGAGTTGCGTGTTCTGTGAGATTGGTTTGGCTTTTCATTGCTGAAACTGAATAGGCCATTGAGGGTTGAGTCTATAAAATACAACATTCTTCACAGAAACGTATACTTCAGCGGATGAAAAAATATTATCGTTATTTTTATTATAGGATTAAATAAACTTTCAAATGATCTGAAACAATGTAAAAAGTTAGAGTTTTAAAATGTGTCACTTTGTTAGGCAACTAGGCCTACAAGTGAAATAATTCATTCTCTGCATATAAAATTCACAGCTTTTATTGGCACTTATAGTTCAGGTAGTACAGAACGGCTGTTTGAGTTCACTAATATTTGAAAAAAAAACACCTCCAAGATGGACATAAAAATTCTAAAATGTTAAACTATGGACTAAGTGTGAGTTTTTAAACTTAAATATCGTAAATGTATATATAATATATATATATATATATATATATATATATATATATATTTAAGATTTAAGTAAAGGTTACTATTGATATCTAAGTGTCGATTGTAATAAAAACTATTTATTATACATTTACTTGAAAAACATATATTTGGTTCAAATGAGGAAATTAAATCAATGCAATATTAAAGTTCATTATTTAGCGTCTAGGCCTCAAAATATTAATAAAATTGACTCAGACCTACTATAGAAATCACTAAAATTACCTTATAGATATAATGTTAATGCATAAATATTTGTCCGAAAATGTTAAGACGTTGGTTGTACTGATGCATGGTGACTAGCAACATTAAACGTTTGCCAAACATTTATAAAAAAAATTAAATGGCAAACTTCTCCATTAGAGAAAGTTTAAAGCTATACAATTAAACCACCCCGAATCTGTCCCGAAAGAATTTTCCAATAGGTTACCACAAAGCAATAAATTATTTACTTTTCTGTAATAAAACATTAATAACTCTATAAATTTTATTATTATGAAAGTAAATAGCATGTTGAGTTCATATTCTTATTTTAATCCTTAAGAGTTACTAATACCACTTCACTGGAGTTTAAAATGGTACGCATTAAGGATTCCGTAAATTTCGTTTTTGTAAGTAATTTAATGCGTCCAGTCACTAGATAGTTACGAATTTTAAAACACATTTAAAGTGTTTTTATCACATTCTACAATAGTAAACTAACTTATTCATTTAGATTCATAAAATTACTTAATTTTCGTCAACACGAACATTCTGAGAGCGCTCTCCCGTTTTTATCCAGAAGAGAAAGTGACTGACTAATAAATTACTCAAAATTTTAATGATACATTTGATATATTGCAATAAATTCCCCTATATATTGAAATAACCATACAAACATTTTCATATGTCATATCATCATCTTCATATATGCGCAGTCATATTGGTTAATGTACTTTTTACTTATGATAATTACTTCGGATTCTAAAAAGCCTGTTATTAAGTCATTGCTGGGTAAATTAAAGTCATATCTGAATATAAGGATAGCGCCTGATGAATATTAGGATGAATATTTATCTCGATAAATTACATTTTTTGTTACATTTATACAAAACAATTATACTTATTTTAACGATGCTGGAAAACATTCACAACTTAGCAGTAGTATAATCCATATAAATCTATGTTTTAATATATTCGAAAATTTATAGCTTCTAAATATTATTCACATTCTTAATTTAAGTATATCAGAAACAAAGAAACTTCACAAAAAAGTCAAACTCATACTTCAAGCAGTCTATAATATTCACTGAGCATACATCCATACACTCGAACCTAACAAGCGAATCCAAGCCTTTATGGATACATAAAAGATTGGTGTACTGTTCAACAATACGGACAAAACGGACATCGCTGAGGTTGCATTAATAACTACCAATCTATAACTCATTGAAATAATGAGATGTTATGTGGGCAAACAGACAGAGAGACAATCATGTATAATAAATTTACATAATAATTTCGCTCAGCCCAAATTACATGGTTTGTCAAGCACAATTATGAAAAACATACGTTTATATGTAGAAATAAAATCCTGATGTTTTTAATTTTTAAAATCTACTAATGAAATCTTTCTCGTGTTACCTAGCAACACGATATATTCCAATTTTTGTTCGTTAGGTCAGGTTTCTGATAGTTAAGTTCAAATAATAAATCTTTCCGTGAGCTAGGGGGCCTAGTACGTCACAATAGTACTCTAAAATGAAATCTTGTCTCAGAATTTTAACATTAAATTTCCACCATATTATTTTTATGTTACCTTATGAGATGGGTAAATATGAAAATCCTATTCCACCCTTTATAAATGTATGAATTCCACTATTTTCCCGTAGCGATTGTGGTTAGCCGTAAGAACTATTTAAGAATATTTGTGAATGCCCCCACTATAACCCATGGAGTTTTAATGAGGGAATGAGTGAATTTGAATGAACGCAAAATTTCTAATCTGTAGGTTATTTAGTTTTCGAGTTATAGTGAGTAGAGCTAGTTTATGAAGTGATATTGAACAATCTCATAAATTACAAGATGTATGCTATTTTATACAACATCCCATATATTCTCTACATACGCTAGAACTTAAGCAAGAGAAGAATGGTTCGTACAAAGTTTTGGTCACAGGTCTCTCCAGTCCATCGGTCCAATCCATCTGGTGGATTTGCTAAATTTGTTACTGCTTTTCCGTTCCTTAGCCCTACTTGTAACGCGTTTACCAAAGCTACTTTAAGTATAATATAAACTGTATTTTAATGCAATAAAATTTCTTTTTTATGTTTAGGTTATGACTAATTTGACAGCTCTAGATTAAATTTAATACCATTTATAATGTAACTCAGTAAAACTACACTTGTATATTAAGTGTATGAGTTATTTGACAATGCTAGAATGAGTATAATATAAATGTTGCAGTAACGCAGTAAAACTACACTTTATGACAAGTGTATAAATTATTTGACAACGCTAGATTGAGTACAACATATAATTTACTGCAACGTATTTAAACAACACTTTGTGTTTGTCACTTATTTGAAAACTCTATATTTAATTAGAGATAATTTTAAATTTTTCTGTACCGTATATGATTTATTTCTCAAAGCTATATTGAATATAAGGTTAAATTAAATACACGTTACAAAATATTAAAATTGAATTTAATATTCTCAATTTATTACATATGACACCTGGTTATATCTCCGTTTTTAGGGACCTACAGAAATGAATTTTATCAAATAACTATCGGTAAGAAATACTAGAAAAATTATTAATATTCAGCAATCGCAAAATCTACCTACTTTTTCTCATTGATGCAAGTGATCTAGTTTAATTGTTGCCTTACAATAAGTATCACATTGCCTACAATAATATGTTATTGAGGTGTTCAAAAGTACTGTCACACGCCGTAAATCAAAATACCCAAATTAAATAACTTCAAAATTGCTCCTATTGTATAAGTATTAATTTTTAACCATATTTTTTAAATTAATACTTTATTTTGATATATACAATATTCTTATATGAACTAACGTACCCATCTTGGCAGCTAAAATATTATATATATTTATATATAATCTTAGAAAGTAATATGTAATTGTCTGATTAAATAATAACTAGGATGAATACGACTTAACCTAACGTAAAAGAATTAGGAAAATAAAAGTATATATTAAAAAAAAAAACTATTGTATGTATAGTTTATGTATTAAAAATCATACTTGTTTGTGATTATGATAAATTTATTCCATTTATGTAATTGCATAGTCTTATGTGTATATGATCTTAATAGGATAAAAAATACTTATAATACAGTATATCATTGATTTCTAATTCCAAGTAATAAATTCAGATAGATGTAAATGGATGTGCTCATAGGAGCCATATACGGTTTTATTCAGAGCAAAACACGGTTCTATTAAGTGTGACATCTCCATTATTCCATCCATCAGCTGTCAAGCATATGTCGGTTTTGTTTATTATAAATTACTTTATTCAACACCAATATTTCTGTGACTATTCTATTAGATTTATTAATTGAAACTTGTGAATATATTAAAGCCTAATATCCTTATTATTATTTATGAAAATATTTATTTTGAATGATTGACTAAATGGAAATATGGTCGTGTTATTAAAATGGTATAATACATTCCTGGGCGTCAATATAAAAGTAATTGTATGCAGTAATAAAAATTTAGTTTCCAATTTATCCTATTAATGTCTGACATATTAAGAACATAAACTACATTTAAGTATTTCAATATATGTTTATTACCTTGATTTAAAGGTTAACATTTTGCATGTAAAATTTAGTACATTAAACTTTATACGGGTAATATTGGGATGAAAAAAAACTCAAAAACAATTAGTTTCATCTGTGTGAAATAGTCGATTTTACTACTAGCTTCATTATTTTTGACATAATTACAATGTTAGTTGAATATTTTATTATTAAATACCGGTTGTATATAAACAATATCGATTTGGGGAAAATATAATATCATACCCGATTTATTTGTTTAATATCTTATTTTATTCTATAATATCTTATAAATACGCTGAATATAGCTGTCAGCCCTAATCTGTCTTCAGTGTTCCCCATTTATTAAACAGGCTCTAATTCGAGTCATCTTGAAAAACTGGAAAAGATAGTCTAACAAATATTATCTGATTATGTTAGTTGTTGTGCGTTATACCTGGAATGGTACTAAAATGTAAAATTTCATTTATTGAATACATTTATTCCTAGAAAAGCGTTGTAATATTCATAATTAAATGGTACTTTTGTGTTCGGTTACTGTAATTCAGTCCATTAATCGGACAGCATAAATTGTGTTGTTCACTTCTTTTAATTTTGTAAAAGTTATGAACAATATCTATACTTGCTGAAACTTACGTTTGTAACTAAACTATTTATACATGCAATGAGTACACATTCACATTTACGTTACTTTATATTTAGGACTTAGAGTCTTTAAAATTGTGATATCCTATGGAAGTTTCTTTGCTTGAACATAATTTGAGTTGCACACATAAAAATATAATAAGATTTGAGACGTAGTATACTAAGTACAAATTAGTTTAATATCCCCCAATAGTTGTTTGCGTTTAAAATTATCGCAATTTTAAACGCTTATATATTTATATGTCTACCACACTTATAGTCCACATTTTGAAAGCATATAGTAGACTTCACAGCAGCCACACTTATCTAAGCTTTTTATTCTACCAATATTGAGATCTAATATTCAGATAATAAGATTTGAAGTTTTAGGAAATATACATATCACATTGTAAATTATAGTAACTATTAAGTATGCAGTACTAATAGCAGACAACAAATACAAAGTTATTACGTAACTTTTAATACCATGTATACAACATTTTTGTTTTAAAAATATAAAGTTATATAAATAAATTATATTTTGCGGAATGCTTCCTTTAAATGATTAGGTATTTATGAAATAACATTTTCATTGTTATTATAAATAACAATAATTTTCCCAAAGGTTATTGTTATATCTAACAGCAGCTATCCGCGTGCATATATGCGATTTCCTATTGATTAATGCCAATTTTTTACAAAACATATTAATTTAATAACTTCCGACAATAAGTATTGGTGGCGAG
The DNA here is from genome assembly GCF_021130785.1 of Homalodisca vitripennis. Classification (NCBI taxonomy): domain Eukaryota; kingdom Metazoa; phylum Arthropoda; class Insecta; order Hemiptera; family Cicadellidae; genus Homalodisca; species Homalodisca vitripennis. The sequence continues at coordinate 75,241,145 of NC_060214.1, read as the reverse complement.
AGAAAAGAAGAAACCTGACCCGTGCCGGCGCATAGCTGTATACTAGTGTGTTGCTGCGCAGTAATTTCAGGCGCTTCGCCCCACAGCCAACCTTGCGAATTGTTTATCCTAGCAATGGACTTATTTGTTTTCAGTAATATGGCATTCCTGCAGAGTGTGACTCATCTTAGACGCGCCCATTATTTCAGTCTGTCAAAATTATTGTGACCACGTGCAGCACATTGAACAGGAGTACTGGGAGAAGGACGGCATGACGGAAGACGCAATAGATGAGTTCTTCATACGACTAGGCGAAGATGACGATGATAGTTCCAGCTCTGACAGTTCGGATGACACTAGTGACCCTGAGTCTGATGAAGAATTAGCAGTACCATTGCCGATGGACACTGATAGAAGTACAGAGAACAAAATATTTTCTAAATGAATGTGAACACACTTGTTTAACTTTAAATGTAAAATAAAAAACAAAAAATACTAATGTTAATTTCTACATTACTAACAGTAAGTTTTGTTTTATGTTATCCTCCGAACATGCTTACCATTGGAGGATTAAACTGTGTTCTCTCGGTTTCATATTCAAACAATTTACAACTTTAGCAAAATGTAATTATTTTCTTTGGACGTGGTATTTGTAAAGCTGTTGAAGCAAATTTGTTTTATCCAATTACAAATGTTCCTATTTTTTTGCGTAAGAGGTTTTTTGTTTACTGTATATTCAATATTGTGTTAGTCAGTAAGGTATCAATGTTAAATTTTATATACATAAAAGCACTAAATTTACATTATACATATATGAACATTAGTAATTGTTATCTTAACAATAAAAAAATCTTCAATTTCAGCAATTCATTCCTTTAATTATTGTTTTTTTACAACCACTGTAGAGCGTAATTATTAGAATTTATTACAAACATAAACTTTGCTCAATTTTAATTGATAAAAACAGTACCGTCATTTAAATTATCTTATAAAACATAACAATTACGCCGCAAATCAATCAAAACAGTGAAACAATAATAGAATTACGAAACAAGGCGCGGCAACATACTAGTAGTAGCGCCTGCAATTTTCAGATAGGCCAGAATCCAGGTATTTTCTTTTCTCTCGCCATCAGTAATGGCCGCTAAAATTTATTTTACTCTCTTAAAAAATTTCAGGATATTGTACTTTAAGTTTAAGGAGCAATATATTCAGACTATGAATTTGGGGAGTGGATGAGATTTTTATGAGTAGTAATAAACGTCTCTACGTGCGGCATTGCATAATACTTTAAGGAATAGCTCCAAAATTTTCATTAACATTTTTGCCAATACTTTAGGCCAGTTTGATTCAGTTCTATAATAGTTTTAATTAGCAAATAAACATGTTTTAAGATATATATATATATTATATCTCAGTTCATTTTAAAGTTGTTTAGAATTTAAACAGCATTTCGATTGGGTCTTATTTTACGTTTAGAGAAACGAAAAGATACTTATGATTCAAAACTATTTTATTTTACATACACAATAACATTTTTCTTGTTGCTCTTCACTAAAAATAAAAATATTCAATTCGAGGGAATACCAGAGCTACGTTGGTAAAAAAGTGTCAACTTTTGGCACCTGAAGAATAGGTGGTAAAATTTTATCCCAGTACCCAATTAGAATTTTCATTGTTTCTCCGATTAAAAATATTTAAAACGTACTTCTTGCCATTATTACATCTGAAACATATGAAAAAGGTTTTCTGAAACGTCTACTTCAGCCAAAAATTGTAATATACTTTCGGTCTAAGGTATATCCTTGTTGACGTCTGGCTCAATCGAAAAAAATATATACATGAATAGGTTTGCAAAGTTTATAGTCATATGACAGTCTTTGGTAGAGCTGTTTAGATGCTGCCAAAACGGCTCAGGATATAGGTTAATTCTGGTATTAATTTATTTGTATGTTATATTAATGTAATAATCGGAGTTATGATTTTTGTAACGTCAGATGACAGTTTTGGAAATTATTTATTACGTTTGATTCACGGTGTTGTAAACCCCGTTTTTATGTGACGTACTTGATATTGGTTCCGGCTTCCTATTTGCTTTTCTCTCTGCAGGTGCACCAGGAGAATATCTGAGCAACTGCAAAAACTGTAACTTTTATAGTTAAATATTCCATATATTTTACTTATGATATTTATCCGTTGATTTATATTTAGTTTTTCTTGTAATAATCTTACCATTGTATATCTCATATGTGTTAATTTGTTAAATAACCTATTGTCCACCCATCTAAAAGTAATTTTTTACAATATATGTTTATTAATTTCTCTCTTAACACTAGCACACTTGTTTTGTCGTGCGTTAGGGGCCTTATTGTTCTAGAAATTGAATGCATTTTGTCAAGCTAAGCTTTGTAATTTCTTACATTTTTTTTGCTCTATAATCAATAACACTTATTTTTAACTAAACTAGTTTTGTTATGCAGGATAATCAGTTTTAAGACTATACTTTTAGTGTGATAAATTTAGTAAAAAAAAATATATTTTTGTGGTTCCTTACCTTTATTATATGTATTTTGGCCCTTAACCAATTTTATTTACACAATTTTCCACGTAAAATTTAATAACTAAGCCTACCAGGCTTTTTTTATACAGTATTATAGTTTTTAGGGTTCCTTCGGCCACCCCACACTTCCGGTACATGCCAACTTAAACAAGTTTTCTCCCTGGAGATGGACTTTCACTAACATGAACGTTGCGGTAAGTTGAAAAACTATCTAGACCCCTCTGGCTCTATTAGGACTCGATTACTTTGTTGTTACCTGTGATCTTTGTGATAGCATTAACCCATAATAGCTCAAATATAAACCACGAAATTAGTTTTATAATTCTATCCTCCCACCAAAATTATGTAACTTATTTATCTTTGTAGCTTAAGTGGAGGTTTTTAACAAATTGTATTTATATATCCGTCGTATGTCCATTGTTATAGTTGGTTTAAGTTATCTTGTCCATCTTCACCATTTCTTGATGGATAAACAAATTGTATATAATAAGTTATGAATCCCAATATTCCTTTTTCATGTAATAGTTATATTTTGTCTCTAGTCACTTTAGAGGTTTTATAAGTAGTTAGATTGCCGATTTTCTAATTTGTTATAATTTGCTCGTTAACTTGCCTTTGGGTACAAACGCATATTTACATTTAAATTTGTCATGTATTAACTAAATATACTGTCGTTTCCACTAATAGGGTTATTACTAGTAAACTATGTAGTACTGCCTATTTTTATAGGTTTTTTATCATAGCATAAATTAGTTTGTAATACTGAGATGTAAGCCAGAATTATATTTATAAAAATAAAAAATATGGGATTTAATTGAAAATAAAAACTATAAAAAAAACTGTTAATAAATTTATTACTAACTTACATTATAACTATTTATTTTATAAATACAATAAAATAAAAATAGATGTACTCATTAATGTTTTCACTAGTGTCACCTGGACTATTATGAAAATCTAGGACTCCTATTTACAAAGATATATTAGTTTCATTGATTAGAACTGGAAATACAACATTGGGTGTAACAATTACATCGGTTTTGCTCTATGTTGTTGTATACACACATTTTTCAATATCGAGGACTGTGTTGATACGTAAGTCTACCTTGCCTTGTCGTGATTAAGAAACAAATATAAATAAAATAAAATGCAGATTTATGAGAGTTGAAGTTAGGATCGTTAAACCAACTCTTCCACGTAATATGTATGTCTCTGTCATTTTTATAAATATCTTATAACAATCTTTTGAGAGTGTAGTTAATTTATTTTCTGTGAAAATTTAAAAATAAATGTCATATCTTTGTATCCTAATATTCATAAGGTAACAATAAGTTACACCAAGTGTCGCATAACAGGTTTTATTGTGGCTGTAACATTTTGAGTCTATAGCTACACGTGTTATAATGTCACCTATTGAATTTCAAATGATTATACTCAAAATGTCGAAATTTTATCTGTTCTGTGATTTTCTTGTTGCTGTGACGGTTACTCATATGAAAAGATTAAGGAAATTTTACGAAATTTACCAATGCTTTGACAAATTTAATGGAGTAACATAAACCATCATACAGTGTGTATAGTCAGACACCGCAAGACAAGCAGGTTAAACAATAATAACCAATATCTGTAGTCTAAGGCTACAAAAAAACATGTGTATAGAAGTATGAATGTATGTGTAAAATCTCAAAATGTATAAAAAGGTACAGATTGAATCCAAGCTGTATAAGCGTTTGAATGGTCTCAATGTATCCAACGTTACGCTGACTGGTTTACATCAAACATCAAGATTACCTATTAACGGTACATAAAGGAAAATATATCTTATATTAAAAGGTAAATTCCAAAAGATGAATTCTTATTATACTGCTTTCTACTTAGCCGTTCCTAACAAATAAGTTCTTAATACAAATTTTGTCTTAATTATTATTAAAGGTTTATTGGCATTTCTTAGAGTAATAAGTATTAAATAATAATTGTAGTAATAATGGATATTACTAAATTTAAAAAATACTTATTCATTAATAACCTTAATATATCCTAACCTCATTACTATACACCTTTTAATAATTGTCATATGCATTCATTATGTCGTATCCAATATATTATTCAATATATTAGATTGGTTAATTAAACCTTAGTACAAATGTAATTTAAAACTTTTCTATATATTTTACTATTTAAGGTATAATGTTGTAACTGTGTTGTTAGCCATGATGTCTTAAATCTAAACTATCCATTGCAATAAAAAATAATCAAAATAATTTAAAAGCAATCATTATATATCGTTTACCCAGCTAACTCCCGAATTATTATAATTATTTCCTACATGTAATTGATATTTCAGACTATAATTTAATTAATTATACTCGTATGGTGTTTATGCAATGCTCTTGAAGTCTAATAGATTAGCACAGTATTTTAAAAACCATAGCACTATTCTTAAAGAGATATCTACTTATCTCTGATTGAGGTGAGTGAGGTTATTCTATCTGTTTTCACCAAAATTATAGATCTATTTTGTCAAAAGGATTAGAAAAATAACAATTTTCACCCTCGTTAAGACTTTCATCTGTATCGTCTAGATTTTCTAAACTTAGCCTTGAAGACATTCTGACCTCTTAAACCTGCCTGGCTAATCAATTTCTAGATATTACATTAGTAGAAATTTTGAAAGTGAAATCTTCGTACTTCTGTAAATTTACATAATCTAAGATTTCAAACGCTTTTGCTTCCCCACAGCTTTAGTCTTCTGACGGAAAGTAGCATACGTATAGAATAAAACGCCTCGGGCCCTGTACACTTCCATCCTTGAGGAGCTCCCTAAAAATCGAAGACACTAAAATTACGCGTAGACAATATCCATGGTTTTACATGCTTGACTATAGAGCACATCATACTCCACAATTTCAATTGTATTTCACTATGTGAATAGTTTTAATAATATTTTATATCCAATTAAATTGCAAAAATTCAAAAAAAATGCCAACTTATTATTATTATTTTATTTTATGAAACGTGTGATGGAAATAACTAAAGATTTCATTATTTTTCTACTAATTCCAATGAACTAAATGTGTATAGTTTTTAATAAAGTAGGCCTACTACGTTTTTATTGGAATTGTTATTCACTGACGATTTTTTTGAATTATCTGCAATGTATTTTTCTAAAAAAAAGTTAAATTGTGTAAATAGTGAAGTATAGGATATTTACACGTATAAAACGTAGAATTAAAATAAAAAAATTACGTTTAAAAATATGTAAGCGAAAAACTTTAAATTGCATTTTTACTTTTTAACTTTGAATGTTTATTTTAATCAAAATGATCACTTATTCCTCAACGTGTGTTTTTTCTAAATAATTTTGGAATTAGGTTTTACCAGCATGTACCCTTATCGTTTTGATCACTTGTGTTATCACTGGGCCACATTTACGTTAGAGTCTGTTTATCGTCCCGTAGTGTTCTAGCAGAGTCAACAGATGCGGCGATGTGTGTTTGTACTTCATTAACAGGATGCGTAAGCGGTGACAGTGTCTACAATAGCCAAACTATGGTTGCGACTGCTGCTCCCAGATAACCTCACGGTTCGCCTACTCACTTCTACAATCAGAACATACCCTGTTTACCGTCCTATAGTGTGGCACGAGAGTCAATAGATGTGGCAATGTGTGTTTGTAATTCATTACCAGGATACGTAAGAGGTGACGGTGGCTACACTAGTCCAAGTGTGGTTATTGCTGCTGCTCCCAGATAACTTCTCACTTCATTGTCCTACGCACTGTCCTAATTAAAGTATTGTTTAGTATTAATCTTCAACTGAGCACGCAAATCTTTTATTTGAATGTTAGTCAAGGTTTTAAATTTTACTATATTATATTAAAGAGATATTAAAATTAATGTAATTATTTATAATAATATAATTAATTTAACCTTTATGTTAGCTAGTTTACAATCTCATATTATCAATTTTAAATCCATCCAGGATATTTTATTATATAATGAAACAGTTTAACTCATCAATACCTTTAGGAATTTTTTATAAGACAAAAAGTATTCGTATTATGTTAACATTATGTTTGTCCATAAGAATTTGCATCGCTAGGAATTGAGCTTTAACAGGAATATACTACTTTTTAATAAACATTGCAAATAGAACACCTTATCTAAGATGAAGGTAATATACAATGATGGTATATTTCACTGTATAGGATAGTTTGGGTTTATTGATAAGGTGGAGGCAATGCCATTGCACAGTCAACGTATTTCGCTTTTTTGGGATAGGAGTTACGAAGCCCATCGCCCTAATCACAATTCCCTCTTCTAATTGCTTTCCGCTTCATTCCAAGAAGGTGCCTACTTTTAAGACTTTAAAAGGCTCCTACAGTATTAGGCCAACAGTTTGGACAGCAATGATGCTGTATTTACCTTCTCGTATTATCTTGGTTTGTAGCCCGCTCTCTTCATATGTAGGCTATCTAGTGAAACACTGTCCCAATACTGCCTGCCATTTTGCTAAAAACGGTTGTTCGGCGAGAGTTGGCCTATGATAATATCGAACGCTCTTCTCCCGTTTTCCCATTGTCTGTATTTTTCTAAGGAAGCTTTTGGTTGGTGACCGTGGGGGTATTACGAGATTTAAAACTTGCCCAACTTGACCAGTTACCGTAAATTTTTTTTTCCTAAAGAGAAACAAACTGCCGTTAAACGTCTGCTCTCTAGCAGCCATCGGGTTATGGTGCGTGTTCCCACTCGTATTCCCTAGTATATTGGCATCTTGATTGTAAGTTAAAGTTAGTGCAATCACTGTGATTTCAGACAAGATTTTAAGGGCTATAAAGACCTACAGGTCAATAAATTCTACAGTTGGGACAACCCATTCTTTCTGGTTACTGTGATTTCTTTGCAAGACGATGATATGTTTGCTAGCCAATATAACCCCAGTCATTTGTGCAGCTGAATTGGGAATTTCACTGCAACTGTACCACCAGTATATTTCTCAAAGCACTGCTTTGGCATTTTTAATATAAATTTCTAAAGGTTGTATACCAAAGAGGTTATGATTAGTTCAGTTATAATAGTTGACGATATCTGTTTAGAATTGAGGCAAACACTATCTCAAAAATATGGAAGCTCATCGTCCCTTTTTTTGCATCTTTGATAATTCAGTGATCTAAATAATTTCAACTAAAATGTCATTTATTTATTATTATTATGACCTATGTTTAATGTGGTTGAGGCAAGAAATAATTTCTGTGAGATCAGTGTTATAAAAAATTTGCTTGAACTCTATTATAATATATTTTTTTTAAGTTATGCAGTAATAAGTTAATGCTCTGCAAAAATAATGATCAAAATTTTAATAATGCATAATGATAAAATCGTAATGTTATATACTATAAAGCTATGATTCACCAACAAGAGCAAAATAAATTGTGTAACACATCTGTTCCCATTTCGGAGTTTATCCCCACTTACAAACGAGTATTAAAATATGGCCTTTGCATAGTAGGGTAACACAGTACCAAACACAATTTGATAAACAATGTGTTGTTGTTTATTATCTGTATATTCCGCAAGAGTAGATAAGAACTAGGTCGGATTTAGTTCTAGATGTGATATAAGTAGTTTTAGACACTGGAAACAGTGTTGTCCCTCAGAAAGCTGTATGTGGACAGGATCTCGTGCCTTGTATTCGAGTTGCGTAGTTGTATTCTGATCTTATAGAACAAGTTCATATTTCTTTGGATGATTTCAACAGAAAATAGTAGGTATCAATTTGTATATAATATATATTAGTGGGAACTTTCTCACGTTACTAATGTAAAACTAATTATAATTTTATATAAGAGCAAATGATAAAATGTAGTTGAATATATTGCAAATTTTGTAAATTGGTTATGTTTTTAATTCTTTGTTTCGGTTCTGTTTCACTGTTTTATGATTTTAATTGATGGAGGGTTCTGAGAACTTGAAAATTAAAAGATTACCACTGGATTTTCTGTTTTGTTTAAACTTGTATCTAATTATAAGAATATGTATATATATATATATATATAATTTCAATAAATTTCAATAAAAAATATATATATATATATATATATATATATATATATATATATATATATATATATATATATATATAGTTGCTGCAATGTATTCCTATGTTATAAACGTAACTTAAGTCTATTGTCGAACGACTTTAAAACCTGTATATAACTGATTGATTATTCCAATTGTATTTTATGCCTGCAATTGAATCTGTTCCATTGTATTACCTTTTCACTTGCTTATCAATTGTAGATGATACTATTCAGTGTGATTTAATTTCCCTGTAGTCAAATACGATTGTTATCTTGAGAGTTTGTAAGCCTACAACTAGTCAATTGTGCACTCCTGGCTTAACACTTCTCAAAAGTCTGATTGATTTATTACGATAAATATAAATATAAAAGAGGTCTACATTAAAATAACCAGACTATAGAGATTGGGAATATAGAAAGCTGGTTATAATATTCCTCTAATAACAATCCTAAGGCCACTGCGTGAGTAATTAAAAATAAGTTGGTTGTTGGTCTAAATCAAATTGTTAATTTGCATTTCAAGAATGTGAGCAAGCTCCTTTTATAAGTATTTTGTCAGTATTAGTAACATAGCACAGCTATTTGATATAAGTAACTTGAAGAAATATTGCTCATTAACGTGATACGTAACAAGAAGATAGGCCGTTTTCATTTGAGTTTAGTTCACTCGAGACAATCTGAGTATACTCGTCTTTTTAAAGTACATGTACTCGTATGTGTTTTTTAAAGGTGTATTAAACTCTATAGTCTACAATGTTAATTAACTTAAATGGCTCAAACGTTTTGTAACCGTGCCAATATACAAGTATGTAGGTTGATCCACGAAACACAAACAATTATAGAATGAATATCCCTGTACCTCCAATGTTAAAAGAATATCTGAAGAATCTAATCTTTTATTCTCTTTCCAGTATGGGTTCAGATCAGCTCTTTCAAAATTGAAGCGGTCTATAGTGTAGTAAATATGTAAATAGCTTACCTGAATTTCTTCATCATAAGTGCATATTATATGCCGATGAAACTACCATTCTCAGTGGAAGTAACAGATATCAATAGAGATCAGAGATTGCTATTCAAACTAATAACTAGCCTAAAGAATAATGATGACTAATTATCCTCAGATGAAGTAAATCAGTTTGAATAAATGTACATTTTATTCACTTTAATATAAATTAGTCATACTGTGGATCCCACAGGGCTCTGTACTTGGACCCCTTTTATTCTCACTTTATATAAACAACATCACATCAATATATATATATAACACATTAAAATTTTCATCTTTATGCCGACGATTTCAAACATGCGTTCACTATTTACTAAACGAATTATCCACTTTTGTTTCACTACTCACTACTTCACTACTTGGATATAAAAGCCATTGACTTTTGGGAAATACAATAAGGACTGAAAACTAAATGAAAAAAAATCGCAAGCAATGATCATTGGTAACTCGAGACTGATAAACCGAACTTATTAATCTTGACGCCACACCGGAACTTAAACTTAATAGTTGTAACCTACAGTACCAAAACAAACTGAAAAATCTCTGACTCACTATGAACACAAATCTCAAATGGCCTGACCAAGTTACGGTAACGTGCAGAAGAATCGTTGCTAGCAACCCACAGTTTTGAAGCTGTTTGCCTTTTACCTGCCATATAATGTTAAGGTGGTGCTCATTAAGACTATTATACTACGACACTTTTACTTATGAGACATCGTGATGAATGCCATTACCGTTGAGCAATCGTACAGACTCCAGCGTGCTCAGAACTATTGTATTAGATTTATTTTTAATCTCAGACGTCAAGAGCATGTTACACAATAATTTCAGAAATTTTTAATCATGAAACTTCATCAACTACGTAAATTCCACATATTTTATATTCAACATTTAATCATCAAAAACAAATATCCTGTTTATCTGTCCGCTAATTTCAACTTTATCTCTGATATTAGCGAACCCCCTACAAGAAGAGGAGCCACATTACTAACAATTCCAATCCATCGATCATCATTTTTAATTGGTCCTTCACTGTTGAAAGCTTGTCGTATTTGGAACGCTCTCCCCAATGATATTACACGTATTGATGACCGTGCACGCCTCGGGGCGAGGGTTAGGGGCCTGCTGCGGGGCCTGTGGGGTGACGGGTGGTGCTGCTTGTTGCGGTCATGTGGTCAGACGGTGTGTTAGAGTGATTGAATGTCTTCCTGTTTTTCATTTTGAATTTTTCTTGTATAAATTACAACATATATACACTTTTCTTTCGTATTTTAAGTTTTAAAATCATTTTAATGTCAATTTTTACTTTACCGTCATTTAATTGTACGTCGGTTAAGTATTTTTTTATTTATATTTTGAATTATAATTTGATAATTTGCCGAATTTGTATTAAAATATTGTAAATTTACTGTATATAATTTGAAGTTGAATTGTAGAGAGGGCTTGATAGCTCAAACTCCGTCTTTTTAATAAAGGCATTTTTCATTAATTTTCTTTCATTTAACACTAAGCTGAATTAGTAGACCTTAACTGATTGTCTCTGTACACATCTAGTCATATTTATCTATTTTATCAAAATACTGACACTAGTCACACTCTATTTGTGGACGCTTAATGTGATATTTTCACTTTCGTTTGATATATGGAGCTTTGCTTCAGGGAATTATCTCAGAAAAATTCTCGTTTTATAAAACAGCAGTGAAATGCATATGATTTTAAAATGCAGGTGTTTAACATTAGAAAAACATTTATTTTTCTATTACCTAAGCTGTTTCAAAAAACTTAACACTACAATCATAGAGGGATATACATTTTATTTGAACGATTGAAAAGAACACAGTACTTTTATAATATGGTTAGCTTAGGAATTTGTAACAGACTATCTCGAACATTAAAAAATATGTTGAAAACATGTTATTAATAAAAGGTTTACGTGACGCTAGTAAATACGTGGAATCACAAAATTATGGTCTTAATCATTAATAAGAAGCAATGTCAGTTAATGAAGTAAAAATTCGATAAACCAAACCAATTATATTTTACAGCTTCTAATATATTTTGGCATATTTAAGTGTTCAAATTAGTTTAACAATAAATAGCATTCATTGTCAAACACAATTTTACAATCTCAAATTGCTGATTCCTTGTAAAAAGATTTTAACTACTAATTTGTTATCAGCATTTAATATTAGACCGGTAAAAAGGATTATAAATGTTAAGCTTAATAAAATCTTCTGAAACATTTAAGCTGCAGGAGTGATTTCAGTTGTTACGAGTATTTTACAAAATAGACAGAGAATGAACTAATATCTTATTGAAAACTTTATATATTTTGCAAGAATTAGGCATTAAGAGTTACGTATAATGTATTGTATATTAATGTAAATCTATAAGTTTTTAAATGAAAAGGTAATTGTTTTATTACTCTCAACTTAAAAATGTTATATTTTTTCATATTTTTCGTGGAAAATAAAAAAAAAGATTTAACTGTTCACATAAACTGAACGATTTGTTTTTTTACAGAACTATGGAAGCTGAATTACCTACCTGGCTTGATGAACAATTTCTATATTTGGTTCTTCGGGGAAGTGATTTAAAAAACGGAACAATAAACATAATGGAGTACTCAGTACATCCTGCTGTGGCTCCGGGAAATAACTTCGCTAGCCATCTATACAGAGTCAAAGTACACTACATCGATAACAGTTTTGAGAAACACCACATGTCACTAATCGTAAAAGTTCCTAGTACAAAAGGATTTCTGGGTGAATTCTTGGAAGTTATGGATCTTTTAGGGAAAGAAAGAAAAATCTATGATATAATCCTGCCAAATTTCAAAGAGACTTTACGAAAAGAGTTGGGGCCAAAATCCTTGTATTGTCCTCTAAGAAAGGGTTTATTATTGCAGGACTTAAAAGAAGAAGGCTACAAAATGTGCTATAAGTGGACAAGGCTTGACTTTCATCACTGTGAGTTGGTTGTAAAGACAATCGCTAAATACCACGCGGCTTCAGTATTATGTTACAACAATGACACAAAACTTGTAGAGTCTGTTTGTGAAGAAGTTGTGTATCCTGATGGAGGTCCTTATGAAAATGAGCTTAAGGTGTGGGTTGAATCCGCCTTGGAAAATATCGCAAAGAAGCTGAACATAATTAATGACTGCAAGTTATACGCGGATTTTATTTCGGGTAAAATATACCAAATGTGGGTTTCTGCAAAGAGTATGTGCAAAAGAAAACAAACTGGTTTAAATGTTCTTAACCATAGGGATTTGTGGGGCAACAATGTAATGTTTAAGTATAACAATTTTAATGAAGTTGAAGATGTGAAATTTATAGATTTTCCCATTGCAAGATTCACATCTCCTGTACTTGATCTGATGTATTTCTTATGGATGAGTGCCAGTGAACGTGTTCTAAGGGACCGGCAAGAGGAGCTTTACAACATTTACTTACTGAACTTGAACTACAATCTACAACAGTTAGGCTGTGTAGAGAGGATGACCAGAGAAGAGTTGTTCCAGGATCTCCGCTTACTTTCTGACTGGGCGCTTCTGTCAATTTGTCTATTCATACCGAAAGTCATGTCTGAGCCAGAAGATTACAACATGGAGGACGAGGTTGGAAAGACTAAGGAGTGCTTTCAAAAACTGCTGAATGGCAAGAGTTTCACAGAACTGCTGCCTGTTCTAGTTAAGTTATTCGTAGATTGGACACAAAGACTTAAAGAGTTTGTTTGATTTTAATATGCCCATTTAAGTTTATTTGGATTTTTTAGAAAAGGGTAAATAATAGTTACTTTACAGTGGAATTATTAAGTTCAAAATAAATTACGCAACCTTAGATAAAATCATAGCCGTATGTCTTTTTACATTACTGTTGATATTACATTACCCAAATAGTGATGATAATTTCATACAGCTTAGGGAATACCAGACAATATTTTCATAGATTAAATTATTATAAAACTTAACAATTAATTAAATATATGGCCGTTTATGAAGATCTATCGCCTTAAACTGAGAAAAAATATGCTTTCTTAATATTTCAATTTTTTATTATAGGCCAAAGTTGAAGTTTTACAAGATACATGATTGGAAAATTCATATTAGAAGACAACGGTGTGTTCCAAAAGGTTAAAAAAATTAGTAATAATACATGGGTAATTTTAAAAAAACTTCATTGAAACTTGAAATTATTGTACCATCAGCGGAGGGGGAAAAACCCAAGCATTCAAAATGTGTATTCCTTATATATTGAATAAGCAGGAAACTTTTATTAAATAACCAAAAGTTTATTTACTTAATATACAATAAAAGATTAGTTTCCTGAACGTTCAAAGGTTGTTTATTCGGTTGATGCTATTATAGTCCGCATGATTTTAAAAAATTTAGCAACCGCACTTAAACCACATTTTTCAAATTTGCCACAAAGTTTTCTCTTGTAAATCTGCATTTATTTATTTTTATTCAATGTACAACCTAATGACTAAGGGGTCACAGCTACACGATAAATACATATTCAATGATTATCGTATGAAACAATCGATTACATAAAACATGCATCAACTATCACAGATAACTTTATATAATCATTCTGAAAATGGAGTCCCATTTAAAAATGCCCGAAGGGTTGAAGTCCTTGGGTTAAAGCCTTGAATCATGTTACTGGTCTAGATCTGCTTTTATTTGGAAAAAATTACTAGTAAATTTGTTAGAAATATTTGATAAATTATGTGCCAACAAGTATTGATATCAAACAGGTTTATAGCACAGGTATCAGGCCCAAGAATTGAAGATTGTAATATTCTGGGAGCTTTGCAAGGAAAGAGTAATTTGCTAAACCGGACATAGTGAGTTTCTGATTCGTTCAAAAGTCTTCGACATGATTTCCATCAAAAAAGATCAATCGGGGTGACGACCTAATGTGGTAGCGATAAAACAATTAAGTAAATACACTTAAACAAAGAAAACTGTTTAAATTTGATTTATATTAAGCCCCGAATGTTGGAAAGCCTGACATTTTACTAAGATTCAGATACAAATTCTTTTTCTACATTTTTTACTGATAACTTTATATTATATTTTTCGATATATTTCACAAGTTACTCACTTACAGTCACAAATTGCGTAAATGGTCTCATTCTATGACAATGTTTTATTATGCACCCAAAATATCGAACAGCACCTGTAGAATTACACAACAGAACAAAGAGAAACTTATAGATATAAAACATAGGTTATTTAGAAGAAGCATACATATAAAAATACAAAAAAACATTACACAGTTTTTATATGAAAGCCAAATATGATATATTAACAAGTTTTCGAAATATATATTTAACATTTAACAATAGAATAGGAGTATCCTTTTGTATACAGTGTTTCAAATGGTAGTACTTATAATTGCAGTATTATGATTTCATCAAATGCGGAGGTTTCCCAGACTGATTCTTCAAATCTGCACGTGACAAGCCCTTTCATTATTTGACTTTAATAGTTCTGGTTTGTCTTTTCTCTACTTGATATTGTTATTCTTATTAAGCGGCTATTTCAAGTCGTACCTGAACCGGATGGGCAAGACCGATTCACCGGATTGCATCTACTGCCCGGGCATTGCCGACGACGCGGAACACACCTTCTTCCGCTGTCTGCGTTGGGAAAGGCCCCGCCTGGAGGCCACAAGAAA
The DNA here is from genome assembly GCF_021130785.1 of Homalodisca vitripennis. Classification (NCBI taxonomy): domain Eukaryota; kingdom Metazoa; phylum Arthropoda; class Insecta; order Hemiptera; family Cicadellidae; genus Homalodisca; species Homalodisca vitripennis. Next base: position 75,225,831 of record NC_060214.1, on the reverse strand, counting down.
ACTCGGGTTTTTTTCGGTGGATACGGTCTGCGAAAAGATAATGGAGGATAAGGGGAACTGGGATTGTTTGTCACAGTTCGTCCGGGGCTCATCTTCCTGGAAAAGAAACCCGATCTGGACCGCGAAGTGGCCCAGATCCCTTGACCGAGCGGCTGGATAAGGAGCGAGCCCCACGGGCTTAAGCCAAATTTAGGCCTAGCCTGAAGTAATGTGATAAAACAATCCCAGGTTAGAAATCCTAAAGAGTAGAGGAGGTTTTTAGTGGGTGGGTAAACACGTTTTTAAGGGAGAGTCCCACACTACAGGCTGGCCAATGTTTGGACAATTTATATTGTTGTAATTATTTAATAAACCGAAGCGTGTATTATTAGTTTGGTTTTTTGTTGTTGGTTGAAGTTTACATTTATATTAAAAGAATGCTCGTGACTTGGCGTTTTATATTTTCTCTCCTACTTTTATACGAAACAATTTCCAAGTATACGTACATTATTGTACAGTTCTTTAAAATAGAAAAATAAAATCAATGTTATGCGATTTAAGATTATGCTCTAAAATACAGCAAGACAGTCAATGTAATTGTAATGAAACTGAATGGTTAATTAATTAGTGATCTGTTAAATAAAAAGATTTGTCTCAAAATCAGCGTGTTTTTTAACTGACTGTGTTCCAATCTCTACTTAGTAATATAGGAGTCATATTAAATGTAGCGCGTAGGGGAAAAACAAGATTTTTATGCGTTTTGTGTTTCTCTGGTTCAAACGTGATATAAAAACCTGTAATTGAACTATGAGACAGTTTAAGCTTCATAATGTGTTATTACAATAACCAATATTTTACTTTGTGATTACTTAACAATTTATAAGTCCATATCAACACCTCAATATATATAGTTAGTGAATTAGAAACCATAGGTCCTAGGAATTCTTGTAACATATGACGATAGTCAAACGTCCAAAGCATTAACAACCTTGAAATAATTCATCCTTGATCAAATTTTTTAACTAAGGATTGCCATTTATAACTGTATAAAAATAATACTTACCTTTGTTAAATACCGAGGCATGTAGAAGGGATAGGCTAAGACAAAGAAAATTAAACATATGTCTAAAACAAAAATGAAACAAGAAATGTGTTGCTAAGCATTAATATTGACCTCTGGTAGACTAATTTGGATAATTACTTTTGTAAACTTTTCTTTCACATCCAAAGAAGGGTTATTTCAAAGGCCTGAATCGTTACCTAGAATATTTAGAACTCGGACAAAATTATTATTATATTGTTCTTAATCCATATTTAGATGACACTATAGTTTTTGACACTTTCGGCAGAAGTTTGATAAAGTTACTGCAACATTAATTTTATTTAAAATTTCATTAAATATTAAGTACACAGTGCACGATCTAAGACAAAGTTAATATCTAATTTTAATTCCGGATTGCACCAGTGACAAATAAATAACAACTAATGCGTTGTAAGTGCTATCTAGAAACTGATATTATACCATACTAATAAATAAAGCTTTAAATGTTTTAGATGTTCCACTTCAAACTGGTGGACTTCCTCGACGTTGTCCTATGGCATTTTAACACTGGCTTAAGAGAAAAAGTTGAAAAAAAGAAATAAAATTGCTCAATGGTCCATCCCACACACATTACAGCCTGAAAATAGCAAAATTCTGTAACGCAAAACCTCATGAAATATTGTTTTGAAATATTGCACGAGCTTAATAAAAATGGTCTCATCATACTAGAAACAAACAAGAGATCGTTAGGATTTCTCTTTAGAGTTTACCTTTTCGCTTATGTATTTTCTTATCAGCGGAATAACAAGGTAACCTCAACTATGAAATATCTTAGACAGAGTAGAATATAAGATCCGGAAGGAGAAGCTTTTTTGACAGAATTATTTACTATATTTACGTACGTACTCGTATATAGTGGTCTGGTCGGGGCAACAATGCACCGAGTAATAACAATTTGGCATTATTAGTGAATTTAAAAGGCCTGTAATAGACATGTTTTAACCGAATTAATCTTCTCAGTCTTATATTTACAGTATATTAATTTTATCTTTATCTGTAGAAGGAAAACTACCATGACACTGGAAATATCTAAGAATGAACTGCATAGCAATGGCTAGAAGTAAACGCTTTGTGACAAAAGCAGTTTTACGAGACCTATATAGTTGCCTTTTCTTTATTGGAGCAACAAGGAAGACTCAGGTGAGGTGACGGAAATATACTAATAAATTCAAACAAGAAATTCTCCTACGCATGTAAAACCTGATATAAGGGTCAGATTAAACTGTATTTCCGTTAGTTAAGGGAACTAAAATAAAACATACTTGATTTATACTTACGTAAGTTTTAAACATGTCATAGTACTCATTTTACTAAGCAGCATACGATTTTGAAAATTCCTTGTAAAGCCGTTGGGTTGTAAGCAGTTGAATAAAAATTCCCACAGGAGAGTTAAGCCGTTGTTATCGAGGATATATTATTGAATTCATCGAATTATAACTTTAGATTTGTTATAAACATATTAAAATTTTAATTGGCCACTAAATTCGATAGATTAACATAAAGACATCTACTCTAGCTTCTACATTCTTCTTCTTCTTATAATATCTTAATAATGACAAGTAAATTTCTAGGGATTTCCATATCATGATTTTTAATTACCCCAAAATACTCTATTTTGTTGTGGGGGGGAAAAGCAGTAAACATTTTTACACATAAAAAAACTTATTGTAGTTGTTGTAAATGACGAATCTAAGCACTCCACATTTTCACGAATAAACATAGTTATCTGCTTTATCCCGTGCGGATCCCGTGCGGCGGGACCCACTGGACGGGCATCGTAACGTTACCGGGCGTTACACTTTTTCATGAGTGACTCCGAGCCGCAACCTAATTTAAGACGTTGTCACGTCAAAAAACTTATCAGGTAGTCATTTAAGAATCCCCCCAAAGTAAATTATACAACATTTATTGATAAGAAAGTTAATAGGGTTTTTGTGACTTTTAAGACACCCCGTAAAGTCCACTCATAAAGTCGTGGATTTTTTATAACCTTCTTCCAGGCCTTATACACACAGTGACATATTTTTCTTTTTAAGACAAAATTATCTTCAGTAGTGTTATTGGAGGATTTTATATTTAAATCCAAACTTAAGATGACGTCGTTCTTGTAGGCGATAAAATATGATGTTCAAAGGTGAATGGAACAATCACAGTACTTGGGTAATATAGAAAGGGATTAAATTGAGTTGAATACGATTTGAGATATTTTAAGAATAACACCCATCATTATATTATAAACCATTAATATTTTATAAGGGTTTGTCTGCATCATGAAAGATAGAATCAAAAAAGCTTGAAGTATGAATTAAAAGACTGGCCAGGCACTATCTAAAGATAGTGGTTATAATATACTACAGTCTTTATTGACATAAAAAAATATCGTCTTGATAAAATAGCATTACTTGATTTTACTACACTTTTAATATTTAGCACAATATCAATAGTATATTGATATTTTTTCGGAACCTCCAATATTATTTAATACATTTTTTTATTATAATTTCATTTGTGAAGTTTTAAAACACATACGTTATTCGGTATTTTATTTACATACCGTCCTATCATAGTTACTATGTACAAAATCTTTCTTTACCCTTTTCTTAAATTTAACAATATTTACAAGACCTTTCAGGCCATCAGGAAGGTCATTGTACACCTTTGGCCCGAAGTAAGGGAAACTCTTCCTTCCGAGCTCTAAATTTACTCTTGGAAGATGAAGATTTCCTCCATGTCGAGAGGCCCTTTGTGACACTTGATTCCGATACAGTAGTCTTTCCCTGAGGTACTGAGGTTCCTCAATGGTAAGGATCTTGTGGACCATACATGAGGACAGTACTCTGCAAACTGTGTCCATAGGCATTATGTTCGCAGCTTCTCGTTGGGGTGATACGTGTTCGAATTTGCGGAGTGAGAACACGAAGCGCATAGCCGAGTTTTGAACTCGTTGAATTCTGGCAATATCACCCTTTGAAATGCTGTTCCCATACGTCGGATAGCAGTAGTAGAATACAGAGAGCACCAAGGACAACACGATCTGCAATTTAGCAGACTCGGGAAGCAATGATCGAAATCTGTAGAGACCCCTTAGTCGCCCTAACGCGCGTTGAGTAACATGCGTGACATGGTCGGAGAATGAGAGTTCGCTGTCAAGTACGACACCGAGTGTTTTCACCTGGTCGCAGACTTGCAAACTCGCACCCCCGAGCACAACACCCACACCTCTCTCCCTCAGTGTCTCTACCAGATCACGTGGTGCTATATGCAAAGCACTACACTTGTCTGCGTTCATTTTCAAACCATTTCCAGTCGACCAAGAGAATATTTCCTCCAGGTCAGCATTGATTCGAAACAGAGCGTCCTCAGCGGAGGAAGCGTCATAAGACAAATGCAGCTGGCAGTCATCCGCATACAGGTGCACTTTGCAGTTCTGCACACAACTGGGAACATCAGAGGTGTACAAATTGAACAACACTGGGCCAAGGCAACTGCCCTGAGGCACTCCTCTCTGCTTAAAAAGTGGAGATGATGTCTCACTCCCCAGCCTTGACACCTGGCTTCTTCCATTCATGTAAGATTGAATCCATTCAATTAAATTTTTCACCAAAACTGTAGGACTTCATCTTAGCTATCAGCAATTCGTGATTGATCGCATCAAAAGGCTTGTGAAAAATCAAGCAAGACTAATGAGCTGCATTTTCCTGCATCTTTAGTGTCTATCAAATCGCTAAATATGTTTAACAAAGCCGAGCAAGTACTGTGATTTTTCCTGAAGCCAGATTGAGTATCTTGTTTATTTCAATGAACTCCACAACCTGTTGAGTTACAATTTTCTCCAAAATCTTTGATATAGCCGGTAAAATCGAAATAGGCCTTAAATTCTGGACACTTTTAGGGGCAGAAATCTTAGGATGTGGTATGACAATGCTTTTTTTTTCCATCTTTCAGGAAAGTTTCCAGTTGACAGAGATACATTTACGAGATGTGCTATGGCTTTAAGCGCATAAGGACTCACAGCTTTAATCATATCAATGGAAATTTCATCAACTCCAACGGCTTTAGATTTAATGCTATTCATTGCAGCTCTTAGTTCGTTCTCGTTAACAGGTGAAAATTGAAAAATATTTTCTCCTTCTCTGTTGCTGGCCTCTCTAAATCTATGAATGAGTTCTTCACTCGCTTCAATACTACAACCCATTTCATTAAAATACCTGGATATCATTGATATCCAAGTGGTGTGGTATATTTTTGTCTGTGCATTCGGCCACAACGTCACACCAACACCGTTTCAAACATTTCCAAAACTCCTTTGGGTCTTTATTTGAAGCGAGTCTCTCACAGAAAAATTCTTTTTTCGCTCTCCATACTAAGTTATTTACTGAATTTCTTAGAGCTTTATAATTTGACCAATCATCGCACGTTCTAGACTTCAAGTATTTTGTTTTCTGGCTTGGTTCTTTTCTTAGTTTTTATCAGTTTCGCCAAATCGGCATTCATCCACGGAGATTGTTTTCTCGTAACTCTTTTGCATACGGTGGGAGCTTGCTTGTCAAAAAACTTCTGTCACATTCCTAGTAATAAATTCTTCTATTTCATTTACATTTTGTAGCTGGATCACACCTTCCCAATCTATGCTGGATATGTCTCCTAACAGCCTCATCAATGTTAAACTTTGAGAAACTTTCCGTATTTTACCATTTTAGCAGATTTCCTTTCTTTTTTGCAAATCAAATCACAATATATTAGCTTGTGGTCTGTGATCTTCACCCCTCTTGTGTCTGTAATGCTTGGAGCATCGATGACGCCGTTCCTTTCAATCTTGGCTGATCTGTCCACAAATATGTGATCTAACAATGTATTTGTAGTACTAGTCACTCTAGTGGAATAAGACTTATTTGCTGATATTTAACAAATCTTTTTACATTTAATTAACAGAAAAAAAACGAATTGAAATTATACATGCAACCTCAGTGTGGCATGCATTACATAGTATGGCATATTTCTAACTTGCTAAAGAAGAATGCAGTATGAAATAAAAATATATATTATATTATTATGACATAAGAGTTATTTTACAACTGAATTACGCTTTGAAGTGGGGATGATTTAAAATATATAAATACCAAAAGGTCTGTTTATAGTGTTTAAGTAGTCAACTACCAAAAGTATTGACGTAGCACTAACGATTTTGAGATAAATGTCTGTAAGAATTAAAACAAAGCCAATATTGTAACATTGTACCGGATACCCACACACGGATAGAATGCAGTGACAAACTTTCTCAATTAAAAGTTCCAACGACTCAACTGTTACTGTGTATCTTTCAGAATACCAAATTTGTGTGCTCACGGTAATCTCCATCATGTGGTCCCTGTGAGGCCAATATTGATTTTATGTGTTATAAGGAGAATAATTTTAAAAACTCCGTTCACCACGTTAAATGACGCATCACTTGTCTGGTAACTATAATGTGTTCAATTAAAACTGTGAGTATTATAAATTATAGTGGGTGAGGAAGTCTACTCGTTCGCGATGTATAAACAGCTAAACAGAGACATCTACTTTCTTACTTTTAACATATCCCCCCATACTTTTACCCAAAGAGTTCTTAAAATAGATATGGGTAGTTCCAAAATGCTACTGTAGGGTGAATGTAAAAAGGATCTATCACGGTTTGATAATTACCAAAGGATATCAGATCAAAGAAACTAAAATTTATTATGTAAATCTTACTTTAAGTCTAAGATATATTAAAAAGTATTCAAAATTAAACTTTAATTCATTTAAAAATGATATACATATAAATAAAAACAAACTCTTATAACCAAATATTATGTTGCTTAGACTCAAACATAAATCTAAAAGTGTGTTTAGTTTTATGTTTTTGTTTTACTTATTTTAAGTTCATTTAAACTTTTAAAAATATGTTTAGGAGTGATTTTGAAATACCATAAATATAAAAGATTTATGAAATCATGATTTTATTTTAATCTTTAATTTGTTTAAAGTAAGTGAACCCTTCTAGATAAAATTATTTCTTGGATCCTTTTAATTTGAAGCGAATAGCCTTTTCTTTTTTACAATTACTCGTCATGTAACAAGAATAATGCCATTCCATGAAAAGAAGAAGAAACAAAATAAAAATATTTCACCGAAATTCATATTGTCAAAATGTATATTGAGCGAAAATAATATTACTTTAACATTACACCATTTACCTAAGATATGTATGATAGCATGGAATTCGAAATAAGAAAGAGATAAATCCATTACTCAGTTAAGATCAAAAAATAACGTCTCCGGATGTGGAAGATATTCATGACTAAATATATTTCCAAAGACTAAAAGACTATAAATACAAACTAAGTAGTTGCGCTTGTCATTCATTTAAACACTCACGAAGATTTTGAAATAAAAAATTTAAATTTAAATTTTGCAGGTTGTTTTGAAACATAAGGAAATATGGAACATAAGGAAACATAAGAACATGTCAACAAAAGGAAATAATATTTTTGGTAGTATTAAAAAAGATTATATTAACTATTAAAAAAGACGTAGAAATTCGGGACAATTTTTCCTGGGTTTGCTGGTCCCTTGGGTATTTTATACCTTTATTTGTACTTACCCAGCACTATATCTTATAAATAAAAATGAAACCGAAATGTGTTGGTAAGCGCTAATCTCGACAACGGCTGGATCAATTTTATTAATTCTTTTTGTAAAATTTCCATTGAAATCCGAGGAAGGTTTTTATGAAGAAAAAGTTAAGAAAAGTTACCAGGAATATTTTTCGAATTAAAAATAAAATTGTAGTTTTCACGTTTCATAATTCAAATTAAACTAGAACTAAACAGCTGTTGACAGCTATAGTTCAACAAACTTTCTGAAAGATCTGTTTACACTTAAATTGTTATCAATAATAAGTAAACAGTGCTTGATCGGTAGTGTAACGCAAATAGTAAATAAAACATTATTATATAAATTTTACTCCAGATTATGCTAGTGAGGAATTAAAAATCATCTAATGCATTAAATACTGTTGTAAAACAAACCTTAATGAACAAAGATATGAATGTTTTCACATATGTTACTTTATACTGGTGGGCTTCCTTGACATTGTGATATTACATTTTGACAATAGATTATGCAAAAACAGAGAAATGAATACTAACATGCCTCAACGATTCATTCTTTCCCTGGCTACAATCCAAAAAACAAGCTTATCGCAAATCTTTAATAACGATTAATTTGGAATGTTGCATAACCTTAATAAGGATTTCCCCCTTATATCGGAAGTACATAAGAAATAGGACTTCTCCCTAGGCCCGTAATAGGCTTTTCAGTCCTACTTATGTGTGTATTTTCTTCATCAGGACAAGGAAAACTCAACTATTTCAACACGATTTGGACCAAAATATTATATATATATATTTTCTTCTACAGAACAAAACGGCAAACTCTACTAAGGGACTGGAAATATCTTAGATCTGAAATATATGACAAGGACTGGAAATTTACGCTTTTTGACCAAAGTAAGTTTCCGAGACTCGTGTGATCCGAGATTGGTGTTTTCTTGATGGGGATAACAAGGCAGGTTCAGCTGTGACGTTATGTATATAATTAAATAGAACCAGAAATGCTCCTACACGTGCCAAACATGATTTATTAATTAAGTTAAACTCTGATATTATTTACCATGAACTGAAATAATATCTACCTGATGTATGCCTACTTAAGCTTTAAAAGTTTTATAGGACTCCCATCATATTATCATAATTGCTTTTACAAAATCATTTAAATGATACTCCGGTTCTATAGATTACGTGCGAAGCCGCGGGTAAAAGCTAGTACCTAATATTTATGAAAATGTACAGATAAAATTATTTATTTATTAAAAGTTGTAATTTCTATATCTGTCTATTTCATTACTCTGTGCTTAACACAACTTTTTAAAATTATGAAATAAAAAATTTTACAATCAAGCTTACTCTATACTTTCAAGACTGAAATGTAAACAAATTGAAAGTGATGTTTTACGTTAACTAAAATTGTGGTTTTATGCCAGAAAGTAATGTTTAAAAAGAACAGCTGAGTAAATTAGACAGGCTCTTTCATTTAATAACGTTGGTTTGGTGTAAACGAACTGTTTAGGTAAAGGCGGGAATTTTGCAACATAGTGGGCTGTTGTTCGGATTGAATTTCGAAATAGGAATAAAGCTGTGATATGATAACTAAAGACCCTAAGTATGTCCGTGTCTTGAGTACAATCGGTACAGTACTTTTAATAGTAATAAACGTAATAGAGTAAAGCAAACACACCTAAACACACACACACACACACATCATTATAATAATAAAGAACAGTACAGAGTTTAAATACAAATATTACTTAAAGATGCGTAATTGTTTTCAAACTGTGGGCAATAAATTTTAAAAGTATCTCATAGGAATATGTAGAGTAAGTTTCAAGTACGCTGCACCAAGTGTCACGTTGCATGCAAATAGTAAAGTCTAGAGATGAAGTCTTTTTTGTAATATCGTACAAGATACATTCAGTTCTTGGCTCTTACGTTAGATATAATTAAGTTACCAGTGTTCAAATAGTAAAGTTTGGTGATGCAGGCAGGGTAATTCAACGTAAGAGTGTGTCGTAATCAAATACTGTCACCGTTTTATTACATTTAATTTGCACTCTATGGTATTCTGTATTAAGCTTTGAACATTTCCCATGTTTAAAATCGCTTATATATAACTAAATACGCTATTTTTAAGTTTCCACCATACTTACCCATATGAACAATATAAGACATCTGCCATTATTTAACTCGGTTTTGTCCTTCATGAACAAATTCAAGTAGTGTTTATGTTTAAGAAATCTTGTGGATAAACAAACAGTAATGGGACTATTCAACCCCCTTAATAGATATACTTTGCTATAACTCGTGATATAAAATAACTCGATTTTTTTAATAAATGAACTAAAATGTACTAAATGAGTAGGTATGAATTATTTAATCACTATTGATTTCAATTTAAGGAATTTTCTGTTAAGACTGGTTTCACTTAAATATCCTAACAAGTTGTTATACTAAAACAATACGACTTCTCTAAGAGCAAAGTATTAAAAGTTTAAAGTATTGTTTCCTTAACATTTAACTGTAGTTTTGAAAGGAAGAGAAACTTTTAACAACATTCAACTGTAAAACCTTATAACGAAGTGCTTTCGTTTTACCTTACGAATAAATAAATGTAAGTCTATTTACTAATGTCCAAGTCTATTATTTCTTATAAGCGAATTAAGGTTGATTATGCATCGTAAAAATTATCAACTGAATCCGTCATAAATATAGAAGTAAAATAATTGGGACATGTTTGCGGTGTAGTTGAGTGCTTCAATTACCGTTTAGGTTATAGGCAAACCTTGAAATAAAAATGATTTTTTAAAGAAGAAAAATGTTTTATTGTTAGATTATACTCCGAATTATCGCGTATTATTTGTTAAATTAATGACTCTTTTGTTCCATACGCATGAAATTTTAATATGCCACGAAGGCTAATATAGTGATGAAATTACGATTGCATATATCAAAGGACAAAACATAAAATACGTCTAAGCGATATTACGAACAGAGTATACTCTTGTACATAATATAAACAATAAAATAATTTATATGACACATCGTATTATACAAATAATCATATTTAGAGAGATATGAGAGACATTGGTCCTCTTTCTCAGCATAATAAACCACTACTACATCATTTTTACCATGTATATATATATATATATATATATATATATATATATATATATATATATATATATATATATATATATAATATAATATTCATGATTAGTTTCTCGAATCTTACTACAAGTATACTTTTCGGCTACCGATCAATCTTTGCAGCTGTGAAAACCGATGTACCTCAGGGGTCAGTAAACCTAAATTATAGGTTTACTTCAGTTCAAAATAATATTTGAGCATTTTTATTATTATCGAAGCTAAATAAAACAACTAAATACTTGAATTTTTAAACTAAACTCAACTTACTTTAGTGAAATGGATAATAACTTATTTGAAATGAAATAAAATACATTGCATGTCTCGTTTGCTAAATTATGAAGACACTTAAGGCAACCGTCTCATATGATTCAAGATTATTAAGTCTGAAGAAAAACGCGTTCATATCGGACACAAAATGAGTAATCATCTGTTGAAGGAATTTCCCTCTCGAATGACATTTATATGTAGACTTTATTGGTAGATTCATATCGCAGATTTTAAAACTGTTACGGAGAGAATATACACTGTCACCACAAATCCTAATTTTGTCAGACGTATCTATTTATTTTGTTCAAAATTTTGAATTGAAATTATAACTTTTACAATTAGTCCAACAAGTTATAAATAAATATTGATCCAAAAAAACAAAACTTGTATATTTATATTTAAATTTAATTGCAAAATACATTACATAAAATATTTTCCTTGAAGATAATTCTTTTAGTACCGTAATACTGTTTTTTAGCTATATATATATATATATACAGTGAAAAGTCCCCACAAAGACTATATGATCTGTGGCTGGGGACGAGTACCTTTATCAGATCGTTATATCCATGATTAACTAATATTATTATATAATTATATATAATTATATAAAAAATAATATAATTATACAGTACTATTACACAAATAAAAACTTAAATCTATTACAACTTTGGCTTCTTGACTATTATTTTTTATAGCTGCTTAAAAGAATAAAGTTCTTTAATCATAGGTGCATTTTCTATTCATATCTTTGTATTTTTAGAGATAACTCTACGCTGATATTTGTAATAAACCAATGCGGATATACAATACCTAAACAACAAAATATAGTGTAATATACGTAAACTGATATTTTAATTGTCTCATTAGGCGCACAATTGGGAACAAAACGAAGTTTTTTGTCAAAATCCCAAAGCAGTTAAAGGGAATTTGATCTAGAACTAAGATCAACATTCACACTCAACTATTTACACCATGACTATGTTAGTGGAAGGAACTATGACTGTTCAAGACACGATCTATATTACTGGATGAGTACTCCAGTGTCCAAAGCCCCAAATCGTACAGTCGGAACATACATATATAATTAATATTACTTTACAGGTAACGTATCATGCAAACATATTTCATATATAATTATTTATACATGGATTTAATATTATGTTCCTTTGTGTGGACTCTATAGCATATTTAGATTTTTTACATGTCAAGGAAAATATATTTTTGAAACAAAGCACTTTATTCCACTGAATTAGTGCTGGGTGATGAACTAACATTACTATTCAGATAATTTTTAATAACAATATTATTCTTATATAACATAATATATTTCACGATTAATTACTAGATATGTTATTTCAAAGAGCGGACGGATTACTAAAGTACATATAGTCCCCCGTCGTTTCCAAATGTTAGAACATAGTATTAATGTAGAGTTCACGACTATACGTGGATATAAAATCCCTAGTATGTAACATGAAGTAATTTACTAACATTCTGCAGTGAGCCCACTATGCAAACACAAGACTCAGTATTTTATGAGCCTAAACACAAATAAATCTAATACTGTTTGTCACAGAATGTACGATAGAATCCAAGTATCAATTTTAATCAAAGCGACACGTCATTTAACTTTTTAGTTAACATCATGTGAAAGTACTGCATACAGTGAATAATATAAATGAAACAATATTTATATGAATGATCATAAAGTTTCGTTAACGGGCAATTTTAATTATATTTTACTTTATGCAAACGATGTTAATTCTAGTTTTTTTAAAGATATTTTCCATAACAAATTAATTTTTAATATAACAAATATTCTTATAGAATTATCTCTAAAAATATTTTTTGTCTTAGGAAGGTGAAATTTAACACAAATCGTCATTATGAACTCAAAGACTGTTGGCACCGGTAATATATCAGACTCAAAGTAGATTACAATGTTTGAAATAGTTGTTTATGACTGCAAATGGCTCTATAGACTAACGTACACTGGAATAAAAACCTGAACGTTTCTACGGTGCCGGAAGTATATACGTTTTTATCGATGAAGACTCTTTAGGCCAAATATTTTAAATTATATTTTCTTAATTAGAGCAACATTAAAACATTTACTAGGATGTTGAAAAAAACCTTTTTTTGTTCTCTTAGCACAAGAAGCTTGTACATTGCACTTAGTCCTGTAAGAACTTTTGCGCCCCTTCCGGAATGACATGATATTCAGGATGGGTAAGGTTAGGGAGTAGGGGCCGCCTTCTATCAAGATCAATGAGGAAGAATTAGGGCACTACATCTCAAAGTCATGTCTCCCTGGAAGAAGGGGATGCCAGCACTGAACCAGCCTCTCTAGCCAAAGTAGACTGGAGGTGGCACATCCTTTTTGAAATTAACAAGAAAGATTTAACCTAGTTTACTGGTATTAAGAAAACCTCAGGTTTTGAATGTTATTTATAATGGATCAGAAGATTTAATTGTCTTCTAGAGACTATAATTTATCTCTGGAATGTGTAGTATTTCATTTCAAAAATGAATTAAAAAAAGAGTAATGTCTATGTTATTCCTGTTTGCCAGTAATAATACTATTTTCAATCATGTATTAAAATTAAATCTTAAAAAAGTTAATAATTCTAATACACTTAGTAGTATGATGGTTGAATTAATCTTTTGGGATTGTTTTAAAAGAAATATTTATTCCCGGAATATTGCCTCGTCAGAAAACAACACATCGTGTTGTTGAAGGCCTATTGTATCCTCGAGCTATTCATTTCCCCAGCTTTAGTTAGATTAAACCGTGGCAACCCGACCCGTCTTCACGCACTCTTTGTTACACAGATTCATTAACCCTCCTTTGTTTTTATTGCCTAAATCTGTTTACGTTTCCATATGTTGGTGATAAAACCATAAATAATTTGTGTTTTTTATATAAACATTAAATTTACTTCTGTACTGATCATAAACATTAAAATCACAACACTTCAAGAAATCCTTTTTTATTAAAAAAATTTTATTTTATGTCAAATTTCAAATTATAAACCGCATTAAATAAGTTTTCCTGGAAATAAGTAAAGCTTATTAATTAATGAATCTTCCTTAATATTCACAAATTGTATAAAATACCAGCCGTTTATAGATACCCACTGTCCCGTAAGATGATTTACAAAACAAAGTTTACAGCGTTATCATTATGATCTAGAAGTTGAGCTTTAAACACATCCGCCTATTTTTTCTCATTAATCTTAGTACTAATTGTTTCATCGTTTTATAAGTATAAATTTTGTTTCATAAATTCATGTTATAAAATGTTATATTGTCGGCATCTGAAAAAAGCGTGATAAGAAATGAATTCGTGTTTTATTTAGTTTTCTTTACCTAAACATTACTGGCCATTTTTCTTTCCAACAATGTTAACAGTTTTCAATTAAGTAATATTTTATAACCACCTCATTTCATAATACTGTATATTACATTATAAAACTTAGGGTGCTTTACTGCATAAAGCAATTGTTTCATAATTAGCTACCAATCAATGAAAAGCACCTGGCTGTTTATATGTTCATATAAAACCATGTTTCCAGTGTTTTTGCTTAATACCCGAACAGGATAGAGTTGAAAACACAATTTTATAGATAAGCCTATTCGAAGTAGCCGAAGAATTGATAACAGCATTAAAACTTTTTCGAGAACAAGAAGTAAGTTAAGTAACTTTAACTTTCACGTTGAATCGGACTTGACAGAGAGGAAAATAACATCTGGACCAAGGATTTCTATTTTGTTATTTATGGTATTTTGTTCATTGCAATTTCTATACAACACACAAAATGTGTCACTGTATACATGTCTCTTAATATAACCTATTATATTAAATATATTATATGTATAATAATAAACGTTAAAACATAACTTAATGTGTTATGCAACTTGCCTGGCGGACATAATATATTGTAAAGCGTTCAGTTATTCTAAGCGTTATTATTTTAAGTTTCAAAGTTGATCGCTAACGTTGCACCAGACGATCTAATATGTCTTCTGATAGACAAGATTAGTCAATAATATCGACATACAAACCTGATACCTGACTTACGTCCATATATGTATTACTGAGCAACAATGCATACGCCGTATTCTATGCTGGTGGGCCTTATACAAGATTGGGCACGAGGCAGTGCTGTCTAAGAAAATAAATAAGAAATTAAAAGAATGAAATTTCCCTCTACTAGTTGTGATATTTCTAAAAAATTTCTTTAATGGTAGTTATTTAATTTTTTAGGTCATTTAGATTTTTTCCATACCATTCCTACCATGTAGTTTATTTATTACCTTTTCCATATTATTTGAAACAGCACAGTAAAAAACTAGGCTAGTTTCAGCCCACCATATTTGTTGTTATAACATTTTCCACATCTTATTTAAAAAATGGTGATAATTGACTGAGCTTTAGTGAAGTGTATTGATCGTGGTGATGGAAATCCTTGATTTCTATCCAATTGTCTATCTATCTGTCTGTCTCCACGAGATCTCAAAACGTACTGAACTATGGGCTTTAAATTGTACATTAGCTTTATTCCTTTATGAGGATCACTGAGTTCGATGATGGATCCAGTTACTTCGGGACCGACTAACCATTACAGAATATGTTGACATTGATCTTAAGGATAACCGTGATTGCAACGAAAAAATTGCAAAATATTCAAATTCATTACTCATAAGAGACTCAAACTAGACAGTACATATTGCCTGAAAACTTATTTAAATTGTACTACAAAATAACGGCAAAAGTATATGTATATATATTTAAAAACAAAAATTTTTTATTAAAGTAAACTATAATTATATTTACAGGCGACTTTTATAAAATTCTATCATTCACTTTATTTTAATAAAATTTAGCACCCTTAGCACTAACAATATTGTTTATCAAAGTGTTGCCACTCTACTGGTAGCTTTTATATTTTAAAATATTACTATTTTTCACTAGTAAAAATCAAACGATATATAATAGTTTTTTTTTTTTTAATTTTTAAACCGAGTCACTGTTACCATCGTCACCCGGTATCGGTAAATAACACTGTCATGCGAAAGACAAAGTATAATTCAAATAGCTAGGTTTTTTAAATCATGTAGCTATTATCTTATTATCTTTACTTTTGAGTATATAAAACCAAACGGCATTTCAAAATCTAATAATCGAGCTATATTAATTTCTGCACACTTCCAATTAACGCACGTTAGTAATTTAAGCTAGGTCTACTAAGTCAGGAATGCTAGTCGCTGGGGTGAAAACGGGTTTATGACGTTATTTGTATCATAATAATATTACTGTATTATTAGATAGTATAAGTGGGTCACTTTGAAAAGCTCTGTCTCAGAAAAAAGTCTTAAAACTAATATGAAAACATTCCTAGATTTTTAACCAAATTATTTTAATATGTTTATAAAACAGGTTCCTAAAAATTTAGAAGTGGATCAAAATGCTATAATTTTATCATCTAAATAAATAGTACCATTTCAATGAAATAAACAAAAGACATTTGGATATTTCCCTCATGTTTAAAATGCATTTGTCAATCTATATCTGGAAGATGTATACATATAAGAGTAACACAGCGGCAATAAATATAATTTTTGAATATTAATGCTGCACATAAAATTATTCCAATAATTTATGCCGAAGTAGATAATGTCATACTGTGGTTACAACGTGAGAAAAAGTCTGCTTATTTCTTAGAATTAAATTACGCAGTTCAAATATGATTTCAACAACTTCAGGATATTTCTTATAGTAAATGATAAACAGTAGAGATAGTCTCTAATCAACGTACATGAACGGGAGCTAACACTGTAGTTGTTAGTACGACAGGTAATCACTTCGTAAGCAGTGCAAGTTGAACATGTAGCAAACTAATCATATCCTCAGGTTACCAATTACAGTTAATTATTGAATTATTACGTTTAATTCTGGTTGCTCAGTTATCAAACTGGTTATTATGAGTGATCAATGAATACTTATAATATATATATATATATATATATATATATATATATATATATATATATATATATATATATATATATATATTTTCTTAATAATTTAGGCAAACGCATTCGTTTTAAGGCAAAAACCTTAGTACTTAAGACAAATTAGCTTCTTTGTAGGACAATCCATAAAACTTTTTATTTGAAATATATAAGATCAAGTGGAGGAAAGAATGTGAAGTGACTTATTTCATAAACTTACCAGTATAAAAAACTACTTTTTTCGGAAGAAGAAACTTAATTAGACGATGGAAAAATACTGCACTCTTAGATTAAACTTTCCTCAAAAAGAAAATCATAGTGTGGGAAGATCTATTATTCTGGTAAATCTAAGAATATAATATTAGTATTAAGTTTCATAGACTGGCTCATTTTAATGTTAAGACAAAATAATGTAAGAACTTAGTGTTGGTAATATATATTCTCCAATTTTCAGACCCTCAAGAGGCGTTAATAGGAATATACTATATTTTTTCACGTGTATTATAGGCTCTGTGTTTTAAACACCATACTTTATCTCATATTCGGACCCTCAAGAGGCGTTATTATGAATATACTATATTTTTTTCACGTGTATTATAGGCTCTGTGTTTTTAAACACCATACTTGAGGTTGAGTGGTAGAGAGCGCTAAATAGCCCTAAACTCCGCCTCTTTAATAAAGGCATATTTCATTCCATTATCCCATTTTCGGACACTCAATATGTGTTATTATGAATATACTTTAATTTTTCACGTGTATTCTAGGCTCTGTGTTTTAAACACTATACATTATCCCATTTTCGGTCCCTCAAGAGGTATTATTATGAATATAACATATTTTTTATTCACTTGCATTGTAGGCTCTGTGTTTTAGACAGACACAAATAATCCGATTTTCAGACCCTCAAGAGGTGGGATTACGAATATAATATTTGTTTTTATTCAAATTATTTTAGGCTCTATTCTTTAGACAGTATAGATTATCATATTTTCGTACCTTTAAGAGACGGGATTTTAAACAATAACTGGTTGTACAAACTATTGGGTTTTAAATTTTCCTATAAGAAAACAAAACTGTGAACTAATTTCAATGTAATATACAGGGTGGCGCAGAGAAAACGGGAAATTTTGAAGTTGTTGTTTGTACACCTGCAAGTCTCGTAAGAGTTGGAGACGGAAGTCATGATGCCAAGTATTAACGGTCATTTAGTTGAGATGGAGGAGTGGAGTGGTGCGGAGCGTGCTGTTGCCGTGAGAGCGTATTACAAAAATGGCGATAGTGTAAAAACTGCACAACAAGTGTTCCGACACCATTATGATATTCCTTCCCGCGGTTGACTTCCTTCTTCACATGTCATATCATCATGGGTTCGGAATATTGAAGAGACTGGTTCGGCGTCAAAGAAAAAACCTCCTAAGCGTATAGTGACTGTTCAAGCCCCAGAAAATGATGATGCAGTGCGAGTCACAGTGGAAAGGAGTCCGCGTCGTTCTGTACGAAAAATCGCCTCATAATTGCGACTTGAGCATCGGCGACTCGAGTGTGCAAAGAATATTGCACGGCCTGCAGTTTACAAGCTTCAGATTGTTCAAGCTCTAAAACCAAATGACGGTGAATTACGATTACAATTACAACAGCTACTGATTTAAATTAATGAGGACGCAAATTTTCTTGAAAATCTTTGGATGTCTGATGAGGCCCACTTTCATTTAAATGGGCATGTCAATAAGCAGAACATGCGTTACTGGGTTCGCAGAAATCCCGATGAACTTCTTCAACGTCCGTTACACAGCCTTAAAGTTACTGTATGGTATGCAGTGTCTTATCGAGGGATAATTACTTCTTTGAGTAAGGTAATGGTTCCACTGTAACTGTCACATCTGAACGTTATATTCATATGCTGAAGACATGTTTTGCTCCACGGCTTCATGATTTTCCAGATATTGACATTCAGCAAACCTGGTTTCAACAGGATGGAGCCACCTCACACACTGCCAATCTGTCAATGCCAGCACTGAGGCGTTTGTTTGGGGAGCGCATAATTTCAAGGAACGCGAACGCCATTTGGCCTCCTCGGTCTCCAGACCTCTCAGTATGCGAAATCATTCTAGGGGGACATCTAAAGAGCGTTGTGTACCAGACTAGGGCAAGAAATCTTCTTGAGCTCAAAACTCAGATTGAAGAACACATCGCCAACATCCCAGAGAACACATTGCTTCCCACAATGATAAGTTTTCGAAATGGATTGAATGATTGTGTTAGGCGCAATGGACAGTACTTAACAGATGTTCTTTTTATACAGTGACTTTAGATTTATCGTTATTTCCAACATTCGTCATGTAATGTCCACTCTTGCCTAACACATTTTAAGCATTAAAAAGCTGTTTGTAAAATTCATTGGTTTATTAAGATTATTTCAAAATTTCCCGTTTATCTGCGCCACCCTGTACTAAATATTACACGTAATTTTTGTGTGTGTGCAGCTCAGTAAAGAAAAAAAAATGTCAAGTAGCCGTTCCCTGGTTTGTAACCCGTTAGCAGTAATCCCACTCAATATCCGTCATTTCTCCCTACCCTCGTTTCGTTTCATCCTTTTGCCGGTGTAATGATATATTTTACTCAAGTATATATTTGTATTTTGTATTAAGTGTCCAATGTTATGAAAGTATGCACAGTATGAAAGGTGGATTGAGTAACCCTTGTTACAGAAAATATTATTTGTTGACTTTTTGTGGAATTATTGATATATTGGTGTTTTTAATCTCATTTCCCATAAAAAAGTTGAGAGTATTGAATAATACACAATGTAATATCAATTAGAATGAAGTATATGGAGAATAAGAAATGTTAAAATGTCTTTATTAAAGAAGTGGAGTTAGGACTGAGGAGACCTCTTTACGTATTAACCTTAAATATTCAAATTTCCATTCTAATTAATGGTAGGCGTTTGTTAAGGAAAAGATTTCTTCATTTATTGGTTTTTTTGAACTTGTATGCAGGTGAAACACACGCCGATCGGTCGGGGATCACAGTGACATGGCTCGACGGAACTTGTCACAGTCGCACGTTTGAAATTTGCAAGCAACCAAAACGAACTTTTGCTAATAAATTTAAAATTATTTACCTCCCTTTCACTTCAGTGTATCTTAATATGACTGACTTTAATAAAGAAAATTTTTGAATATAAAATAACTGTCTAGGGGTAATTGATTCTCTCATTTTTCAATATATCATTATTTCAGTAACATGAACAAATTTATTTAATTGATGCTTTTTTTAAATGTATTAAATATTTTTTCAAATAACCATAACTGTTTCTTAGCAATGTATGAACAACACTGTTTTTGTGTTTTTTTTATTCGAAAAATCGCGATTACGACAGATGAAGAGCACAAACACAACCCACATTGCACAGGCGAACGTGGGACTCACCACAGCTGTTTGTATAATCCACTACTTGACTGAGCCACTACGGTTCATTATTAAACGGTCTCTGTACGGAGAAGTAACTAAAGACCTATGTGCGGCCCCGAACTTGATTGAGTCTATATGTTCCACTGCCCGATGGTATTTGTACAATCCAATACTCGACTGAGCCATTACGGTTCATTATTAAACAGTCTCTGTACGGAGAAGTAACTAAAGACCTATGTGCGGCCCCGAACTTGATTGAGTCTATATGTTCCACTGCCCGATGGTATTTGTACAATCCAATACTCGACTGAGCCATTACGGTTCATTATTAAACAGTCTCTGTACGGAGAAGTAACTAAAGACCTATGTGCGGCCCCGAACTTGATTGAGTCTATATGTTCCACTGCCCGATGGTATTTGTACAATCCACTACTCGACGGAGCTAGTACGTTTCATTACTAAACGGTCTCTATACGGAGAAGTAACTAAAGACCTATGTGTAGCCACGAACTTCATTGAGTCTATACGTTCCACTGCCTGATGGTATTTGTACAATCCAATACTCGACTGAGCCAGTACGGTGCACTATTAAACGGTCATTGTACGGAGAAGTAACTCAAGACCTATGTGCGGCCCGAACTTTATTGAGTCTATATGTTCCACTGCCCGATGGTATTTTGTACAATCCAATACTCGACTGAGCCATTACGGTTCATTATTAAACAGTCTCTGTACGGAGAAGTAACTAAAGACCTATGTGCGGCCCCGAACTTGATTGAGTCTATATGTTCCACTGCCCGATGGTATTTGTACAATCCAATACTCGACTGAGCCATTACGGTTCATTATTAAACAGTCTCTGTACGGAGAAGTAACTAAAGACCTATGTGCGGCCCCGAACTTGATTGAGTCTATATGTTCCACTGCCCGATGGTATTTGTACAATCCACTACTCGACGGAGCTAGTACGTTTCATTACTAAACGGTCTCTATACGGAGAAGTAGTAACTAAAGACCTATGTGTAGCCACGAACTTCATTGAGTCTATACGTTCCACTGCCTGATGGTATTTGTACAATCCAATACTCGACTGAGCCTGTACAGTTCACTACTAAACGGTCTCTGTACAGTGAAGTAACTGAAGAACTTTGTGCGGTCCCAGACCCGATTGGGTTTATGAGCTCCACTGTCCGATGGTATTTGTACAATCCACTACTTGACTGAGCCAGTACGGTTCATTACTAAACGGTCTCTGTACGGTGAAGTAACTGAAGACCTTTGTGCGGTCCCGGACCCGGTTGAGTTTGTATACTCCACTGCACGATGGTATTTGTACAATCCACTACTCGACTGAGCCAGTACGGTTCATTACTAAACGGTCTCTGTACGGTGAAGTAACTGAAGACCTTTGTGCGGACCCGGACCCGGTTGAGTTTGTATACTCCACTGCCCGATGGTATTTGTACAATCCACTACTTGACTGAGCCAGTACGGTTCATTACTAAACGGTCTCTGTACAGTGAAGTAACTGAAGACCTTTGTGCGGTCCCGGACACGGTTGAGTTTGTATACTCCACTGCCCGATGGTATTTTTACAATCCAATACTCGACGCAGCTAGTACGGTTCATTACTAAACGGTCTCTTTACGGAGAAGTAACTCAAGACCTATGTGAGGCCCCGAATTTGATTGAGTTTACATGCACCACTGCCCGATGGTAGTTGTTGTACAATCCAATACTCGACGCAGCTAGTACGGTTCATTACTAAACGGTCTCTTTACGGAGAAGTAACTCAAGACCTATGTGAGGCCCCGAATTTGATTGAGTTTACATGCACCACTGCCCGATGGTAGTTGTACAATCCAATACTCGACGCAGCTAGTACGGTTCTTTACTAAACGGTCTCTTTACGGTGCGGTTACTGGAAACCTTTGTGCGGTCCCAGACCCGATTGAGTTTATATGCACCACTGCCCGATGGTATTTGTACAATTCCCTAATCGACTGAGCCAGTACGGTTCTTTACTAAACGATCTCTTTACGGTGTGGTTACTGGAGACCTTTGTGCGGTCCCAGACCCAATTGAGTTTGTTTGTTCCACTACCCAAAGGTATTATTTAGAATTCTCTGTTCAACTGAGCCAATGCGGTTCATTGCTAATCCACAACGTAAGTCGAAATTTACAACGATGTTCATACTAATAATTGTTTATGTTTCTTCGGTTACAACTCAAAAGCTTTTAGTTCCAAATGTTTTAAACACTCAATGAATTACTTTCGTTCCTATAAAAAAACCTAAAAAATGTACTGCTATTTAGTTATTTTCAAAGGAACTACGTAAAATATGTCTCATTTCATTGCTTGACATATGAAAGACTAAACAACGTCATTTTAGATTGCTCCACCTGTCTTTGTAAGTATAAAATATTTAGTGTTATACAATATAACCTTAAACGTTTAAATGCTTACTGGTAAAAACGATATAACGTTTTAATTTAAAAAAGTAAATGTTCGAAATAATGATTTAGAAAGCTGTAGGTTTAACTGTATTTAGTTTTATAAAGCTTATTATAAACATTTATATTAACAGAGGGAGATTTATAATATAGTTTATCACCTCAGACAGGTTTTCGTGCCAAGGGGCAAATTACCGAAGAAGTTGGGGCGAGGCAGCGTAATTGAGTTATTTACGATTTCATGTCTCGCCATACGTTGAATCATACTGAAGCGATGTTACAGGTGAAATAATACACATAACATATCTTAATTTAACAAATGATGAGCTGATTTTAAGTAGATTTACGCTTACAACGTAGATTATGAGTTTGAAAATACTATTAATAAATGAAAGTATAATGTTTTGTAAATAATATTACAAATAGAATTTATGGTTTTATAGTCCAGGGACCAAGAGCGAATATTGTGATAGCAATAGTGTAGAGGAAACGATATTGTTATAATTGATAAGCATAAAAGAAGTGTTTCCATTTATGAAAATATAAAGAGTCTGTGTAAGAAGGGTAAAATGCAGGTACACAAAAGATCTTGTTTAAAAAGACGTCCTCTTAAAATTAAAGAAGATGGAAATGAGGGATTTTTTTGGAGATCTCTTTCCTCTGAGAAAGCAAAGCTTTGCATCAAACTTCATAAGCGCCGTGCCTACGACTCGGCATTTAAGCGTCATGTAAATGTTTGAAGAACTGTTCAAAGTGAGTCCTTTTGCGTTAAAGAAACATTTCCCTAAGAGTTGTCATTAATGTTTGCTACTTACACTTTTATCTGTACCTTACTGTTAAAAATTGTTTGAAGTAAGAGAACATTTTATAATTAATGTATAAAATATACATTATATTCAGTTAGAGTTAGTTTAGTATTTAAAATATTCTTCGTTTTTTTCCTATATTTCAGAGAATCCAATATGTACTGGTGAGTTGCTCCAGTTCCAGTGAAATTATCGTCCAACCTAAAGGCCAACTCGCATTAGTAAACACGCTAGTAGTACGTCGGAGCCGTTCTGCAGTTATAATCCGGTCGCGGTCACTTACAAAGACTCGTACTTTGTTCTATTTTTGGTAGAGTATTTCTATCTTATGTCTCTCTTTTCTCGTACTCATTAGAAGTTGTACCCTCGGAGTCGATCTGGCTATCACATGCTCTGGTCAACAAAGGCCAAGACCTTTGTTATAGGTTGTATTAGAAGTTTTTTTATGGGTTTCAATTATATTTTTCTCGTTTTCATTTGTATTATAAGTGCACTTTGCGAATGCGGTTACCGAAGTAGTGCTAAGCTGAACACCCCTCGTGTACGATAAACAGATGATTCCTCTCCAAGGCTGTGTCCTCTATTAATGCCAACAACAATATAAAGGTGTTACAAGTGGCCCATTCTACCATGCATCTCACTGCAGCCTTGGAAGCCCTGTACAAGCTGGAAGACACCTATATCATCATCGTATGTTGGAATATATCCTCATTCTATCTCATGTACAACCTGCCCCTTCCGCCTTCGGATCCACCTGTTTACATTCCAAATTTTCTTTAAGTATGATACCATTTAAACGTCCGAAACCGTATCTATCTTAATCTGTATCCTTCTTTGCAGTAAAATATTAAATATTTTCCCCTCGGGCCGCATCTCTGTTTGTTTCATTGATCTTGATACTCGTATATGTCTTCTCAATACGATGTATTTTGGTCCTCCGTCAGGATTCATTTACTTTAATCTTTATTTTAACCCCTCAGACTAAAAAATTAGGGCAGAAATTTGTATCATGTAATTTAGTATTACATTTTCTTACACGGTTCGTGTTATTATAATATGATAGTATCATTCCTCTTGTTAAACTAAATGAATATATTCTCTGATAAACTTCGCCTAAAAATCGGCAAAAATTTTATCGCTTTTGCCATATGCAACATCATATATTATTGTGCCATGTACTCGTATGTCTTGATATAGTTTCCTAAAGAAGATTACAAACCGTCAGGAACGTCACTAAATCAAATAAGTACTTTCTTTTATAATAGGAAACATATCGATGTTTACTTAATACATTGCAACAAACATACAACGTGATAAATTCATGCATTTTGGTATAATCTGTCGTTACGGCGAACAATTTTTCTCAAAGAAGCAGTAAAGTTATGATTGGAATTATTAATAAAGGTTACAGCATACACGTAATATCAGAAATTGGTGTATCACCTGTCACGATTTCAAAAAGTACACACCTCATAACACCGAACCATACCAATACTTTTTTATTTTTCTTCGGTTAAAACTCAAAAGCTTTTAGTTCCAAATGTTATGAGGAACATTTGTATAACGTAAATGTTCATACAAACGACTTTATGTAGTTTGTATAATTTTCAATGGTGTCATTTAAGAGCTCGTTGGTTTTTTGTTGATGTATGTATTGTTTTTTTGGTTTTTGATATTACCAAAAATGGTAATTTCTTAGTCTCCATTTATATTTACTGCGTTAAAACTAAGTTTTAATGAGATATATTCAATAGGGGTTTGACCTTCATCTGTCACCTCGCAAAGTGTGAATGAAACTTTTACAAATCCTGCTATTTATATCGCTGAGGGAACGACTATTTGTCTCCTATAAAATACTAGATTTTATATTATATAGTCTACCATAAATGGTTATTTCTTAGTCTCCATTTATATTTACTACGTTAAAACTAAGTTTTCATGAGATATATTCAATACGGGTTTTTAATCGTAGGGCAGAAATCTTTGGAAGATATTTTATGATAATGCACACATATCGAAGAGCAATATTACTAAAAAATATTATTCATAGTATCGTGAATTTTCTTATAATTTAACTCTATAGCAGCGTCGCTGATGACTGTAAATGATTATTTAAAGAAACATGGAACAGTTTCTTGTCAAAAGAAACACTCAAACCGTTCTTTAGTCTGTATATACTTAAATATTTCAATTGGCTCTCAGACATTTATAATAATACAAAAAAAAATTATATATATATTTAAAACCTCAATAACCGTTAAAAATACAAAAACTTGCTCTAACAGAAATTCTAAAACAGCATATTTGTTTCACTAGGTTTAAAAATTACAATACGTCATTCTTTAACTTTAACCAGTCGCCATATTTTAACGAAATAGAGTGTTAAGCTGGTCATAGAACGTCTTCGAGGTATTTAAACATACATTTTTGTACTAAATATGATTCAGCATTCCTATATGCAATTGTTTGTAAATGAAAAGTTGTTATTGGAACAACATACAATTGATATCTCGGAAACGTTCATGGTGCTAAAAAAATACTTGTCACAAAAGGTTTATAAACACACACCTATGTCACAATTTATAAGCGTTCTAAAATACCATACAACACGTACAATCTTGACACGTAGGTAGGATTAGCTTTGAATATAATTTTCAATGGTGTTATTTAGAAATTAAGACTACGTTTTAATATAAGGTTGATTGCAATAGAATGATGTTGCATACAAAATCTATCTAAAATATAGAAAGAATGTGAGATGAATGAGAACTAAAAAAGTGTTTAATAAACCTAGTTTCTTACATATATATAAATAACAGGTGATTTCTCTATTAGTGTTTATAGCAGCAGAGGTAATTACTTGAACAGTACTGTATGCAGATTTAGGGATATTTTGTTGACAAAGGTGGATAAAAAATATTAGTGATGGAAACCATTAATGAATTTCCAGAGGCCAGGACATTTTAGAGGCCAGAATATTTTTTATATTACAGACCATAGATATGTAAAGCCAACGTTTTCGAAACTCCTGCAATCTTTGATTAATAGGAGCTGCCCTATCCAAAAGATTATATCAACTCATAGAGAATTAACATACTCATGATCCAGCTACTGATAGTAAAATCCACTGTATATGAAAATATTTCAGTTAGAGACGTAAATTGCCTTACAGGCCAAGGGTTGTTAATAGGGATAGCTGTTGATAGGGGAAAAACTGAAACCCATGAAAGGTGGAAGGAATAAATTTATAAAAATAGTAGAATTATTACTAATATAAAAAAGTTAATTAATTTATAAATATACACATATATAATCAGAAGTCTATTTGTCTATAATCAGAAGTAGCTCTTCAAAGTCTAATAGTTAAATATTATGCGGTATTGCTAGTTGATATTGAAAGAGCTTTTTATTTATATTAATCTTTTTTGGTACGTTAATAAATAGAATGGCAAATATTTAAACGCTTACAATGTTCTATACACCTTTAGTTTTGTAAATTAAAGTAAAATTAAAATCAACATACAAATACAATTATTAAAGTTCAGATCATAAAATAATTTCTTTTTTTATAAATTACTTGAAGTGTATCGGTTCATATGAAGTGTTTAAATAAATTTTCTTACCTTAATTAAGTTTAAACAGCTTTAAGAATTTAAGGTAATAAAGTGTATGGCATGATATCAGCAAAGTTGTAATGAAGGCTGATAATTCCACATAAATTCCACATAATTGATTGGCTTAAATTTCTCCACATTGCAGAGATCTCGTACTAGCTCAGGTAGCTCTTCTCTCATCACTTTACATCGTGTAATCTATAAATTAAATTCTCGGAATTGTTCCGTGTGTTACATCATTCTCTAGCGTCTTTCTACTATGGTTTTAAAAACTTAAACTGTTGTTCGTGATTAACTGAACAATTTTATATTCAATTGGTTTAGTTGTAAATGGTACTTAAAATAATACCAAAACATTTTAGTCGATAATGATAGAGTTTGTCGTTCCGAAATATTTGAATACAAAGTAATTTAAATTTATATTATTTATAAAAATAAAAAAAGAATTTTATAATAATGTTTACTCGAATTCTCTTCCCAACTATGCACTTGTGCTTTTCTTTCCGTTTACAACTTGGTGCGCACATGATTAGTCAAGTCAAGTCAAGTCTTTTATTGCCGTTGATAATAATATAATTATGTGGCAAAAGTCATACCGAATAAATCTAAAATTTTTACATTCGTTTACAATACCAAATTCAGACATAAAATCGTTACATTCATCCATACCACTCACTCGCCAATTCTCTCCACCGCCAACGCCAGTGTCAGTCTTCTAGATTGGAGGTCTCCCAACTATAATTTAAAAACTCGTCGACGCTATAGAATGCTTATGATGCTAAAAAAGCGCTTCAGACGAGTTTTTAACGCCTTGGGCGTTTGTACGTTTTTCATGGAATCAGGCAAACTGTTAATGAAACGGACACCTGCCTGCGAGGGTAGGTGTTCATAAACCACCGTTCAGTGTCGCCCAGTACGGTAGTTGTCTCTCTCGTTTCATATTCATGCACGTCACGGCCCCTAGTCAGGGCACATTTTGACTTACAGAATAAAACTGCCTACAAGATATAGAGACATGGCAGAGTCAACAGCTGCAATTTTTTGAAAGCAGGTCTGCACGTGTTTCCAATTACCGATTTAAAAATGTTTTTTTGCATTACATTATAATTATATAACACATTTGCCTTTGAATATGAAATGTTTGCAAAAACTGTTAACCACGAAGTACTATTCCCTTATCCATGCTAAAGGTTAACGGAGCTTCGTGCATATGATGCACGCTACTGACAGTGCTTTACACGTATGTTCATGTTTAGGTCTAAAGATTCATGATTACGGCACGCATGTTACAGCTTTATATATATATATATATATATATATATATATATATATATATATATATATATATATATATATATATATATATATGTCCATGCTTTAGATAAACAGGTCTTATACCTGGTACAAGTTTAAGATGGTATCATGTATAAGTGGCCACGCTTCAGATCAATAGATCATAATGGGTTTACACATAGCCTGCAATTGGCATAAAATTAAATTAGAAAAATAGCACTTAATTTACCAAACATGAACTTTAAACAAGATATGTATAGTGGATATAAGTATTTTAAATTACCCAATCATGTAATTTAAATTGTTCAAAGTAAAAATATGTATACAAATCAAACATATATAATGCTATGTAATTTATTTATTTCAATATGAGAAGATTACACAATTATACGTCGCTAATTTAATATTAGTTTAATAATTTTAAAAATGTCAATCGGAACTATACGCGGTTATGGAAACTGCACTGTTTTAAGTAAAACCTTCATTATAATTTTTATCACTATTACATTGTTTTGTAATCATGGTTTTCATTATAGATGGTTGCTCTCTAAAGTACACAGAATATTACAGAATATCAATTTCAATAATATGATAAGCTGTATTAGTTTTTTTATTTATTTAAGACTAGTTAGTAGAATGGAAATGACTAATTAAGAGAATAAAATTGTTACATTCATTTGGAAAACCACGAAATATTAAATAACTAGGAGTAAATTTCAATTATAAAGGGAATATTAAAAGCGAGTACAAACCTATATTACGCATTTTAAAGAAATTTTATTATGATCGTGTAATATCTTTCAATAAACTTTCAATTTAGAGTAATCTTATATGATAATCGTGTAACTAAAACATTATTGAATTAACTATTCAATAAATCTTTCGATAAATCACTAAAAAAAATGTTACCTACATTATTATTATATTTTACATAGTCCATATAGTTTATAATTCCTACTACGGATAGTATCAGTTACAGCTTTTTGTAATGCATTCATGCAGATTACGTAAAAGTTACAACTAAAATGTGAGTTACAGCCTCTTAAGACGTAACTAATCGGTATTGATTATCAGGCTAACCATGTACAGGACTATACATACGTAGACTATTGATTAAGAAATCCCTTAGCAAATTACGGCAACCGAAAGTTGCAATTACACTTATCAGTTAACTAAGTAAACTAGGCTGCTATTAGTATAATAAAACTTATATGGAATATGATTATATGTCACATAATTTTATTTTTATAAAATAAAATAAATGTATTTTTGCTATTAATCCAATTTAAAAGTAACCGATTTCTAAAGCTGTAAAGTACATATCAACATCTGAGTGCTACCGACTAGTAAAAAACCTCAACGCCCGTTTGCTTTTAATATTCTAGCAGTGGAAAGTCGCTTTCGGTATTACTTGATACATTAACATTCACTATTGGTCTATCTAAATCCATAAGTAATATTAAGTTATTAAACTATAAATCTAAAACGTCTAAAATAATTGAACATATTTCTTTTTTCACGAATAACTTTAAATAATGTTACTTTTCCTTTGTTTCTTTAGCACAAAACAGTTCCTTTTATGCAACAGTAGAAAATTAATTTTTTTCCCACCAAAGTCAATCCATACTTGGAGCAAATGATTTCTAAAACAATTTACATAACCTAGTGCGAGATAATACGCTATATATTGCACACTGCGATCCCTGTCGACGTAATGTCTTCCCTTTAGCCTCTGGCTGGACAAGAGTAATAAGAAACGCTCAATCCTTTGTTATTAAAACTTTGATCTTTTATAATTACCATTTTATACTGATGTCCCTATAGTGTGAGCCGGTTCAATGTCTTGAGCCCAGTGATCTCCCCGGCTCATGGATGAGTGTCTTTATATAGTACATGTAAGTCTTGTTCTTTGTGGCTGCAGAAGGCACTGTCTGTACTGTAAGCGTTCCTGTTCCACTCTGCACATCCTTTTCAGAGTGGAAAAGAATTTCTGAAATTCTTTTTTGTTAGAGGAAGTACTTATAGTGAACCTTTTCCTCTTCAAGTTGTTTTTGTCAATTCCTTTTTATTTTCCCACTAACATGGTGGCAAAGTTCTACATTTCTCACTGACGAGGTTTAGGAGAAGAATTCTTGCCTCCTGCTACCTTTCCATCATGGGTGGTCGCAGACACATTCGATTCCAGGGGTTTCCTGCTCTGTTGGAAAAATGGCCTCCATGTTGAGATAAAAAAATACCACTAGTCAATTAACTGTGATACTCTGCTATTTGTTTAATTTATTTATTTTGTTATTGCTGCCAGTTATTATAGTTTATATTTTGTTATACAGTTGTTATGTTTAGTTTAAATGTTTTTAGTTTATAAATTTATAAATGCTTAAATGTTTTTATTTCTTTGTTTTCATTAGGAGCCCGCCCTTAGCCGAAGGATACCGGGTGGAATTAGCAGTTCTTGTTTTAAATTATGGATGTTCTTAATTTTTCATTAATCTAGGTGCACCTGAGACACATGACAGATATTTTTGGTTAACTATAGTCATGAGTATTTTTTATATGTCAGGGCAATAGTTGTTAAATTGACAGGAAGGTTCTTATCTTGGTTAAAGATGTCTTTGATTTTTTTCAACTCTGTGTTTTGGTGGTGACTTTAAATTAGTAAATGAATCTGAACACGCTATCCGTTGTGTCCTTTTTCCCTTTAGGTTTAGTTTTGATCCGCCATCCCGTTCGCCACCAAGGGTGCTCGTTTCCTAATTGCCTACTTTGTTTGTGCGATCACAGATGTTTCAAGTGTTGTGTTACAATTATTTGAATTAGTTATATGTGAGTTAAGTACACTTTTAATGTAACGTATGAAATAGGAAAATCTGCCTATGATTTCTAAAACCTGGCGTCTGCTTCACGTTTTTCTGGCTCCAATCCCAAGAGATGTCATAACTCGTTATTAAGCCTGACTTTTTAAATAATTTTGGAAAATCATATTGTTATAAATAGTATTGCAGAAACTAATATTTGTGTACTTAAAATATTTCATTGTTTTTCTTCTAAAACTACATTTAATATTTTGTTGGGCTAACAAATATAATTACTGAAATTTCTGCTAGTACCAAAAATAGGGCCGGAGGTGGCTGCCCCTACCCTTTAACTAGCCAAACATCGCCTTCATGTTTAAGTGTTTCAGAAGTCCCGCTGTAGTGTTACATGTGTTCTCGTGCTCGTTACTTGGGACGGTTACTTGCTACATATGCGTTGAATAAGCCTGTGTTCATTTTCACGTGTCTGTACTCCAAGTTGATTCGCGTATAATTAATATTTTCTGTGTGTTATTTCTCTTTGCAATAATAGTTAATTGGTTTAGGTTCTATATTATATGTAGTAAAAATATATATCTCACCAGAATCGAAGAGGATGGATTTTAATATAAGAAATGATGTGTTATATACTTTGTAATGATATGTTTGATATCCTACTATCCTTTCAAACTAGAGCACAGAATAAGGTAGATGCGAGTATATAAATCTTTTATTAATTTAATTATTTTAAATAATCAAGTTTCTCAAGTACGTCCTTTATTGTAAACAACGTTGTTGATGTTTTATTTTCATTAGGCAATAAACATAGTCTCAGTACTTAAAATCTTGTTAGAAAGGCCACTGTAGTCAATACATCTTTAAAATAAACCTTAAAAAATATTGCAATAATATTTTATGTCCTATTAAAACCCCATAATATCAGGTTTCATACGCATGCAATATAGTGAGAGGCAATGATAATGAGGAGGCATTGGTTGAGGCTAATTGAAGGTCCGGAGGTAGAGTTTGCTGGTTGGGCAACGAAAATACCCATAAAATATAATTTATGTCTCTCTTATCACACTTTCGTTTATGCCCTTTCTTTCTATGTCGTAATATATTTTTTTAATTTCATACGCCTAGTCTCATCATCCCGACATGTCTTCAATCTTGTGTAAGTATGTCTTTTTTTATAAAAAATTTAAATCATGTATAGCACTAGCTGTATAGCGATTTATAAATTAACGCTAGTACATAAGTTGGTATCTAACATATACATACTTATACGTTTTTTTTTAGTAATTGCATCTACACGAAACAAACTGTGTAACTTTAAATAAATTAGACCTGGTGTAAATATCAATTGCTAGAATCAACCGAAGTTACCTCGGTTGTGTCGTAAGTGATGTAAACCTTTCAATTTTACTAGAAGTAAAGGTTATCTATGACATTTAAAATATGAGTACTTTAGACGGGAAGTAGAATACAAGTGGTGATAGACAAAAGAATTTTCCAGGTAGAAAATTACCGTATATTGTATATTTTGTCTTTTTCGTATCAAAAAAAGGGAATATCAACTTATGACGTTAAGATATAACGAAATTAGTTTACAAGAGCCGGAAGCAGCATTCTTTCTCCGAAGTAGATTTGGGAAACCAGATAGTTGTATACATATTTTATTTGTGCGAAAAATAAAGTTAATCGTTCTACCATCATAAATATATTATTATACCGAATATAAGTTTTTTTCTTCGGAATGACACTGTTGTACTGCTTGGCAATAAAACCTGTATAGACGTAGGACTTTTCAGTCGTATTGCTTCTGAAATGTTACATTATCAAATTAAAGCCAAAATAATAAACGTATTTAATTATATACTAGTGTGATAGTTGTAAATTGTTGTAACTATTTACTTCAACGAATACTTTCGAGCATTTATTATTAAATTTTGGTTTTGCATTAGGTGACACTTTTCAAAATTGGAATGAAATCCTATGGACGTTCTAGTCTTTCGAAGAAGAATTCCGAAAGACAGTTAAATTGTCATTAGTTGAAGAAAATTCGCTGGTTGAGTTGAAACTCCTATTCATTTTACTCCTAAGTCGTCTTTAAACAGACATAATTAGTACTAGTAGTGATATCTGGTTTACAAGAATATACTAAGTAACTACCAAACTTACATTAAGACATTTGATAGGGTTCTTTATTACTTACTTGCGTTAGCGTCTTTTTAAACGTAGTATTTAAGAAACGTACAGTTTTAGAATAATGTCAAGCCGGAAGAATAAACCAGTCAACGTAAAAAGCCTTTAAATATTGTATTAAATTTTTATAAATTTTCATTTTAGAAAATGCATTACATTTTTTTAACATATAATCACAATGCGTACGTTGACTCACGGAATTGTAAACGTATATGCGTGTTGAAGCAAGTAGAAATACGTTTATTTATTAACTAGTTACAAGTAAGATTTGATAGTGGTTTTATGATACTGTTGTAAATTATAGTTTTGTCCACAAAAAAAGATGCGTTAGATGTATTATTAGATCCAGCTGAGACATCCACTGAACAGATAAATCATTTTAAAAGGTTCTGTAAGATTAAAATAATTTTAATTATAACAAAAAAATCTAACACTTAAAACATTTAAAGAGTTTGACAAATGCGACAAAATACATATTATCTACTATTCAATAATATAGTATTAAAATATACAGAGGTAAAGAACTGTATCATGGTTACCCATACTTCTTCTAAACGTGTTACTACAAACCTATTGTATGAAATATTATCCTAAAGGAAAATAAAGTAAATATTAAAACTGTTTTTTTTTAATAATTTTTATAATTTTTAATAACTAGTCCGTTATTTGAAAATTTTAAAGGTAAAAGGAGCACTATAAATACAATAAACACACAACAAACAATGTAAAATTGTAAAAAGATTATATCTAGACTCTATAAAGGGGACGTTTTTAATTGCAAATAATTTACAATTTTTGGCTTTTTCTAAGATGTTGACATAAGTAATCTATAATTAATTAGTTTAATGGAATTAAAAGTAGTTACACTTATTAAGTTTCAACTAAAAATTAATTTTAAATTACAAAATTTGTATTAATATTTAATATTTAAGATCCACTTGTGGGCGGGGAGATAGTGTGACAAGTCTAGATGTTAAAGGTAGTGAATTTGCTACTAGTCCATCTGCTACTAGTTCGCCTCAGTCCATCTGCTACTAGACAATATTAAAAAATAATTTGGGATTCTGCCTCACATAATGCTATCTTTCTCTGAAGAAGATGGTATACTGGAGAAAAATTGTTCCAGCTTAATAAAAAAAACGCAGCATTTTATTTGTTGTAAACAATAAATATAGAGTACAAAATTTTAAAAGTTTGTTTAATTCAGAAAAATAAGTAAATAAAAGTAAATAATTCCAGAAATGTTTCAAATAAATCTTAGGTTAAAAAACAGACACATTAATTTGCTCTAATGAGAGTTCAAAAAATCTATTGGATAAGAAACTATAATATGAAATCAATAAAGAAATATTCAGGTAAAATATCACCACAGTTATCAAGTGAAATGTATATTTTTGTTAAATTAGTTATTTTGTTTTCATAGCAATTATAAGTATTATAAGTAATATTATCGAATATTACCTAAATATATAATTATTAAGCCATAAAATATATACTTATCGCCAGAATCATATTAATATTATAAATTTCGTGTAATTATGAATAGTTTACAATCAAAGATTGATATTGAAATCAATTAGGTTAGATTGTAATAAAATAAAACTTCTTATTTCTTATAAAATTTTATAATATTAATAAAAAAGTCTTATAACAATATCTATTTAAGGTTACACAACACACACACACACACATTTAGTTTACATAACGAACGACGTTAATATTTTATATTTTAGTTACATTTCCAAATAAAATTAATTTTTAGTGATCGTGTATCCCTCATATTTCGTACTATTACGTATTACTTATAAAAAGCCTAATATGGTTTACAGTAAATTTTATATGTCTCATTTTTATAATTTTGGCATCAAAAGATTTTGCAACAAAACTAGAGCTACGCCAAACCATACTTATCAATCTGATAATAATTATACAAATTTTGTGTAATACTTTAGAGTGTACACTAAACATAAATCTTTATTGCGAACCAATCATCCATATACACCGAAAATTTACTGTTTAAGTTCTGGTAGCAATAGTTACTATAACCTGCAACAACACACGAACCTTCATAGTTGATTGAATACTACACGCAAACAGGAATAAGGAAAAACTCACAAAAAATTAACAAGGTTCTATTGAAATTTCTAGTCTATTATCTGATCAATTTATTCTAAAATTGACAAGTTTGTTATATGTAATTTTACTTACTTACTAGCTGAAATATTTATAACTTTTTTATTTGCATATTTACGCAAAATGGAATTTTAGTACTAATTGTAATAAAAATAATGTAAATATTTGTTTGCGGAGTCGCCTAACGAAGAACTTTTTGGTTTCGAAAGGCCCTGTGCAAAAAAAAATAAATTGTATTGAAAAAGTGTTGTTTTACTAAAATGTACTACTATATTAATAGATATTTTAGTCGAACAAGATATTAGCCACAGATAAGGCACTAAGGACACTCAGTAAAATTATTTGTCTCAGCTGTGCACTTGGGTCTAAGAGCTTTGATGAGTTTTTTAATAAACTTTCAGTAAGCAACTTACATTCATCAAGTGCTACAACTGCTACAAATTAAGTCTCGTTCTATGACACCTCACTTTTATACTATCTTAATGTCAATGAATACAATTACGTAAGTCTAAAATATATATACATATATATATATATATATATTTTTTCAAAGTTAATTGAGAATATATTTTATGGGCTTTTATATATTTTAGGTAAAACAGTGTATGTTGATACTAATACTCAGAGTTAGAGTTAGGTATAAAGCCTTTAAATGGAAATATATAGTCTATATATAAACTACTGAAAGAGGTATAGTATATTTTTATAAATTCTAACATTTCACCATGTAAGCCTTTAGTAAAATATACGGTGTTATATATCACAACTTATGATTGATGTACTTAAAAAGTAATTATATTTAACCTTTATACACTTATTCTATATAGGTATAGATGTTCGCCTCCCAGTCGTTGTTAGGTTAACAATCAATGCATCTACACGGATTGAGCAAACATGGTAGTTCTCTGAAATAGATTGATCAGCTAAAGTCTAGAATAATAATTATAAACTACCCAACAATATCATAATTAAAATAACTTTAAAAATGCTTTACTCGCCTATAATAACTCCAAAAAAAATTTAGGTATTCCATACAATTCTGTTTTACAAGGCAATAGTAACAAAATAACATTCTATTTTAGAACTGAATGTTTACAAACAACATTGTTGGTCAATTGAGACTGAAAGTTTAGGCACGCATTTATGTTAAAATACATTATTTATGATTTATTTATAGAGGCATCGGTTACTTGTATTCAACAATAATAATAACAGAGAAGTGCAAACTTTGAAGGATTATATCCTATTAATTTAAACTGAAAATTTAATGAGCACAAAATTTCGACAGTTTAATTGCTTAGAATGTTTTAACCCCTGCTTAACCTTTGGAGGTAAATATAATCCGTTTAAAAAGCTATATTCCATTACGTTTATACAGTTACTGAATACAGGGGACTTTCGAAATCAAGTCATGTTTACTTTGGAAGTGATTTTGTAAACTTACACTTGAATAACAATAATATAATAGTACTTTAAAAGTTCCATGATTGAATATTCAAAGACCGATACGCTTTACTAGCTACATTATGATGTCGTATGCTGTCACGTGCAATATAATATTAAGTTAAAATGTAAATATAAAGACGATGATTGAGTTATATAAAATTTGTTTATGTTCATATCCTATGAAGGGCAATCGATCGAAAGGACCAATTTAAAATAATTTCTTTATGTCTATGAATTTACCTTTTCTAGATACTTATATTATATAAGTCAGGATTGATAGCTTGGAGGACAAAAGTTTAACTCAATAATGAGTAGTGTAGTTTTAATGTTCTCTTAAAATCCTTATTTATCATAGATACATTAGTTGTTAAACTCTTTACTAAAATTGCTTTAGTAATTTTTTCTATTGACAGCATTTTGAGTAGGGAAAATATTACCAGATATGATATTTTTATAAGGTATAATGCACGTTACATCGTTATGGTTACGGGTAGTTTGTTTCTAATATAACAGCCTTTGCATAGTGTCATATATTGACCATATGTTAGTGTAGCGTAAACAGACTTACCGTATATGATAAGAGAGAGTTCGACGCTCACCACTCGGAGCTGTTGTTTTGCCTGAACTTCCAAACCCTACGTTGCTAGCGAAAACAAACTTCTAGAGAATGAATCAGCTCTAATTAATTAGGAAACACATCACTAGATTATACAAAACTTGTGCTGTGAATGGTGAGTTGTAGCAATATTGAAGCGTGTTTTTATTACCGACACTCTAAATTGTCTGCTCGACACAAATCTGTACCTTGGTACGGAGTCCTTGCACAACTTAGTACGCTAAGCGGATACCTTTACATACACTGTTATATAATACCAATAACTATTATATTATTATAAGGTTTTAACTTTGTAATTGTATAAAAGTTATAAATACACTAAATCACGGAAACGCGTAACCAGCTTCAGATATTATTCATATGATTGTACTTAGTTTGTTTGAAAATTTATTTATTTCTGCTCATTTATTGCTGCCATTATTGTTAACCATCAGACCGATTTAAATTATTCACCAATGTTAATCTAAATGATTTCAATAATATTCTGTAGCTAAAGCTTCGTGGAAATTCTCTATGGTGTAGACAGATTAACTAACATAGAGAAATGAAAATTGTCGTCCTCCTCGATTGATGAGGCACACTAACGATCAGATAATGAGTGTAAATGTTATTTACAATCTATTTCCCACTTAAAACACAATTGTTTATTTTACATTATAACACCAAACGTTAGAAACAGAAATAATTATAGTATATTATTATCACGGCATTTGTTGCAGATATAAGTCTTTATCTATCTAAAAAAGAAATCTAATCTAAATAGTAATTGCTGTCTTAAACCAAAATAGTAACGAATTCATTTATACTAAGGCTTACCTATAAATTCGTAAGTATTTGTTTACAATCACCTCATTATTTGGTTTTTTTTTATATAATTAGTTGACTAGAAATAACTTCGAGTTTTTTTATCATTCATCTAGTCATAAGTAATTATTCTTCCGATCACAAGTAAGAGCTTTTACCTGTTTTCATTGACTTCACTGACTGGTTTTTAACGTTACTAAATATGAATCATATAAAGTCTCAATCGGGCCTAGTTTATATTCTACCAGGAATATATATATAACCATTTATAACGTTCTTATGATGTAAAATGCATTGAAAGTAAATGAAATATGAATTATAATTGTGTAGTGCAGAGTGCAAAACTATTAATTATGTTCTTAACTATATAAAATTACAATAACCAAACA
Organism: Homalodisca vitripennis; assembly: GCF_021130785.1. NCBI lineage: Eukaryota > Metazoa > Arthropoda > Insecta > Hemiptera > Cicadellidae > Homalodisca > Homalodisca vitripennis. The sequence continues at coordinate 75,186,714 of NC_060214.1, read as the reverse complement.
ATTCCTCCTCGTCAAAAACAAATTTACATAAAAACACTTGATTACCTTCTAAATGAAATTTATTTCACCAAAAGGTTTTATTTTAATGGATAATCAATGTTAATTACCAAGCGATAATGAATAATTGATACTAATTTAATAAAACTGTTTTCAATTGAAATACTTATCTGGTTTGTACAAATAAGTCAAAACGAAATAACTTGCTATATTTGTTTACAATCCAACAGTAAGTAAATCTGCAAATATGTTCTCACTGGAAACAAATGTTCCAGATAAAGTTAAATTAATATGTTCCAGATATTATTAAATTATGTCAATTTAAATATTTACATATTTGTTTATGAATTAACGTCTAATCGAATCAAAGCGAGGCTTTTAAGGGCATAAAGTACATATAAGGCAATATTTGGTTTTTAATGCGCTGTTAATTCCACTTTACATGCCTAAAAATAAATAAATCTAAGGATTACAGACGTTAATACGGGAATGCAGTATGGAGTACGGACTGGTGGTAACACGTGGCTTTGATAACAGATATATTAAATTTTGTGTGTGCTTTATTTATAATGGATTAATTGAAACAACAATTCAATTTTTATCATATGTTTTTATTTCAAGAAAGTTTCGGAATAAGCACCTGTTTTCTTCTTCAGGTTTAAATTATTGCTACTGGACCACATTATTTTATGCTCAGTTTTACGAATATATAATTTTGCTTAAAGTTTTTTTTTTAGATTAAAGGATTGAAGTAAAGAGGATTATTCCAAATTTGGGTTCACTAATAAAAAAAATTAAAACTCGGTTTCAGCAATCAGATCTGGAATCTGTAGTTCAGTTTAATAAATGGAGTTGTGTTTCTTTTGTATTAAATGTTTCTTTTATAGTTAGTGATGTTGACAAACAACATCGTGGTCGTAATTCCTGACACATGCGTGTCACAACGCTCTGGTTTGATTTATTTCTTTAATCTACTTTGGAATTATGTGGTAGGCTAGATTTTTACCTGAAAAGAGGATCAGATTGCATATCTCCAAACGTAGTTATATGGAATTCCAAATATTAAATCTAACTTTTCAAAAACAATGACTTTATGTGAGTGACTTATTAGTGTTATAACAAAAGTTGTGCCTGGTATCTGTCCTAATGTTTAATACAGATATAATATCATAAACCGTACAGGTTATTCGTCTGCGGAGATCCTGCCGTAACCCCACACTTTCCTACTGCCTCCCGGAGTCAGGCTTAACGCCCATACCCGGGTATTTACTGACTATATTTTGGCGATCAATGCCCCTCCTAGGCGTACAACCTCCCGTCTATTGGACATGTATGACCTGTATTTCTAATGGTCTAATGGTCCCTCACATTTTATTAATTACTCCCGTACTTTGGGTCTTAACTTAATTGTAGCACACCAACATTTATGTGTGAATACAACTCTCACCATTAGATTATCCAGAGTGTCTTAAGACCCTCAAACTCAGAGGAAAATAACACTTCTCGACTGCCCACAGTAGTCCTACCCATAGCCGGCCAACCTACCGATCAGTATCCAACAGTATCAAATTCGGTGTCCATATTTTCTCAGTATCTTATACTGTGAGCCTTCACTCACATTTCTAACTTGAACATCTTCAATACTTGTATTCGGATTTGTCCATATATTGGAAACCTGTATGGGGTTACCATAGTCCATATATATATATCACCTCGAACACTCTTCGGAGATGTGCCCTCGTGAGATCCAAACTTTCACCTTTGCTACATATGTTTCAATACCTTAGCATCGACGAGGTACTTAAAATACCTGACAGTCCATCACAGGACCTTATAGTCCTTCACCTGGATTTCTATCACTCGGACCATCTTACAAGAAGGTGAGGTCGGCAATTTTTTTATCTTTGGTGGCGGGAATAACAACCATTGCGTCATACACATTTTGCAAAAAGCTTAAGCGGGTCGGCTCTTCTGAGAGACTTGATTGGAGTAAATGTAACTTTTTAATGCATGGGGCACTGGTGGCAGGGCCATTGCAACGTATATAGCCCCAACTATAGCCCCACACTCTCACTCCATAGTATAAAGATACAATATACCTGTATACTACCTTCGGCAAGCTGATCAGCACAGCCAATCTCTGTCCACGTCTCGTGAACAGCGTTACAATTTTGCACACAGGGCCGCAACATATTCAAGCCGGAGAATGTCCATAGGACTCTTTCCATGCCTTCATTTTCTAGTGTTTAAGGGATCTCAAAGTAACATATCGGGGATTCAAACGGTTTCTATGAATTGTTTTACAATTTAGTTCATAACTTTTTTTAATCTTTGTTAAGATCTTTGATTTCAGCAAAGATCGTAGAATTCCTAGAAGATACGTGCAAAGAGTACTATTTATACTTAAGATTTCAGGCTTTCAGACGCTTATATCTTATTAGGACAGGACACTTTCATTAGTTTAATACTCATATAGGAAATCTTAGACCAGAACGAAATTGGTCACTTGGATGGTTCTATATACAAGAATTTGATAACCAAAGTCTTAAAGAAGATTAAATCATTTATTGGCTTATTCAGAAGTGGGGAAAATTCTCACTAATGCATGAAGATTTCAAGAGCTGGAATCAATGTTATGCTACCCAAAGAGTGAAATATCTCAAATGGGTTTATGTACAGAATCAAGAGATCATAAATATCGGAAAATTTATTTAGTAACAAATCTGTCACGCGATTTTTGAATCTATAACTTGAATTAATTAGAAAATTCAAGGAGTTGAGAAATCTTATAAATTGAAAAAATCGAGTTACTTCAAAATTGTAAAGCCTTCTGACTCCCAAAATCCTAGAGTTGTTTTCTCAGTAGCGTTAAAAGAATTATTTAAAACTAATGTTTTCGTGATTAAAACAATTATAAAATCAATGGAAAACAGTATTTATCTTTTTCGTCAATTCTACATTTTAAACAAAATCTCTAGATGTCTTGATTTCTACAACAATTTATAATAAGGACGAACATGAGACACTTGTTTTATGCATTAGTTTGCGTCAGGAAAACAAACTACATTGTAAAGGTCACTATTATCACTTAATACCTTGGTGTGTAAACATTTGTTAATTAAAACATTGCTATGAATTACAACCTGATAAACCAACATGAGATAATGTTATTCGTCAAAATATCTCGACTTTTATATGAAACATTCACTTTAACCCTTATACATACAGAAGCATGTGTAATATTTTGTAAACCTGATTGAGGCATATTACTCAATAGGCTGGCTTATTTCCTCTTGTGTATACCTCAGAAACTTACAATGTCTTTTCAGTATGATATGTGTGTCTTTTAGCGGGCATGTCAAGAATTAAATAAGTTATAAATTATAAATTATGCACCCTAAGCTTAACCTTTTCATTAACAAGTTGCGTATTATACAGCTTCTTATATAAAATCTATTATATGTATTTTATAGTACGAAAGCATAAATATTTAGACTCGATAGTATGATAATAAGGTGCTTAGAGCAAACATTACAGCCCGAATAGTCAGGTAACTGCAGTATTTACTCTACTAGTAATGTTTTTAATGTCCCTGACAAAGCTTTGCTAAATAATAAACAACGAAACTCGTGTTAGTCAGTCAGTTATGACGAACAAATTGATTTTTAATAGTTATTTTAATATTCGAAAAATTTATACCGTATTTTATACAGAGTAAATATGGACATAATAGTTTATTAATGAGATGCTTAATGCAAAAATTAGGACTGGAAACGTCATGCGCCTTTTGTATTTGTTTCATTAATAATGTCGATACTTCCCGTCACGATGTTTTTACTTAGTTGTGTAAAAATGTACTAAATTGAAAAATGTACAAAGCTGTTTTATTACATGTATAATACTATAACTTTATTTATAGTTGAAATGAGGTTCTTCAGAGCTAAATAGGCTTTTTTAAATATTATATATATATATATATATATATATAATATTATATTTTAAATATTGAATGCAAAGGTTTTTATTTTAAATTGTATTATACATTTGATCTTATTTAGGCACAAAACAAATAAGTATTCAAAGATGCAACTAATGTGTAATCTAAAAATAACATTTTATTTTATGACATAAAAAATTTTCATTTCAATTGAAAGATATCAATTGAAAAAGCTTTAGAAACATTAGTATCAGAGAGGCTGTCTAAGAATCCAAAATAATAGTAAGGAAAATCTTCAGTCCCATATAGTGTATACCTCAATAAGAATAAATATATCAATGTGCAAAACGTTTACTATACTACTGCATATTAATTTTAGTAATAACTGATACAACAGAGTATTTAATTATATTGGAGTAGAACGCCCAATAGAACGCAACGACAGAGCAGTCGGACGGTCGGGCAGATGCGCAGACAGACGGATGGACTTTCCAATAAATCAAGTTCTTTTTTTGATTAGGTTTTAAGTACCTACGATAAATAATAAGAGACCGCATAGACGCCCATAGCGATAAACATTAGCACGACTATTGAGTAAGCCCGTCGACCATTTAATAATTTAGGAAACAAATCTTAATAAAAACCAATGATCAACACTTTTTAATTTTACAATCAAATGTATTGCTTATTTTATATATATATATAAATATTTAAATCGGAACGATTTATAATTAAATGGTAGAATATTGATTGGTTTCCATTTTTAAATTAGATATAAAAATCATTATTTTATTAGTATATACATGTTATGATTTAATCTTTGGGTTTGCAATAATTAATTAAGGAAACACGTCTAAACATTTCAGACAGCCGAGTCACGAAAGCACAAAAACTAAATCAGTCCTGGGCCCGCCCTCTCTTTATTGAGCACGAATGGATGTTTATCACGCAATAATATATTATATAGATAAACTTAAAATATGAAATGTTAAATATTATTTGAATTGTGTGCTTTGTGCTAGTAGTAGTATTTGGTTAAACCAGTAGTTTTTTGTAATATGAATGTAAATTATTAAAGGCCGTATTAATAAAAGTTGTATTTATTATGGGCCTTCATGATGGCTGTCATTTTCTATGTTTGTTGGTACGCCTGTCCTTCCATTTGTGTGATAACTTTTGATATAAAACCCCTAAAGTCTTGAATGTCGGTATACAGGTTCTTTTTTGTCCAAATAATAGTAATATTGGTTTCAGAGTCAAAAGATTACATGTCATTCCGGCTGGCTCTCAGTCTGTCATTCTGCCCATCGCGTAGACGCGACACTTCTTGATAGAAATTCCTAAGAAACATGACAAGTAGTAATGGGTTACTCTTGATCCAAATGAGAACCCTTTCGGTTTTGGAGGGAAAATGTCAAGAGATTGCCTACGAGTTATGACTTTAGCTATATTCTCCTGCATCTTTCCTACTCCGTTGCTTTGATTAATTCTATTTTTGGTTTCTACTGTTACTTTTAGGAGTTTGGCAATTTTACTGCATGATCAATGAACTTACCATACCATGCGAATGAATAGTAATTATTATGATATTGTCTTTTACTTTATGACGTAACGCCATGCTGTACTGTAAAGGTTTGATTCAATAGAGGTTTGAAAGAAAATGCTTTATAGAGTATTTATAAAAACTATCTTGTTGGATATATGACCATATTAATTCTAGTTATAACAACATAGGATTAATAAGGAGTGTCAATTCTATTCAAAATCTTTTGTGAATATTTATGTCAATGATTGATAATACCCCTACTTCAATTAACATTACCATTTCCCCTCTCCACAATATAATTTAGTTTATTATGTTCACTATTACAGTGTGTATCAAAGAAGTAATAACAGCTTTTTATTGTATGATTCTAATGAGAAATTCTAATATACTTATTTGTATTCATTTATTTTATACATATATATATATATATATCAAAAAAATTAAATAAAAAACAACATTTGTATGGTGTTTATTGTTTATATATATATCTAATATACTATACAGCCGCATGTGTAACTGACTCACTGACTGATATATAGATACAAATTCTAACATAGTTCTAGAAGTGCTGGAAACTTGAAATTTGGCACGGAGGTACCTTTCACAATATGACCCGGAGGAAAAGTCTGAAAACCGGACTTTTTTACTCTTAAACCCCTCAAAAAAATTCCTCAAAAATCGCGCATTCTTTACCCCTGCAGGCATTTCTTGTAAGCCTGATAGCGGGTGAACCGTTGGAGCTAGCTTCGATCTGACGAAAAATCGTTAGTCAGGAATGAAGTGAACTACAAAAAAGGTCCAGTGACTTTTTGTCCTATCTCGTGTGGTTAAGCGACAAAACGCGGGAATGTTAGACATTCCAGAGATTTTTTTGCTTAAAATAAAGTTTCGAGCCTGATAGTGGCCGAACGGTAGGTCGTAGCTCAAATCTGATTGACCCATCAAATTAGAAAATTGCGCGATCTACAGAAAAGGTCAAGTAACTTTTTGCTCTAACTCCAGTGGTTCGGCCGAAAAACGTGATTATGTGCAATTTTTTTGTAATTTTTACGTAAAACTTTTGTTTTGGGGGTCGATAGCGGCGAAACCATTGGTCGGAAGCCAAAATAAAACAAAGGTTACATTTAGGAAATAAAGTGATCTACAAAAAAGGTTAATTGACTTTTTACTCTATCTCCACTGGTTTGGCCGCAAAATGCGATTTAGTGAAAATAATTGGAAAGTTTCGCCTAAACATTTTCCTTCCGGGCTCGATAGCGTTTGAACTGTTGGTCGTAGCTCAACAAATTCCCATTAAGATTTAGAAAACAGCGTGATCTACAAAAAAGGTCCAATGACATTTTGCCCTATCCCCAATGGTTTGGCCGCATTACGCGTTTTAAAGTATCGATTTTTCAAGTTTTACGTGAGATATTGTTTTCTGGGCTCCATTGCAGACAAAACCTTAGGTTTAGGGCAAATTAAAAATTTATTTTAATACAAAATAATACGATCTACAAAAAAGGTCCAGTGGTCTGTTACCCTATCTTCCATTGTTTAGCCGTAAAACGTGATTATGTTGAATATTTCACTTAAAAACTTACCTTCGGGGCTCGATTATGGCCAAACCGTTGGCCCTAGCTTAAATGTAAAATTTTTTGTAACTAGCTATTGATAGGATCTACAAATAAGGTTCAGCAGCTTTATATCGTTTATCTTTCCGTAAGCCTGGTAAATGCTCTAAAAGGCAAATTCTTTGTCGTCAATTTTAGGGGTTTTAAATTTTGCAACTATAATTAGTGCGATTCATGCTGGTTCCATATTGACCTGGTATTACTACGTTAACGAGTGACTAAAACCCCCCTCCACATCGGGAGTTGGCTGAGCGTTAGTGAAGCTTAAATAGTAGATAGGGACCGATTTTTATTTTTATTTTATGAAATATTAGTTTATTGTCAAAACTCTGGCGTGGAATGATAATTTCCGAAGTAATTTAAACCCCCTGATCAACGTTTTATTTTGCTAAAAATTCCTCGTGCCAAGACACAAATTTACTAGAAAAGTACCAAGCGTTCTTTAACCCCCGAGAACATAAACCCACCCTCCCGGGAATTTCCTGGTTGAAGAACTCCTGATTAAATTAAACCCCCTGATCAACTTAATAATCTGATAAAGGTAGTTTTTAATTTATTTACACTAAATCTGTTTACACAACAGCTGACCAGTGCAGACTTTTATCCCAAGCGTTGTACCGACTAAACTAGAGATCGTAGCTAAAATCCGAGGTCAGAATCGAAAACAAAATTAAATTTCCGACAAGAAAGGTCCAGTCACTTTTTCTCGTATCTCTAACGGTTAAGCCGCAAAATGCCCTTAAAATCAAAACTTTGATTAAAACTGATGTCTTAACCCCTGGTAACATTAAAACCCCCAGAGAATTTCCTGGTATGACCTCATGTCTGAATTTTACCAATCAACAAATCTCTTAACCCTCCTGGGAATTACCTGGTATGACCAGATAACCTCTTGAGTAAATAAAACCCCCTGATGTCTTAACCCCTGGTAATATTAAAACCCCCCCCAGGGAATTTCCTGGCAAGACCTCATGTCCGAATTTTAACAATCACCAAATCTCTCTTATCCCCGAATTTTCAAGCGTAAATTTAACCGCTTATCCCCGAATTTGCAAGCGTAAATTTAACCGCTTATCCCCGAATCTGCAAGCGTACATCATGGGGGCCGTATCTCTAACGGTTAACCCGTTAAACGCAATTAAAGTCAAAACTTTGATTAAAACTGAAAAATTAAATATCATAGGTCCAAGATAATTCCAAATTCCGCTTATCCCCGAATTTGGCCAACACCCGAAAGGGAGCCTGTGGTGTGTCGTTAACCCCCGGTAACATTAACCCCCCCCCCGCGCAATTTCCTGTTATGACCAAATAACCAACTGAGTAAATTAAACAACCTGATGTATTAACCCCCGGTAGCATTAACCCCCCCTCCCAGGGAATTTCCTGGCATGACCTCATGTCCGAATTTTACCTATCACAAATCAATCATATCCCCGAATTTAAGGCACTTACTTTGGGGGCCTGGGGGCGTAGCCCCCAGCGAGCAGAAGGCGAGTATATATATATATATATATATATATATATATATATATATATATATATATATATATATACATATATCAATTTAATAAATAAATAAAAATAAGTATATTTGCATTTCTTTAAAACACACACACACACACACACACATATTAGAATCCATGCATTAAAAAGTTCTTATTACTTCTTTCATTCACATAATTTATATCTACGTTTGAGAGCATTGTAAAAAACGTCAATTTAGAACATCAATAAACAGTAAATAATATAATCTCTTAACTTATGACATTTTGACCTATTCACCTTAATATATATATTATTTTTAAATGAACATTGAATCACAAAAAGTACTTGCTCCACCGGGACTCGAATCCGGATCTCTCACTTGGTAAGGAGAATGTGCTACCATTACACCACAGAGCCCTACATTTTTACGATTCAATTATAGCATATTTGGCCTTATCTGTCACATATGCGACAGATTTTATTATATATATACACACATATATATATATATATATCAATATGTATTCTCTTCATGTAGAAATAAAAAACCAAATATTGGTAAACTCTGTTTATGAATTTTCGTATGTCAGCATACTTCTTCAGATAACAAATGTGTATAAATATTTACAAAATTAAATAATGAAACTAACTAAATACAAACAAGAAAATGAACTGAAATAGAATAATAAACAGGGGAAAAATACCTCACAGCTGATGTTTCATCACAAATACCAAAGAGTAAAAAATTTTTGAAATTAACGAATGTTCAAACCTAAAGGAAATTTTGACTTTAAAACAAGTTGATGAGCAGTTTCGCTCCTTCTCAAATTAAACCTATTTATATTTTCGTTGGCATTCAATGGAACATTGTTGATGCCTTTTAATTTGTAACAATTTTCAATTTTGTCCTGATTATGTTCTCTGGAATGTACAGCGAGGGGCTTGTCATCTCCATGAACAATACTGTAACGGTGACCTGTCATTCTTATACGAAGAGGGTTAGAGGTTTGGCCAGTATATTGTTTATTACAAAAATTACAATTTATCTGATATATTATATTACTTGAATTACAATCAATTGTTCCTTTAATTGGATACGTTTTATTCGTTATGTTACTACTAAAATTTTGACTATTTTAGTATAGTATATATATATATATATATATATATATATATATATATATATATATATATATATATATATATATATATATACAATAAGAAGAATTGGACAGAATGTCATAAGTTAGAATATTATCTTATTTACCGATCATGGATGATATACTTTTTTATATAATATTGCTTATGATATTATTTAGCTACTTTTAAATAAAAGAACAACATAGATTTGCGGATAAAAAGTTTTTTAAATAAAAATTCTGTGAGTAAACTGAGGGAGTAATCAATAATCATCTTATCCTCAACAAGATGTGCATTGAAATACTAGCTTTATAAATTTGTTTTTAAGGTGGATAATGTCACAAAGGGGATTATTCAAAAGTTTCAGCAAAGAAGTTTCGGATCGTTCCAGTTTTCTTTAAGGGTGCTAGTACACGATTGTGTTTAGTTCTTGCTTTAATTGTGATTTCATTGTAACTTAATTTACCCAAATTAAATTATGACAATTTTATATTTACAATATTAAAAATATTATTTTTCAACAAACATTGTTCTAAGAAAAATACTTTGAAGTTTTAAATATATATACTAAGTTTTTATATAAAATGTAAAAATATCCAGAATATGTGGTTAAATTTAGTTTATTGTGTAGCAATTACACTGCTACACATTAATTTTAGTATATTGTGTATGTTTAGTTTGAGTTTTGTGCGTTTTTTACCTGATAAAGCGGGAAGATTTCATTGCTCCAATGTGTTGTGTTAATAACAACGTAAAAATGAGCTCAAATTAAATTATCACCAACTTTCAACATTTAATTTTACTACATTGTTCTGTTATTTTTGATGCATGAACCATGTGATATATAAATATGTCAATAGTTACATTTGAATATGATTATGCTCGGCTTTATAAAAACATATCTTCTTCTATTTTCTCGTTGACATCTTTGTTATCCAAAAGACTAATGTAAAACTATTTGCTAACACCCTAATGAGTGACATGTGCCATCCTACAACTCTTTTTAAATTATTTTTTCATATATTGTGCGGGAAAAGAGAAATATAATTTTCTTCCTCAATAATAATAGGTTTCCTTAAAAGTCAACCAATTATTTAGAGGTATGTAGTTCAGTTAATACTGAAGCCATGGTGTGAAAGTTAGAAAGACAGACATTTAAGAAGTTTTCCTAGTCTCCTGGGTATTAGTGTTTGCTACCGCTCGAATAAGAATATTTAATTGTATTTTATAACGTAATTAAAACACATTCACCGCATGTTTCTTAAAACAACGGCCAAGATTTATCTTATATATAACGTGTTCTTACGTAAATATAATGTGTGTGTGTGTGTGTGTGCGTGCGTGCGTGCGTGCGTGCGTGTGTGTGTGTGTGTATGTGTGTGTAAATATAAATCAGGGAATGCGTCACGTTAGTTTTTGTTTTTGGTTTTTTTGTCTTTTTAGAAGTCTGAAAGAAATGCTTGTTTAACTAAAGCAGAGAACACTCGAGACAGATTGGGGCCTGCAGCTTTATTCAATTTGTCACGCCAGGCTGTACTGCTGGGCTTGTTAGTGGATGTTTTTTTTTTATGTTATACATTTTATCATAAGCGTTAAAAATAAATATAACCATTTTTTCTATCATCTGTTAGATTATTTATTCTTACAGTTAAATCATATGTATTATATAAAAAAAGTATTTACTTTAGCAATAATTTATAGAAGCTTATCTGTAAAATTTGATCATATAAATATAGATGAGGTACGAAATTATTGTATTAAATATATGGATGAGCCCTAATTTCCATTCATCGGTTGTTATATAGCAGAAAATGTATCTATACTTCTTTTTATCATCTGTGATGATTGTTTTCATACATAAAAACTTATTTCAGTAATATAAATATCCTACTATTTCAATTAAAATATGGATTAATTGATCCCTTTGAACAGAAAGTAACTATTGATTCCCCTTATAGAATCATTATATGTAAATTGTAATTAAAGTACGTAAATATCAAATACACAAATAAAGATGTAAGCTTAAATGAGGCATTTGTAATATTACTTGAGATTTATAAATTGGGATGTAATCAGAAAGCCATAACTGGTACTTCTCCTTCATTTAAATTTGAAGTTTGATAATGAATTTCATAATGTATATTGTAATTTTTTCCCAAATATACTGTGAATATAATAAACAATTATTGTTAATTTAATATTTACAATGTACCACATTTTTTTAATACTTCACTGGTGCAATGTAGAATACCACTTAGATATTGACTATGCACTTACTCTCTCTATTAAACTACTGATCGAGCACTGTATAAATATTATTTTATATAATTTTAATGTAATCAAATGTTTTATTCGATTTGTATAAATTCAGGTAAACATGTCAAAAACCACTCAATGTCACTTTTAATTTCTATGTTCGTGGATCTCCAAATATGGTATTTTCCATAGAGTCTTTGAAGTCTGCACATAGCCAAATTATGCTGAATTAATTTTATTTTTGCAAGACAGGGTAATGTAAAAACTTGTATTTCTAATGATGTACGTGTTTCCATCCGACCGCATGAATTCTTGAAGGGGGAATTTTATACCCTCACATTTCTATCACCAATAAAACTATTGCTGCCGATAATACATTTTTTAAAGAACATTTTCTCAGTTTACCTAAATGAATACTACGTTGACTTTGTGTACTGTAAAATCGGCGAAGTTTAGTCTCTTATACCTTTTAGCTTTTTTAACTTATTTTTAAGTATGTCTTCCTCACGAGATAGAGTACAGGTTTTTATATTCCATTTACTACAACTAGTTCAGTGGTCAAAATTAAAATAGTTAAAATCTTAATCATAAATATTGCAAAGAGGTATATTTTACATTATAATTCGATAGATATACTGGCCAAAGTATTACATTAACTTAATCTTGTTGTTATATGTAATATAGTTTTAAATATTCTAATTAAAAGCTGTAAACTGTTTCGTTACGTTGGTTTAACAATTCCCTACTATTTTAGTACATTGTTGACTCATTCATATTAGTAAGTAAAATTAAGCCTTTTGTGTGCGGCGGGTTTGCCAAGCCTTAAACCTAAAAAGTAATAGATCTATGTATAACATAATATGGAAGTGTAAGTATAGGACTGGAACAACATGAAAGCTAAAGCAATATTTAAATGATACAATCAGAGAGCCATTAAATGTATTTTACACACGGAATCGTTTCCCGATTCATTTATAAATATTAAAAATTATGTAGAATATTACATAAAATTATTTTCATACCAAACATTTCTTATCTTAAATAATAAGTTATGGCTTGATATTGGACATGCCGCTCGACTATAGAACGCAAGTGGTCCCTGTCACGACACTCTCCGCGAACCTCTGACCTTTACTCTGCTATTTCCAATACTGTAATTGCACGTGACATTGGAGCCACTTTAATAACCACTAATACTATTGGACACTGCTTACTTCTATAAGGCCATGTGAAAAATGGTACAATTAAGTTACCAAGCAATATGTTTATTAGTCATTGTTTAGTTCTACAGTAAAAGAACATTTGTTTCCCTGTTTAATGAACTTTCAACAATAAACGTCAATGAGCAACAATAATTACTGAATTCATAAAAAACTTCTTGCAATAAATATATTAACATTAATAATATTGAGGTAAAACATTGAAATACATCAATGATCCACAGGTATTTAATTTGAATAAGGGTGTTGCACCTAAACACTACATTATAAACGATTGAAACGTTCCAGGAATACGTAATAGTCTTAGGATTTTGCATTGTGTGTCAGACAGTTTACGTATTATCGAAAGTTTGCTTCTTATTGAGCATCCTTAATCTTGTAATTTAAAGTACCATAAAATTCATTCTTTTGAACTAAGGATCATAAGTTACTGGAAAGCATTTCTGTCTTATTTAGCGGTAACTATCAAACATTCAATTCAATAATACTTTTCAAAAATTATATAATTAAACGTAGGCTAAAAAAATTCTAATTTATCATCTTTTCTATACCAAATGTACATATTAATAATACTTTAGTCTTAATAGTTGCTTATTTGATAAAAAGAAAAATTACATATCTTCAAATGAAACAGATATATGTGTTTGTGATATTTTCCTATGGGGCTACTTAAAACTCAAGGGTTTTCCAACTAACCCAAGATATTTTAATGAACTGATACAAGATTACAAAGAAGTTTAGTCAGTTCCTCAAAAAAAGCTGGAACAGCGTTAGGCAGCTTTTTGAGGCGTCTTGCGAAATTTCAGCGGGTTCAAGTTCGTCATTTAAAGGTATTATTTTTAAAACATTACTTTATAAATAAAACTTCGTATTATTATCATTGCCGTTAAATTTTACTGAGCTGTAAATATGGAAAGAGTTAAGTTATTTGTGATGTGAAACAAATATGGATTTCGATCACTAAATTGGGTTTCTTGTTTCTTAATTGTTTAATTAATAAAAGTGTACACGGAGAGTCACCGTACAATTATATTATTTGTTTAGTTATAGTTGAGTTGCATGTCATATGTGTAAGACATACGCAATTATTAGTATAACAAAATTCATAGAATCAATGTACAGATAGTTGCTGGAAAGGAAGTCTTCTATTACAATTCGAAACAAACATCCTCCGGATGTAAGTGGATACGCACATCCGCCCAGACACCGATGATGAACAAATAGGAAATGCTTGTTTAAGCAGCGAAAATGCTTATGTATAAAAATCATGCGACGATGTAAGTGACAACAATGCTGGTATGAAAAATTGGTATTCACCAGTTATGATGGAGAGATTTGGCATAGGCGCGGTCAGGAGAGCTGGCGGGGGCAACATAAAAAAACAGGAACAATAAGGGAGAGGCAGGAAGTTAAGGAGTTGATTCGAAAAGCCATGCTTGAGTTCGGTAGTGCCAGTGCTTGTGATTGTGTGCGGGGAAAATCTTTTAGGCGTAATAGTGTCAAGTGCAAACAAAATGTAAGTTAGGAATATCTTGTATTTAATTTTAGGAACTTAGTATTCTATATCAGGGTCCATTAATAATTTTAATACGTCTCATTTACAATTCCTAGATACCTGTACCTAAAGTAATGAAAAGAAAATATTATATGTAGAAATCAAATGGATAGTTTAATATAGAATATCATATTTTACTATTCCATATATTTTATTTAAATGTTCTCATTTTGGAAGAAACTCATTTGTTTTAATAATGTAAATTTATGTAAATGCTTAGATATGTTAAAAGAAAGTTTTCTCACGTTAGTTCATGAACACATATTTATTGCAACAATACAAATATTACTAAGACATGTTATAGTTTAATAATTTAAACATAAATTGTAATGAATATTTAAATATGAAACATAATTAGTATTAAAGTTTGTGTTCAATATGTCGGTTGATGAGATCCATTGTTATTTAAAATTTTAATCAATATAATGAGATGCTATTTAAAATAAAATACGTGTTGGTTCATTTGAGGGTATTTTATTGTCAATCGAACCTGTTATTTAAATCCTCTCACAACAGCCCTTGCTCATAATACATTATAATAGAAAAATAATAAATTTGTAAACAAACTCAGTACACTTTTTATACATTTAACATATATAAGGTGTATTTTGATAGATTAAGTTTGTGGAATATTATAATGTATTATGAGCAAGGGCTTTTGTGAGAGGATTTAAATAATAGGTTCGATTAGCGTTAATAGGTTAAGATCTGTGATAGGAGAAGACAAAACCATTCCCAAACACAACCTGCTAGACAAAATATGTATTGCACTATTTGACGTGGAACGTTCATTAACTCCCCAACCCCAAAGTAACCGCTTGGCATCTAAAACGAACAATACATAAGAGATGTTCTGCAGGTACTGCAAACGAACAAACCACAATATCGAATCATGTTACAAGTCTAATTATTATAAACAGAATCAACCAAAAAAACGGGAAATAGGGGGAGGTCATACTAACCCTTACCGAACTTCCCCCTTACCAACAGCAAAAACAAGTAACACCATAGATCTTAACCAAAGGAATCGACAAAATTACAAATGTATAAAGTCTACGACATTTAAACCAACTAACCCCAAAGTACTACCACTATCAACCCCTGGAAAGACCAGTTCAGAAGTGATATTTAAAGCCACAGATTATAATAAAGAGTTCCCACCCCTACAGAAGATGAAAGAAATTGAACAACCAAAAGCCTATACACACCATACTACTTCAATCTGTGTCCAATCCAACCCCAACCCTAAGCAAACCAAACCCCACGGGGACAACAAATATAAATAAACCCAGCTGTAATAATAATATGATATTAAACATAATTTGTATTAAAAATGTAATGAGATGCTATTACAAATAAATTCTGTGTTGGTTCATTTGAGGGTGTTGTATTGCTAATCGAACCTATTAAATAAATCCTCTCACAACAGCCCTTGCTCATAATACATTATAATATTCCACAAACTTAATCTATCAAAATAAACCTTATCTATGTTAAATGTATAAAAAGTGTATGTACTGAGTTTGTTTAAAAATTTATTATTTTACTATTTTCTTGTTACAAATATAGTTCAGGGTTAAACTAATGCTCTTCTGAATTTTATTGAATGAAATGCATAAACTTCTAAGTTATTGTTCCTAAAAAATATAAAGGTTAGTGAAAATTTAAAATGATAAAAGCTTACAAAAAGTAAGTTACGTGGAATAAATAAATAGAGTGGAATTGATCTGAATTCCAACGACTTTTTTGTTGTTCTTCAGATAGCAGATATACAGATTGGTATTGAATTATTCGTACATATTATATGAAACT
Organism: Homalodisca vitripennis; assembly: GCF_021130785.1. NCBI lineage: Eukaryota > Metazoa > Arthropoda > Insecta > Hemiptera > Cicadellidae > Homalodisca > Homalodisca vitripennis. The sequence continues at coordinate 75,170,153 of NC_060214.1, read as the reverse complement.
GTTTTTGTTAAATTATTCTATATTAAACTTACGCCCTCGATCTGAACCTTTATTGAATGTTTGTTTAATAATGGTCAATCAGCAGTGATCATAACAAATCGCTTTCAAAAATAACCATCTTGTAGCTTGTTGAATTAATCGAGGAGAGAACTTCCGAGTCGGTCCAAGTTATTCATTGCCAGGTGTGCTTATTTGCGCTGTAAAGGAACAGTAATATATTACTTTCTTTTTTAGTAAGCATAATTTGAGTGTTAAATTGTATTGTTAAGTTTATATTTACACTCCTTGCATGGATAATATTGATTGCTGTTATGGCCTGGCCTATGCTCAACTTACCGCTGCTATTATTTGATTTAGTATAGGAGAGAGATGAGTAATAAATTCGCATTGAGTAATCGTAATTGAGTAATAAAAAAGTAAATTTATTTTATTAGGGTTCAATAAACTTATAATTTTCTAAATATTTTTTACAAAACACAATAAATGTGTTAAATAAGTTTGAAGCCAATTTAATTACTCAAATATTGTGTTGAGTTGCCAATAAAATTATGGAATCCCAACATAAATTTGTTGTTTAAAACAAAATAAGGTTTATGGGTTCAATATAACTAATTTTAAACTTTGTATGATGTTTTATGATGTTATGTAGGGAATAATTTCACTATATGAAATATTATATGTACTTCAGTATTTTTAGTAATAAGAAAATAATCAAGTAATATAATACAATAGTTAAATTTAATTTTTATCTATACATTATTTGCTATGTATGAAATAACCAAAGGCTAAGTGACAGGCAGACGTACAGGAATAGGCTATTGTATATCATAATTTTACAATTTACTGGGTTAGTTATAAATAGTAATACCACATATTACAACTGCGAAATTATAGAATTCAAAAGTTTGGTAGTGCAATTTGAGTAATGCACAATTATGTAACTCTGCTGTTTACTTAAACAAATATGGCATGAATTGATGAAATTGAAATGATAAGTAAAATTGTGCATTTTACGAATTTTCAAAGGGAATTCTCTTCATATTTCACAATCAGCCTAATCTTTTCGGTACACTACCGTGAATAAAGAACTGAGGGATATACCGGACAGCTGCAGATAGCGGAACAGAGTCAGCCAAACAAAACCACTGCAGTTGTATTTCAACAACAATGGCGAGTAGCTCTGACCAGAACACACGGATTATCTATTGTTGTGTGTGGAAGTTTATTGCCCACTTTTGTTTGTGTTCTGTGTAATCTGTTGTAAATATCATACAGTGTCAGAGTGCACTGAATGTGTCTGACATGCAAACTGGTAACCAATAAGAGATAACATGCCTGAACCAGTTACTGTTATTCCAAAGACTTTCTAACGGGCTTCGGTCAGTAAAATTAAAACCTAATAATATTGATTGATAATAATTGTTGTTGATGTTTGTTTAGACTTGTATTAAATTTTCATACATCAAAATCTGCTCAACTGATCATATAAACATCCCTTAAAGTAAATCACTTCATTTATATTCATAACAAAGTTAACATGGCTGGGTATGAGGGAGGTGATACTTTTAAGGCACCTGGTATACATGGGGTGTTTCGAGAGTATAACTAATAAGTAATTATACAGCTATCATTGTAAATATTATTAAAGAAAGGACTATGGAAATATACCATGAAATAGAAGAGTATATTTAGAAATTGTTGAGGGAAGTCCAGGTACAAGCATATCAAATATTTAGAATGGACTAAATGTAAACTGCAGCGTTGTGTAAGATTAACTCCAATGGCCTTCCTTTTCATCTGAATACAATCTAAAACCTCCAAGAATTGAGTTTTTTATTTGGTAACTTTCAAGTCATATTCACAATATAACTCATTTTAAGAAAATATTATTTACAGAAGAAGCTACATTATCTAGAAATGATATAACAAACTCTAACAAAATGCATACTTGGGAAATAGAGAATCCTCACTAATTAATAATTAGATCTCACCATCAGCAGTTTTGTTTCAATGTGTGGAGTGGTATACTTGGAGATCACTTACTGGGACACAGATTCTTCCTCCCCGTCCCAATCGAAACATTTACTTAGAATGTTTAGAAAAACTTTGGCAGATTTTGTTATAACATTAGAATTTCCACAAGAGAAGACACGTTGTTTATGCATAATGATACGCAGATCCATGTCAGTATTATTGTAAACGACTAACTAAATGCAACACACCTTCTGAAATAGATTGAGCTTGCTGGAACTTAAATCACTGAACCTCAACACACCGTATTATTTTTATGGGGTCTCATAACGTACAGTAACAACAATAATATTTATATATTGCTGTGAACAATTTTAAAACTATGTATTTCAATTGTTATTTATAAAATATTGTTTTAAAATTAATGCTACCTTAGTTAAGTATAGGTAGAGTCAATTAAAACCAGAGGTGTACGAAACTAAGACTTCTAAGGTACAATAAATCCTCCTACATATGCAAGGACGATGTGAAGCGTGAAAATATGGCGCCATATTGGGCAGCGGTTTAACTTCAAATCTTAATGTAAATTGTGTAATTGTGTTTAAAAATTAACTTTCCTGTGCACATACATGTTTTATTGTATTTTAAAAAATCTGTTTAAAACCCAATGACTATTAAATAGAAAAAATATGACTTGATTCTGAAAATTTCAGTAACGCAGCAATAACATTAACAAAATAAAATTGATAGAAACTATATTATTCCTCAACCGATTAAAAAAAATTTTAATGTCAGTTTGTAATTAAATTTCAAACAAATAGATTGTCCTGCACTTTTAACTAGGATTCAAATTTCTTTGGATAGAAAAGATTGAACATTTTAAATGTTACCCAAACTTTTTCAAAAGCAATTTTAAATTTAAACTTTACACGTGGTACATTTGCATTTATTTTTGAAGTCCTTAAACCCTGCTCTGGCCTTTATCTTTGAATATGATACGGTCAAGAAAACCTACGTAACCTTCATTTGTACTTCATAGCGTAGCCTACACAACTCTTAGCACATCCATGTTGTTTTTAAAAACAAAAACCTCTAAAAATATGCATTCCTAAGCAATTTAATATTGTTTTTTTCCAGGTGTACCTCAAGGATCTGTCAAGAAAAAAAAAAATCATTAATTTTCTACATAAATGATCTATACATGGTAGTGTACAAGAAAAAATAACTTATTTTCCTGATGACACAGCTCTCTGCTAATCAAAATATAATTGTAAAAGTATAACATCCAGTATAGAAAATTATTTAGAAGCACTTCAGTTGTGGTTTACTGTTATTTACATACTGCTAAGTGTACAGAAAACGAAACATATAAATTTCAGTCTCAAAAATATCTACTTTGTCAATAAAATTTATTACAAATGTACTGAGTGTCTAAATATTCAAACCGTTTGTATCGGGAATAGTTTTCATGTTGTTGATAAAGCAACGCATATACTTGGAATATTGGTTGAGAGTGAAGTTAATTGGAAATTCCTCGTAAATAATTTTATAAATATAATAAAAAATGTGTTATTCTTTTTTTCTTGGAAGATTATGTAATGAAAGAGTGATGCGTATGCTGTTTTTTCATTAAATCAGCAGAATCAATTATGGAATCACTTTTTGTGACAATAAATATGGTAATTATTTGAATACAATATACTTTAAACAAAAACAGGCAGTTAGATTAATATTAAATAAAAGAAAGACAATCTATTCACGTCCCTATTTTTGGAGTAAAAAATTTTGCCTCTAAAGTATATTTTTTTACATAAAGTTCCGAACATCCATAAAAATATAGAATACAAGCAAAAATTTAGATTCGGAAATCAATTTACAGTCCCAAAACCAAATTAATAACTTTTTACAAGAATTTTAAATTTAATTGCAAGAAGAATTGTTAACAAATTACCAAACAATATAAAAAAATTACCAAATATTGAAACATTTTGAAATGACCTAGAGAGTGGAGGACTCCTAACTTTGGAGGACCTTGAATTTCTAACTAAAATTCAGCACTAACATTTAGGATTGTACTCCATAAGTATTTTCCATCATTAATTGTTTGCTTGAAGATGCTCTCAGTAACGCAGGTTGTTTTTTTCTTTTTACAAAATTTATTCTATTCTTATTTTTATTTAAATAATTTCTCATAAACTAAGCAATAAAATAAGCACTGATTGTAAGAAATAGCATTGGCTGAAACAAAATGTATAAAAATGCAATCTTTCACAGGTCAACTGCCTTGGAGGCCTTAAATTTTCTCTTCTGCTTTTTACAAAAGTCAGTATATTTACAAGATATTATAAAGATTAGATATGTAAGAGGACTGCCAAAAGTTGTACTAAGTAAAATTATGTTTTTTAAAATCTAAAAATATGGTAAAATTTTATTTTAGTTCATTTAGTAAGTCTTGACAAGTGTAATTATATTTTTTTTATTATTCTTAACTATGTAAGTTTTTATTTTTTTTTTTCAAAAAAGTGGCAGCGTGACAAAATAAATATATGTATGATGTATAATTTTAATTTATAATACTTTAATCCTACGTCAATCTTTTCAATTCAAAGAAAAATAACTATTGCAAAAAAATTATGTTTAAATAGTGTTTCTGAAACGACATATTTCTGTGGAAGTTTAAAATCATAAATGTAAATAAGGGAGTCGTTATACTACTGTAGTTTGGGGTGTATTCTATTGATTTTAAAGTATATTTGATTATATTTACATATCTCACTAACATTAAAAGGATTTAACGTTAAATTTATGAGGAATAAGGTCAGCCGATAAGGAAGTAATTATTTGTAAATACTCTGTAATAGGTTTTGTGTTTATTCATCATTTTGAATGTTTCATAACAGTTGATCCAATTCTGGCAGTTAATATCACATTACAAAGCGTAATGTAAGATAATTTCATAAAGCGAGGAGAGATCAAACATTTACAATGAAAAGTGGCAATCGGATTACATATAAACGTAATGTTGAGATTTAAGTGGTTTTGATGACTTTATCCTCCTTTGTAATAAAACAGTGTTTAAAACATATACCTAAATACTGAAATGGTAGTCTCTTTTGATATAAATATAAAACCACTTATATTATTTTAAATATTCACATAAGAACTTAATCTAATTTCACTTACTAATGTTTAAATTGCTGGTTTTGTAGTTATAATTTACGTTACGGTATGGCTTCTTAGAAAGCAGATGCGGTTTTCGAAGCCGAGAACAAAAATGACGTACGTGAACAGTTCACTGAGATAACTTGATGAATCGAGGCTATACTCCGTGCTTGTGTACAGATCAATTATGTCACCATAGCCGCCACTCTAGTATTGGCGATCGTTGTTTAAATATACGGATAGAACTGAGTATCAAGAACTTTCCATAACCTATTGAAAGGTTTAGTACATATAAACGGAAAGAAAGGCATAGAGTTAATACCTTTTCCTTTTTACCATAAAATCAACAGACCTATTTCTTAGGCCAATAGGTAGCTTTATGTTTTACATTTTAAAACTCTAAGACCTTTTCTTCAAATGTATTAGCTCAGGCTGATAGGCAACCAGACTGAGTGTCATTTTAACTTTTCACTACAAAACTAATAACTGTAATTCTTATACCAGGAGTAACCTGTGTTGCGAGTTTTCAGTCTCTATGAGATTAACAGTAAAATATATGACACAATCGGACATCCAATTATTGAACTACCCTTTTTTATTTGACCTAAAAACCAACTTAGATCATTACTAGTATAAGCAGTTGTAACATATAGAGAAAAAACATTGAATCACTAATACACAAGGTTAAAAAATGGATTACAAGCATTTATATTTAAAACTTGACATTACTGACAAATTGAGAAATTCGTTATGTGTATTCCACAACATAGAAATGGAGATCAAATAAAGATTAGGATAAATTTACCTTAAGGTTACGGCAGTTTTATCATGGAAGTTATTATCGAATACTTATCAGCAGAAATCTGCATTGGACAGAGGTGATTAAATTAGTGTAAATACATTTATTATAATGGGAAATAGTTATAAAGCTACAAAATATGAACTAAACGACTACCTAGTTCAAGATTATAATGTAGCGTATAATAATTTACTACAGTTGGTTTGTATATTGAACGCAGTATTTGAAACTGACAAGATCACCACAACCACATTCACTATGGACAGACCGATCACGACTGGTAATCTAATTCTGTCAATCAGGAAACGAGAGCGGAATCTGAGATATGGCAGGCAATGTATTTATGTGTTTCATTGGATTTAGTTTATGACGTACATTATGGTTATAAAATTTTTTTTTCTTTTCCTTGTAAGCAAAACATTATTTACAGTACACTGAACCTCTGTTGAAAATTTTATATTTTATACAAAACATTTTAATTAGACATTAAATCCAGAATTTAAAAATCGCTTGTATACAATATAGTTAATTTTTTCGTTCATGTGTATTATGAATATAATACATTATTTATCAATACAATAAAGGTTTGAAATTTGTCTCACATTTAGCTTTTTGAAATAAATAATTAATCATAAATCTCAGATCATGACAAGACACCAAGCATCAAAAGTTAATTATAAAGAAGTAATCTGTGGCCACGTAAAGTAATATAAAAAACTTAAATGCAGATATATGAGAGTTCAGTTATAAAAGCACGTTTAAAGCTTACTAATATATAATAAGGGAAATAGAGAAATGTGTTTTCTTAGCAAATAAAAATCAATTGAGATTCCCGGTTTTAAGAAGTGTTACCTAATTAATTTTTATCTTTAACGTGTTTTTATTAACATTTATTAATTATAATTTATACAAATATTTGTATACATTGTGTTTGAGCAATTCATTACTACACTGGATGTCAATATAATTTCACATATTGTACTACAGTGATAAGTTTAGAAGAGAGGTACTAAAAGTTTGTTTGAAAATACTAAACTAGGTATAGTTACGATTCAAAATTTTCTACTTAGACACTTCTAGCAGTCAGTGAGCATTTTAAATCTACATTTCAAATGTTTGATTTATTTTGATTAATAATTTTGTGGTAATATTTTATTGGATAGTTAAGAACAAATTCATCCATAGGTCTAGTAAATTTTCGACAATGGTCTTTAAAGTGAAAGGGAAACCTTATTGGTCAAGATCTTAGTAATCCAAAACATGAGGGCGAAACCATCTTTATACACTTGAAATATAAGTGTTTGAAACTGGAACTAAGCCTGACCTTCTTCCCAGGAGGTGTAGCTAATACAGTGCCTTTTATCAATACTTGGTGGCTGTGCTATGGCAAATCGGATTTAAAAAATCCCAAACCCTCTTATTTACCCATAATAAATATCCTTCTGTGCAGAATATCTTTCAGGTTCAAGGGAATTAATACTTTGACCACTTTATAAAAGTGTAATACTTTGATGGAAATATTTTCTGTACATTAGGCTAAAAGAATATTCCTGATTTTATTGATATCCGGCTAAAACCAAAGTTAGAATAGTTGAGGGCTCATAAATATTCGAGGGCATTTAAATATTCGTTACAGTGCATCCAATAGAAACAAAGTTTAGACTATTTGCCTGTGTGATGAGTTTTTTTACAGTTTTTCCTCCTTTGATTATATAAGTATCCGTAGGTTTTTATAAGTAGATAAAAAGTACACGTTTCCAATTTTAGCTGTTATACTGTTTTTATTATTAAATGCATTTAAAAATTTTTAAAATTATTACATTAAAAAACAAATAAAATTTACAATAAACATTTTTTTAAGTACTTAATTGACCTCACTGATAAATATATTATAAATATAATTAAATAATTTATCAACCAGCTATTGTTACGATTTTTAAGTTTTCTAAAAATAATATTCAAGACCACATGAATACAGAGAAACTAGTACACTTATATAGGACGAACTTTTGCTTGCTTGAAGAATTATGTTAGCCTATTGTACCTCTATATTACAGGACAGGACATATCTCGCAAAAGTTTACGTATGAGGGGTTGGATAACAAGCCAATTTCGCGATCTCTTACCATCTCAGGGAGAGATGAGAGCCGTTTTATGCACAACCAGCAACAGTCCTCTTACTAACTCTGTCCTGTGGTTATTTCCACAAATAAAAGTTATATTTTATAGCAAGGTGTTACTTTTTTTACTTAAACATGTAGGTTATCATCGGTTTCTGAGAAAAGTAATGCGTTATATGGTATTGATTTTAAAATTAAATCAAACATATCCGTTTATAAAACATGCGTAATTGTAGTCGTTCTCAATTTAGGATTTACTGAAATTTCGATTAATACTAGACTCTAAATATGACAGGTAATTAGTTTTAGAAAAGCTATGTAGCGTATTCACTACATTTAAGCTCCATATATGTCGAAAATTCCTTCTAGGTTATTGAAAATTAACTTATAGTAAGAATAAAAATCTTAAAGTTTCCATTAAAGCAACAGGCATGTAATAATAAAAAACATGCATTTTAATCTAAATAAGTTTGCAAAAGATCGCATTGAAGTAAAATATACGGTAACTAAAAAATATAAATGATAAAATATGAAGAAATACAGTAATATATAATTAGCATTCAGCTAAAATAGTTTCATTGTATAAGTTACTTCAGAAAAATGTGGGATGAAATTGTTTTATGTTACATTAAACGGACATTTGACAAAATCTTATACGTCAAATTTCTAATGGATGCTAAAATATTGTATGATTTCCATAATAATTACATTTTACAAGTTAGAGAACGATTATTCTAATATTTACTAAATTACATTCACCGTGATTTGCTTTGTAAAATTTACTTACCTTATATTTAACTATTTTTATTTTATCTGACAGATCTTTTCCCGAATTATAAACTATCGTTTTTCGCAGTTTTTCTCATATTAGGGATATTGAACAGCTTTTGAAGCTTATGATCAGTTCAACGTGTTTATAAATGTAACAAAATATATCACGTGTTGTCTAAAGTTCCAGGACAATATTTTGTAGTTTATATAAATTATGAACTTACAACAACAATAGGGAAACCATGAACTGATACAAGATTCAGGAAAAGGATCGGTGGTATTAGATACGAACGTGAGTTGACTGGTAAGACGAGATCACTGTATTGACAGGATATTATTGGCTCAATAACAGTTTTCTTCGATATCTTTCTTCATCCGTTGTAAGGGAACCGTATTAAGTTGAAAAATATGTTAATCAGTGAAATTTTATATTGCGCTTTTTATATCCACGAATAAAAACGCTAAAACAATAATTACATTACATGATCACAAAAGTGGATATTTTTCGAAATTAGATATAAGAATATCTACATATTATTTCTTTGAATAAAAATGTAATAGTGTGTTACGTTTTGTCCCTTTGTCCTAAAATACGTAAATAAAGGAATAACAAAGTTATTTTATGTCATAACAAACCGACCGTACTGTATTTTATATACACACATACGTCGCAAAGACATATTTGACAGTAAACAGCTAGAGAAATTCGTACATGATAGATTTTGAGGTATGATAAATGTATGTATGGTAAATCTAAACTCATAAGGTTATGTTAAAAAGGTTTAACCACGGTAATATATACATAATTCTGCATTATATTTTAGGCACTATTTTTCAAGCGTCGAATTTTAGTGATATCTTTATACCTTTACGTTATCTAAATATTAAAAAATTATATTATAAATTTAAAACGAGCCTTACCCTAGATAATAATTCAATCAGCGTGTTAACACATGTATATAATTATTCTATTTTTCTATTCCAAAATAATGCTGGTTTTTCGATATAAGTGTTACGCAAAATGTATTTTATGTTCGGGATAACATGTGGCCTGATAGACATATAAACAATTATACGGACAAATTGTACATCCCCTCTGCTCACAAAAGAGAATATGTGTCAAGTTACATAGTGACAGACTTCCATGACGCTTATGGTTAACTATGTTAAATATATTAGTAAAAGTTTGCAGAAGGTTCCTTATACTAAAATAGCGGTGCTGTCCCAGTAGGCATTTGAAAAATGTTTCACTTTTTAGACATTGTAAACTTATTAAATAATTATAATTATAATGATCAAATTCACTATAATTACATAGTTATAATATAATAAATAAATTGTAATGCTACGCAGAAACTCTCATCACAATAGTGATTGGAGAGAGACGTTTAAAGGCAACAAACAGATCATCCTGTCTCATCATAATGGCGACTGCTTTGCAGCCTAATGAGATTAAAAATAGAGGTGAATTTTATCCTTTTATTTGTTTCGCAACACAACTGTATATTAACAAAATTAATATTGAGTCAAAACTAAAATTGGTGTCTAGCTAAGATGGGTATATATATATATACTTTATATAAACCTAAAAAGTTTAGAAAGAAATGCAATACTACCGTTTACCACCAAATAAATGGTTAACTTGAACTGGTGTAAAATTTTCACATACAAATAAGCTGATATGAAATTGTTAAGACAATGTTATATCCAATGAGCTGATAGTTTTTGATTAGTTGATTGTGAATAACTGCCTGAATGAGCAACTCGTGTGTTTTAATAATAAGGTGATTAAGCTATACGTTATAACCACATAAGATTAATATTGAAACTCAGAAAATCCAAGACAGGATTTTTATTACCCAATTTAAATAGAAATTGATAAAAAGCATATCTAGGGTGGAAGAAAATTATATTAATGCATCTATGTATACCAAGTTAAACAATGCTATTAGTCAACTAAGGTATTCAATATATTTTACATTGTTATATGTTCAACAAGTGTGTTTATTAAGTGTTTTTCTAGTTGCTAAAATTATGTTTACCCAATTTTATTCATGTAAATTAAAGTTACTTTTTGAACAATAGGGGTTAAAATTTCAAGTGTTTTACTACTATAAATCTTGATTTTGAAACGGCAGATTTACACATTCATTCCATCAATAAAAGCACTGTTCCATTTTATACAGAAGCTATCATGTTTGCAGCAATACAAAAAATTAGATTTTGAAACTTTCATACATAAAAGTTGCCGTAGAAAATCCCTCTTTTACGAATAAGGGATTTTTTAAGAACTAGGAGTATGCAATTTCCAATTAACTTGGATTAAACTATATCTTAGATTTTGTAATTTAGTTGTCTATGATGTCGCAAAAGTCAAATTTGCTTGTTTTGACCTTCTTCGTTGTCGACTCTTATCGACCTATTCGGACCATCATGGCTCCAGCAACATTTTCCAGACACTTGTGAACGAAGGTGAATTGTAGCTAAATAAACATTTATTTATTTATTTATCAACGGATAACCATTTTTATAAGAATAATACAAATTAATTAATTCAAGACATACAGCATAATCGAACAAATTTACAATAAAACATGGTGTGTTAGTTTTGACTATGCAATAAGTATCAAAAAATAACAAATCATAAATAACACTAACCAACTCAAAAATTTATAAAACTTGAGTATAATAACAATAACAACAAGATAAAAGAAAAACAACTATAAACATTTAAGAATTAACAAGATAACTTTAGAGCAAATAACAAAAAACAAGAAATAAAGTAGCAGATCTACTTAAAAAAGTCTATACAGTTACAAGAAATCAGGCAACACACACATACACACAAACACAGAACATTAACACTGATAATGTCTGCGTGCAGGAAACGAAAGCTGAAACACCATTACGTCCTAACGACATTCATCGCTAAAGTAACGGTCACTTTAAAATGCAACAGGAAATCTAGAAAAAACCTGTCGTGGGGTTTGAGTAGGTCAGGTAATCATTTTCTTTTGCTACATTCCGTCTCCTTCGCATGCTATTTTTAGTGAACGGGTAGATTTGACATTAAAATAGGGTTTGACTCGATACTGAATACAGTGAGTAATTGAAGGTTTTTTAGTTTATGAATGTGCAGTACATCACGAGGTCGGAAATATAGAGCCTAGGCAAAGTCAACAGGCCAAGCTCGCCGAATACTACTTTACACTACTCTCATTGATTTAATTTTTAAATTATTCCTACAGCTATCTTTTGCGTTCTAAGCACTATTAAATGGGTACTCAGAGCGGCGACTCTACAAACTTAGACCCTATACGAAATGTACATGTATTAGGCCAAAGTAAGCTGTCTGAGACATATCCAAGGAACAGAATTTTGCCTAATTACGTCAGACATAAATTACAAAGACAAACTATGAACATCGATGTTATCGTCCCATGTCAGCCGTCGATTAAGGTCTATCCCAAGGAACTTAGTGCATACTTATTCTTCTATTATGGAATTATACACTATCAATGATATATTATATAATTTTATGTTTGTGTGTATATACACTATGTATCTGTAATAATTTGTCAATTTAAACAAAATTACTTACTATTATTTCAGCGTAGGGAAGAATAACTAAACATGTATTACATTGTTTTATATGTAAATCTCAATTAATAAACTAAAATTGATTTAAATATTTAGATACGATAGCTGCTATTAAACCCCCTGTGTATTATGTTTATCCTAAATGCATCCACTTTAAACTTAAATCTATTTAAAATGTATGGGATTGGAAGCTGACTCAACCATAATGGAAGGACACTTCCCACAATAAATGTCTCTTTACTACTTATCGGCCTTTTGTCTTCCAATGCCTAATTTGTTCCTCCCTTACTCAAGCTGAAGAGATCGTCCTGCGCCTGGAGGATCACAAAGGAGTTTATCATACTTCTGCCACCTCGCACTCTTATTTAGGTTGTGGCTAATAATATAACCCGTGTATTGGTGAACTGGATCACAAAACATAAAACCATAAAGTAAATCAAATATTGGATTGTAGGTTCCAGTTTATCTGTTGGTTTTGGAAGCGATTCCTCGATCCCAGGAAATATACGGTCCATTTTAAGCTGAGACATCTGAGGAAATTTCACTAACATTCTTGTAAAGATTTTCCTTCAAAAGCGGAATATTTCTCGCACAGTGACTACGAGTCCTAATATTTGCTGATAACAGACAGGAAAACATCGGACAAAGTAACTGCTTGTAATATTGTTGGCCTTATTGCGTGGTAAGGATAATAATTTTACTAACACTTACGAGTTAGAATTAGAGTCAATTAAGATATTAGATTTATTTTAAATATTTTAACCAAACCATTTCCTCTTCCATCGCACCTATTGAAGTAAATATGGTAACCCAACACAATTACTTCACTAAATTTCAATTCACTTCTATAATCATGCATAGATTTACTACTACCTAGGCACGACAATGACTTGTTGCAACTTTTTGTTTGTGTTTCTCATTTGTTTCAGGTTTATAAAACTTTTAATTTCAGACGTAAGACTTTCGTGTAGAAACTAAATTTTTGTTTGTTAAAAGTCAAAATTTATGTCGTAAATGCTTATAAAAACAGGGTACGTTTTGAATTTCGCAAATAAAGAAAGGCTAGATATCAATGTTTCACACTTAGTGATTCATAATATATAAATTTTCCGTATTTCTGTTATTATTAGAGAGCATTCGTTTGCAAAAAACTGTAATGAATTAAACATGTTCATTTTTACTTGTTGGCAATTTCTATTCCATTTATTAAAGAGTAATTTTACAAACCAATACCCATACCTCGATGTATGTTCTACGTAATCAATAATCATAGGCTTTATTAATTCAGAGACATTATATACGGCAATAAAAACATACTAATTATAACTCCGTTATTTCGCTACTGTTATAATGAATGCTGTAAATACATTGCATAGTCCTGCTGTTTAAAAATTATTATAAAGTTTGCATTTATCTTATAGAGGTTGAAAATTACACAGAAAAATATATTTACAAAGTAAAGAGTTCATTTTATTCCTGTTATATTTACGTATTCGTAATATTTTTTTAATTGTATCATAAATAAATGTTAACGGAAAGAATGCATTAACAACGTTATGTTGTCGCCAGGAAACTGTGGAAAGAAGTATTCATTATTTTAACGGTGAAATATAGGTTTTAAGATACTAAAATTAGTATAGCTGCTATTTTACTTTCTTGAACTGTAGTACCAGTACACAATGAATTTATACAACCTTAACATTGTAAGCCAAATTTTACTAGACAAATTAAGCTACTTTTCGAACAATCGGCATAGAGCAGCTCAAGGATCGTAGCTGCATTCAAGGTATGATATAAATCTAAGGAACTTTTGTTGATCCTGGGGTGAGTTTCTCTTTTACTTGCTGGGTAAATCCTACAACCGTCCCCGTTAATCTTTACGAAGGCCTCTCAGACAACCATCTACTCTTGTGTGCTTTGGAGTAGACCATACAAATGAAAAAACTTATTCCAAATAGTCATTTTCCCGTGCATCTTGACATCGAATTTCCAAACCTCTAAGATTAGAGGTAATCATTTAACCATTAAGCTTTTGGATATGATATACATCACAGTAGTCATCTCGTCATTACAATACATGCATATCGGATGTACACCTTCACAAATTCGATGCACCTAGGAGTGACCAGTTCTATACTGAATGAAGTAAATATTAATGATCAACTTGTGAATTCAACTCGCATTTTAGGTTCCTACAATTTATAAAAAACAACCATCGATGAGCAAACCAAATTAAAGTAATCATTAAAATCTGACTAACTGATTCTGTATATATGTGAAACTGAAATCGCTCATTATAGAGCATATTTCCTTATATGACTGCCTGGCGCTGTAAATAATTAATATTGAAATTACTCATTAGCTAGTATATATGCTGCTCTAATTGCCTGGCGCCAATAATATTTCATATGAAATCAATTAATAGCTAACATAATTCCTTATCTGACTCCCTGGTGCTGATAATATGTGTTACTGAAATCACTCAGTAACTGGTATATGTGTAATTCTTTTCTGATGGTCGGCCTGTCTGTCAAGCTGTATCCAAAGAACACCTCTAGAATAGATGAGATGTAAACGTGAGTCTGTTTCATGACACGTGTATTTATTTATAGAGAGCATATTTCCTGATCTGACTGCCTGGCGCTAATAATATTTTCCATTTAAATCAATTAATAGCTAACATAGTAGCTGATCTGACTGCCTGGTGCTGATAATATGTGTTACTAAAATAATTCAGTACCTGGTATATGTGTAATTCTTTTCTGATGGTAGGCCTCTCTGTCTAGCTACATCCAAAGAAAACCTCTAGAATAGATGAGATGTAAACGTGAGTCTGTTTCACGACACGTGTATTGGTATACTTATACCATATTCATTAATAAATATGCAATTCAAAAAAATTATTACACCACTAAAATAAATGTAAGGAGCAAAGGTAAAATTAGCACATAGGGTACACACATAACGTGAGTATATTATTCTACGTCAGGTAAACGTGATTAAATGATATTTCGCTCATTATTATTGTTTTGAATATAGGTATATTCCAGTACAAAGTTTCTTCAGTTTCGAATCTGTCACTGACTATATATTACGGTTTTTACTATATAAATCTTTTTATGAATTAATGAATATTTAACCTTATTCATTGCTATTACTTCAAAAATTCATAACTTTTTCTACAATCTCCCATAATAGTATAATTAATTTCTGTCATTGTTGTGTATTTATATCCACATATTACTTTAAGCTGATATAAAATAAAAATTTAATACAATTATTGTGCTTTTTGACTTTTCTACACAATTATCACAACATTCTTTTATAAATAGAAAGTATTAAGAGTAACCTTTAAAGTTACATTTTAGTAAATACATTTCTTTAACTAATTGTACAAGTTATAATACCACCATGAAATAATTTTGAGTGCTCAACTCTTTAACCTCGCTAATGATAAGTTAAAGAAGTAAGGAAATAAAAAGAGTATGAGAGCCAATCATACAAGCTGTTGGAACTTTTTGTGAAATAAACAGGACATAACAACAAATTTTTATGTGAGCAGCGTAACTTACTGTACATTTAAAATTTCTACTTGTCAATATGGAGTTTACCATAATGCTTTAGACAGTAACAATGTTGTGTATTGATTTAAAGGCCTATTCAGTTGAGCATTGTAAAGCAAAACCAATCTCAGAGAACACGCAACTCTAGTTATTCGATGACTGGCTCCAATATGCTGTTGTGTGTATATGTGATTAAATTCTGATACTAGAATGGCTGGGATTACGCATTACATCGTAGTTACAATACAATCAAAATAAGATTAATAAGACTATTAATATATAAGTTTTACTTCAATGACATAATATTATTGATGATTAAATAATTTTTCAAAGTAATTGTATTTAATCAATAACGTATAAAAGTTCTTACTATCGGATCTTATATATTAGTATATTTTCTAATTTAAAGTCATAGTTGTCTACATGATTGCACAAGAACAAGTCGTCAGTATTACAAGTTACAATTTGTTAAATATGTAATACCAACTAATTATATTCTAATATAATGTTTACAAAATACACAACTATTTTATCTTGGTTCATGAAAGTATTAAATTCAATTTCAGCACCCCGATCGTCTGAATGTCTACCCGCATACCCGTCTAATCAAAACCTCTCTCCATAGTAGAGGTTCAGGAGAGAAGGCACGCCGTCGGAGAATTTCAGGCAATTCCCTGAATGAAGTATTACATTTCACGTTCTTTATGTAAAATAATTATAAAATATGGTCATGTACGATTAGCGTGTATGTTTCGTAAATTAATGTTAACTATTTTAGACATGTACAAAAAAAATCCAGGAATACTAGTTTCCGTTATATTTACTTAGAAGCGATGAAAATCAATTGCAAGAAATACATCAGTGCCTCATAATTTTAGTAATTTTTAAATTTGTTCCAAGATTAATCCTATATATAGATCGAAAAGGAAATTTGTGGACATTCTACACATATAAAATGAAGTGAAGCCTTAAAAAATGACAATCTGCAAATGAATCGTGAATTGTAAAAACCCCATAACTGACATTTTGTTCAAAATAGTGTTTTGTACATATTTGGATAGAATGAATGCAGATGCAAGTTTTAGTGTAAAAACAACACATTCTGACATACCCAAAACACATTGAAAAATGGCCTTGAATTATGTGTTTATTGGAAAAACCACACAAGTAACAATACTTATGTTGTTTTTACAACAAAGCAGTTGGTGATCTTGTAAAAATCAGCTGTTTTAATGTATTGCTTTTATGTTTGTGAAGAAAACACTGTTGCTGATGTGTTATTAAACTAACCTCTGGCTGTTTTCTATGAAGAATAAGCAATATGAGTGATTCGATAGATAGTGAAATGAACACTAATTAAGTGTTGAAAAGAAAACGAGCATAAGAAAATGATGATAAATAGCAAAGAAATGTTATTAAACATAAAAGGTTGAAAGGTGAAGAGTACACAACAAAGCCAGGAAACCTTGTGCCGAAGGGCACTATTGGACCAGATTGGAAGTAACACAGTTGCTGGACTTTGTTTCGACTAAATGATGTGTGTTCAGCTGCCTGAAACACCATTTCAGGATGTATTTTATCTTAGACAGTCAACAGTAAATGTTTTTTGTGTGACCAACTTAAAAGACAACAGCTCTAAACTATATATTTCTCACGAAGGCACATGTCATAAAGGGCCAAATGAAGTGACCTTCTTCATTCATGACTACATTCAAAATGAATTAAGAGGAAATACTAAAATTCTGTATCTCTTTTCTGACAATTGTGGAGGTCAGAATAAGAACCATTACTTTGGTCAAGTATTTTAATGCTCTGGTTGAAATGGGGAAGTTTGAAAATATTTAACAGTTTTATCCTTTGTGGGGCCATTCTTTTTTGCCTTGCGACCAAGCATTCGGTACAATAAAAAGAGCAAAGAAAAGAGTTGATAGCATTTACACAATAAGATAACTAACCGAAATTATTGTAAACTCTTCCTCATTGTTTACAGTAAACTTGGTTGAAAAAGAAATTTACTGGATTTCAAAAATTGGTGGCAAGCTTACTACAAGCAATCATGTATGTCTGACCGCTCTTATGGACGCAATGTGCCAAAACATGACAACGGTTCATTTTTAAGATCTCAAAGATCAACCACTTTCTGCACACAAAAGAACAGAAAGGGAAGGTACTGTGTAATGAATTTATTGGGGGAGTTATTCCTCATGAAGTTTTCATTATAGGCTACGTCTACCCGTTAGAAGTTCTTCTCAAGATATTATTATCCCATCCATAGCGGCCTACAAAGACCGAGTGCCTATAAACATAAAGAGATTATAATGATGCAGAATGAAAACTTGCAAAAAATATTCTGTAAAAAAAATGACATAAGACTATATCAAGTATCTTATGTGACATAGTATTTAATAAAAAAAGTGTTTTTCAACTTAAATTACAGTAAAATGTTATCTAACGCAACAATTCAGCATTAAACAATATGTTAAATAGTGATTTGTTGGAAAAACGCCATAAGTGCAACACAGTTAATTATATAATTACAGAGACGTTTTTAGTGTTAAATTAAAAAAAATATGTGATAAATATGTCTTTTTGCATGTATTAAACACACACAAAAATGCAATAGTATTAAAACTTAATAAACTATTTAATTGGTTTTTTTGTAGTTTAACCGAAAGTTTACTTTTTGTTACTTATGAGGTTTTTACAATTCGCGATTCAAATTCAGTGGGATAATAACGTAAGCGATCGATGGTTTTCTTTTATAAATATTACGATCCTGACGTTGGATATATCCGATATACATCTATTGTGATTTTTTGATTTAGAAGATTCTTTTTGCTTAGTGGTGAAAAGAACGTCTCTAGTCCCAAAATTTGGGAAATATTTACCTTTATTATGTCATTGTTACGATGTTCGAGAAAGTGACAATTTGGAATGTAGTTTTTTCATCCGTGTGGTCTGCTCTCTGAATCATACAAGGTTAGATGATTTTTATTAGAGGCCTTTGCAAAGATTAACATCTAAAATATAAGAATTAGTTAACAAAATTAACTTAATTAATATAAATTTTTTATATAAAATTGTCTTATGGTTTATCCTCTAAATTTTACACTTTCTTATCTAAGCATAAATGACAACTTTGTGAACAAAACTAAAATAAAACCTTTTAAAATTAATTTAAATACCATAATATAACAAGTACAGCTTTAATAAACGATGACGCTATACACATTTGCTATCATTATACTAGTACATACGATAAAATGTAAATGAACTAGGTTTTTATTGCTTAATTTCTCACATGTAATATAAGATGTTAAAAGATATTCCTTTATTATTCTAGACTGTTCAATAAATTTCAACCTTATATGGTCTAGTGGATAGCGTATTTTGTGGGATTGGAATATACGCAAAAATAGTTAAACTTTCACTTGTTTCAGTTTTTTCGTTGTACTGAGTGCCGAGGCTGTACTAGCCATCCACGAAACATTTGCCTGACCTATGCGCTTGTCCTTCTGTGATTGAATTAAAAACTAAAGTAAAGTAAACTCTTAATATCAATACAATTTTCGTTTCTCATTAGAAATACTATTATTTGTACTCCCACTATAAAATATGAACGCATATTATTATTATAAACATTCGTGAATATATTGCTAATTCTTATGTTCACACATCCCTGTAATGACTACTGAAAACAGAGCTGAGGATGTTTCTCAACCCTTGTAGTTGCTGATCAGTCTATAATATACAGTGATCATTAACGTACAAGAATACAACTAACTTGTAGCATACAAAGAATCCAAAATAAAGTAAACTAACCAAACTTGAAAATTTTATAATTAAATGAACTGTTTTATAGAGTAATGAATACTGCACTTATTAACAAGGAATATAATAATATTAACAACAACAGCAAATGATGCAAAGTGAAGGAAAATGAATAACAGATAATTTGAATATTAATGTTTGCTATTTTCCTAAATTTAATGAGGTCCAGAATCACAATTTCAATAATAGGGTACAGGATGTGGTGAAATGTATATTATATAATGTACACTATATAAAATTAAAGATTGATATGTGGTTCCTTGTGGTTCCTACAAGTGTAAACTAGAACAAATTTCGCGCCTATTCTAACACATTGCTTTAATATTCAACGTTATTATTTGTCATATTTTCTTAGCCAATCTGCTTGTTTTTTTCAAAACTCTGGGAATTTTTCATCGCCGTAAACATTTTCCAAAGTACCTATTTTAAAATATTTGCAAACACTCATCTAAATCATAGGTAGAGTCATCGGTCGTTATCAAATACATTGCTGCTTATGTTGACTTGAAAATAAATGAAAAATGTCCAGAATATATACATTTTAGAGTTATTCTTGCGGACAGAAATATAGACATAAATTAAATTTGTCCAACCCCTATAATGAGTACCCAATATGATAAAGCTAAGAAAATAATTATAAAAATGTCTTGGAAAACCTAATAATGACGTATGAAAGAAATATGTTCAACTGACTATAAATATATTAATGTACTGTTAAATGACCGTATTATAATAAGTAGTTTTTCATAGAGCGTGTTTAGCAACAATACTAATGTAAAACTATTAGGGAATCTAGCATGTAATATTAATAATTAAAAACAGTAGGGAAGAGATATTAGAATTATAGTCCTATTTTGATTTTTAAATTCGTTTATTTTGGCAACTAGAAATGTCTAAAGAATTTAAATAATATTCCTTGTAAATTAGTTTCAGTGTTAGAAAAGTAAACATTGCAATGATGTTACTTTGGTTGTCACCAAATTTACAGAGATCAGTAGCTTTCGCCCTAGCTTTGACTTGGCTTTTCTTTAACCATCACAACTACATAGAGTAGTTAAATGAATTATGTTTTTGATAAGTTCAGTATTCCACGGTATACAAATATAATTTACGACACACTTTGTTTCATGGAAGGGAATAAATATAGTATATTCCAAATTAACACGCTTCTACAAATTCAAAGGAAGCTATACCATTCCTGATCTTGTAAAGTATAAACCAATATGTGAGTGCATGCGAGTGTGGAAATTCTTCAAAGGCTTTTTGCTCTTAATATTCTGAGAGCTGAAGTTAACGTGGTGATAAATACACAAAAATTTTAATCTATTACCTATCTTAACTGAAAGTATTCATTACTCTATAAAACAGTTCATTTATTATAAAATTTTCAACTTTGGTTAGTTTACTTTATTTTGGATTCTTTGTATGCTACAAGTTAGCTGTATTTTTGTACGTTAATGATCACTGTATGTTATAGACTGATCAGCAACTACAAGGGTTGAGAAACATCCTCAGCTCTGTTTTCAGTAATCATTACAGGGATGTGTGAACATAAGAATTAGCAATATATTCACGAATGTTTATAATAATAATATGCGTTCATATTTTTATAGTGGGAGTACAAATAATAGTATTTCTAATGAGAACGAAAGTTGTATTGACATTAAGAGTTTACTTTACTTCAGTTTTTAATTCAATCACAGAAGGACAAGCGCATAGGTCAGGCAAATGTTTCGTGGATGGCTAGTACAGCCTCGGCACTCAGTACAACGAAAAACTGAACAAGTGAAAGTTTAACTATTTTTTGCGTATATTCCAATCCCACAAAATACGCTATCTACTAGACCATATAAGGTTGAAATTTATTGAACAGTCTAGAATAATAAAGGAATATCTTTTAAAATCTTATATTACATGTGAGAAATTAAGCAATAAAAACCTAGTTCATTTACATTTTATCGTATGTACTAGTATAATGATAGCAAATGTGTATAGCGTCATCGTTTATTAAAGCTGTACTTGTTTATATTATGGTATTTAAATTAATTTTAAAAGGTTTTATTTTAGTTTTGTTCACAAAGTTGTCATTTATGCTTAGATAAGAAAGTGTTAAATTAGAGGATAAACCATAAGACAATTTTATATAAAAAAAATGTATATTAATTAAGTTAATTTTGTTAACTAATTCTTATACTTTAGATGTTAATCTTTGCAAAGGCCTCTAATAAAATCATCTAACCTTGTATGATTCAGAGAGCAGACCACACGGATTTAAAAAACTACATTCCAAATTGTCCCTTTCTCGAACATCGTAACAATGACATAATAAAGGTAAATATTTCCCAAATTTTGGGACTAGAGACGTTCTTTTCACCACTAAGCAAAAAAAATCTTCTAAATCAAAAAAATCACAATAGATGTATATCGGATATATCCAACGTCAGGATCGTAATATTTATAAAAGAAAACCATCGATCGCTTACGTTATTATCCCACTGAATTTGAATCGCGAATTGTAAAAACCTCATAAGTAACAAAAAGTAAACTTTCGGTAAACTACAAAAAAACCAATTAAATAGTTTATTAAGTTTTTAATACTATTGCATTTTTGTGTGTGTTTAATACATGCAAAAAGACATATTTATCACATATTTTTTTAAATTTAACACTAAAAACGTCTCTGTAAATATATAATTAACTGTGTTGCACTTATGGCGTTTTTTCCAACAAATCACTATTTAACATATTGTTTATGCTGAATTGTTGCGTTAGATAACATTTTACTGTAATTTAAGTTGAAAACACTTTTTTTTACTAAATACTATATATATAAAGTACATATTATTTAAGAGTTCATAGGTAACAGGTCTAAATTGCAACTTGAAATATTAGGTTTTTCACGCGCAAAAGAATTTCTGTTTGGAATGAATTTTATTTTCAATGTGACAGTTGAGTTAACATTTTTACCCCTATAGACACGAAAGTCTCGAAATCGCAATTCAATGAAAACTGTACATTATTTATACGATTTATAAAACAATTTGTGCTTAGCCTATGAGTGATATATTTGAAAACAGCTTAATCTCCAATGGGATGATTACCAAATCAGTATAATATTCACCTTTATTTGTATTATTGATTAAAATATATTAAATGTAATATATTTCTATGTCAATGTTAAAATTTCTAAATCATAAAAACTTTCCACTTTTTCATTAATATATATAACCTTTTATGCGACAAACCAATATTTATTCTCCCAATATTACGAAAGTTTAGCATCTGAAGTACTTTTCACCGGCTTCAGCCCCAAGAGATTACAGTTTTCCCTACCTTGTTTGTGAACGTAATTCAAGTAAAAGTTCTTTGTAAAAAAATTATTTTGATAAGTTATAACCAACAAATCTAATATATTCATATTCTGATATGTCTTCAAGATATATGTAGTTTTACTCGTACATATCATTTGTTATATAGTCTTTTCACCACCTTAGTAGATATCGTACTCTTTTACTAGTTTACCGTCGATAAAACATTAATATAAAAATGTAAGCTTTTATTGTTTATTATATAACTATTAGACTATACAAATAATAAAACTTGCTTTCGCCTTTTCATCTTCGTAAGAGATGAGATAACTGAAATGTAATTTTAAGTTAATTTATTGTTATTATTACAATTGTACATTATTTTAAACATTTTTAAAAATCTTTACCAATCTCGGTTAAATGTTGTTAACTGTTATTTATAAGGTACCGCTGTAATTGACATACTTTATATAAAAGCAGTAGTTCCTAAACAGTTTGATTGTAGCTTTTTTCCCGAATTTTTTTTACTACTGATTTACGCGTGATAAAATTGATTTATGTTTATCTTAGTTTAAATATATAACTGTAATACTCAGTATTTAAATATTTATGTTAGCCTAATTGTGTATTTGAGTTACCCACAGCGTGCCATTTATTAAAATTTGGATTACTTTATGTAGTCAGATGCTAGCTATATGGGTAAAATAGCTATGTATTATTGCTCACTAAGGATCGTTTGAAAGGAAACAATTATTTCGTACATTTAAAGCTGTAATATATAAATAGTACAGAAAGTTCTTAATGTGTCACAAAACTTAAGGATTGTAGTTAAGGATTTGTTTTTAATACAATTTGTTCAATTGTCAAGTTAGAGTTTGGCGAGTCCATTGCTACACTTTCATTTGTTATTAATGCTTATGCTTGTATAATATTAGCAATAGGTCCAACTAGAATAAGTGTAGTTGCCTACATAGAATAATTTCTTTTGCAATTTATATTCACGGAGCAAATAAAATCCCTAAGACGATCCAGATGTAACTACCGTTTCTCATTGAACAAACTCATGCATAGTCCTATCTATCTATCTATCTGTATGCTTATACATAACTTCTCCCGACTTCCGAGCCGGCAGTGAACCGTAGAATTCATTCTGAACATTACACAGACCGGTTTGAGGTAACTCAACAAAAGTCCCACCCTTTGTTCTCTTGTCTTTAGTAAGTTTTGTTTTGAAATTCACAGCCATGTGAAGTAACAGAAGCGGTATTATTTTCTCTCTACCAAGGTTCGTGGGTATTGAATACCCTTTGTATAGCTTGTTCGCTGTATGGTTGCCATCCTGGTCCCCATGACCTCTGTTCTCTCGTTTGCAATACTGAACTTTGCGATAAGCAGATGGATCCCTTCAAACGTGACCCTCCTTCTTGCCAGTGACTACTATAGTGACACGAAAAGTTGTCGTAACCGGTTCGTCTATTCATGGATCTCGTTTTCATGAATCCTGGAAACTAATCCTACGATTATTTATATTTGAAGGAGTTTAAATTTTATTAGCATGCAATTTTAACTCTTTCTCACCTTTCACAGAGAAAAATCTGTCAAGTATTTATTTTAGGACTACCAAATTCTTAACATTATTAAACTCTATTTAACTGTTAAACTGCTTTTTTAAACTGCAGACAGACATCTGAAAGTCAATATTTTTTTTACCTACCACAAGAAATTTTATTATTTATAAATTTAATATTCTATACTATACAAATCTGTTTATACAAATATGTGCATATTTAAGAAAAAATGGGATAGTATTTGCATTCATATTGCGATGCATGCCTTAAAATTTGGGTAAATCAATATTACTGTAACAAATGCTATGGAAAACTTGTTCATCCAATAAGAATAAATTATTTGTAATTATAACTTTTGATGAATCTATACAATGGGATATAAATAGAAATATAACTGTACAATAAGTTACAAAGGCCATTTTATTGACATTATCTAATGTATTTTACGACATGTCAATTTATTAGAAGATTATTGTTAAACACTGGGTTGTACTAATTAAAAAAATAATTATCAGTGTTTTATATGTACTACCATTTGTTATTTTATATTAGTAGGGGTATGGATACATATATATGGATGAGCCTTTTTGAAGCTTTTGTGGTCAGACGATAAATAATCCTTAATACGAATACTCACATATACGAGGTATACTAGTAAATGAGATAAGTAACGTTTACTTCAATGTTTCTAGAACGCTCTTTGAAGAAATACAGTTGAGACAATACCTTACGTCATGCCAGTTTAGAAAGAACGTCCCAAAGTAGAAGGCCTTGTTTAACTTACAGTCGGGAACACTCGAAAAACTATAAACATTATTTATTTGATTCAATATTATTTTATTTATCAAAAGCCTTAGGAAATGTCAACATAACATTGCTTAATATTTTTTGTGATTAATTAAGGGCTATAATAATAACACTTTGATTAAATAAAGTGAATAAGCTCAAACTTCCATACATAGATTTTAATAAGGTATAAAATAGTATTTAAGTTACCTGACACAACTGTCTTTAAAAATAATAATAACAATTAAATTTTACTTTATTTGTGGCCTTGATGTGAAAAATGATTACATTTAGTATTGTTATTTACTTATTATAGGCTGTTTTATGTACTCTTCAATCTTTTACTGACGGTTATGTATTAGTGTCTACATGCTTATGGAAACAGTACTTTGAGAGAGTACTTTGAAAGAATCAAAAGGATGCAGAACTCAGCCATCAGGTTCATTTTTAACCCGAGATGGGTTGTTAATATCCCTCCACTCCGGGATGCTATCAAGTTACTTCCAAAAGAGGCAGTGTGCAGGCTTGCATGGTTCACAAGGTTCTGAAATTTAAAGAACCACAGTATCTTACCAAGAAACTATTGTATCGGGGGAGGTCTCTCAATGAAGCATTGGCCAAGGTGGAAGACAACTTTCTGAAAGTGAGGCTAGAAGTTGGTTTACAATGGTCTTTACTTAGATATTACAAGTATTGTATCTCGTTCGACTTTCAAATGTAAGAAGAAAGAATTTGTATTGTATAACAACTAGCTTGTGATGTTGAATTGTGATTGGGTAGTATTTGTTAGTACTTACTGTAAATTTGAGTTCATTTGAAAAGTAATTGTTTTATGAAATACGCTAATGAAAAAAAAATTATTTAGTTATCAAAATGGTAAATATTTTCACTATATATATATATATATATATATATACGTTAAATTGTATAAATAATGGCAATAGCCTTATTTAATTTCAATAAACATTGAATCACAAAAGTACTTGCTCCGCCGGGAGCAAGTATATATACATAAGATATATACATAACAATATATATATATTGTTATGTAAAACGCTGAAAATTTCTAGATAAAAGCCATATTTGTTTTATATAGATTCTCTTCAAATCAATTCTCTCGCAAAATTGTGTTAATGGTTTCGTTATTGTTATAAAAGTTATCATTTACCATTTGATGGTTAATATGACAAATATTTTGTAAGGACAACCACAAATATGTAAAAACGTGTTCGTAAGATACTGCAATACATCAATAATCTGAACCAGTTTATGTTTTATAAAAAGACTTAAGTGTATGTTCACAAAAATGTCTCATGTAGAGTAATGTCATCTATAAGGGATATTCCAGACATGTATTTCTAAAAATTATGCAACATTGAAACAAGTTGTTATTGCACAATAATCTTATTCATGAGGTCCTTTGTAATGTTAAATGTTACTATATTATTTAAAAGTAAATTTCATTGGCTCAGCGTTAGCGAAAGCCATTACTTAAATTGTTGAGGAAATAATTGTTTCTGTCTCCACAGTATCTCAATCAATTAATTTATATAGGTATGTGTTATTTCATAGGAATAGCAAAGGCGTCTAAACAGTTTACTGGAGTAAAAATTTAAATTTTCTTAACTTAAGAAAGTTACATTTTGACTGGAGAACAAATTGAATGATGAAATTTAAACTTTGTGTGAATCTTTATTGACTCGATTTATTAATCGAGACTCATTTATTTCTCAAATAATAGGCTGCATTAATTTAATATAATAAATTTATATGCAAATTTAAACCAATAATACTCTTTTTCAAGTCAAAATGGTGTTGGAATTTTGGTCGGAATGAAGAGGTGACAATCTCTTAAATTTACTGGTTATAATTAATATATTGTAACTTTCGAAATTCCGAGGATAGTGTTAACAAACCCATTTCTTCTTATTTATAGGAAAGTATTCAGTAACATACAAATTACATAGTTTGTGTTTTGTCTTTGAATCATAAATTCAAGCATTCTAATGCCTTAAACATCTTCAATAGTATGCGAGGAATAAATGAAAGTTTAACTAAATTTATTCCATGCAATAAATCGTAATCATTTCAATAAACAAAGAAAAGTTTAATTTGATAGTAATTGTTGGCTTGAGTTACGTCCTAATAGTGTTTTGGCACATTAATTAAAACTCCATAATCAACATATACGTTTCGATAATCTATGATTGAATTATTTCAATAACACCGTATAATGGTCCAGTTGTGAGTGTTTAGAATATGAAGAAAGAAATTAATCGGTTTAAAGCATAAACAATTTTGTTTTTGACATAAGAGAATTCAATTTCTTCTTGGGGGTACTGAAATCCCTAATCCATTTATAAAAACACAGGTCGAACAATAATAAACTTTGTTTAACTTCCATGCGGAAGTTAAACAATCCTGGAAGAGATCGTGCTCAAGAAATATTTATTATTATAGCTTTAAATATTGCAATAATGATAATTGAAATTAAATAATTGCAGTTAACATCAAGGGACATGAAATGGTCTTCTTATTTATATTCTTTCCCTTTATATTTAGTTCATTTGAAAGATATTACATTAATTATATTGGGTAAGAGTTTTCTATAGTGCATTTTAAAATGTACTTAAAATTTGATTAAGATTTGGATTACAACTTCTTTATTCTCAACTTTTCTTCATGTCGTTTTTGGCTGAACTTTAGTGAAGTCTATCACTCGTGGCAATAAAGCATTTTATTTCTGTGTAACTGTTTACCTGTCTGTCAATCAGTCTGCCTATCTGGACGATATCTGTAAGAAACTCACCTACACACGTGAAAGTTTGTATAACACATTCATGTATTAGCAACATTTAGTTCATTAATGTGCATTTCACTTCACGGATGAGCGAGCACTCGTAAATTGGCCATAAGGGTAACTATTACGGCAACGAATAAGACTATATATTTATTGCTTTGGAGTAAATGAATGTAAATAAAGCCATTAAAAATTAAACATGTGACATATTACCACATTTATCCACTTTTTACCAAAAATAAAACATAATTTTTTAGTGCCTCTGTGTGTAAACTGTTATTATTTAATCACTGATATGCAACCCAATTTAATGAAACAAATCGAAATGTATCATGTGGTATGATACGTCGAGAAATATTTCATACGTTAAGTTAAAATTTTGCAAAATCTTCATTATTACAAGGATGAGTTCCATCATGCATAATTTTCGTTGTAACTCGTATTTTGTTTAATCATCTATCAGTTAAAATTTCGGATAACATTTCAATTATGAAATGAACTATTTATTTGAAATTATTCCTCCAATCTAACTAAGACTGTTATGACACACGGTGTGACGTTATATACGTTGTAAATAACAGCACTACATAACAACGATTTAGTGAGTTTAAATTTAGTTGAATCAGTTCACTATCCATACGAACACCACTGTAAGCCTTATTATCACTTTTTCTTCGAAAAAACTTTGCTATATGCAACATTTAGAATTAGTTTCGTGTAAAATTAAAACGCATATTCGGTACATAAAACTACATGTTAAAATATTGTTGAATCTTAGATAAGTGAGGTCTTTAAATAGTATCCACCTGTTATTAGCGAACACATTACAGTAATGAATGTCTCAAATTTAGAACATAAAGTAAACAAATATCAAGAAACGAAAAATTATTTTGTCTGGTGTTTTAAAGGGTTATTATATATTACAAAAGTGCAGGTGAACTAATCTGACAGCAATCTGCAAAGCAGTTTTACAAATTTAACTAGGAAAATACTATTCTCTTGAAATATTAAATGAAAAACCAGTTTAATAACTTCTTAATACCACTTAGCTTCATAAAACACTAATATATTTACTTTAAATAACCAACCATTACTCCATTCTTGACAAATTAGGAATATAATAAATATTAGCTAGGGAAAACACAGTCTGTTTTTTTACAGGAAATATAATACCCTTTTGCAAAAACCAAAGTGGGAAATTTGTCATTTGAATTTCCAGTAGGGACAAGAAACAACATACTGCACTTTGTTGGAGCCTTTAAGCTGATTCTGTATCCAAACCAAGATGTTCCTAATTCACCACTATTAATATTAAAATAATATAATATTACACTCTACTACAGAATTTTTATTGCAGTTTAAAAGGACAGGTGATTAATAGCAGTCGTTGAATGGTACAAATATAGAAAAGTGCTTTTCAGGATTGGAATGTTTCTTTTTTTTGTGAAGAAAAACATGAAAAGGATCACTAGGAAAACTTTCTGATGATTATACTTTGATATTCAATCATGATATATCTAGTAACCAGATTTGGAGAAACTTTGGCAGGTATACTACATACAGTAGATACAAAACCTGTATATTTATTCCAAAATTCTTTATAAAAAATACTTTGAAATTAAAGAAGTTTATACACTGAAGGATGGACAATATTTTCGACAGCGAACATGGTCCTAGAAAGGAACGTCCCAGGCAAGTGTCCCAATATATATATATATATATATATATATATATATATATATATATATATATATATATATATATATAGAAAATCTTGAGTCACGATGTATGTTGCCAATAAACTCCAAAACGACTGAACCAATTTCAATCAAATTTCACATGTATCCGTAATTTAGTCTTTATATATATATTTGTTGGACCTTTATAACTAATGAATGAAATTGTGAAAGTGAAATTGCAATGGACTCGAAATTGTTTTCATTTGGAATTATGGGATCGCATAGATTAAAGTAGCTGAATGACCTAAAGCGGAGAGATCGCGCGATAACATTACTCAAAGATGTATTCGCTGCGTGACTGGAATTTAAGGAAAAAGCGAACAGAATGGGCACATTGACAAATAAAATGCAATTGCAGAGCAATCCACCAGATACTTAAAGCAATGTTGATTACAGATTTTATTCGACATGTTATATGTTTTTCAGTAATTAGAGATAAGCAAATGGGTAGATATATAGATATAACAATAATTCCAATACTAATCCATGAAATAGGATGATATATTGAATTGTACGGAAAAATTAAATATAGGGAATCGTAAAAAGATTTATTAATACTGTATTGTATCAGGAATACAGTTATTCATATCTTCGAAAAAAGAATACGAAGAATATAAAGTAATTTTGCTCGCAAATTAGGCAAACAATTATTATTACGGAATTCAAATTTCATTGATATTTTATTTAAATCTATATAGTTTTCAAATTTAAGTCTTTGTCTGTCTGTATACGTAGATTTCTCTACACATTATCTTGAATCACGTTTCATGTATAGCAAAGATACTTAAAACCAATTTTGGCCTGTAAAAGTTTATATTATACACAATTAAAAATTGTTACTTTACCCATTACAGCTGAAACAGAATATAACCACTGCAAGTTTTTATTTTTTACTGAATTTAGGCATCTTATTACAACATATTTATGAATTAAATCTGTATTAATAAATGTACCTGTACATTTGTTTCCCAAATGTTTTTATTGGCAAAGAACCATAACTCGAATATAATATAAATCCATTTTTTATCCCTTTTAAATTACATTTATTTATGAAACTTATATAAATATTCAAAATTACAGCTGAAAAATCTTTTTGCTCAGGATATTTATTAATTTATCATTATTAATTAAGAAACAATATTTTTAAGATTGAGTATAAAATTACGTAGTAAGACGTGGGCTTACGCTTTATAATCAACATTTATGCAATTTAACTAAAGACGTAAGTGGAACTTTAAAATGGTGCATCCACAGATTTAAAAAAAAACTATTAATATGAGAGTCTTCTCGATTATTTTGTACTTTTTTAGATATACGATCATCTTGAATTTCCTGCTTATCTCATAAATATGCATTGCAGTTATTTCAAGACAAGATAAGTAAGGCAACACAATTATTAACAAAACGAAAAGAACACTCATTCGTGTTAATGAGAAATACAACTTGTATTCAAATCTGGTTTCTTAAACGCAACATAAATAAGGTTAAACCGTGGAAAGGCTGTTACGAATGTTATGTTGTCGCTAGGACACTGCGGGAAGATGGATTGTTCGGACGGTGAAATGTTTCTCCCGTGACTACACTTTATACAACGTTTCTTGCTTAAGTTATTGTACGGTTTCACATTATATGATGATGATGTATATTGAATTTATATTAGTATATATGTCATAAATATAGTAAACATTTAGTGATATAAATAGACTGAACATTTTAAACAATAATAGGTGGCAACTTTTGAAATGTAAATGCACTAATAGTAAGTGAGATGTCGTAATATTCACTTGTATTTGAAACATTTTAACCAGATACTGTATGTTTGAGCCATTATAAGTTACAGTATATTGTTCAAATTGCAAATTAAATGTGAATAATCTAAACGCTAATTTACACACTTTTTATGTGAATAAAAATAAACTATACGTTTTACAATAATTTCATAATGTTGAAAAGCTATAATAAAACTCTCATGTCGCATAATTTCTGTTTCGTAAATAGTTTAGTTACAGGCTCCTTTTAAACATAACTGTAAAAAAACTAAATTACGAAGTTTTCTTTAAGTTCATAATCGTAACACCTCATACTATATCTGAACATATGTTTACTGTTATTTTATTAATTGTTATAAAACTTAATACTTAAGAGCTATTTTATGTTTATATGTTTCCTGGGAAACGTTAATTAATTTATACCTCTTGTTTATTAACTTCGGAAATCATAAACCTACTTTCCACAGAAATTTCTGTCTGACTTACTTTAAGTCAAAGAAATAATTCTTTAAACCGATTTTGAACAGACTAGCTGACGGACGGACAGAGAGACAGGAAGACTGCCCTTTGACCTTTTATATTAATAATAATGACTTTCTTCATTATCGAAAACCATGTGCTATATTTAAAGTATTTACGAGTGTGTTTATTAAAAGTTATAGTACAGCCGGCGGGGGAGGGGGGTATATATAAAGACATACGGATAGATTTTTGACATTTTACAGCAATGGGGCTCTTTCTTCGACCAAAAGCAACCTACGTTATTAAGAGTTATCGACAGAGACAGATGAGCATTCTTACATACAACCGTCGTGGTGATTTTAGAAACTGTTACTTCAGTGATTAGAGTTCCTACGTGAACCAAGAGAAATCAATGTACAAATTTATAAAATGCTTGGTACTTTC
Organism: Homalodisca vitripennis; assembly: GCF_021130785.1. Classification (NCBI taxonomy): domain Eukaryota; kingdom Metazoa; phylum Arthropoda; class Insecta; order Hemiptera; family Cicadellidae; genus Homalodisca; species Homalodisca vitripennis. The sequence continues at coordinate 75,137,460 of NC_060214.1, read as the reverse complement.
CACTATGAATTTTAGGACAGACCAGTGTACAGAGCAGATAGGCAGATAGGCAGACACACAGGCAAAATATAATGTTTCAATGAGATTCATTCATGGACTGAGTTTCTTTAAAAACTGTAATAGTTGATATTACAATTAAAAAGTATTGATAATTGAAGTAGGAGAGTAAGTTTTGTGTAATGTACAAATAATTCAATAAGTGTGGGGAATGCTTGAACAAATATGCCAGTTATTTGATGAATGTAACATGTAAAAAGATTGTGAATTCCACAAACTGTCAACGTGACTGCTCTTTATATTTTACGATCAGCCTAATCTTTTGGTTCACGCCGTGGTTAATAAAGGACTGAGGAATATACCGGACAACTGCAGATAGCGGAACAGAGTCCTCCAAACAAAACCTCTACAGTTGTATTTCAACAACAATGGCGAGTGGCTCTGACCAGAACACACGGATTATCTATTGTTGTGTGTGAAAGTTTATTGCCCACTTTTGTTTGTGTGTTGTGTAATCTGTTGTAAATGCTTAATTTTCTTTAGTTTTACCAATTGGATCTAAACGTTACAAATAGCATATGAAAATGTATAGTTAATATAGAAAATAATTTAAAGAATTAAATATCTAAACATAATATTGTTTTTCACCATTATGAAAGCTTGCTCAAAAAATGTGCTTAACTACTACGCTGTATTTCAAATATTTTTATTTGTTTTTATAGGCTATAATTAAATATTTTAGGAAGAAGTTAGGCAACGTAGTTTATGTGACCTTTTTTGAAAGACAATATCATGGTACTATTGTATATAATTGACTAAGTTATACAGTAAGTAGGACTAATCATTAGCAAACTGTAACATATTTCCCTGTATAAAACCTTAACTTATTGACCAAAATTAATATTCTGTACAGTTTTTGAAAACTTTAGTAACTTTTCTTGTTAAAATTCCTTTGTATTTATCGTGTGTCTTGTTTCCAAATTTGAAACACTGTAAGAAAAATAGATTTTTGGTGTTTATCGCAAAGGCATGTTATATTAACCAAATTTGAAAAATTTGATTTTAAGAACTCCACATATATGTTGATTCTAAGAGTTAATCAATATGCTGATTCAATACTAATAATCCATATATAAACCAAGGCTACAATATGAATTATAAAATCCACCTGTAAAATAAAATACTCATTGAATTTCTCATAAACAGCAAAGAGCAGGTCAAAATATGCAGGTTTAAATCCAACTTTTGATACATTATTTCTACTGTTAATGTTGCTGTGAAATTATAAAAGAGAGTTTTGTTCACATTTTCCTCTCTTAGTTTCACAACAAAATTTGTTGCATTATAGGATGGAGAAAGGCACAGTTATTCAATTTTCAAATCCTCCTACTTCCAATTAGGTCCAAACCTTTCCCAATCAATTGAAAAGAAATTAAGTTTTGTTCTAAATTCATTTAAATATTGCAAATGAAATTTTGTAATCTATTATGTGTTTCAATATTTTAAGTAATATATATGTATATATATATATATATATATATATATATATATATATATATATATTTGAGTGTGTGTATATTCCGTCACTTCTTTGAGTACACATATATACAGTGCGCCTATTATTCCAAATAGTAAACACAATGAATTGTTTTGTAATTAGTATTAAGAAAATAATGTTTAATGACCAACTAATTATTCTTAACAAATAGTCTACACCTTTCAACTACAAAATACATATCCAGCTATTCAATACTAATAATAAATGCATCGAATGCAATTTTAATTCAATCCTCATCAAATACAAGAGTTTGGAAGCTTACTCAACACTAATGGAAGAACACTTCCTACAATAGATGTCTCTTCACCACTTCTCAGCGTTCTGTCATGTAATGACTTATTTGTTCCTCCTTTATTCAACCACTCTGGCTGGCATTTCCTGTACTGAGAGACTGTTTCATTTCAAAAAAGCTGAATAAAAGAAGGTTTTTTTTAATAAAATAAAAATATCGGTTGGAATAACTTTCTATAGTCATTATATTATGAAGGATTCTGAGTTTAATTAATAGTATTAAGGAATCGACTGGTTCTTCTAAAAATCGTGTGTAATTGTTTGTCCCTCTGGCTGAATGTCCATCTCTGCAATAACTATTGACGAAAAGCAATAAAAACTGGATATTTGGAGCATAAGTTCCTCTTTATCAAAGGAATAAACTTAGTAGTTGTTTTGGCGTCAAGAGGACTAACCGTTCATCTGTTAGTCTGCTGCTTGAGATACCTTGATCGACGTTGTCGTTTATTTGAATTTTTTAGAATTAAATTACATAACTCAGACACAAAATTAATTTATGTAAACATTAATATTATCCTATTTTATAATATTTTCTTTAAGTTTTATTCTAAAAGTTTGCCTATTTATTATTCATTTATTAATGTCGACGTACTTCAAGTCTGAACATAGAACGTATATTTTTTGAAACAGAATTTTTCATATTTTGTCTAGTATCCCAGAAATGGGTGGTCTTGCAGGTCTGGAATGTTTTTATTAAGTTTTTAAGTTCATTTTACATACAATTTTACATAAAATAAATTTAACAACTCTCCTTACACCATAAAAACATAAGTTTAGCTTTATTTCCGAACATTCCTAAAAATATCCAATAAATAGTTCGATAACCGTAGCTCGTTAACAAAGCTTTTCCGAAAATCTGCTCATATGAAATTCTTCATTATTTTACTGGGAGGAAACCATCTGAGAAGTTTTTCGGATTACTCGTGGGACACCCTGTACATGTTCCTAACACATTAACTTCGGCACAAGCAAAGTACTTACTCTATAGTCTTATTACACGTACGATAAGTCGGCCAGAGTTAATTTAATTACTTTTTTGGAAAAAAATTATCAAATATAATTAAAAAAAAAACTCCTAAGAACAAGGATATCATTACTAAACGTATCAGCACAACCTTTGTTTTGGTTTCGGTTTAGGTTAGGAAAAAATATCAAGCAAATAATTTAAGTATTTTTTACTGTTTATTATTTAAGTATATTTGAATGGATTATTTAAAATTAGGGAATGTTACATTTATCTTTTATTCATTGAGATTTGTTTGTTGATGATACATTTTTTTGTTAATAATCAAATCTTTTAGATTATTTTATACACCCAATAAAGCACCTTATTTTAAAGCTAATTTGTTACATATTTTATATTACACGGAAATGACTATTTAGGTAGGAAAGATTTTAATTGCAATTCGTTTAAATCTACAGAACAGAGTAGTAAGATTTTTGTCAGTGTCATACCCAGTTTACAAACATAATTACAAAACAATGTCAGTTTAAATATGATCTGTAAGAGTTTTAGAACTCTCTTGGAGGTTTAACAACTTTGTATACATAATATAGAATGTAATAAATAAAAATTATATTAATATAAATCATATTATAAAAATACTAGTTTAATTTGTGTGGTTTTATAGATAAGAGACACGGAACAAAGTTTCATTTGGCCCTTGTTGGCATATAGACATATACTATTAATATATCCTAATGTTATTTACCTTTTAAATGAAATTAAAATAAATAAAAATTTCATTATTTAAGAGCGTTTCTCGATCAAAAACTCGTTTCATAACTTACTATAGTTACAATTGATTTTAAAAATTAGTTATATTATACGAAAACTAAATATTTGTGATTGTAAATGATCGAAAGCCTAGATCATAATATTAGATCTTCAAACGGGGGAAAAACTTGTACTTGCTATTTTTATTACATTTAAAAAAAGGAAACAAACAAATATTTTTAAAAAAGGTCTATTGATATAGTATCAAACTTACTCGTTATATATAATTATTATTTATAAAACTAGTGGCATAGGAAAATGTTATATTGTTATTTTATAAAATTTGTTACTCTAGAATAAGAGGTGTAACATTTTCAAATTGTAATAAAATCAAAACAAAATAGAACGCAAACAGATTTATGTAATACAAACAGATTAATGATTAATTATTTAACAAAGAGTGCGTGCAGGTAGGTGAGCCACAATAAACACAAACTGAACCCCCGAGATATGAATAGCTGGGGAATTGAATTAGCCAATTGAGTTTGCCAATTTCACGATGTATTGTTTCCGACTTAATAAGGTACCTTTTATAAAACAATTCCTTTAAACGCAATCCCATAAGGATTAAAAGGATTCAAATTGTAATCATATTGTGTAGAATAATTTAACTGTTGAAATTAATCTAACAGTGAAGATGTTGTTTTTGTTTACTTTACTATTGTAAAGATATTTTACATTAATATGACAAAAAATTTTTTATTCCGATGATTACAATCTTACGACACACAATGAGTCCCGTAACTTCACTTCATTGAGATGGAATGCAAGACCTAAAGTTTATAACTCATTTTATTCTCAAGATATCTTATATAACACAAATAAAATCATATAGATAAATTTTAATTAAACGTCCCACTTAGACAAATTGAAATTGGTGAGCCCACTGAGTGATAGGGTTCAATATAACAGTTAGCCGAATTGAATCATTGAACATGAACCATCATAGAACCCATTCCTATATATCTATATTTGTTATTGTGAAATCTAAAGACACATACATAATCTGTATCAATTATAATAGAAATTCATTGTTTCAATCTTTACCTACCCTGATGACAAAAAATTACTTTTATCGGCCTTAATAGTGATAGGCTTAACTGAAATTTATTTTAGCCGCATTCCATGGTTAGACATATACCATTATAAAACCCATTATATATATATATGTGTGTGTGTGTGTGTGTGTGTGTGTGTGTGTGTGTGTAAATGACGTTTAAATTATTCAATCAAAATAACGTAAAATAGATTTTCATACGCCATTTTCAAACATGCGAAAGGATTGTTAATAATTTACTTTCAAAAAAGTCTAATAAAGATAATTTCAAAATTCAAGTATCAATACTTTACCTTAAATAGTTCAAATATATTTTTTTTATACAGAAAGATACAAGTAAAACTAAAAGTTTTAGTACATTCCTTCATACTTAAGTATTGGAAACACTTTTACTGAAAACCCTGAATAGATTAACACGTTTTAGCTAGATTCATTATGACACTAAGTGAATGTACAGTATTACTAAATTGTAATAGTACAGTCCAGTAAACGTATTAAATGTTATCTTTATTGATTAATGTATAATATAATTTTAAAACACTTTTAAACCTGTTGACACTCTTAATTTATGACATTAAACTATTAGTGTGTCTCTTCATTTATTTTTCGTTGGAAATGTGTTATCAACTATAAGTAAGTAATAATAAATTGTGAAGAATTACGTACGGTTATGTAACGGGGGAAATAATTTTAATTTTAATTTGACTTTTTAAAGTTTTAAAAAGTTACATACATTTCCACTTTGAAGCTAACAGAGAATCAAATCGATCATCCAGAAATTCTTAACGGATAATATATGAGTAACTAAGACAGAAATAGCGACTTAGGTTTAAAAATAATTTACAGTTCATCTGAGTGTATTGAACGGATTATCCTACAGGTTCAGGTTGTTTACATCGAATAATCTACGCCATAACAGTAGCAACTAGACAGTAATGTCTTTTACAAATTAAAGTAAAATAACGTTTTCGCTATAAATAATATTTTTATACATAAATTGCGATAGTTTTCTGCAATAATATGCTACACAATATTAAAAAAAATCATTTTAATGCATAAAGTTTCATATGCAAACTAATATGATTATGAAAGTTAAATTTAAAAAAAAATACTGTGTTTTCTTCTAAACTGTCTTTCAAAACATTTCCTGTCACGACAATTTTCAAAAGTAACCAAAATAATATGCTTTTCTTTCACTTCTAAAATAAGTATTTTAAAAATTCTTAGAAAAATAATATTTTAATCTAAATTTATCAATCAAATTGAACACCAATTATTTATTGTTTTGGAAAAAAACACTCGTACAGGCCAGTGTCCCACGAGACCGAGCTGAAGAGTTCTAAGCTGAAATTGAACTCTCAATTTGATTGTGGAACAGTTATATAGATTTACCACACATTACGTATAAATAAATAAATATTAACTTGGACAGCTTGTAGCTAATCGTAATTATGAACTGTTATTGCTATCAATATCTGTACTTATAATTTGTTCTCGGAAATAAAAGTGACTGAATTACTAGATATGTATTTTTAAAGGATAATAACGTCAGACTTATAAAATACCTCAAAACACTGTGGAATAAACTTAGTTCATTAATATCATATTTCAATATTATAATCTTCATAACTATATTGTACCAGTTAAGGCATTTATTGATTGCACTGAATGTAATCTAATCAATGCGAAATCTAATGACCCTCAATTACATTAAGCTAGTGGTACGACTTTAAACTAAAAAAACTATTATTATTTTCAAATTTGCGAGAAATTACCACCAATTTTCCAGTTTAATTTTTCAGAAAATAAATATTTGTAACCTCATACCTACTTGTGCAATATACAACATTAGTATTGAGATAGTGTTTAGGTTTATATTTATAAGCTATAAACTCATTAAAATATTCAATAACTGAATTTTCAAATATAAACTTTAATTATGTAATACTGAAACATTTAAGATAAGTAGCCTTTGGAGCTGGAAGCTAAAAATCTTGTAGTGGCTGGCTATTGGTGCTCTGTTTACAATCATTTATTCTCATTTCACTTCAAATGATGTGTTTTTTAAATTTTAGAAGTTTCATTAATTTGTGTAAATAAATGTGATTTTATTGGATAACGACGTCAGATGTATTTTATTCAGTAATATTTTTAGAATACTAAACAAAATACTTATGAATCAAATTTATTGATTTACATATTTTAAACAATATGTAAAACTTGAAATAAAACAATTAATTAACCTAACTTATAATTCTAAAAAAAGCTAAAAGAGAGAACAAATTTTTACTTTCAGAAATGATATAGTAGTATGGGAGTTTTATAATAACATACAGTTTTGTAAGCCATTACACATACCCCTGACTATTTTCATTTAAGTATACAAGTAACTGATACACTCACTGGCAAAATACTAACATTATGTCTCAAAAATGTCAAAACATGCAGTACATAACTAGTACAATAGAGTGATAAGATAGACCTGTAACCCAAAACTACGTAAATCAAGATATTGGACAACAACTGTTAGTGAGATGAACCTTGATACGCTTATCGGAAGAACTCCAAAAACTATCAGAAAGTTGAAACAAAAATAAAGAGTTACATAATTATAACCCATTTTTTCACTCACACCATTAAAGTGAACTATATCGTTTTTCAAGTAGCAAACACATCATATTCTACCACTGAAATAAATCCTATAAAAAACGATAATAAAACACAGTAAGCATAGACTGAGTTAGCAGACGAGAAGGACGACTCTGAGAAAAAAAAATACGACATACGATCATAAAACAACAGTTTAGAAGGAAGAGTAGGATTAATAACCATTTTGTGTTGATAAAACATCTCTTCGTAATTCCAACTGTACCTAAATATCATCGCAAAATATCAACGACTGCAACAACAGCGACGGCCCCTGTCGTTCAAAAATAAACGTCTAAAACACCAGGGCTCGCTGGCGAAGCCGATCAGTCGCGGAACTGGAAAAAGTATATGTATGAAAAAAAACCTCCCTACCTCAACGGAAACTTTTATTAACGGGATAAAAAAGATTTCTTTTCTATATTATGAATGTCTTTCTATTCATTCACAGGAAGTCCTGACAATGAATTGAGCTATAGATATGAAACGTTGCATGCAAATTGTTTTAACTCTGTTACGTTAGACATCGTTAGGTATTTATTACAAATAAAGGATTCAATGTTTACTGAAATTAAATAAGGCAACTGCCATTTATACAATTTAATGTAAATAATGGACGAGGAATACATAGTTATAATTATTTCTTTAAATGAATACGTTGTCACAACACTCAGGTTTGATTTGTTTAACGGGATTGTAATTATGTGTTCGGTTGTTTTATTTAACTGAAGAAGAGATCGCATATTTAGAAACGTACTGTTAATGATGTTTTGTATCACTGAACGGCGTGAAATCCCCCATAAGAGCAGGGCTCCTTTACAATATGTTTTTGTTTCAAATGCCATTATGGTACAGCAGGATAATGTCAAAAATACAAAAAGATCGTTAAAGGCTAACCGCGCTTTATAACCAAACAATTAGGAACGGTACATTGTTGGAAGTTTGTACACAGACGGTAATGATCGCATCAGACACCAACTCGAGCAACTTCGACTGTTAAGAACAAAATATATAAGTTATCATACATAATACATATTATGTAATAGTATTTTATGTAGATACGTTGAAAACTCGCCTTGAACACAAAATCTTTATAATTGCAGTATTATCGATTTAAACTGCTATTCTAATTGTTTTAAATTATTTGGTAACGTTCGTAAAGATTTAAGTCTTGTTTTAATTGTTTGTTTTGCTTAGTAAGATCTAAATTGTCGTAATTACTTTCAACTAAAGTAATTCTCCTTGTTTTGTATGGGTGCCTGTTTGATTGTATTAGTCGCAACATATGCTCTTTACAAACATAGCCAATTAAATAATAAGCAACCCATATACAGTCAAAACGCCAATGATTGTAACACGAGCTTTGACAGAATCTTTTCTTTTTTTCCTAATATAATTATAATTGCTCTGTTTGGAAGAATATGATTTATATTTACATATTTTTGTGATGTATCGCAGGACAAGGAAATATTAATGTAAAAGTATATGAGTGTATATATGCAAAATATATTGTTTTGAGTGTTCCAGAATTACATAAATATGAAATATCAAAAATTAACTAATATGGGTTTTATAACAGTCTTTAAATATTGATAGTAAAATTTTGGTACTAACATCGTCTTTTATATCTAATTTGAATTTGAAAAAATACTTAAACTCTTGGTGTATTTTTACTAATAAATTTTAATTTTCATATATATATATTATATATATATATATATATATATATATATATATATATATTTCTTTACCCAGTATTCAACTGCGATTGCAGTCAATATTTAAATGTGAACTATTGCTACAACTAACAGAGTACAAATGTAAAATATTGATTCAACTATGGAATCATATAGTTGAGTGGTCATTAAATACGAATTATGCAGACCAGTTCATTACATTTAACAGGCTTTTTCAACAAATATGTAACTTTATAGACCAACATGGGATTATGTCCTAGTTTATTCACCTGTAGGGTGTATCCAAGAGGGATATCCAGAATTATAATATGAATATATTCATATTCATAACGCTAAAGATGTCCATGTAAAAGTGAGTTACTATTAGTTGAATAGGTTACGCGAAACAAAGCAAACTATCAAAAGAACTTTAGCAATTATAATATTATCAGGATATTTAACTAATATAAATTATATTAAAAATTAAATAACAATGTTTACAATAGCATATAAATTAAATTAAATAACTTACAATATACTTGTATACTGCTTCAAACGAAAGGGATGTTACTTACCTGATGTAAACTTGTATTTTATATAAAAATAATTTTTGAACTGTCTGAGAACGAAGACAAAGTAGAGGTTATATTTGTTTATATCAAGGTGACAACCTGATATTTATCTCCACTGTGCGTAACATCGTGTAAATGGACTGTTAACTCTTAAAATAATACACATTCATTTCGTATGTCTAATCTATAACCGGTTTTACTAACTACAAGTTATACATTTCACTAAAGTATTCACTAATTATTTTTACCCAGACAAAAAATAAATTTTAAATTATTTCTGTAATATTTTCAACTAAAATGAAAATAAAACGAAATAAATAAAGGATAGAAGTACAATAGGCTTATAATTACAGGCAGTAATGATATGGTTTAAGTGTAAAGACACGGTTGCTTTGTTCTTTCAACGTGTTTTAATATGATTATAAATCAACTATGTAAAATTATGCAATGTAGATTATTGTCTTTTCTGAAAATTATTTTATAAAACTCTTTGTATATTTTCTAAGAAATAAAAATGGAACTTATTTACTTAATATGAGTGTTTAAACTTAACCTTCAACTTTATTTTTGGTTTAAAAAACAACAATTTTCAATAATTGCAGAGATTACACGTTTAATTTTGAAATAGATTTTTTAGTTCAAGAGAAACTTGTTCTGACTTATTTAACAATATAAAATAAATTTTAAAACTTGTGATTCAGCATTTTTCCAAAAATCGAATCGGAAGTCGTCCCTGCTCTAGTCCCGTACTGGTGGACATCCCTGCCCCGTTTCCACACACATTTGAGTCGACAGTACAGGAAAACCTCTAAAATAATGAGACAGGGTAAAGTCAGTAATCCAAGACTCCTGAAGGCGTCTTTTCATGACTCTCTGGGGTTCAACTTTAACAAAAATTCTAACGGCTTTCTTTTGAGATCTAAAAACTCTTTGTAACATGCTTTTTTGAACAACTGCCCCACAATCTCAAGCCGTAAGACAGATATGGATATATAAGACTAAAGTAGGCCAGTTTTAAATCATCCAAAGAACAACAATTTGCAAGGTTGCGCAGGACATAAATGCCCGAGGCAACCTTAGAGCAAACGCTCTCAACGTGGGCGTTCCATATCAACCCTCGATCAAGGTACATTCCAAGGAACTTGATGGATTCAGCTTCATCCAGTCGGTGACGAATAAGATTAGATCAAGCCTTTTATCGTTTTGACATCAGATACATCTACAAAAATGTATTTGTGTAAATATTTTAGTGTATCAATATTTTTATATACTTAAACTGTACTAAACCATAATATGTCATTTCAAATCTTATTAACCAAGATTTCTCCACAATTGAAGTGGAATAAAATATACATTATGTAGACAACACAAACAATAGCTGAGATACAGAGTCGTATTTATTCAACAGATAATTTATTTTATGAAATGAAACGGAATGAATATGATTAAATTTTTTTTACTTATGTGCATTTACTCAAACAATTTGCTCTTCTAAACGTTAAAAAATACACATTAAGAATAGTCAAATATTTGAACCTACAATTCAATACTATTTGTCATCCTGAATATAACCTAAATTAAATGAAAACATTTGATATTATCGGTATACTATATTTGAAACAAAATAGATGATTACTGGTTTAGCTGGTTTTGACTAGTTAGGAAATTTCATAACTACTGTCAAAATTTAGTGTGTAAAATTATTGAGAACGTATCACTAAGTTATCTTGCGGCGAGTGCCTCTATTGATTTAAAATTGGGCGCGCGTAATCTTTCAGTAGCCACGAACACGATAGCCAGCTGCGCCTACCTCTAGGTCATAGCTTAAAAAAGGGGAGCCTCCTACTATCCGGAATTCTTCTAGACAGGTTCTGGTAGGATGATATCTGCTAGGTTAGCAAGCAGAGAGCGAAGGTTGTGGTGGAGTCGTGGTGCAGCAATCGAGTAGAGTGGACCGAGTGGAAGTGAATGTACGTTGTCTAGTAGATATTTTCAGAACCATATCTAAATTCTTAGTTTATCTTTCGTCATCAAAGCTGGTTAGTTCTAGATAGGGGAATCTAGTGGCGGATCCACGGGTAATTATTATTCCTCTGGAAGGTGCTCTCCTCCGGTTGCGACGACACGAGGTTGCAAATATTGGTAACAGAGCTGTCTGCCTTGGATTCCCAACACCATTCCTAACCAGCATTAATTTTAAATAAACGCATTCCGTCCATTTTTTTAGTTTTCGAATAACATACCAGTGGTAATTTTTCAAACAATGGCGTAAATCACCCCAGGGCAGAGACCGACGCCACGAGGGAAGCAGCGAACTTCACCAACAGGATCAGATAACTAAATTAGTTCTAGTCACTTAAAATAAGCCTAAAGTATAAACCTTTCTTACATCAATTAAATTCAACATTTATTTTATTGTTTCACAGTTTAACTTTAATCATAAAATTTAATAGTTCAACCTTAATAATTTAATATTTTTGTCCTTGGTATAAAGTACTTCTTAAATTACTTTTTTTTTAATTTAAGTATTTTAAGTATTTTTTAATTTAACTATTAACAGTAAAAATCTCCTTTAAGCTTTTTAACTAAGCAGAGCTACGATTTTTATAACCAAGTTAAATAGTTTTTTAATTACTAGTAACCTGAAGACTTCTTTTGTTAACTTATTTTTTCTTTTGTTAACTTTTAATTACATAACTTTCCTTTTATTTTTTACAGTTTCAATTCCTTATTTAAGTTTTTTATAAGGCTTAAGTCATTGAAAAATTATTATTTCGGAGTTCGTAATTTCCGCCCGTCTGTCTGTTTCTCGTCTCATTTTAAGACAGTTTCAAAATTTAATTGGTAAATTATCCTCGTAGTTATACTTACAGTTTTCTAAGTTCGCAATTGTTATAATTATTTTACTAAATTTTTTATCCGATTTAGATTTTCTTCTTTTGGAACTACAGTAATATTTCTCGACACAAGTTTAGTCAGTTTGCCGAGCAAGCACGTAATTTTGTAAGCAGAGTTCCTTTTTGTACCACTCCGTAGTTAACGAAGTCTAATTATGTTACTCTACATTGTGGATTTGAAAAGATTAATATAGATTTTACTACTCCAGTTAAGCAGTAATATTTTATAATTTCCGGCCAACGTTTTAAGGTACTACTTAAGTTATCTTTGTAAGTCAACGGTGATTTGTTTTCGTTTTCACCTAAATAATTTGTAAACCGAATGATTTCTTTAATGTAATGTTAGGAGGTAGCCTTTTATATGTGTAGATATTGGTTATATTAGTTAGTGTTAAACACATAATTATTACTGGTGCTTTTTGTTTTAATGTAAATTACAGCTTGCGACGATCATTTGTAACTAACATTGAGTTACGAATACAGGTAAGATAATTGATGACACCATTATTTGTCGTTATTGCCAATATTTTACTTTCAATAGACCCTTAACTTTTGTGGTCTAAATATCTCTTTGCTTGGAAATATGTTTAATGTTGGATACGAGCATTTGTTTCAGGTATTAAATAGTTGTTACAATAATTATTACTCTTACTTCGCAACTTTATTTTAATAACAACGTATATATTTACAAAATATATACAAGCTAGTTTACAGTGTAAATTTTATATAAATTAAACTACTTAAACTTCAATAAAAAACTAATTTTTCAAATTAAACATTTTTTTTATCTACTTGAATTTTTCCTCCCCAGTAGGTGTTGGTTTGCTATATTTCCCTCAAAGCTAGGTCAGCCCAATTTGTTTGAAATAATTGTCTTATTACTATTATTGTTTTCAGACTCCTCCAGTCTAATAATTACAAAATTAAACATATTTTGGTACCAGTTTGCTTTGTTTAGCTTATTCCTCCCCAAACCCAAATCATACACAATCTGCACACCTTTAGAAAGTAAATGGAATCTTGAGCATCTTCTAGAATTTATTTTTGGACCAAGAAACATGGAACAGAGATGAAGTAAAGCTCTAAACAATCTGATCCGTATTAAGGACAAAATATCCAAACAGTATGATAAAGATCGAGCACCAGTTCCCTTTTAGAGTGGGTGATAAAGTAATGTATCTACTATTTAACCTGAGTAGTGTACCCAAACAAGTCTCAGCCAAATTGCAGCCTATGTGGTCTAAACCTTTGGAAATTGAAACCTTTACATCCCCTGTAACAGTTGCCTTGCGTGACCCAAAAACCCAAGAAACTTGTGAGGTCAGCACACGTATCCCATATTAAAAAGTGCATTCTCCGAACTCCACGACAATGATCTGCCACTAGAGATGTTTTCTATTCCGAAAAAGCCATTGTGATATTAGGTTTAATTTTGGTTTATTTTCAATCTTCCTTCTTATTACACCTTACAAAATAACATTTCATTTTCTTCTTCTACTCTTCTTTGGGACCCTGCATTGGTGGCTGTGCCTAAAGAAACTTGTGTTGTCCTGACCTCGTAACATACTTTTCAACAAGTAATGAAATAAGTGATAAAATATTTCTCGCAGCATGTATTAAAGTAAACAACTTTCAGTTGTTGAATTTTATCTTTAAAATGAGAATGTTTTTTAATAATAATAAAATAATCGTTCTGCATATCAGTTTAAAATTTTTGTATTTTTAGATTCCCCTTTTACTACGTAAGAATATGTATAAGAAAACCAGCTGTTAAAACTTAAAAAATATTTGATTAAATAACATTTTAAAATCTTTATAATCCGTAATTTGAAAATAAACATAATTTTAGTGATAGTAAGCAGAGACATTTGCGAGTAGCATTAGCAGATGGAAAATTAATCATGAGGTATTTAATCACAAAAAAAATTACTATAAATATTAATAATACATAAATTAATAAATATTTTAAAGCAATATAACAATTTTATTTTCAAATTCATGTCACTATAGAATATTCAAGCGTGGGTTATTTCAACGCTCCTAGGCAGAATATTTCCATTTTCGAGAATTCCAAAGAATTAAATTTAAGAATTATTGTACTTATGCGGGTTTTTGGTACACAGGTAGATTTCATCATGCATTCCCCAAATATTGTTTTTGGGATTCTTTAGTACACTTTCCAGCATATAATAAAAACCTTTTTAGAGCAGTCTGGTAAAATGACTGAGGTATACTTTCTCATAGTATACTTGTAATTAGTATACATGACAAGTCTTTCTACTATATTTCAATTAACTTATATTTTATATCTATCTAAATCCAGGAATTAATATGCATACTAATATGTTATTAAATTTTCCTTGCTGTTCTACTTTTGGGTAGACATTAACCCTCCATCAGGCGCCTAAAATTAGAAACACCATCAGGCGGCTCACGGAGGTTTCCTCCAGGTTAGCGAATAATGGATATCATAGTGGTTTAAACTGTTTTTATTTGTTTAAATATTCATACTGATTTAATTATAATATAATATATTAATTTTTAGAAATTAAATAAAAATTACTCTCTTATGTAATGAATTTTCCAAATAATACAATCAAAATCTTACAAAATGTTACAGTATAATAACAACATGGTTTATTTCAAGGAATAATGCAATTAATTGTAAAAATGTTTAACCTACCGTAATAATATATGGAAATTAATTTAGTTTTTAACTTCTTACAAAAACAACTTACTTCAATTCTTGACATATTATACAATTGTAAAGTCAATTATTACTCTAAAATCAAAATTTATTCTTTAATAAAAACTTTTTTAAACACTACACAAAGTTTCAAAACATTTCCCTTCTGGTTCTTATAACGACAATGTTCATTCCATAAACAGTACTGAAATGTTCCCTAGCACACGGGTACTGTACTGACAAGTCTCTCGTCTTCATTCTCCATTTCACAAAATTCAAATAAAATATATTGTAAAACTTAAAAAGAAACCATCACAGGTCACACATTTAGGCGCACACGGATTATTACTCCATTAACACTAATCACTATAAGGCGCTCACGGAGATTTCGTCTAAGCACTACAAACACAACATCGGGCGCTCACGGAGGAATCGTCCAGTCTCGCACGGAAGTAGACCTCATACTGACAGATTTTTACAAAGATAAGCGGGAGGCTATTGTTTCGCTTCCCCGAAAGATGCTAGTGAAGTACACTGCGGGAAATGACCGCCAACATCAGAAAAGTATTACTATTTTTAATAATAAAAAATACACGGAGGAAAACTACGTTTAGCACCCGATGTAGGGTTAATAAATAGACCCAAGTTAGTAATGTACATGAGTAATGTATCTAAAGTTTCTGATGCTTCCGGGTATAATAGGAATACTATCGACCCTCATTAAGCCTCAAAATTTAAGCTTGCTGCTTATCTATTAACAAAATTTGTACTACCTTAACATACCTACTTTGTATGGAAACATCATGGAACCAAAATCCTTTAGTAATTTGTCTTTTTATGACAAAATTATTTATAATTATGTCTCGTACACAATATTTAATTTTAAATATTCTGATTAGATACAAAATATATTGTTATAAGAGTAAAAAGAAAATACGTTTAGAACCAGAAATTCTTTTATTTAAAAAAATCTTATATATATATACATATATATTATTTATTATATTTCTCATACATAATATATGAATTTCACCACTCTAATTCAATACAAATGTTGTTGTTACAAAAATATATATTTTTTGAAACGTAATAATGCTAAGTTTGTTATAATTAAATTTTATTCTGTAGAAAAGAAAAGAAGAATTTAATTTAAGTTTTGAAAATAAAATGGTTTGTTAAAAATAGTATTTATTACTTAAAATAGAGACTTTGGGTATAACAACTTTGGCCGCACGTTTCGGGAAATGAACAATGGATTAGTGACTGTGCACGTCCAAACATGCCTTTGACCGAAGTACTAATTAGTGTATGGATCTTGTCCTCTACCAACTCCCTTCTCAATACATTCGATTAACACTTTGCATAGCCAACACTTTTAAAGGACATTCGTAATAAAGCGTAAAATAAAATAAATCTCTCTTGAAAGTAGTATATATCAGAACAAAATTAGATTAAGAGTACTTTGCCATCCTCATATTATTCCTTAAAAGTAACAGTAAAAGTTTAATTTCATAATCTGAAGTTAAATATATACTGTAACAAAACATATATGTATTTATATTTCGTTCCTTTCTTGAGTTTAGGTGTTCTTCTTTCGTGTAAGAATATCACGCGTAGTCACGTAATGCGCTAAGCTTAGTCACATACAACATCAATGTCACGCTAGCAGCGGTAATGTCACCCTGTACACTAATTATTGCTTCAGCAAGGCGGAGTTGGCAAGCCTGAACGTGCTTCTTGTAGTTTATAGGCAATGATAAAGAAATATTTACTTTCTTTTGTAAGTTAATAGTAAGAATTTTTTACTATATGAATACGTTAAGTGCTACGTCTAATGTGTTTTTTATACATTTGTACGTATGTAATTGATAAAATACATTATAATTTTGTAACAAAAATGCGACATATTCCACATCCGACAATACCATTAAAAATCCAACGTAGCATAACATACCCCAGCACAAAAATATTGAAATTTTTTTTAATAATACTAAAATAAGATAAAATTGTAAGGAAATATCGTAATAAGTCTAAAAAAGAATGAGAGATTTTAAAGCTATGTGGTCTTATTTAACCACTAATAGTTTTTTTTTTTTATAAGGGGTTTTCTTAATAACTTCACTTAAAGTAATCATTAGCAAACCAACTTGAAGTTTAAATACGCCTTAGGGCTCTAACCTAGATCCTTTTAACTCTCTTTATTTATAAAGTCTTTTAAAAGTTAATGTATAATAATGCAGTAGTTACAATTCCTTAAAAAGCATAAATATATAGTAAAAAATAGTTTGTATATTGTAACAAAAATCCTATTTATAATTATAATAATTTCAAACAGAAATAAAACAATGAAAATATTTTCTAGTTAGAGGAATAAAATTATACACACTATTAATAATTTAATACCTTTGATCTATAATCTTAAAAAATATTTAAATGACGAAAATTTAATGTACAGCATAAAAAAACGGAAAGGTTTTTGTATATAAATTAAAATCAACTGTACTATTTTAAAGTATATTTCTAATTTTAAACTTAACAATAAAATAATTAGTAACGATATAAAATTTTCAACGTGCGTAGGTACGTAAACGAAGTTAAAATAATGATTATCTAGTTTTATCATTTGTAATTATCTCACAAGTACTTTTTCCATTTTATTTATCAAAACATGTTTAAAGCTTTCGTTTTAGGTTTGTAAATGTTAGAGATGTATTAAATGAGCCATATGGATTAGATCTCACTTCAATAATACTCCACAAAACCTCTTTTCTTAAATGAGGCAAGAGAGTCACCGAAGAAGTCGATTTTAGAAAACACCAGACTTTTCTCCTTCACCAATCTCGACAGGCAGCTATTATAGCTGTAGCTTGTAGGCAGGCATCTCCACCAAAAAATGGATTTTGGATTTCGTACCACGACGAACTGCAAAGTTAATACTGTATACCATTGAGATCAATCCACACTTTAAGGCAGGCCGAGGTAAGATATCCCTGTGCATTATCTGTGTGGAAAACAATTTATGGAACCTCTTTAAATAGTGACATGAGTCTGGAGATATTAATAAACAAGTCTCCAACTCTACATGCGATAAAACGTACATAGATTTCCTTTGGCACGTTAATACGGTCTTTAATGTACCTGTTAGGTTTTAGGAGACTTTCGGAGTGGTAATGTTTTACTTTTCAGATATTTTAATATTAATTTCAAGTTTTTATGTAAGTTTTCACCAATTTTTATTTTTATTATATGTATTTTGAAGAAAATTTAATTATTAATTACAGAGACGTTTAAGATTGTTCAAGAAAATAAAGAGGTATTATTAGTAGAGTTCTTATTTAAATTTTATTAAGAGAAGGAATTCTTATTTTAGAAGATTGCCTGTCTCAGATGATGCGTTTTTCGTGTTCGAATGAAGTTTACTGTCAAAACAAGAGTCATAATAATTTAGAAAATATATTTCTCAAAATAATGGTCATTATATTAGTTCTACGTGTTTCAAGTGATTTTCATTTTCATTTCCATTGAACTATTTAAATTACACTCTAATTAAATTCAAATTATTGTGTATCGTAATATTTTATACTGCGGTTTGAATTAGCGAAATTTCGACATTCAATAGCTTAGTAATCGTATCTTCAACGTAAATAGATTTATTTTGCGCATTTTCCCCAGGGTAAGGTACATTCACAATAATATTTCTATTTAAAATTTAAGTCTTTTGTAATGAAATCTAATGAAAACACTGTTATAAAAATTTAAATATGCCGCAAAACAAGTTTCAGGCTTTAAATTTAATTTAGGTTACGATTACTTAAATAAAGAACACTTCGTAATAATGTCTAGTTATGAAGTCTGTTTTGGAATGTATTTAATATATATATATATATATATATAAATATTCGATGTTACGCGTATATAAAATAGGAAGTAATTTATAACTTATTGTGTATTAACAAATGTTTTAACAAAAATCCACTCATAAATAATGCGCATAATTTTGGCTTTGTTTTAAATAATGAATAGTGACGCTTTGAGTGCAGAGATGGCTAAGGCCGTTACCTGAACTGGTGTTAACAGTCTGAGGCGATCATTATCGTCTGTGCACAAACTTCCAACAATGGACTGTTTCTAATTGTTTGCTTTTGGTGCGAGGTTTACCTTAAGTGATTCACTTAAATACTTTATGCAAACATAATTTTATTGTATCCTAATGATGTTAACGTATGAAAACTTTCGTAAAATATACAAACTATATAGCAAGTAATAGTATGACTAAATTACAAGTACTATGTAATATCAAAGGAACATATATAACGAAATGAAGTTATGGCAAACAATCCTATGATGTAACTTCCTCAATTAGGATACCACGCCAGATAGTAAAATAACATTTAGTTTTTACTCCCTTAGTTTACACACACACACACACACACACACACACACACACACACACACGCACATTCTCATTTTCATCTTGGTTATCATAATTGAACAATGGCTGCCGTTATAATTAGATAAATATAAAAATGGTAGAGTTATAACTTTTTTTCCGAAATTTTGACTTAACAATAAGGTCTGTTTGGTTAAAGTGCAAAATATAGATAAAAAATGTCCAAGCCTCTGGGGCTTTTCTTTAATGAGTTATTGAACGGTAAGTCTGACATAGAAACGGTCAGACGTCAACATGACATTTAGGAGGTGGCCTGGTAGATTCTTAATAACTAAAACACGTTTAATAAAAGCCTCGAAGATTGAGCATGCAAAATTTCGAGTGTATATAATATATACTTTTTATTTATATCTTGAGATGACTTCTACATATGTATAGTTAAGTTAATATCCCCACTCCCTTCTAAAACAAAATATATATCACACAAGCCTACTGAGTGATATGATAAATTTGGTGTAAGCTACATCCCACTGAAACCCGAGGACGATGGACTGCACGACCTATCGAGCAGATTCAACCATGGGTCGAAAGGCGGCATGGTGAGTTGGACTACTACCTCACGCAGTTCCTGACAGGTCACGGCTATATCAAGTCGTACCTGAACCGGACGGGCAAGACCGGTTCACCGGATTGCATCTACTGTCCGGGCGTTCCCGACGACGCGGAACACACCTTCTTCCGCTGTCCGCGTTGGGAAAGGCCCAACCTGGAGGCCACAAGAAAATTCGTTTTTTTCGGTGGACACGGTCTGTGAAAAGATTATGGAGGATGAGGGGAACTGGGATTGTTTGTCACAGGTCGTCCGGGGCATCCTCCTGGAAAAGAAACCTGATCTGGATCGCGATGTGGCCCAGATCCCTTGACCGAGCGGCTGGATAAGGAGCAAGCCCTACGGGCTTAAGCCAAATTTATGCCTAGCCTGAAGTAATGAGATAAACAATCCCAGGTTAGAATCCTAAAGAGTAGAGGAGTTTTTTTTAGTGGGTAAACCCGTTATTAGGGGAGTCCCACACTACAGGCTGGCCACCTGCGTGCGTAATTGCATATTTCCTGAAAAAAAAAAAAAATCCCACTGATGGACCTTCATCATCCTAGAACTCATACGTTTCTGTGAAGAAAGTTAAAGTTTAATTTAAAATTTCAAATCTTAAATTGTTTGCAGTTGACATTTTTTTCGAGGTATCTTTCGAATAGCCAGGTTATATGTGTTACTAAGAAATAATAAAATTCTTCACGACACAACAATAAAATTACAAGATTGTCCCATTGCCATCGTGGTTACCAATAAGACTAAAGTAAAAATGTTCACTAACGCTAATCCACATACCATGGAGAGATTTGCACCATCATCGTTCTTGATATCGTTTTTTTATAGAACTGAAATTTTAAAATAGTATTCAAAAAAAACCTTTTTTTTAAATAAATTCACTTAAAGATAAATGTCTATGTAATTTGTTGAAAAACATTTCACTTTCAACGAGATAAAGAATTATTTCCAGATGAAAAACTTAAAAATCCATTTTAATTAATAATTTATATAAACAATGCTTTTGGTGAAAATGCTTGTTTTTTTTATTTATTGCTCTAGCGAGGGAAACAATGGATTCTAAGACGAAACGTAATAACAAAGGACCACTGACGGCCATCTCACCATTTCTAATTTACCGTGAAGTTTTAAAGTGCGTATTTTATGACATTATTCCTATATCAGCTTCCGTCAACAATACACGTCTTTAACTTAATGTAAAAAACAGGTAGACGCAATTAAATACAAAATATATCCTTTCCTACTAGTAAGTAATATTTTTATTAAACACTATTTAAAAATGACAGAACTGTTCAAAAGTTATTGTTTTTTTAAATAATAAAATAAATCATGCCTCAGAGAAGTAATGTTGGCCCAATAATGTTAACAATGCATTAAATACTTGTTATATTTAGCTTAATTATTTAATATAAAATGTTTCATCTCTTTGTACCCAAGTAGTATTTTAAAACAACATATTAAATCTAAAATATAATGTTTAAAATTCATATCATACATGCCTTATAATAGTTATTCCCTGATAAATACGTCATTGAAATGAATTTAACTTCTAATAGTAGAGATTCTAGCAGTATAGCAATGTTAAGAATATTTAGTAGTCATTACAATGTTATGGAAATGTACGTCCTACGATAATTTACATTAAAAGAATAACGTTTCAGTAATGTTTATAAAATGTCTACTTAGCCAATCCATCATTGTGTTCATAGAATTAAATAAACTTACTTTATAATTTTATAATTAATATTTAACAACTCCTAAACGTTTTAAATACGTGGTTTTTTAGCATTGCACGTTTTAATAAAAAGTTATTTAGAAATTATTTAGCGGTAATCCTTAACATTTTTTAAATATTTGATTGATGCGTGTCACACTTAATCTCATATATAAAATTTAAAAATGACAGATCGACAGTTATGATTTGAAATATCACAAGGCAGGCACAAAATATGTATTTCTTGGCCAAATTATGGTTCTTGAGGATGTCTTTAACTTATATCGTTATTAAATCAAACTGAATCATTCAATACCCAAAGAAATACTACGTTTGGTGTTTAGTTTGATTTTTTCGTTTCAATAATAAATTTCATCAATGAGAGAATGGAAGAGATAAGGTACCCCTATGTGCGTGCTAAAGTGTATGATACACACAAACGGGGTTGATAAATTGATTATATTTTCTTTTCGCTACACAACATTTTTTGTCCTTGAGGCCGCTTTTTTTAGTTTTTAGTTTTATATAAAATTCTCTCATACAATGATGATTAGTCCTCTGATTGTTATAGCGACCTCTAATATAACTTTGTTAAGAAGGCAAATCCAAATTGTATTTGTAGGCAATGTTTTAAACTCAAACGAATGTTCATATCATAAAACTTACTCAATGGTTATTATTTAATATACAGGGTGTTTGAAAAATAAAACACAATAAATACCGATGTTTTTTAGTTTTATTTATTGTGTTATAAATTTATGACATAATTTTCTAATTAAAAAAAGTCAGTGAAAACACATTGGTTAGTAGAGTGAAACGCCGCCTACCGCATCAGAATACGACGATCCAGTCAGAAATGGCAGCGCATAATGTACTTCACAATGTGTACCTAAAACAACCCGCCATTTCTGATTGGAATAAACCTTTTGAGATGCGGTTTGCGGAATTCAACTCTACTAAGTGAGCTCTTTCAAATGAGGTATCACTCGACCCATGCATCAATTTAAGATTTCCATGTTTTCCTCTGTGGGCCGTCCCCCCATGGTTGGCATGTCATGGTAATAGCAAGGGAAAATAGTTTACATAGCCATACGACACTGTGCAAAGTTTATATATGTTATCTCCTATGGTTTTTTAAAATATTAAGCCGTACCCATACTTTTCAAACACCCTGTATGAGCAATATTCCATCTAAAATATGAACAGTTTTACCACATAAAAAAATTTCATTGTATATGTGTTGGCTAATTTACACTATTGTTATTGCTTGCAACTAATACTTTCACAGTACTAAAAAATAGTGCTAAAAGTCACGAAAACAATATAAATATTGTTTAATAGTTGAAATATTGTTTTATTGGATACATTACTATGCTATACAATTTCTCACCATTAAAACAATACAACCTAACTGTTCCTCTCACTTTAGCTAACATTCTTCCATAGAGTAATATCTCACCGGATTTAGAGTCTATGAATTGGCGTTCATCAACATCTAACAGTCAGTCTTGGACAATCTATCAAGGCGATATGTCAGACTGTTCCCTTCAGTGTAAAAAATATTATTGAGAGTCGCTACTAACCAAAGTACATATCTGTGACTTTGCTCCTATCTAAACAGCTAATATCTTAAAGAGAAAAAAGTATGACATTCTACACATAAAGCAGCTATGATGGGAAGGGATGATTCGATGCGAATGTTGAGTTTAGCTCCAGTTCACCTTATTCTTACAAGCATCATGAAATTTAATGCAAATGCAGACTTTACTCCTGAAAATCTGGAGTGATGTCCATCGGAATGAATCCAACAATAATCGGCGACAAAGAGCAAAGAAGCACAAAACAAACCTCCCCCATCATTCCGACATCAGATACACACAGGCTACAAGAAGTATAGCAATCTAAGTAAAGAGGTATTCTCATTACAATTGAGTGCAATACGATGATGACTGACACTATCCCAAGACACGGGGAGCAAGGTAGTCTTCTCCACTTGGTCGGAACCAACAACAGATACTTTAGGAAGGGCGGATTTGATGCAGATGTTCAGTTTATATCCAGTTGACCTTACTCTTACGTGCAGCATCTGAAATCGGGTGGTGTTGCAGACGTTACGCCTGAAATCTGGAATCATGTACATCTGAAGGGGAACAAACGTAGTCGGCAACGAAAAACTAAGCAAATGAAGGTCACACACGAACCCCCCCCCCCCATTTTTTCGACATTATATAGACACCAAGATCACACAAAGTAGAGCTAGGTGAAAAGTTATTCTCATTGTCCCAACAGGCCTGGCGAGAAGATGCATTCATTACAGTTACCTTATGTGAAGATACAAATTGTTTATTTTTCTGTACGAATGTATGAATGTCTATCTAACTGTCCTAAGAACATCTAAAAAAAATTAAAAGAGCCATATATATTGGAAAATTTATTTACAATTAGCGAAATTAATCTTGCATTGTAATATACTATAAGAAATTATAGCTGTGGTAATCAGGACTTCCTTAAAAAATATATAGACATGTGGAACAGATATGTTGGCAAAGAAAATTCTTCATTTACGCCCATTATAGAACTAATTAGATTTAGTGGTTTTTAAAGCTTATAAATTTCAAGTGCAACCATGATCCTGGTGAAAAAGTGTTTTTAACAAAGACAAAATATTCTTAATCCTGCAATGCTTAAAATTTACCTAGATTATGCGCAATATTTGTGGTGTAAAAGGGCCAATCGGTTTATGTTGTTTTTTAGATCATCAGATGGATACAACAAAGTTTGTGCAGGTTATTAGATAATTAGGTGTGTAGGACAGTTCGTATACATTCGACGGTTCCATTTACACATACAGGCGAAGAAACGGAAAGAAATATACAAGTTTTTGAGTCACAGGCTTAGCTAACGCTCATGAAAGTAATAGCGTCAAGATAAACAGTTAAAGACTGCCGTAACGTCCAAACTGTGATTAAGTTATCAAAAATATACTACTATTTATCATGATTGAAGCCTAAAAAGGTGAAGTAAAATCATTTATTTATCAATCGTAATAACTGTAACTGAAAACTATAATTGCCGATTCCCTAAAATGAATTTATAAAATGATTAACTTTCTAAAGATTAGTCTAGATCTAAGCTTGAATGATTATCTGGCACGTGGTCTACAAAGTGAACTTCTACATGTAATTTAAAGTTCTAGAAGATCACTACTTCTCTTTGTTTCTCACAAATTACCAGAATACCAATGTTTTAATGACGCTTTTTACTGTAAGCCTCCAAAACTTAAGTTTTATGAAAACAATGAACTTATTATGAAACTACATTTGATATTATGAAGCAAAAATGATTTTGATGATAGAGCATGTAACTTTATGGGATTTTGGCTTGGGTAAGTGAAAACGTTTTAAATTGGTATTTCAAGAGTTTCTGCAAGAAGGCAACGGAAAATCTTAATAATATACGTTTGAATAAACTATGTTTACTCCTTTTAAATGTCTATCCAATGGGCTATACCCCTCATGTTTAAGCCAAAATTACGTCTGAGGAATTGGGAGTATAGTTTCTTGGGAAGTGAAAAAATAGTTCACTGTAACGGTCCCCATTAATATTTACAAATATGCTTTATGAATCCTTTGATCTGTGTGGTGGTATTCCATCTTTCAGTGCAATAATGCAAGTTTATTTTGGCGTAACAAACTAATTCATTTTTTCAATAAGAAGATTGCATGTTTAATTATATCTTCACCCCTAACTGATGCATAATATAAAGACAAGGAAGTTACTTACAGAGGAACCGTTACAGTTTCCAGTGCGGGTCACAGCTGTTACGATATTATTTATGTATTCTTATTAAAACTTCCAAGCCACAAGTTTAACTTCTTTACGACTTTAGAATTGTTAATGAATTAAGTGACAGCGTGAGATATTCGTGAGCTGATAAATATTTACTTAATTTGTCATACACGGTTACGTTATAATTTGTCGCAGCTTATTTGTATGACATACATTAATTAAATATCTATTTTTTTATTTATAATTTAGGTTACAGTGAAATTTATGTCAACAACATAACATTTCCACAAGTTTATTCTGCCTTATAAAAATTCCGTTTCTTAGATTTTAAGGCTGACTGTGAAACAAGTAAGTTGTGTGCCCTTTTTTATAATAGTAAGACCATGATCATACCTTTTTCTAAACTGTATTATGCGATAAAAAAAATACCTTTTTATGCCAAAGAATATGTAACTATATTCCCCTGAGGCAAAATTTTTACTTGCCGAAATGAATATGGATTAGGCAGAAATAAAAATGTTTATGTTTGTAAACTTTTATTTTATCTAGCAATTTTAATATATTTTATTTTCATAAATATAGTATGTTTCATGCATTCACGATTATTGTAAATTAAAATTATGTAATAATCTTCATAATTTTATTTACTATACAAAAATTAATCAGCCAAATATGCAATTAAGATATTGGGTTGAAAGTGATTAAAATGTTAATGGTAAGAATAAAGACACAATATTTACATTAAATATAATAGTTTTAGGACTTACATTGTTCTAATCACGTTTCGTGTAAGTACGTTTAACTAACAACATCGATACATAATAAAAAATCAAAATTTAAATGTTTATATTAAGTATGATCTCGCTTTGTCAACTTGAAACCATGTTATTCGTTTAACTTAAGTTCACATTCTCTTATTTCAGTTTGACAAAAAGTAATGGTGTTAAAACATGGCGAGAGATGCATTATACCGGTTTTGTTAACATCAACTTTATTTTGGAGTTTGGGACTTCTGTGTAATGTGAGTTGGAGACTTTTATATATTGTTTGTCTCTCCCCCACTTCTCTAAGTCTCTGTATTTCTCTCAACAACAGTTTGAAGATGTTGTGGATTCCACTTGTGAGAAGAAGAAGACAAACAGTCGACTAAAGTGACTCCAGGGACAATATAATTCCTGGAGTGTTCTTACAAAGTCTGGAAAAGAGTTTGTTCTCAGGTTTTGTATTTTGTTAATTCTCATAGGATACCGTCTGCAAAGACTACTTGTAACCTATAATAAGATCTATAATTCAATGTACTTTTAATTACTTACAATGAATCCATAATCTTTTATTTAAACATTTGTGATTTATGCAATAAACATTTTTTAAATTTGTTTTATATATGTAGTATTGGAGTAAATTTTCTTCTTTAAATTCACCTTATTAAATAAATATACACATAAAAATATACGCATACATTACACATTTGTTTAAATGTCTCTTTATATCTTTCATGGGTATCATTTATAGAATCCAAAATATTTAGTTGTTATTTTCTTTTTAAATGCAAATGCTGTGAAAATTGCTATCAAACGAAAACATTTTTAAAATTTAAACAGATTAAAGATTTTAATTTATTTAAACTTTATTGATTAATGTAGAGTATATGGCATCTTGATTCAACGTTTTAAATTAACGCAACAATATTTGTTTCATATTCCCAATGAATGTTCTGTTTATTTAACATTATGCGCTATAAGAGGATCAGTAGACTGTAACATTTACTCATAATTAGAATAAGAAAAATTATTCATTTATAATACAATCTTTTCCAAAATTAAAATGGGTATTTAAAACAACTAACTTATTATTAGAATAACAAAGACCAACAGACAAATACTTTTACTTAAAATCTAGTATATAAAGGTCAATAGAACATTATAAATATTTTTAAAGATAATATATAATATGTTTTATTAAAAATGTTACGTGTCTTATACAATTTAACTTTAAGAACACAAATTAAAAACTACCTGTTCTTCCCACTCTAACTAAAATTTTTCCATAAGTAATATCTCTCCAGATTTCTTGTCACTGAATTAGCGTTCATCAACGGGAACAAACATCTAACAGAGAGGCAAGTCATTCCCAGACAATCTTTCGAGAGGATATGTCAGACTGTTCCCTTCAGTACACAAAATATTTTAGAGAGTACTACTAATCAAAGTACATGTCTGTGACTTTGCACTTGTCTATGGCAGCTAAAATCTTCTGTACGATTGTATGACTGAGTGTCTAACTTTCTTCAGGACGTCTAGAGTATGGAATGACCTACATAGATCTATAAATTTCATTACTATTGACAACATAAAACTAGCAATACAAGATTGTTTTAGAAATTATAGCTGTGGTAATCAGGGTTTGCTCAACATGTGGAACAGAGATGCCTGGCAAATAAAATGCTTGATCTACACCGCTACAGAACATGTGAGTTCTAGTAGCTAGTAAAATTTATGCATTTCAAGTGCATTAAGAGGCTGGTGAGGAAATTATTTTAACAAAGACAGCATATTGTTAATTCTGCAATGCTTTAAATCGTGTAACAAAGATCCATCTAGATAAACCACCATTTGTGGAGTAAAGGGCCAAACATTTTTTGTAAGTTTTACATTAACTGCATACAAAAAGGTTTGTTAAGTTTATTAAAATAATTAGTTTTTATTAGGTTTATTAAATACCAACCATAGAGGTTCAATACAATTTCATTTTTTTATACTTTATCTTGCAATAGAAATGGTAATAAAACTTATAAAGGCAACAACCAAGTTTATAGTAATCTTATGTTACTGCGTCACATGGGAAAGAATTGAAAATATTTGACTGTTTGTTTAAAAGATTACTTATCTTGTTGATCATGTATACGAAATAAGAGCAATTTAGTAAATATTGACAAATATTAGGTGTATAGATAAGTTACATTACATTCTGCGGTTAAATTTACACATAAATACATGAATCAGATACATAAATCAGAAAGAAATGGATTTTTTTTCAGACGCAGGAATGAAAGAGCTTCATTAACGCTCAGGATAGTAGTAGCATCACAATAAAATTCTTATAATTTATCGTATCGACAAAACTTTTGATTAATCGTCAAAGATACGATTAATTATCATGATTCTTATTTCTCAAATGAAGTAATATTAATTGAATATGTCAATCGTTATATTTTTAACTGAAGAATTTTCTTACTGTTTCCTATTAATTTATAAATGATAACTTCCTAAATGTTAGTAGAAATCTAAACTTCAGTAAATATCTGGTACGTGGTCCTACATAGACAACTTCCTGAGTTAATTAAAAGCTGTAGAAGATCACTACTTTTTCTGAGTTGTAACTTACCAGAAAACCACTGTTTGTATTGAAGCTTTTCACGGTGAGACTCTGAAAAGAAAAGTGTTAAAAAAGTAATAAATATAAAATCCAGTAAAATTAACAAAGACTGACCCGATTATCGATCCTCATAATTTAATATGTGATGGTAATAACTATTTAATAACATAGATATGTTGTCTTATCTATTATATAAATGTCAATTTAGCTCATATGATATATGCATTTATTTTAAAACTATTTCCCATTACACAGAATTTTAAATCATTTAAACTAGTTAATTTTATCTCTAAAAAGAATAACATTGAAGGATAAGCTGCAATGTTGAAGTTATCTTTAAAATCAACTAAATATTAAATATGATAATTGATTAACGTTTACAATACACCCTGTTTCATACTATCAATATTAATGTAATAATTCTGTATTTTTTATTGTTGCCGACCTAGTTAGTTATTCGTAAAATCAGTGTAATCAGGGATATTTCTTGACAGAAAGTATAAATTAAGTCCGAATGGGCCATTTCGTACCATAGTCAATACCGATTTAGAGGTCGTAGAGTTAGACTTGAAAACCCAATGGAAACTCTTCAAGGTGACTTTATTTGACACTATTGTGTCTACAGGCGCAGAAATCTGATTTCGTGTTCGTAAACTTGCTGGGAAACTAAAAGTTCAGCCAACACTATATTATATCCAAGTGCTCCTCACTGTTTCACAATATTGAAGGATAAATATTACATAGTCGTCTCTTTTACTTTTCGAGAAAATTTTGTACAGTGTATAAAACAGCATAGTAAACATTGATCTTCGATAAACTGCCAGGGCCTCTATGATACCAACTCTGCACCCTCATAATTAAAAAAATGTTATTTGTTCATGTACTGTTTCTTTTTTTCCTGTAAGCTGTTGAAGAATTACACTTAATAATAATGTTTTCTGTCAAACTAATATATTTTAATACTGTTTTTTGTCTAAAAAATTTTGAAAAACAATTTTATTTTTATTGTAACTTTAATTAATTTTAAGGCTATTTAATTTTGATTGTGCTCGGTTTTTATGGGCTATAAGATACTTCAAATGTGGTTCCTTGAGTTTTTGAAGTGAAAACTTCCTTTAGGCGCGTTGAGCGTTTTTGGTAGAGGGTAAAATCCTCGGTTCGCGTCACCGACATGCTAATGATACTAACCTGCATGAAAAAAGTCAGTCCACGCTGTGTTTTTTTAACCGTAGACTTGGCCGCGGACTACTAACCTGCATGAAAAAGTCAGTCTCGCTGTGTTAAAACTGTCCCGGCGGAGTATGAAAACAGACATGCGAAAATCAGTGACCTTTACGGCTTTCCATCTCGCGATTTAAAAGTGAAGCCAATGTCGTACTTACAATTCTGTAAGATGCGCCAAATTAAAGCTCTTAATATTGGGCAATCTATTGGTTACATTTTTAAATATTAAAAAAAATTTCGAAATAATTTTGATTATTGTTTACATTTTTACATAGCGTTTACAATGAAAAGAAAAAAGTAGTAAGCGAGGATTTTTTTTATTTCTTGGTCAGACAAAATTTGTCAACGAGAAAGTTGTGTGAAAATAGATGAATATTTTTTTGTAATTTATCATTTTTTTATTGGAAGTTTAGTTTAGCCTGTAGTAGCGTATGAAGTAATGAGTGGAACGTTTCTGCCGGAAACTGTAGTTGGCGCATTGGCTCACTGATACCGTATGAACTAAATAAATTTAGTTTATTGTGCAATAAAAATAGCCTTTACGAAAGAACCAAGTTAATTTAACTAATTTATTAGTTTTAAAAAATATTGTGGGTTTAATTGTTATTGCAATTTATATACTTTATCCGTAGCAATAACTGTATTATTTACAACGGTGTTCAACTCACTGTTGTTCACTCTCGGATGTTTACTCACTTATAAATGAATAATGAAAACAAAGAATATATTTTTAAACATTTTTAATATTTGTTACGAATATTTGTATTTAAAATTTAGCATTATTCATTTTAATTATGTTTTTTAATATTTAACCTCTTCATCATGAAATGAGTATTATTACGGTATAAGATTTATCTTTACTAGCGTGGTAAAATAGATTTCTAGTTATTTGATAATATTTTTTCGTGGATTTTAAAATTGGAGAATTAAAAACGCGTCACTTTTACAATTACAGATGTACTGCTACTATAACGTATTGTTAATATTACTCTCAACTTAATAGTTCCGTTTTTCACTTCTATTGGCAGTCCCACGACTGCTACTGTTTTTTTTGTAGAAAAAAGCTATATTTTTTCCACTAAATGACATTGAAAGTTTCGATTTAGATATCGTAAAAATCTACATAAATTTAAAAAACCAATAATTTGATTTATATACACATAGAAAAATAAAACCAAACGCAAAACTCATCGTTGTTTAGTATTAGTTAATATTTACTTGTCCATTTATATTTATAGAACTTATTTCTAAAGGTGACAAAATAATATCTCAAGAATTTATTTTGCTGCAAAAAACTTTACTTTTTGCCTAGAATTTGTCTCCAAATTAAATGGTAAGGTTATATTGCGTAAAAAACCATCAACCTTCATAAAAGGGTGGCATTAACCCCTAGGGTAAAAGCACACATCAGCAATATATCACCTTTGTTTTCGTAGAAATACTCCTAAAACAGCAATACAACAAATTTCACGCCAAAATGCTTCAACACTTTACTTTTATTATTATTATTGTATTTTTGTTTTGTTTTTATTGTTTTATTATTTATTATTGTTTAGATTTCTTATAACTTCAAGTATTCTATTATCAACAAGAAATATTAATATTCAACAAACTATTTAGCTATATGTGCATATCAATATATGAAGATAATTAAATAGCCTTTATTGAGGATGTTTTTGAAAGAATATGCTTTGTCTCAAAATTGAATGTTAAACAAGCTGCAAGGGGAGTATGCAAAATAACAGTATTCTGTTAGTAGGTACACAGTATTTTTTTCTGTAATTAGTGATTGAAGGAGTCTTGTACAGAGTGTCCCAAGAGTAGGCCTAATCTGATAAACTTCCCAGGTGGTTTCCTCCAATAAAAATATTGAAAATAATCATATAAACATATTTATAGAAAATCTTTGTTAGCCAACAAACGGCTAGCAAAATATTTTGGATATAATTCGTGGGAAAGGAAAGAAAGACAAGCGAAACTAATGTTTTCATGGCTTAGAGATAGATATTAAATGTATTGGATTTTTATGTCAACTGAAATAAAAAGAATAATTATAATAATATACATAATAAAACTACGTCCTGGACCTGTAAGCCCCTTATCATAAATAAATGACAAAAACATGCAAAGTTCAGTCTTTGAAAAACATGCTATGTTTAAATTTGGAGTACATTGACTTCATTAAATGGTTTAATACACACAAATGTTTTGTAAATTAATGTTTATTTAAATAAAAAAATATGCAAAATAAGTCAACAAATGAAATGTGTCTTTGTTAAATAAACGTTCCTCGTAAAATCAAAACATTTTAAATGCTGGATATTTTAGTACGTTTTCATACCTTTGTAAATGGTGTTCAACATTATTTCCTAGATAATTTATGCACAATATGAAGCGTTTTACCAGAAGACATGTGTAACCTTAAGGTCGTTCTTAAAGTAATTCACAAGAGCGCTACAAATTCAGTTGAATAATTCTTCTTTGGAATTAACTGGTTCTGTGCTTTAAATTATTCCAAACGTAATTTTACAAAGGATTAAGATCAGGGGACCTAGTAGGCCATTTATTTGGTCTACCTCGACCAATCCAATTCCCTTGAAAACTTATCTGCAAGAGTTATCTATCATTTTAGAATAGCATTTCATGTCAAATGGCATATATTCAAGTATCACCGGAATTTGATTCTCTAAAAAGGATTTTAGATTTTATATACGATTTTTAGACGATAACAATTACAAACTCTAAATGGCATTTATTGTAAAAGCTCGAATAAAGTAGTCCAAGTAATTCAATAATACATATAGCCTATTCTGCAAAAATGTAAGATGATAGAGTAGTTAGTGCATCAGATGAACGTTTGGATAGCTTTAAAATAAGAACGTAAATTCAGGTATTTTTGCAGCAGTGTTGCCAAATCTCAATTTCAATAAACGAAAAGTATTTCAATACCTGTTGTACTTTTAAAATCCTGTTTCTATACCTACAATGGTTTGTACTATATTTTTGTTATAACCATTTACTTAACTTAAAAAATCATAAAATGTACGGTTTTTACGATTAAATTTCATAACCTGATATTGCATTTTGTCTTATTTTTTTATATATGGGTTTAACTAAAGATTACATTTTTAAACTCTGATTATTTATTATTGGAGTATTTTTCATCATCTTCTTCAATATTAAATTATATATATATAAGTTTTGATACTAATTTGCGTGTTTATTGTCCATTTAATAAAATTAATGGACCTCAAATCCAAACAAAGCATGTTTTGAATACCGAATTTCGAATATTGTGCCATATATAAAAGTGAGACCGTCGTACAGGTCTAAAATGTATTTTATTCCAATTTTTAGTTCATTTTACATAAAATCCTATAAATTTAATACTTAAATTTACGCCGTAAAACACTAATTTTGCTTTATTTCCGTTTCTTATCCAGCTACTAATGCAAATATACGGCTTCGCTAACAAAGCGTTTTCAGTTATATATTTATATTTATTTTTTTACTATTTTTATGAGAGAAAACCACCCGTGATGCTATTCCGGCTACTCCTGGGACACGCTGTAAATATTTTTACTAAATATTTTATGCTAAGTTTACGAAACTCAATTGGTTGCTCCTCATGGTACTATTCTGTGACGTAATATGTTCTTAATAACGCACACAAAAACAATTATATTATTACTCTAATCCAACGTTCTTAAACAACACATGTAATCTTAATGAATTTCGATGCATGCAATTAATTTGATAAAATTTGTATCTATAATATTCCCATATATTTATTTTTTTAAATCAATAAGCATAAAATAAAATGTATGCTATTTTACAATATGAGATATTATATTAAGAGTTTATGTTAGACATTTTTAAAAATTATATTCGTATAAAACTAAAATAAAAAAAATTACAATGAGGGGTTTAGTCTTGGCTTCTCAAGTTTATAACTATTGTGAAAAAATGTCAAATTTATAATTTTATCCTCTACTTAGTTAATTTAATTTTTTTTATATTTACTTAATTTTTAAGTATTTTTCTATAATCTATATTTAAGCTGTAAGATTATAAGTAATCGAGTTTTATTGCAAAATGTGTTTATTGACGACTCGGAAACTACTTGAAATTCGCAGCATTTCAGAGCTCTCACGGTGGTTCAGGTGAAACTCTTCTCGCAACACTTCACATCGTGTTGGCTTTAAATTAAATTCCTGCAGTAGTTCGGTGTGACCTTTCACTCTGGGGGTTTTTAAGTGATACACCAGAATCATCACAATACTCCTAACTGTAATAATAACTGATAAGTACGGTAATGTCATGTTTCTAAAAAAGGTAAAGTAGTATCAATAATTTTGGAAAGTGATGAATACATGGAGTAACTTTATATGATGAAAGTTTCTTCGGTTTTTTTTTGCCTCAGGGAAGTAGGAGGTGGGTACTCTTATTGAGCCTCGTCAGTTGGTTGCCTTTTGAGTTGAGACTACTTAAGTTTAGTAAGTTAGATTTTGTTTGTCTTGAAGTTGATATGGCCGTCTCTTTGGTGCCTGAGTATCTCCGGAAGCCGTAGCTGGTTTTTTGAGGTCGTGTCTAGGGGGCAGCAGGCTCGGGAGGACGTAAAAGGGGTTGAGAGCTCAGCTCAGGGGCCTGTTTGAACTTAGAGAGGACATGGCAGGAATCATTTTGTTTGGAAGATGAATTAGCTAGCTGCAAGACTAGGATGGAAGAATTAGAGGATGACATTGATAGTGGGTCACTGCCTTTAACTGGGTCGGCCAAGACTCGTTTGGGCTCCCAGATTATTCACTGGTGCGCCAGGGTGCAACTGCTTAATAAGGCTCCTGGACTCACCGCTGATATTGGTGCATGGGCCATTACTACTTCTGAAAAACTACAGTCAGCCCTGGAGAGTCTAGGTGAGGTTAGGTCCGTCAGAGAGAGAGGGGCCTCCTTTTAGGGCCTCCTACTCTGTCAATTTCGGATTCTCGTATTGCTGAGCTTGGAGGAGCTGCAGGTCCTCAGGGTGTTGCTCCAGGGTGCCGAGATTCGGAATTGGTATCCTCTGCCATTTCTGCTGCAATTGGAGGTTCAAAGTCTTCGGTACATCCTGTGTTCATGGATCATGTAGGTTGTGGGACGGTTGTTGATGGCCATGATGTCTCAGGTCTATTTAGTTCAGCCTTTGCCAAGTTGTCCCCACCCACTCTCACCTATACTTCAGAGCATGCCCAAGGCCGATGGATTGGAGTTAAATAATCTCCTTGCTTTTTCTTCAGGAAGCTTTCAAAATTCAGGAGTTTCCTGGGATGACCGATTTGGTAACTTATGGAAATTTTAGCCCCCTTTTGCTTAAGACCACTAAGTGACCGCCTACTTGACTGTCCTCAAGCGAAGAGCACCTTTTGATGAGTTTCATGCTCAAGTTATTGAATATTTTATACCTGGTCGTGTCATGGAGCGTTTGCGAGTTGAACGTATTTATCGCCCACAGGCAACCCGGAGAGAGACGCTTAGTCAATTTGTCGGCGAGATACGAGGGGTGGCCCAAATACTACGTCTTGACTTAAGCGAAAGGCAACTGGTGGACCATTATTCTGGAGGGAATCAACCTGGAGGACCGTTATCGTTTGTTTTTCTGCACAAGACCCACGTCTTGGGCGGATCTAGACCGTCTCTACATTGCATCCAGAGGAGTCCAGGATGCGGATTTCCTAAGGGAGAGATTGATGGGAACATCTGCCCAGTGAACCTCCTGGAAAGGTTCGGGTTTCAGCAGGGTCAGGGCAGGGGGTGCAACTCCCGCGTGGGCAACCCCCAACTTTGTTTTGGTTGTAAACCAGAGGGGTCACTTGAGGCGGGATTGTCCTCGGGCACGTGGGAGTTTTTGGTTCCTCCTGACTGGTTAATCTTCCGGGACCTGGAAACTGGACTCCTTGGTAACTCCGTCACTTCGGCAAGAAAACCTAATATTGTTAGTAATAATAATAGTTGCCGGACTAAATATGTCTGGTAGCGTGATGTCTGCTAGGGTGAAGAACAGGGGTAATAAAGTCAAATCTTGTAAGGTATCCACCAATAAGGAGACCATTGCTTCCTTGGCTGCATTGGGTGTGAGAGCGGGTTGCTCGGTTTGCCCACGTGTAGATGTCCTTGTCGGAGATGTGAACCGGAAGGCCCTTGTGGATTCTGGTTCAGCACGCAGCCTGATATCCTTGCGTTTTTTCCAGGAGTTGTCAGCCTCTGGTCTCATCCGACAGGTTTGAACCTAGTTCTTTAATTTGCTGGACGGCGTCTCGCTCTCCTTTGCCCATCACTCATGAAGTCCAGTTTAAAATCAAAATCCACCATTTTTTCTTGGGTGTGGCGGGTTTTTGGTGGCAGGGGAGTTGTGTTTTCCTTTTATCTTTGGGGGCTGATTTTATTGGGAGGACTGGCATGATTTTGGACTTGGGCTAATGGCCGGTGTTTCTTTCGCTTTTCTCGGCGGGTGTCAATACCTTTTTTCGGATGAATATTCTCATGGGGCTGCCGCAGTCGAAGCGGAGGGAGATAGGGTTTCCATTCCTGATCCGTTGGGGCATCTGACCGTGGAGCAGGCTAAGGCTATAAGGGGCATTTGTTGCCGCTTCCCAGAAGTACTCACACCAAAACTGGTGTTAACGAAGCTTCTTGAGTACGAGATTCGCCTCACTGATTACCCGCCCGGTTCGTTCTCACCCCTACAAACTTGCTCCACCTAAAAATGGGAAACGCTGAGGAGCATCATTAATGAACTTTCTAGAGAATGGAGTTATCGAACATTCTTGCTCAGGTTTATGCCAGTCCCGATTTCCTGGTCCCTAAGCCAAATGGTAAGTCCAGAATGGTCCTGGACTAATAGAAAGCTTAATTCCCAGATTGAGATTGGACTCGGTACCTCTCCCCGATCTACATTCGGCATTTGATTGGGTTCGGTAAGGCCAAATTTTTCTCCATATTTGACCTTAACCAGGCTTACCACCAGATAACTTTGAAGCCTGAATCTCGTCCTCTCACTGCGTTCTGTGTTCCCTGGAATTTATATCAGTTTACCCGTGTTCCAATGGCTTAGCTGTGGGAGCTCAAACTCTTACCCGACTATTAGACTCTATTTTTCCATGACGTCAAGTTTTAAATTTGTATTTAACTATTTGGATGATCTTCTTGTATACAGTGAGAGCTTTTGAAGAACATTTGACCCATCTGGAGGAAGTTTTATTTTAGGTTGCGTGGTGCTGGCCTTACCGTCAACCCGGAAAAGGTGAGTTTCGCCCAAAGTGAGATTTCTTTTCTGGGTCACCTTATTTCCACCCGGGGCGTCTGCATAGATCCAGCTCGGACCCAGGTGATCAGGGATTTTCCTCCTCCCAAAGATGCAAAGGGAGTTTGCACGTTTCGTGGGAATGATAAATTTTTACAGGCGTTTCATACCCAATATTGCAGAGTTGGCCGCTCCTCTTAATCTGCTTCGCAAGAAGGGTGCTAAGTTTGAATGGGGTGAAACACAGCAGACGTCCTTTAAATTGTTGAAAGAAGCTGTTATGCAACCTCCTGTGTTGGCTATGCCGGATTTTGGTCGAAAATTCGTCTTACAAACTGAGGCGACCTCCTTGGCTATTGCGGCGGTGTTGTCTCAGGAGGTGGATGGCGTCAGGCAGCCAATTGCTTATGCTTCACGCACATTGACACCTCTGTGAAAAAAAGAGTTCATCTGTTTATGAGCTGGAGTGTTTGGCTGTTGTGTTCGGGATAAATAAATTTCGAAGGTTTTTTAGAACATAAAGAGTT
This sequence comes from Homalodisca vitripennis, assembly GCF_021130785.1. NCBI lineage: Eukaryota > Metazoa > Arthropoda > Insecta > Hemiptera > Cicadellidae > Homalodisca > Homalodisca vitripennis. Next base: position 75,099,398 of record NC_060214.1, on the reverse strand, counting down.
TCTCCTTGAAACCGACAACCAGGCTCTATCTTGGCTCCTCGCTCATCCTCGTCAGCTTGGGAAAATTGGTCGTTGGGTCGCTCAAATATCTTCCCTATAAATTTACTGTGCAACATGTGCGTGGCACGCAAAATATCATTGCCTATACGCTTTCTAGGATGTACCATACCTCCCGGCGACCAACTTCAGGATTTGGAGCCGGTATGTGGGGCTGTGCTGCTATGACTGTCCCTCTGGCCTTTTCGGATATCCTCCCTCATCAACTAAATGATCCCGAGCTGGCCAATATCATCTGTGAGCTTCAAGGGGGAGGTGCCCACCCCCCGTACTTTCTGTCCCAAGGTACCCTTTGCTGTCGAGCTAGGCAGCGGGGAAAGCCCAAATTAGTGATGCCAAGTCTTCTTGTACCGATGGTTTTTCATTATTTCCATACTTCTCCCGTGGGCGGGTCATTTAGGTATACATAAAACCATCTCGAAGATTAGGGACCTCTTCATTTGGAAGGGCTTGGATCGGGACATTGCGGCTCGAGTACGGTCATGTCAACTGTGCTCGTTAAGCAAGCCCGCCCAGAACGCTAAGGTGGGTCTGTTGTCATCTGAAGTGGTGGAGAGACCGCTGGAGAAGCTTTTCATCGACTACGTTGGGGCTTTCCCTCGTAGCAAGTCAGGTAATAAGTTCCCTGCTTGTCTGTGTAGATGCTTTCTCCAAGTTCGTCTGGTTGTTTCCGTTACGAAGCGCCACAGCTCAGCTCACGACTAAGGTTCTCCGTACCAATCTTTTCCAACATTTCGGAATTCCCGCCACTATAGTATCCGATAATGGAACTCAGTTTTTGTCCAATGAATTCAAGAGAATGTGTTTTGGGCACGGTATCCGCCATGTGACGACTTCTCCTTACTACCCACAGCCCTCCTACGCAGAGCGTTTTAACCGTAATCTGCGATCAGCCCTCATCGCTTTCCATGCTAAAAATCACGAGACGTGGGACCAAGAACTCCCTTGGATTCAATTTGCTTTTTAATAACACAGTCTGTTCATGAAAGTCACAAGGCGGTTGCCCTTTCGAGTTGTTGTTTGGGTTTCCACCCAACAACCCTTTGACTAATATTTGGAGGATTGAGGACCTTCTGCCACCCCGCCTGGTACTCCTGATGTTGCTAGCACTTGGGCAGCTGCCCCGGCGAAATCTTTTTCAGGGATAGGAATTTGCTGAGAGGAAGTATAACAAGGGGCTTTAGTCGCTTTACCAGTAAACAAAACTTACTTGCTGGAGTTGCTGTGTCTCACTGACTAGAAACTGTCACATCAGGCTTTCATATCATGGCTATACGATGGCTAAGGACACAGGACCTGAGTTTGGCATTGAAGATTGTATGTAAGAGACATAAAAACCATGTGTGTAATTCAAATTTACGTAACATTACTTTACTGAGCCACACCCCGCTTCCGCTCGCCCGTACCAAGCTAGCTTAACAAAGAACGTGCTCCCATTGGAGCGGAGCGGGGGCCCGACTCACGGAGAGAGAGCAAGGAAAGGCAAAGAAAGAACGTGGATGGCCAGCCATAGTGAAAATACATATATATATTTGAGAAGAAAAAAAACAAGGGGACAAACGCAGACAAAACTTACCCAGAAAGGTTGCCTACTCAGGTGCACCTGGAGAACAAAACTATAAGTGGTCAACCCAGACTTATGGATAAAAATTAAAAATCTTTATAAATTTAAGTTAGATAAGAATTTAGAGCATCAAATTTCAAACAGGAAAAAGCCAAAATCACCCGGAGTCTCCTGTGGCACAGGCGGGTTCCTGAAAGGATAGAATTAACCTAAACTTAACTACTTAAAACTAGATAACAAACTGGAATAACAATACTTAAATAACAGGCAACACTGAGACAATATCACAGCAGGGTATCACAGAGAAATAATGTCCTCAGGTAAGAAAACCTTAGTAGCCCGCCATGGCACCGGTGTAAGGACCCGGCCCAAGAATCATGGGAGAGGCGGACATTGGAGCTGGAGCTCGTGAACCCTGCAAGCACTGAGTGCTTCTATAGCCTGTCTGTCTTGCTAGGTAAACATTTCAACAAAGTAAAAGTGTATAAACAAGTTTCAGAAGCCCTGGGTACAATGAAAACAATTCAAAAGAATAAAAGTTAAGAATTAAGAGTAAAAAAAAAAAAGAAAATAGTAAAAAAAAAATTTAGAAGGTTAAAACTATTATAATCAATAAATATACAGGAAATTAACATGTTAAAGTTATAATTAACTGCTGTGACATAAGTAATATTACAGTACAAAACAAAAGGTAAAGTCTAGAAAAACCTTTGGTTTAAAAAAAACAAAAGAAACTCATATAACCAAGTACAAAAAAATTAAGATAAGGTCAGAATTTCAACTTTAAAGACTAACAGTAAGTAAAAGCAAGCACAAAAGGAGTTGAAACCTTTAGTAAAAGTAGCAGGGACATCTGGGTCAAGCAGAGAACAGCTTAATATAAACATTTGGTGGTACATAAAAAAAATAATAACCATAATACAAGACAACTACCAAGGAAACTAAAATTATATGGAAAAAACTTATAAAAAATACACTATGTAGAGTTAATTCCTGAACCAAATTAGCTGAAACTTTCTGAAAAGCAGGGGAAAAGCTCCTCTGCAGCTATAATAAGGTAAATCCCCCCTGAAAATTTAGGAAACAAAAGATAGCCTAAGAAACCCTTTGATCTAGGCTTATATTAAAACTCTAGGCCTATCTAGGCTAAAAACTTAAACTTAGAAACAGGGTGAAAACAGTTTGAGCCTAGAGTTGACAGAATAAAAGTTAAATCCGGAAAACATAAATCCCAATTTAAAATTCCCCCAAATAACAGTTAGCCTAAGAAACAAAAAAAAACAATGGGAAAAGTTTAAAGTTGCCAGTTTTCAAGGGTCGAGTAAAAAAACTTTAGCGCCCTCCTAAGGCTGGGAGAAAAGGAGACAAGTTACTAAATAACACATAACTAATAAATACAAAACTAGAAACCCCAGAACCTATAACTTAAATTCAGAACCACACGCTTATTGAGGTTAACCTGCTAAACGAACAAATATAAGTAAAATATAAATAGCGAACAGTTACTCACTCGTCAGTTGACACAGCCGTGTTTAGCCAGACATTTGGGGCAAAACAAAACCCAAAACTAAATAAAAGGGTAAAAACAAAATAAACTTCACTAGTAACGGTCTGAACAGAAGTGAAAGTCGCTACTCTCTCGATCCAGTCGCAGACGACACCAAAGCCTCGAAGAGTCAAAGAGAGCAAACACCAACAACAAAATAAAAACACTATAACAAAAAAGAGTCGGGAAAACGAAAGGGGGCATGAGAATTTGACCCGGCTCAGACACCCCCCCCAAAAGGGAGACACCCCCCCTCTCCCACAAGGAAACTCAAGAAGCTCTCCCCAGTTAAGGAATTCCCCGACCAGGCTTTAGATGAGAAATATGTGCCTTATCGATAAACCTTGCCGTTTTGGGGATCTCCCAACAGAACCGTCACCGGAGTCAGAAACCTAAAGATACGGTGGGTGCCTGTCTAACCGATAAGACAACTTTGCAGCCCTTTTGTCCAACGGCCGAACTGGTCGGATGAGCTCTACAATATACAAGTTCCCCCTCTCGGAAAGGGTAAGCCACACGCCCCTTGTTATACTTCCTCCTCAGCAATTCCCTATCCCTGAAAAGATTTCGCCGGGCAGCTGCCTAAGTGCTAGCAACATCAGGAGTACCAGGCGTGGCAGAAGGTCCTCAATCCTCCAAATACTAGCCAAAGGTTGTTGGGTGGAAACCCAAACAACAACTCGAAAGGGCACCGCCTTGTGACTTTCATGAACAGCTGTGTTAAAAGCAAATTGAATCCAAGGGAGTTCTTGGTCCCACGTCTCGTGATTTTTAGCATGGAAAGCGATGAGGGCTGATCGCAGATTACGGTTAAAACGCTCTTGCGTAGGAGGGCTGTGGGTAGTAAGGAGAAGTCGTCACATGGCGGATACCGTGCCCAAAACACATTCTCTTGAATTCATTGGACAAAAACTGAGTTCCATTATCGGATACTATAGTGGCGGGAATTCCGAAATGTTGGAAAAGATTGGTACGGAGAACCTTAGTCGTGAGCTGAGCTGTGGCGCTTCGTAACGGAAACAACCAGACGAACTTGGAGAAAGCATCTACACAGAGAAGCAGGAACTTATTACCTGACTTGCTACGAGGGAAAGCCCCAACGTAGTCGATGAAAAGCTTCTCCAGCGGTCTCTCCACCACTTCAGATGACAACAGACCCACCTTAGCGTTCTGGGCGGGCTTGCTTAACGAGCACAGTTGACATGACCGTACTCGAGCCGCAATGTCCCGATCCAAGCCCTTCCAAATGAAGAGGTCCCTAATCTCGAGATGGTTTTATGTATACCTAAATGACCGCCCACGGGAGAAGTATGGAAATAATGAAAAACCATCGGTACAGAAGACTTGGCATCACTAATTTGGGCTTTCCCCCCGCTGCCTAGCTCGACAGCAAGGGTACCTTGGGACAGAAAGTACGGGGGGTGGGCACCTCCCCCTTGAAGCTCACAGATGATATTGGCCAGCTCGGATCATTTAGTTGATGAGGGAGGATATCCGAAAAGGCCAGAGGACAGTCAAGCAGCACAGCCCCACATACCGGCTCCAAATCCTGAGAGTTGGTCGCCGGGAGTATGGTACATCCTAGAAAGCGTATAGGCAATGATATTTTGCGTGCCACGCACATGTTGCACAGTAAATTTAAGGGAAGATATTTGAGCGACCCAACGACCAATTTTCCCAAGCTGACGAGGATGAGCGAGGAGCCAAGATAGTGCCTGGTTGTCGGTTTTCAAGGAGAAACTCTTTATGTTCTAAAAACCTTCTGTAAATTTAATTTATCCCGAACACAACACAGGCTCAAACACGTTCCCAGCTCATAAACAGATGAATCTATCACTTTTTTTTCCCCCGGGGGGTTTATTCGGGCCCGCTTGGCTCCTGGGTGGGGGGGGGGGGGGGTGGGGGGGGGGGGGGGTGGGGGGGGGGGGGGGTGGGGGGGGGGGGGGGTGGGGGGGGGGGGGGGTGGGGGGGGGGGGGGGCCGTCGAGTAGTGGATTGTACAAATACCATCGGACAGTGGAGCAGCATAAACTCAATCGGGTCTGGGACCGCACAAAGGTCTTCAGTTACTTCACCGTACAGAGACCGTTTAGTAATGAACCGTACCGGCTCAGTCGAGTAGTGGATTGTAAAAATACCATCAGGCAGTGGAGCATATAAACTCAATCGGGCCTGGGATCGCACAAAGGCCTTCAGGTTACTTCACCGTACAGAGTCCGTTTAGTATGAACCGTACTAACTCCGTCGAGTAGGGATTGTAAAAAATACTATCGGAACAGTGGAGCTCATAAACTCAATCGGGGCCTGGGACTGCACAAAGGTCTTCAGTTACTTCACCGTACAGAGACCGTTTTAATAATGAAACCGTACTGGCTCAGTCAAGTAGTGGATTGTACAAATACCATCGGACAGTGGAGCTCATAAACTCAATCTGGTCTGGGACCGCACAAAGGTCTTCAGTTACTTCACCGTACAGAGACCGTTTAGTAATGATTCGTACTATCTCCGTCGAGTGGTGGATTATACAAACAGGAGTCCCACGTTTCGCTTGCGCAAATGTGGCTTGTTTTTGTGCTGTCCACTTCCCATTCTCGATATGAGATAATAAAATAACGCCTGTAGAGGTATTTTATTGTCATCATATGACAATAATAATTATTTATTAAATTCTATGATATTAAGTTACCTTGAGTTTTAAGGGAGGTAATTAGTATTAAATTTCTTAGCAACATTTGGTTTTGCTTGCTTGCAATTTTCAAAAGTGTATGGTAGTGACAATTCCCTTTAGCCATGTCACTGTGATCCCCGATCGGTCGCTGCGTGTTTTCACCTACATGTGAGTCAACAAAAAAGCAAAAAATGAAGAAAACCTTTACTTAACAAACTCCTAATATTAATTAACATGGAATTCTGTGTATGAGGTTGATATGGCAGAGAGGTCTTTACAGCCCTAACTCCACCCCTTTTATACAGGCATTTTAACATTATATATTCTCCATATTATTTTATTCTTAATTGCGTTAAATTGCAATATATATATATATATATATATATATATATATATATATATATATATATATATATATATATATATATATATATATTTATATATACTATTTCACTTATTGAAATTAAAAACGAAGATTACATGGCTTCTATATATTTCGTGGGGATTTAATACCCACACCTTCAGGAAGCATAATATAAATGAAGAAAACAAGAAACAAGAAACACAACAAATTAAATAACCAAAAATGTAAATACGCAACTAAAACATTCAAAAACCCATGGCACAGATTAATTAATGGCACAGATGGAAATTTAAAGTTTCTTCATGACAAGCAAAGACCTTATTAATTCCTTTAAGGTTATAACATTCTTCAATTTTGTCTTTTTTGTGCTCAGCAGCATGTTTGGCCAATGGCTTCTCCTTGTCTTTTATGGAAAATATCAAATCTGTGCCCTGTTATTCTGACTCTAAGGTGGTTAGATGTTTGTCCAATGTACTGTTTGTCACAAAATTTACAATTAATTTGGTAAATTACATTCTTAGAGTCACAGTTTACTTTTCCAATGATGGGATAAGTTAAACCTGTTACGTAAACTTTTGGATTCCCTAGAGTTTTTCATAATTTTGCAAGAACCGCAACGTAGATTGTTGCACGGTTCACATCCATTAGTAACGGGTTGGTGTAATTTAGGTAGTTTAGGTTGGACAAGTTTGTTTTTCAACACACATATATGTGTGTGTGTGTGTGTGTGTGTGTGTGTGTGTGTGTGTGTGTGTGTGTGTGTGTGTGTGTGTGTGTGTGTGTGTGTGTGTTTGCGTGTGTTTTGTTAGTGAAGCAACTAAGCTGGGATAATTATACCGTTAAAGTTTATGTTAAGTGAAGTAAATATTTATCAGTCCAAAAATATCTTATGCTGTCACTTAATTCATTACCAATTTTAAAGCCGTAAAGAAGTAAAACATTGGCCTTGGAAGTTTAATAAGAATACATAACTAATATTGTAACAGCCGTGACCCGCACTGGCAAGCTGTAACAGTTAGTCTGGAAAGTAACATCCTTGTTCTATATATTATGCATCAGTTTAGAGGTGAAGTTATAATTAAAAAAAGCAATATTCTTATCGCAATAAATGAACTAGTGAGGTACGCTGAGTAATCATGTTCTTTAATGCACTTTAGGATAGGAATCTACCACGTAGAGAAAAGGATTCATAAAGCATATTTGTAAATAATACGGAGGACCGTGTTTAGGGGAAGTCTTTTTGCACTTTCTCAGAAATTATACTCCCAACTCCTATGACGTCAGATTGGCTTAAACATGAGGGGTTTAGCGCCTTAGGTAGACATTTACAAGGAGTAAACTAAGCCTTTTACACATTTATGTTTCTGGTTGGCTTCTTGAAGAAACCCTTGTAAAATTACAAATTTCTAGCTAATATACCATAAAGTAACATGTCCCATCATGAAAATCAATGTAGCTTACATATAAATGTAGCTTAACACAAAGTTTCAAATCTGTTTTTTTCAGTTCTTTCTCTTTGTATCCCGCAGAAATATATACAAACAGACATAAGTGAAATTTTACATACCCCTTGAATGACAAGCTTAGATAATGATCACCCAACAAATGATTCAAATAAATAAAGATAATGTAAAAATGTAACTTCTGTGTAAGCACTTGCAGGACATTGTGCATGAGTGCAAGGTATAAAGTTTTATTCAGTAGAATTAACGTGTTAGCCCGGATTTACTAAATTCAGATATCCTAACCCCTAATAATATCCTAAACATCCTATACCGTGAGTATTTTTAGCTTCGTATTATAGTACTTTTTAGTGAATAATACAAAAATGTAACAAATTTTACCATTACGTTATATAATGTGGCTTAATTTCATAACAATTAGACACTTAATACTAAATACAAATATCATACTTTAGTAAAATATATCATTACACACCCGGCAAAAGGATGAAACGAAACGAGGGTAGGGAGAAATGACGGATATTAAGTGGGATTGACGCTAACGGGTTACAAACCAAGGGAACGGCTACTTGACATTTTTTTTCTTTACTAAAGCTGCACACATACAAAAATTACGTGTAAATATTTAGTATATTACATTGAAATTGGTTTACAGTTTGGTTTTCTTATAGGAAAATTAAAAACCCAATAGTTTTGTACAACCAGTCATTGTTTAAAATCTCGCCTCCTTAAAGGTACGAAAATAGGATAATCTATACTGTCTAAAGAATAGAGCCTAAAATAATTTGAATAAAACAAATATTATATTCATAATCCCACCTCTTGAGGGTCTGGAAAATCGGATTATGTGTGTCCATAACTAGAGCCTACAATGCAAGTGAATAAAAAATATGCTATATTCATAATAATACGTCTTCAGGGTCCCGAAAATGGAATAATGTAATGGTGTTTATAACACAGAGCCTAGAATACACGTGAAAAAATGTAGTATCTTCATATTAACGCCTCTTGAGGGTCCGAAAAATTTGATAATATATATTGCCAACACTAAGTTCTTAAATTATTTTGTCTTAACATTAAAATGAGCCAGTCTATGAAACGTAATACTAATATTATATTCTTAGATTTACGAGAATAATAGATCATCCCACACTATGATTTTCTTTTTGAGGAAAGTTTAATCTAAGAGTGCAGTATTTTTTCTTCGTCTAATTAAAGTTTTTTTTCAAAAAAAGTAGTTTTTTTTAACTGGTAAGTTTATGAAAGGAATCACTTCGCATTCTTTCCACCACTTGATCTTATGTATTTTAAATAAAAAGTGTTATGGATTGTCATACACAAAATCTAATTTGTCGTAAATACTAAGGTTTTTGCCTTAAAACGAATGCGTTTTCCTAAATAATTAAGACAATTATATATATATATATATATATTATATATATATATATATTATATATATATTATAAGTATTCATTGATCACTCATAATAAACAGTTTGATAACTGAGCAACTAGAATTAAACGTAATAATTCAATAATTAACTGTAATTGGTAAACTGAGGATATGATTTGTTTGCTACATGTTCTACTTGCACTGCTAACAAAGTGATTACCCTGTCGTCCTAAACAACTACAGTGTGTTAGCTCTAGTTCATGTACGTTGATTAGAGACTATCTCTACTGTTTATCATTTACTATAAGAAAATATCCTGAAGTTGTTGAAGTCATATTTGAACTGCGTAATTTAATTCTAAGAAACAAGCAAACTTTTTCTCACGTTGCAACCCACAGTATGACATTATCTACTTCGGCATAAAATTATTGCAATAATTAATGAGCAGCATTAATATTCAAAATTATATTTATTGGTGCTGTATTACTCTTATATGTATACATCTTCCAGACATAGATCGACAAAGCATTTTAAACATGAGGAAAATATCCAAATGTTTTATGTTTATTTCAATGAAATACTACTATTTATTTAAATGATAAAATTGCAGCATTTTGATCCACTTCTAAATTTTAGGAACCTGTTTTATAAAAATCTTAAAATTATTTGATTAAAAATCTAGGAATGTTTTCACTTTATAGCTATTTTGTTAAGTAATCGATTACTAACAAACGACTTTCATATTAGTTTTAAGACTTTTTTTCTGAGCTCTTCAAAGTGACCCACTTATACTATCTAATAATACAGTAATATTATTATGATACGAATAACGTCATAAACCCGTTTTCACCCCAGCGACTAGCATACCTGACTTAGTAGACGTAGCTTAAATTACTAACGTGCGTTAATTGTGCAGAAATTAATATAGCTTGATTATTAGATTTTGAAATGCCGTTTGGTTCTATATACTCAAAAGTGAAGGTAATAAGATAATAGCTACATGATTTTAAAAATCTAGCTATTTGCATCATACTTTGTCTTTCGCATGACAGTGTTATTTACCGATACCGGGCGACGATGGTAGCAGTGATTTGGTTAAAAAAAAAAAAATCTTTTATGTATCGTTTGATTTTTACTAGTGAAAAATAGTAATTTTAAAATATAAAAGCTACCAGTAGAGTGGCAATGCTTTGATAAACAATATTGTTAGTGCTAAGGGTACTAAATTTTATTAAAATGAAACGAATGATAGATTTTTATAAAATTCGCCTGTAAATATAAATATAGTTGACTTTAATAAAAAAATTTGTGTTTTTAAATATGTATACATATACTTTTTTCCGTTGTTTTGTAGTACAGTTTATATAAGTTTTTAGGCAATATGTACTGTCTAGTTTGAGTCTCTTATGAGTAATGAATTTTGAATATTTTTCAATTTTTTCGTTGCAATCACGGTTTATCCTAAAGACCAATGGCAACATATTCTGTAATGGTTAGTCGGTCACGAAGTAACTGGAACCATCATCGAACTCAGTGATACTCATAAAGGAATAAAGCTAATGTGCATTTTAAGTTCCATAGTTCACTACGTTTTGAGATCTCGTGAGGACAGACAGATAGATAGACAGACAATTTGATAGAAATTAAGGCTTTCCATCACCACGATCAATACACTTCACTAAAGCTCAGCCAATTATCACCATTTTTGAAAGAAGATATGGAAAATGTTATAACAACAAATATGGTGGGCTAAACTAGCCTAGTTTTTTTTGTGCCGTCCCAAATAATATGGAAAACGTAATAAATAAACTAAATGGTAGGAATGGTCTGGAAAAAATCTAAATGACCTAAAAAATTTTATAACTACCATTAAAGACATTTTTTAGAAATATCACAACCAACAGACGGAGATTTCATTCTTTTACTTTCTTATTTATTTTCTTAGACAGCACTCCCTCGTGCCCAATCTTGTAGAAGGTGCACCAGTATAGAATACTGCGTATGAATTGTTGCTCAAAAATACATATATGGACGTAAGTCAGGTATTAGGTTTGTATGTCGGTATTATTGACTAATCTTGTCTATAAGAAGACATATTAGATCGTCTGGTGCAACGTTACCGATCAACTTTGAAACTTAAAATAATAACGCTTATAATAACTATATATATATCGTTGGGGGGACAAAGGCAGCTATCCATAAATAAATAAATTTAAAATTACAATTATTAAAAAGTACGTAAGAACAAAGTTCTTGAATCATAAATTAAAAATAATATTAAGATCTCCCGTCACAACGCTAAATCAAATTACTGAGCCAGTTTAGAGACCCATCCTCTAAACCACTCAGACCAGCCAGACCACCAGAAAACAATCGCAAAGGGCAAGTCGTTTACAATGTGCTCCATTGTCTGAGAGTTTGCGCCACAATCACACGTCTGGTCGTCAGTAATACCCCACTTAAATTTCCAGTGATTGCTTCTCCCAACCTCAGTTAGAAAACGATTCAATAAAACCCATTCCTTTCGAGCAATTTCCAAGCCATCCGCTGCTTTCGTAGGATCGGATATCAAGAACTTGTTCCGTCCATCGAATGATTCCCAGGATGACGCCCCAGTAAGCATTAGGCGTAAAGTTCTCCTCTATCAACTGGGATGCTGTTCGTAGTGATGGCTTGCGTGATTTGAGCCGGCTATCTTGCTGAGGAAGGGCGCGTAACGGGCAATTCGGGATTGGACACGATCTTATTGAACTCTCTCAGAAGAGCCTCTTTGCGTTCTAATCTCAGGTGGTGCTATATTGCTCAGCACTGGGAGCCAAGGTGTTGGTGTTGCCATGAGAGTTCCAGTAATTGTCCTCATGGCCCTATTAAGAACGACATCGACCTCTCGCACATGTGCACTATTAAGCCACACAGGAGCACAATATTCAGCAGCGGAGCATCGGAGTACACAAGGGACAAAGAAGTGGTACGCAGTACTTTTGCGTTGGCTCCCCAAGTTGATCCAGCAAGAATGCTGTACTATATTAGCCCTTGTTTTCAGCTTTGCTGCTGTCTTTTTAAGGTGACTTTTAAAAGTGAGAGATCGGTCTAAGGTCTATATCCGCCAGAAAATTTGCATAACACATTAAGTTATAATTTAACGTTTATTATTATACATATAATATATCTAATATAATAGGTTATATTAAGAGACATGTATACATTGACACATTTTGTGTGTGTATAGAAATTGCAAATAAACAAAATAACATAAATAACAAAACAGAAATCCTTGGTCCCGATGTTATTTTTCCTCTCCGTCAAGTCCGATTCAACGTGAAAGTTAAAGTTACTTAACTTACTTCTTGTTCTGGAAAAAGTTGTAATGCTGTTATCAACTCTTTGGCTACTTCGAATAGGCTTATCTATAAAATTGTGTTTTCAACTATATCCTGTTCGGGTTGGTAAGCAAAAACACCGAAAACATGGTTTTTTTATAAACATATAAACAGCCAGATGCTTTTTCATTGATTTGGTAGCTAATTATGAAACAATTGCTTTATGCAGTAAAGCACCCTAAGTTTTTATAATGTAATATACAGTATTATGAAATGAGGTGGTTATAAAATATTACTTTATTTGAAAACTGTTAACATTGTTGGAAAGAAAAATGGCCAGTAATTTTTAGGTAAAGAAAACTAAATAAAAAACTAATTCAGTTTCGTATCACGCTTTTTTCAGATACCGACAATATAACATTTCCTAACTTGAATTTTTCTAATACAAATTTATACTTATAAAACCATGAAACAATTAATACTAAGATAATGAGAAAAATAGTTCACCATCTATATCATAATGATAATGCTGTAAAATGTGTTTTGTAAATCATCTGACGGGACAATGGGTACCGATAACGGCTGGTATTTAGTACAATTTGTGAATATTAAGAAAGATTCAATAATTAATAAGCTTTACTTATTTTCAGGAAAACTTATTTAATGCGCTTTATAATTTGAAATTTGACATCAAATAAAATTATTTTAATAAAAAAGTATTTCTTGAAGTGTTACGATCTTAATGTTTATGGTCTGTACAGAAGTAAATTTAATGTTAATATAAAAACAAAAATTATTCATGGTTTTATCGCTAACATATGGAAACGTAAACAGATTTTAGGCAATAAAAACAAAGGAGGGTTAATGAATCTGTGTAACCAAGAGTGCGTGAAGACGGGTCGGGTTGCCACGGTTTAATCTAACTAAAGCTGGTGAAATGAATAGCTCGAGGATACAATAGGCCTTCAACAACACGATGTGTTGTTTCTGACGTGGCAATATTCCTGGAATAAATATTTCTTTTAAAACAATCCCAAAAGATTAACTCAACCATCACACTACTAAGTGTATTAGAATTATTGACTTTTTTAAGATTTAATTTTAATAAATGATTGAAAATAGTATTACTACTGGCAAACAGGAATACCATGGGCGTTATTATTTTTTTAAATACATTTTTTAAATGAAATTCTACACATTCCAGAGATAAATTATAGTCTCTAAAAGACAATAAAATCTTCTAATCCATTATAAATTGCATTGAAAACCTGAAGTTAGGTTTTCTTAATACCAGAAAATTAGGTTACATTTTTCTTGTTAACCTCAAAAAGGATGTGCCACCTCCTGTCTGCTTTGGCTAGAGAGGCTGGTTCAGTGCTGGCATCCCCTTCTTCCAGGGAGACATGACTTTGAGATGTAGTGCCCTTTTTCTTCCTCATTGATCTTGATAGAAGGCGGCCCCTACTCCCTAACCTTACCCAACCTGAATATCAAATCACTCCGGAAAGTGGCGCAAAAGTTTCTTACAGGACTAAGTGCAATGTACAAGCTTCTTGTGCTAAGAGAACAAAAAAGGTTTTTTTTCAACATCCTAGTAAATTTTTTAATGTTGTTCTAATTAATAAAATATAATTTAAAATATTTGGCCTAAAGAGCCTTCATCGATAAAAACGTATACTTCCGGCACCGTAGAAACTTTCAGGTTTTTATTCCAGTATACGTTAGTCTATAGAGCCGTTTTACAGTCATAAACAACTATTTCAAACATTGTAATCTACTTTGGGTCTGTTATATTACCGGTGCCAATAGTCTGTTGAGTTCATAATGACGATTTGTTTTAAATTTCACCTTTCTAAGACAAAAAATATTTTTAGAGGTAAATTCTATAAGAATTTTTGTTATATTAAAATTAATTTGTTATGAAAAATATCTTTTAAAAAAACTAGAATTAACATCGTTTGCATAAAGTAAAATATAATTAAAATTGCATGTTAACGAAACTTTACGATCATTCATATAAATACGTTTCATTTAAATCATTCACTTTATGCAGTAATTTCACATGATGTTAACTAAAACGTTAAATGACGTGTCGCTTTGATTAAAATTTATACTTGTATTCTGTAGTACATTCTGTGACAAACAGTATGAGATTTATTTGTGTTTAGGCTCATAAAATACTGAGTCTTATGTTTGTATAGTGGGATCACTGCAGAATGTTAGTAATGTACTTCATGTTACATACTCGGTATTTTATATCCACGTATAGTCGTGAACTATGCATTAATACTATGTTCTAACATTTGGAAACGACTTTAGTAATCCGTCCGCTCTTTGAAATAACATATCTACTAATTAATAGTGAAATATATTATGTTATATAAGAATAATATTGTTATAAAAAATTTTCTAAATAGTAATGTTAGTTTATCACCCAGCACTAATTCAGTGGAATAAAATGCTTTTGTTTTAAAAATAAATTTCCCTTGATATGTAAAAAATCGAAATATGCTATAGAGTGCACACAAAGGAACATAATATTAAATCCACGTATAAATAATTATACATGAAATATGTTTGCATGATACGTTACCTGTAAAGTAATATTAATTATATATGTAAGTTTCGACTGTACGATTTGGGGCTTTGGACACTGGAGTACTCATCAGTAATATAGATCGTGTCTTGAACACTCTTAGTTCCTTACACATAACGTAGTCATGGTGTGAATAGTTGAGTGTGAATGTTGATCTTAGTTCTAGATCGCATTCCCTTTAACTGCTTTGGGATCGTGACAAAAAACTTCGTTTTGCTCCCAATTGTGCGCCTAATGAGACAATTAAAATATTAATTTACGTATATTACACTATATTTTGTTGTTTAGGTATTGTATATCCGAATTGGTTTATTAAATATATCTGAGTAGAGTTATCTCTAAAAATACAAAGATATGAATGGAAAATCCACCTATGATTAAAAACTTTATACTTTTAAGCAGCTATAAAAAATAATAGTCCAAGAAGCCAAAGTTGTAATTGATTTAAGTTTTTATTTGTGTAATTAATAGTACTGTGCAATTAGTTAATCATGGATATAACTATCTGGTAAAGGTACTCGTCCCCAGCAACAGATCATATTGTCTTTGTGGGGACTTTTCACTGTATATATAAATATATATTTGTCAACTGATTGTATAGATATGTGAATAAATTTAACTCAATTAAATTCATATACATGTCATATACTTAAGAATATATTTGATTTTTACTATATTATTCTTCCAGCAAAGATTAAAGAGCAATGTATCCTTAAGTGTCTAAAAACACTTGTGTTTTATATTGTCTACACATTATAAATTTAAAAAACACAAGTTTAATTTTTATCTTGATTTCTCGTAATATATGCTAAAATTAGTTTTGTAAATATTTAAATTAATCTAGGCCTACCTAAAACAGCAGTACGGTACTAAAAAAATTATCTTCAAGGAAAATATTTTGTGTAATGTTTATTGAAATTAAATTTAAAATATAAATATACAAGTTTTGTTTTTTTTTTGGATCACTATTTATTTATAACTTGTTGTAATAGTTGCAAAAGTTATAATTTCAATTCAAAATGTTGAACAAAATAAATATATACTTCTGACAAAATTAGGACTTGTGGTGACAGTGTATACTCCTCCGTAACAGTTTTAAATCTGCGATATGAATCTACCAATAAAGTCTACATATAAATGTCATTCGAGAGGGGAATTTCCTTCAACAGATGATTACTCATTTTGTGTCCGATATGAACGCGTTTTCTTCAGACTTAATAATCTTGAATCATATGAGACGGTTGCCTTAAGTATCCTCATAATTTAGCAAACGAGACATGCAATATATTTTATTTCATTTCAAATAAGTTATTATTCATTTCACTAAAGTAAGTTGAGTTTAGTTTAAAAATTCAAGTATTTAGTTATTTAATTTAGCTTCGCTTATAATAAAGAAGCTGAAATATTATTTTGAACTGAATTAAAGCTATAATTTATTTCAATTTTATAAAAGAGTTAATTTTTAGTTTTGTTTAAATTTTGTAACAAGAAATTATCTTTTAATTTAGTTTCTTAAATTTAATATAAGAAATCATTTTCTTGAGATAATTTTTATAAAACAAGTGGACGTGTAAGCATTCGGGTATGAAATATAAGTTTTTATAACTAGATAAAGAATCCTGCATATTTGTATTTTATTAATACATTTTTAAAGTGGTTCAAAAAATTATTCTTCTGCTTATTTTTCTAATCTATTTATAACTTATTAGAACTTATTCAAACTAGATAAATGAATGCAGTTAATCTAATAAAAATGTATGTAAAGGAATTTGTGACACTCTTTATAGTGGACATTTTTAGTAGAGGAAAAACTCTGTGAAAACAGGCTATTAATCTCCATATAAAGCCCCCAGTCACCTTTCCATTACCCTCCGTATTTTCAAAACCGCATAATTTTGAAGTTAGCCACAGGTAAGTATCATCACTTAAATAAAAAACAGAAGTTTTGACATAACGATCAAATATACATGTTGCTTACATTGTAAAGAAACAAAATAAATATATTTAGAGAAGATAAAATATCTATAGTATCTGAATTAGGTATTTAACCAATGAAAGACATGCATTTAGTTTTCAAAATTTTTCCCCACTTTCTATCAATGAGTTACATCAGAATATATCAACCAATTATGAAACAATATCTTAGAAAACTAGATTAAGACTGTAGTGAAATGATTTTTTCTATCGAAAATCTATATTAGAGTAATGTTTATAGTAATGAGCTGTTGATTTTAAAAGGGAAAATTATGAAGAAATATGTAGATGATTTGCAGCCTAACGTGAAGAAGCCAAGTAATTTTATAAAATTTGTCTTGTCGTTATGGAAGAGAGATTGTGGGTCAAATCTTATGTATTGACCCACATGAAATGTCACCGAAAGGATGATCAACACACGACCTTGGATTTGACTGACAGTATAATACAAATTTTCTAATATAATAAATTTTTATTTTAGTTTAAACTGTGGCTTTGACGTATGACTACTTCCATTAAAATTATATCATGGGCTAAATCGTATTGTATCAAAAGTGATTTTACTAAGAAAGCTACAGATTTCCTTTATGATGAAAGCAAAGAGCATTGCAGATAAATTTTGATGACAAATGTTGTGGTATCTACAAAATATCTTTAATCTTTGAATTAAGACGTTTAAAATTCAGCTTGTGCAACTGGAGTTTATTGTTTGAATATTTTGCAATCTCCATTAAATAAAGTTTCCAGGAAAGTTTCTGTAGTTTTATGTATGCCATGAAAAAACACTATTATGTAACCTATGACTCACATAAAATTTGGCAAAATATTTCGTGCAAAGATCCGTTGAAATGCTAGTTTTCAAACAATAATAATTCTGTCTTATAAGTAATTAATGCGCACAATGTCTTGAATTTAGTTATAAATTTGTTGCCCTTAGTAAAATTTTACAGTTAGCGAAGTATAATAATTCATTTAAATATACTTGTAGGGTTCATTTATAGTACAGCGACAAAATATTACAAAACATTTATTGATGCAAAATACACAAATTGAAACAAGTATTATTTATCTAACACGTGTAATGGGTTAAAATTATATACAATTGTGTTCCAAAATAGTTTGATTGTACGTGAGAAATACATAAAAACTTGTTCAAAGAGCGGAACGTCAAAGCTCTTCCAACAGTTATGTAACGAATACGTTCGGCTAAAGAAAAGTTGAAGATTTATCGCTGAGGCAAGAGAAATTACAACGGGTACTTAGGTGAAAAATTCTCGTACAAAGGCGACTCACATTTGTGTCACCATTTGTTATTTACCCTGCAATTTACATTGCGTTTTCTTACAAAGCTATTTATTTACAAGCTTACATAAAAGTATGCCCTTTTGTATAACCTTATAAAAACCCAATGTAAAATTTAAATCCGTTCGAATTATTCTAAATAATGAGCGTAAATTTAAAATTATTAATAATATTGATATACTTACAAATTTAATCATTAGTTTCAGTTGCTGTTATTGCTGGTCTTGTTTAAATAACTGTTCAAAGCCATGTATCGGTAGTCGATTTATCATTTTGTGTTGAAATCAATAACAGCATTAGATTTATACTTTTTTATTATAGCAAAGTTAATAAGTTAAGTTGCAACAATGATATTTTATTGTCACTATTTTTAATAGTTATTTAATACAAAATGTACCGTGATATCTTGTATTAAGATAGTTGAGCTACATTAAAAAACCCAATATGTTTTACCAATAGCAGAATTTAATTACATGATGTAAAACTTATAAAACGAATAGGCAGAATTTTAAAAATTATGTGAGTAATGTGATTATTACGAAACTGATCTGAGTATTTGGAACCCATACAGAATTTCACTACAGCCTCTATGATAATGACTGAGGGTGCACCTCTGCTACTCTTACGGCAACAATATAATTTTTCCTTGATAATAATAGGAACCAACATCCCACGTTTCAAATCTGTAGGACCATTCTATAGAGTCAGTTGTAATACAGACTCATATAAAAATTTTCGTTAGTAGTCGAATGCAAGTTAAAATAGTTGTTAAAGTAGATTGTGTCATGTACTATACTTTAGTTGTTAAATATTTAAAAATACGGTAAAATATATTGTAACTTATTTAATATTATAATCTAACATAAAAAAATAAAATACCTAAAAAACGAACATTTGTAATAAAAATTTTAACTTAACTTCATCTGTATAAATAAACATATATTATATTTTGAATCCAAGAGAAAATGACAAGTATGAAATGCACTAGAAGTTTAACCAGCGGCTGGCTTCACAGGCAAATTTCGTAGGTGTTTTCACCTGTTATGAGCACTTCTGGTTCGAGTAAATTATATTTCAGACGCCTAACGATGATGAATTTTCTTCTTAACTTGATTAAATACTATGTGTTAAAGTGTATATTTAGATTAATTTTAATTTACTCTGGTCCTAATATTTTTTTGCTCCAAAGCTGATTTTGCTTTCTCTTCCGAGAAAGAAAAACTATATATATAATATATATATATATATATATATATATATTATATATATATATATATATAGATTTTCTTTCTCGGAAGAGAAGCAAACATATGCATAATATAATTAATTTCCTTCTAGAAACGCTTATTTGCACGCTAAATATGAAACAATAAGCAAAGGATTCTCTTACTCCTAAACCTATTTTGAATATATCGTGCAATACGAGTATTAAATACCATAAACATGTCTCTTTCTAATTAAAAAATTTTTATGGAACTCCTTCATACTACATTGTATTTGGTTACACAAAGCTTGCTAACGATAAACCATTCTATTACTCCGGCCTTGAATATTTCATGTGTTACTGAAAGTAGCCAAGCATTTAGTTTTAAAAACTATTCTGAAATTTATTAGTAGATTAGAATATCATCCCGTTACAATATAATAGTTTTCAGAAATGTTTATTGCAGCAATATGAAAGGATATTAAATTAGGTTTACTTGGTATTCAATATGAAATCTCGTGCAATGTTTGGATAACTTCAAGTAATCAATAAATTAATTAATTGCATAAAGTTGAATTGAAATCCTAAGTTGCTATTTATATAAATTTAAATTATTAAATTGATAACTTCCTACAGATTAATCGAGATTTACGCTTTGATGAAAAACCAGGCACGTGGATAACACTGTGAACTTAGACAGTTAATTAAAAGTTCTATAAGATCAAAACTTTCTCTGTGTGGCTTCCAGAATACAAATTTTGTATGCTGATAGTTTTCAATATGAAGGAGATGTAAGGCATTTCAGGTATCATAAGTACTCAATATTCGTTGTGTTGAAGAATTAGAACTTTACAGATTTTTAGGGCTACATACAAAGTAGAAATAGTTTTTAGTGCGTCATAAACATATACAAGTTGAATTAGAAAATTACAATATACTTAAGAATGGAGTAATGCTAAAATTACTTTTTAAATTTATGTCCACTTTATTTACAATTTATGTAGGATCATCAAGAACCTCGTAAAGACTGTAAAAAGCATTTCGAACCAAGTGGGCCCTCAAGGCTCAAGTTAAATTGGGCTTTTTCATCATCGTTATATTTTTTATATGCATTGGAATTAAGTTCAACAATTTTAATCAAAATTAAAATATTGAGTTTTTAAAACAGAGTTAATCTAAAATTTTCTACCACATGATTTGTTTTTTGTAGAGGTGTGTGATATTTGTGATGGGACTGAAAATCTTTCTTTACGTTTGTAAACAATATGTAAGATAAAAAGAGCGACTAACCAATAAAAGAATTCCACTTGATTGGAAATGCTCCTTACAACTGTCTCGTTGTCTCAAGCCCCAGAGGACTCTGAAATCCCCTCTTTTCTTTGAAAAAAATTCAATTAAACAAATCTGTATCGCAATAGCCCCCAAAATTAAAAGCCATATATAGGCCTCGATTCAAATATGCTAAAGCAACCCAGTTTCAGAACTTCTTGTAAAGATAAGTAGGAAAATCACATCGTGGCTAAGCTAGCTGAATTCAACTGTTTGGTAAACGTCAGAGTCTAATCTCAGATTAAAAATCAATGAGGAGGCTGAGACATTTGATGTTGTCTGGGTGTGAAATTCAATTATTAGCATTTATGGTGAATTCGAAAATAGCTTATTTAAGGAGAACCAATATGGGAGTCTTGATAAGGCTGTGAAATCTCCTAGGAAAAAGAATCATGGTTAGCTGGATAAAAATTTAAAAAGTTTCATCAGAAAAGAGCGATAATGTAAGTGAATCCTTAGGGTGATTATTAACTAGATAGTTCGGGAGATAATTAATATATAAGAAAAACAATGGTCCCAGCACTGAGCCCTGAGGTACATTGGTTTTCACAGCTGCAAAGACTAATCGGTAGCCGAAAAGTATACTTGTAGTAAGAATCGAGAAACTAATCATGAATATTTTATATATATATATACATTTAAAATTCATTTCATATATATAAGTAGATAGTAATATGGGGTTCCTGGCGCACTTTCGGAGCCGACCGAAAAGCAATGTAAAATACTGTTCAATGTACCATAAAGGAAGCTGAGAAATAACACAGCAAATCTCAATGAAAAATTAACCGAATCTACAGTCGTTCGTCTCCAAAAGCGATCGGTACATTACTATCTACTCTGTGGAATGAAAAATTAACCAAATCTACAGCTGTTTGATTCTACTTTTCTTAAGCTGTGCTTTGTAAAATGTTGTCAAATCTGCTACGAAATAAAGGAAAAATCTTAATAAAATTTAATCAATTTAAAACATTTTTACTAAAAACATACTTTAATAAAAAACTTTTCTACTAAATAAACAACATGAACTCACCAAGCTCTCTTCAGTTTCTAGCATTAAAACAGTGGCAAAAAAGATGAATTCAAACGAATTACCAAAACATTTTTAAAGAACAGTTGATACTTTCCTTAAATGATACAGAATTCAAAGAACTTGTAAAGTCTTTTGCAGAAAAAACGTCTAATGGAGTGTTTTTTTACTATCGGCAAAAAACTAAAAAAGTAAGGGATTACATATTTAATATAATTACGAAAGATATTGAAAAGAAAGTAAAAAATAAACAAACAGAGAGTTTTCATCGTTTTTTTTATGACATTTTTCCCATATTATACGTTCTTTTCAAGATAATCAAGACTTAATTGATGAATTTCTTAGGAATTTTTGTGAGTATCAAGATTTATCAACACAATTCATTAAAGAGCATTATAGAATTTTTCTTATAGAATATAGCCACATTTTGTGTGAAACAAAAGGTATTACTGTAGATAATATTCCATGTGATTCCTATGAAGAAAGACACCAACTATGGTTATCAAAACAGTACTATGACGTGGGGAGGGACTGCAAGTTTTAGAGTTAAGACTTTATTCTACAAAGTTAATTGTTATAATTTCTTTATCTTTTATAGTCTTCTTTCCAGTAACAATCAAGTGTAATTTTTCATTTTTGTTTAATTCTTTAATCTTTTTCTCATCCAAAACAGTCAAAAATCTGTTCGGCAAGTGTACTTTACAATCTTCCAACCTCGGCAATTATTGTAAACCCGAATTTATCTTTCATTTTCTCCAAATTCAAGATTCTATGTTTCTTCCTTTCTTCCAATTCATTTAACTTCTTATACTCTTTAAACTTACATTCTCCAATATCATTTAACTCCTTCAAGAACTCCATTTAAATAGAAAAAAATTTAAAGACGGAAAAAAATGAAATTCGCTAACCTTCACTCGAGAAGTCGGGGAGAATGTGAGTAAAACCGCATTCTTTTCAAGAGGTTCTTCGTTTAATTTCTCCAAATGTACTATAAAATCATCGAGGATTTCTGGTTCAAAATCATAAACAAATTCAACATCCAGATAATGAAAAAAAGACAGGTAATATCTTTTCATAATAAACGTGTGTATCGATACCTACAAACCTAATGTATTCTTTGAAAAGGAAAATAATTTTGTCAATGGTTCCAAGAGATAAGTAAAAATTTTTTATTCTGTTTTCTAAATTCTGTAACAAATTTTGTTTGCTTCTTGTCTCCATATTGCAATTTTGTAAGCAGGTTAATTCAAATGTGTTAATTTATTTCGAAATTTCTTAGGTTTAGGTCTTTCTAACAAAATTAAATTACAACCTCTACAAACTAAATATCTTTTATCGATAATTTCTCCTCTATTAGAACACTTGTAACAGTTGGCATTATACTCTTCCATTTAAACAAAAAGATTTTTTTATAAATGGAGATTATGGAACTAAGTCTGCCGAGATATAAATTTTTCAGCGCAAATGTTTGTGTTTACATTTCTACAACAGAGATAAATAGAAATAATTTCATTCTATTCTACAACTATTTAGGATATTATGTGTACGATTATAAAGATTATTACGGGAGAAATCGGGATTTTTCAGTGGCGAAAGAGTATATTTTTGAAATATTAGAAGGAATGAAAGAGAATAATATGAACATCATTAACTACTGAATTTCTCTAATATCGTTCTTAACACATCATAGGCTAAAAATTTCTCAGAGACAACAACAACATAACAAATCGCGTTTGTAACAGCTTTTTGAAAATCCATATTGATAATTATATCGTTCTTTGAACCAGAAATATTTGTCAAACTCTTTGTTGTATCAATGGACATAAATAGGTCTATTCGCTAAAAATTCTTTAGGATTGTAATACATTTCCTTATTATTACAGTAAACTTTCTTAAAATCTTGATACATCTGATACATGATTCTGAAAAGACCTCCGGAAATGTTTTAAATTTTGTAATTCATCTGGATAATAAGAACCGTTCAATTTTACTCTGATATTTTTTACATCCAAACTATCAAACTTTGAAGGATTTTTTTCTTGATTATTCTGTCTATCTGTTTGAAAACCTATGATAACGAACTTGGGATTGAAGATATTTCTATAAATATTTGTGATATCGAACGAATAAGTTGTTCCGGAAATACCTTTTTGTTCAATACATTGCCAATCTAGAAAATTAAACATAATGTTTTGACTTTTTGTAATTTCATCAATCAACCTTATTTTACTCGTGATTTTATAATCAATCATTGGAACTCTAATAAAAAAATCTGTAATTGTTATTTTTCCATCAACAGGCATAACATTTCCAGTTGCAGTCTTCAGAATCACATCATCGTCTTCTGCTCTTATAAAACTTAGATAAAAATCCTCCTTTATAGATCGGAATAGTAACATTTTCAAAAAATCCTAATCCAAAATGAGATAAATTTCCAGCTGCTTCAAAAACACCAAATTTAAAATCTGATTCAAAGCCATTAGAAGTTTGGAGAAATAACATCACTTTTTGAATACGAAATAGTTCCTTTAATTGTGCTTAATTGACCACAGTTTTCGACTTCTTCTATCAATTTATTGTGTTTTCTTACTTCAATCTTAGAAAATAAAAACGGTATAAAAATTTATCGATTAATCTAACATTATCAGTTCCAAGATATGCTTGACCATCTTGTTTTGTTAAAGTTCCAGAAATATAAAACTGGAAGTTAGACGAGCAAAAGTTTATCTCCAAAATCAATATTAAAACTCAGTTCTTTTATTCGGTTCATTCAAATGTTGTTTTACTAATTGGATAGAAATTTTTAAACTCCCGCCCTTTCAATATCACTAGCATATTTTCTGTAGTCCGCCATTTAATAAGAGAAAAATTTAGAAATTTTAAACATCGTGTATCATTTTTTCATCGATCTAATGTACGTTTTTATAAGAAAAGATATAAATTTTAGTAAAATAATTAAAAAGATTAGAGTCATTTTTAATGATCTACTTCGTCATATTCAGGAATTCTCTTCCTTAAATTTTGCGATCTCGGTCACATATTTCAATAAAAATCTGCACAGGATAGTAACCGCTATCTATAATATTATTCCAAATCAACTGTATCTTTATTTTCATCCAAAAACTTTATACTCAAGTGTTGATAGAGACAAAGAACAGACATATGATCTTTTAATTGATAATGTATATTTTCTTGAATGAACTCTGGGGACAGATTTTGATATTTAGCAATGTTATACCAATTCAATTTGTTTACGTATAATCTCATCATATCTTCGGATAATTCATATTTTTGAGAAATGTCATCCCAATGTTCTTTTTTTCAAATCTCTTTCGTGTTGCATGATAAAAAGATCGAAAGCACTGTAATGTCCCGCCATCTCTATTTATTAGGAAAAAATTTCAAAATCAAGTTTTTATAAATTGGCTCTTTTTTTGCGTTACATTCAGCACATTTTCCAGAAATTCTCTTAACTCCATTGATGTTTGCATAGTATTTTATATCATTTGTTGCAGTTTTCTCTTTGCACCTCACACAGTATATGAGCGCCATTTATATAAGGAAAATTAAGTCATCGTAACCACCTACTCCATTAAATCTGTTGTCGATGTTTTCAAAAGTTTTATCGACATCTTCTTTAAATTTATTAAAGTTTTCTTCTAGTTTATTTACTTTATCGAGATATAAAGAGTATCGATATCATCTATTCTTTTTAAGTAATTCATTATTATGTGTTGCTTTCTCATTGAAACTTTGTACAAAAATTTTCAAAAAAGTTTACTTTCTCATTGAAATGTGTATCAAAATCTTCCAGAATTTTGTTAATTACTTCACCAACTAATACATTAACATCATTTTTATATGTATTAAAGTTTTCTTCTAGTTTTATTTACTTTATCAAGTTAATTCACCAACATCGTCTACTGATCTTTTACTTCTTTCATCAAGTTTTTTCATAGACTTCTGTTGTAAAATCTTTAACATGCTGTTTATGATTCTCATAATTTTGTTTTTAGTTCATTAAACATTTTAATAGGATCTTCTAATTGAATCATTACAACAACATCAAATGGATTAATTCCTTTACTAACACCGCTAATTCTTCTTTTTCCTTTAAAATCTAAGGCATTTTTAACATTCGGATCATGTAAATCAACAATATCGATGTTTTCTGATAATTTTAGAGGTTTTAAAATTAGTTCTTTAACAACAACATCATGTTTGTCAATACCAGGTCGAACACCGACAATTCCTTTTCTTATTAGCCAAACTAACATAATTCTTTTTAACTTTGATTGCTTCAGTAATTTCATCAGCTTTTTCGATGTGAGACATTAAATTGGTAAATAATTTTTTTACACCATCATCAACTTCTTTTTCCAATGTTTTTATTTTTATCAGCAACTTCATTTGAAACTCATGAAATTTGGCAAGTTTGTTATCATATTCTGCTTTAAAATCTTCAATCTCGACAGCAAACATATCTGAATCTGGAAGGTTTTGTAATAAATGTTCTAACTTGTTATCAAACTCATTTCTCAAACTATCCAAAATTGAAACTATTATCTACATTTTGAATAATTTTGTGTTCCAAATACGTCAAAAAATATTTTGTGAATCCATATTTATTAAGTAATAATTTGTTAACAACTTCTTTAAAATCTTTACCAGTACGTACTCAGTTCATTCAAAACAAAAACACATAAATGACCACAAATTGGGGATCTTTATAGTCTTGAATCTGAGAATCATTGTAGTAGACGCTTGATTTTTTCAAATATTTGATCAATTCTATAGGTGGTTTGTCCTCAATTCTTCCATACGAATCAAAATAACATGCATTCTTATCATTTTTTATAATAACAAATCCAATGCGTTCCACTTCCCATAATCGAGTCTAAATTCACAATTCCACATTCAAATTTCTTAACTTTTTCAGGTAATGTATCTCTCATGAAGATTCCTCTAAAATGTTTAATATTTTTGCAGATTTCTTCCAATTCCCCGAATGTTAAAGGTTTAAATTTTTTTTCAATGTTTGATTTCACGTAATTCAAAGTTTTTTCATCTAATCCAGATCCTGTAACATCTTCCAACTCTTTATCTAACCAATTTCAAATGTTTCGAACAATAGGAATCACATCCTTTTTAACGATTGGAGCAGCTTTACGAACATAATTAACAACATTTTTAACAACTGGAATATTTTCTCCAAAATCTAATAAATCTTTCAAAAGTCCACCATTTTTAAGTTCTTTCAACTGATTATAAGAAAATTCTATTCTGGTTCCTTTATTGTTTTTCTTATGTTTTTTCGAGTTTTATTGTATTGTCTATTTGTTAAAAAATATCTTATCTTCGCCATTTTTTAGTTGATCTATTTTAAATTGAATACTAACGGGTATTTTCTTCTTAAAAGCGGATTTTATTTTTTCTTTCTGATTTTTGCTGAAATTTACGTTCACCTCCATTTATATAGTTAAAATTTCAAGTTCTCTTCGATTCCCATTCCTAGTTTTCTCTTCAAAAACATTGCTCCAGCTGTTGGAAGCGCAACAAATCTTTCACCTAAACTAGCATCTTTTGATAAAAATCTATCCATTGCCCTTATCTTGCAAAACTTTATCTGCGATATGTCTGGAATTTGTGTCTCTATGTTTTGCATAAAAAATATCGTGTTCCATAGCAGCTTGATCTAATTTATTTATACCAGGATCTCCTCTTTTTAGTCTTTTTTTCGAGTTTTGTGCCAGGCCCCAGATACTGATAAGTTGGTACGTGTAATTCAAAAGGTAAATTGTTGATAAAATCATTCAAAAGTCCACTACCCTCAATCATAGATGAACTTATTGCCGGCAAAACTCGTTTTTAAATATTTAATTCCATCAGGTTTTTTCAATCATTTCATCAAGTTTGTTCGAAATAAAATCTTTAATCGCTTTCTTTTCGTTTCAAAAAATTGTTGTTTCCAGCCTTCTCTTGAGCATAAATATAATTAATAATTCCATCGAGTTTTGTCAAATCGTCGATATATCTGTATTCAATCTTATTATCACTGTATTTTCTCACACCTGATCCTTCGATTCGTTTTTCCCAAATTGGTTTAATCAAATTGAGATATTTTTTACCTTTACTTGACTTTGGTTTCTTAGTTGATGGATCATTATTTTTGTAAATTGAATCAGATTTCCATAAAATTTCAGTATACTTTTTCAAGTCTTCTTCAGAATATAAACCGTCTTTTGGAACATCAGTGCCTGTTAATAATCTCCATAAACCTTGAGTTCCTTCATATGTTTTTTCATTAATAATGATATCATTATGCTCAAAATTCACGGGCAAATTTCCAATCATAAAACTTTTCTTTTTTCTGTCCCAATACAAACCAAATTTATCATCCTTTGCTCTAGGAAGAAATTTTTTACCAATTTCACCAATTATTATATCCGTTTGTTCCAGGACTTATTGGTTCAACTATGGTAGAGTCTTCAATGATTCGAGGTCTAAATGGTGTTGAAGATGGTAATTTTGGCAATTCAAACTCAGATTCTGGTATCGAAAATATCAGCAAATTGTCCGTACAACTGGAACCAAATTCATCAAATTTTGATTATCGCTTAAAACATTTTCAATTTTGCCCTCAACATTTTTTTATTGCAGATGTTACAGGTTAATTAATTTTTTGAATAAATTCTTGTTCTTTTTCATCAATTCGAATCTGTTCTTTAAATTCTTTGATTAATTTCTTTTTCTATTTGGTCAAGTTTTTTTGCTTCTTCTGAAGTTACGTTCGCCATTTATTTAGGAAAATTTTGAAACGTGGAACGTAAAAAACGTGAACGTGGAACGTAAAAACGTGAACACGAAACGTGAACACACGGAACGTAAAACGTGGAACGTGGAACGTGAAACACGAACGTAAAACATGAACGTGAAACGTAAACACGAACGTGAAACACGAACGTGAAACATAAAACGTGAACGTGGAACGTGAACGTGAACGTAAAAAACGTGAACGTGGAACGTAAAAAACGTGAACACGAAACGTAAAACACGAACGTGAACACGAAACGTAAAACGTGAACGTGAAACATGAACGTGAAACATGAACGTGAAACATGAACGTGAAACATGGAAACGTGAACGTGGAAACGTGAACGTAAAAACATGAAAACAACTAGATTATCACACGTTTATATTGGAAAATTTTATTCAAATATTTGCCATTTTTAGGCTTCAAAGTTAGATTAATAGTTAAAAATCGTAGTCTTCCTTCCAAATTTTATCACATAACTCAATAAAGTGGTTAAAACTCATATCAGATCCCACATAATTGTTATAAATCTTTCTCGAATAGTGATCATCTTGCTTAAAAATACACAACATATTCAGGTTATTTCTTATAACTTGTTTATCAACCTTTGAAAAGCATTGAGAAAGATAGATACAAGATATGTTTTTGTGACGAGACATTACGAAATATTCCTTAATAACGTCCTGATTTTCCAAAATACAATCATCAAAAACGATTAACGAATTGGGTTTACATTCGCTTAACGGAACTATGTCCTCAGAAGCATTATAAAAATGTGATATTTTTTTGTTTAAGTTTTTCTCAATATTTTCAAATCTTTCTTGTAATTTTTTATAGGCGTCTTGTTCTAAAGATTTACTAAAGACGTACAAATTGGAATAAGGAATCAACCTATTGTAGATGAAATTCAATAATAAAGTTGTTTTTTTACCACATCCACTTGAACCAACAATTAACAATCTGATTGGTTGATCTTTCTTATTTTCTTCAAACGTTTGAAGTTTTATCTGATCTTTTTGCTTTAAAAATTTCTCCATTTAAATAGAAGATTTTCATCTTGAAGCAACGCTTGCGAAAATGAAGCTGTTCAAGTTGACTTCAGAAAGCTCTAAATTAGTTTTAAACTTGGAACATCCTATACACTTAGAGGAAGAATCAAATTATTTTATCGGTTTAAGCGGTTTTTATTCTGACAATTTTGTAATAAATATTAGTGAAAGTTCTCCTTATTGCATAGGATTTAGTGAGAAGAACATAACAAAATACTATGGTTTAAACAAAGGATATTAATACTTTCGATCAAATAAAAAATTCCCTTAAAAAATTATCTGAAAACATTCAAACAATCAGATAAATCTTTAAACTTTGACGAAAACAAGTTTGAAATGCAAAAAAAATTATCTCTCTAATAAAATTCAAATAAAATCACCAGTAAGAATAATGTTTTCAGCAATTATTGTAGAATTGTTAGGGTTTGTTCAAGAAACTATTGAGCCAAATCAGGTATATTTAGGAAATAAAACGCCAAAATTTAGACCGTTCGATGTAATTGAAGTGCACTGCAATCTCGTTGAAACCTAGTTTTGAAAATCATACCGAACATTTACACAAAGAATCTGAAATTTTGTACACTTTTTTCCCAAATGTTGCTTATGGATCAAAAATCAGTGAAAAACCAAATGAAATCGATTATATTCCAATTAGAAAAAATATTAAAAGAATTCAAAAAATTCGTTCTAACTGTTCAAGACTCTGAGGGAAATTTATTAAATAATGAGAGTAAAACAACAATATATTTAAGATTGAAAAAAGTATTAAAATAGACCCCAAAATATAAAAAAAGCTTCGAAAACATACATTCTGAAGGTAGGGGTGATTCGCCCCCGCCTTCAAACTTTCAAAAAAACACTGTTTTCATTAATGAATCTGGGCTTTATTCTCAAAAATAAAAATTACTAGTTAAATGGAGTCAGTTGTAGACCTACATTCAATAACAAAGACATTGTAACGATTGTAGACTAAAACAATGTAATCTGGTTTAAAGCTAAAGATGTTGCAGAAGTATTAGAATATGAAAATACTAGACAAGCTATCATAAATAATATTGATAATGACGAGAAAATAGCCTTTAAATATATAAATTACAAGAGTCTATGCCATAGACCCTTTCAAAATCTTCATCCTGACCCTGTTTTTATCAATGAATCTGGATTTTATTCTCGAAATAAAAATTACTAGTTAAATTTTATTTCTATCTAAATGGAGTCAGTTGTAGACCTACTCAATAATCAACTAAAATTCAATAACAAACATATCTTTACGATTGTTGACGAAAACAATGTGATCTGGTTTAAGGCTAAAGACGTAGCAAAAATTCTAGAATATGAAAATACTATGCAAACGATCAGAATAAACGTTGACGAAGATGATAAAAACTTCTATTTTAATCTAAATATAAGGGGGGCTATAAATAGCTTACCTTCAAAACTTCCAAAATAACACTGTTTTCGTTAATGAATCTGGACTTTATTCTTTAATTTTGAGATCGCATTAAACCAGAAGCGAAATTGTTTAAAAATTGGGTTACGAAAGAAGTATTACCTTCCATTAGAAAATATGGTGAGTACAAACTCAAAAACGAAAATAAGCAGTTAAAAGATGAAATAAAACAGTTACAAATTTCAGGTCAAATGAAATCCCTTGAAAATAGAGAATCAAGAATTGCGAATGGAATTAATGAAGAGAGATATGGTATGTAAAGATTTTGATAAGAAAAAACACCATGTTTTTGTGTTAATTAAGAAGAATCAACATGTGGGAATATCCTTATTACGTTATCAGAGCTCAGAAACGAGAAATACCAAACCGATTAAAACATCTAAAAATAAATTATCCTGAATTAGAGATTTTGTTCATTGATGACGAACCAAATTCTATCAATCTGTATAACCAAATGAAAGAATCTTTGAATATTTTATACAACGGAAATCATTTTACTACAAATATGGCAGAAGAATCTCTCGACTGATTTATAGAATATCTAAATTACACGATGAAAATGTTTCTAAATTTTACTAAAAACTCTCGATTTATTATATTTTGTTTGTAAATGTTTAGCATAACTAGGGAACCATCGTAGAATTTTTTTTTTCATATTCACAAGGCATTTCGTTTTTATAACTTTCGCTGAAAATTTTTTTAGCACAATCTTTGCAAAAAGCATCTTTTCTATCTTTACTATACTGCCAGTTATTAAATTCAGAAATATTTTTAATTTCTTTACAAAAGTAACACTTTTTCTCTTCTAAAGTTAATTTGTTCATTTTATCATATAATTCCTTACAATAACAGTCTTTTCTATTCTCTTCTTGACACTTTGTACATTTCTTTTGAGACTCCATTTAAATAGAAAAAATTATTACACAATGAAAATGTTAAACTCTTAACTTATGATATTTGGTTTGTAAATGTTTTTGATAATTATTTAACCATTTTATAGTTCTTCCACATTCACATTGAGTATCTTCATAATATAATCTATGGTGATTCTTCTTTACACAATCTTTACAATATGAGTCTTTCTTATCTCTACTATAGTGATCACTATTAAACTCTGAAATTTTTTTAGTTTCTTTACATTTAAGACATTTTTTATCTTCCAAAGTTAATTTTTCTATTTTATCATATAATTCTTTATGATATTCCCTTTCACAATCTTTGCAATTATAATGCATTCCAACTTTCCTATTTTTATCTTTATAAAATTCATTTAAATCTTTAAATTCTTTGCACTTTGTACATTTCTTTTGAGACTCAATTTATATAGAAAAAATTACAGTTTTGACTTCTTCAATTCATATTCATAAAACTTTCCGGTTATTTCTTCATTATTTAAATCTTTTATACTATAAGTTACAGGATCTGTGTTATTAATTTGATAAATCACAAAGATTTCTCTTGACCAGTTGTTCTTATATTTGTTCGAAAATGTTTGTTTTTTACTAACAATTCTTACATGATCATTGACTTTAAATTTAGTTTTCGTGTGAATTTCAGGTGGAACATACTTGAAAACGGTCTCTAATAACTCCTTTTCTGCATCCTTATCTACGTCTTTCGGTTTCATTTTGATTGTGCTATGAACAGTATCGTTATAATTGTTTACGATTTTTTGAAGAATATCGATCCATTTAAAGTTTTTATTAATCTCAAAAATTACTTTCATTCTCTCATTTTGAGTTCTGTTATATCTCTCTACAATACTTGATTTCTCTTCGTTTTCAGTATGATAAATCTTAATGCTGTATTTCCTCAAAACATCGTTAAATTCTTTATTTTTAAACTCTAAACCCTTATCTGTATGAAGTAGGTTAGGAGGTTTGTGATTGATCCTTATGGCATCTTTTACTATATCTTCGAAAGCTTTTGAAATATCCCTTGCCGTTTTTTTCTTTTGATAGCTCTTGACCAAGCATATTTTGAGAAAGTATCAATAACATTTAACATATACTTAAATCCATCATTTTGATCTGAATAGTTAGACATTATAACTAAATCTGCTGCCCATAAATCGTCAATTCCTAATGTTATAATTTTTCTCTTTTTAAACTTTTTTCGTACTGGTGCATGAATTTCTCGAGCTTCAATCTCTATCTCATCTTTAGTCTTCAATTCTTGCTTAACAGGTTTTTGGATTTGGATTCTTTATAAACTTACTCTTGTTTGTCTTACATTTTGAACATTTTGCAGCAATTCTATACAATCCGTTTTGAGTTTGAACAATCTTAGAATCTATATTTTTCGTTTTCTTTTTACACTTGTGACAGTGAATTAAATCATCTTCCATTTACATATCAAAGTTTCCAAGTTTGTTTAACTCTTCTAAAATATCTGTTTTATATCCATACGGTACTGTATCGATCTTATTTTCTAGGACAATTCTCTTATCATCTTTAGCGTTTCAGTGCTAACTTGTTTATAGTGACGGTGTACAACTCATGTTTGTAGCTTTTGATTACTGTCATCTCCCTAAATTCTTCTTTATCTTCGAACAAACATTTCTTCAAGTTTTCGATATTTATTGTTTTATTTACAACGCTTCTCTTAATCCCTTTACACCTAACTGGATTTTTGTCTAGATATTTGTACGAGTACATCTTTGATCTCAATCCACAAAATTCTTCTAATATCTCGCCGTTCAATTCGTCTTTGAATTTCCCTATTACCTTCTTATTTTTAGTTGTGAAACATTCATGATCTTTTGGATAATCACTTGTATCAAAGTCATCTATATTTTCTTTAATAATTTTAAAAGGATCTCGTTTCAATTCTAGAAAATAACTGTCTGTATCCATGTAACACAGATTCAAATCTGGATCAAACTTCTTTAATTTGTTGTAATAAAACTCGTACATTAGCAATTTTGAGAGGTCGAGAACTGAAAATCCTATGTAAATCGGTTTGTTAAATTTAACCTTTTGTTTGTACATGTGACTCGCTATACAGTTGTCGTCAAAGATGTTAAAGCATTTGAAGTTCGTTTTCTTGGCCTGTTTCATTGAAAATTCTTCATTTCCTAGTCTAATATCGCATCTATTTCGCACATTTTCCATACTTTTTCCCAAAAACTGAGTTGTTCATCAGCTTATAAAAATCCTTCTCAAAGTCACTTGTAGCTCTGGTCCTCATATTAGTATTAAAATCAATGTACTCTTTCATAAAAGGCTTCTGATCGAATGCAATAACTCTATTCACATGTTTCAAAATCATACCTTTGTTCCAAATAGAACTTCAAATTTCTCGAATGAACAACGTATTCAGTTTTATCCAGTAGAGTTGTGCAAAGTTTGTTTTTAAAATGTTCTGGAGCAAGAGGTAAATCCTTGTGATGTTCGTGTAAATTCGTTGGATATCCAAGATCAACTTCGAGAATATAGCCATAATCTTCGTCGCCAGTGAGTTCCAAAATTGTTTCTTTCCATTCTTCAGTTGTGTAAGTTTTTGGATCCATCCACTTGATATCACTAAACGGCAGTTTTTGCATTAGGCCATACCCATAAAGGTTATTAGCATCAACGTATAACAAATAGTTTTCGGGCTTTGTCTTATCGAAATCTTTCAAATATTTGTTATTTTCTTTCACATATCGCTTAATACATTGAGAAATACCTCCACGAATACCTTTTTCAATCATTAAATACATATCGTAATCGTGTATCAGTTGAAGCTCAATTTTCGTTAATTTTAACATTGCGTCCCATGCGAGACTGGGAGCTGTTAGATAGTGTGCCGGATCGAGTTTATAACAATTAAGGCAAATGTTTCTGAAATTTTCGAATATATCAGCGAGCAATAAAACATCTTGGATATTGTACAAATCAGAGTAATTTCCAAGATTTTTCTCTTTTAATTTGTTCCAAACGCTCAAGTAGTGTTGATAATCTTTCTCAGATATGCTCTCATCTGTCAAAAGTGAATAGAAATCTTGAATTCTTAATTCTTCTGTGTAATCAAGTTTTTTCAATACTATCGATAAATTCATAGGGAAATATTCCTTTTCCAGATAGAATTTTAAAAATCTCGTCGTCGTCATTTGGCTGTCTTTCTATTATCTCATTCAGTCCATCTTGTATAAAATGATTTGTATGTTTGAAGTCTTCTCTCTTTAGATTTTTAGCTAACTTTTCTATAGACGAGGCCATGAATCTGAACGTGTCTACAAACGAAAACCTGATGAATTTTCTTGGCTTATCACCTTCGAATTCATAGCCATATCCAGAATTTACAGAATAATTTATATATTTTTCATCGGTGTTTGCAATCAAATCAACATTTCCATATTGTTTAGCCAATTCTTTTATGTACAAATGAGTATCGTAATTTGACATATTGTGGCAGAAAACGGGAATATTCTGAGGAAATTTCAAATTTAGATTGCAACATGCATGAGCTGCGCCTCGAAACTTGCCGGTTAAATGAACAATGATCTCTCACTTTATTATAACTCTTATCTTTCCAACTATCAGGAGTAAAACCATACTGAATTGACCCAACATCATAAGCAGACCATTCACAGATATGACAAACGTTTGAATTTTGATACGAAATTTCTTCTTCTTCTGTCAATTTCATAGGTTTCATGTTCTTAGAATTATATTTTTTCGCTATGTATTTCGATAATTTATTGAGTTCTTCAAACAATTTTGTCGGGACGTTTTTCAAATCTTCTTCATTTTTGGCACGATAACATATCGGTTTGTACATGCGATTGGTCACATTCGACACTAAATATAGAGTAAAACCATAAGGAATGTGCCTCTGAATCTTGGTTGTAGTCGATCTTTGTGGATTGTTCTTGCATGTCGGAATTTTTTCTAATATGCTCTCAAAGTCCATATAAATTACGTACGGATGGTTAAATTTCTTTTGATAATTAGTAAATTTAGTTGTTTGACCTGGAAATGGCATAATTGGCTTACAAACTTCATGATTTTTACAAATTTCTAAGTGATCTGTTAAATCTCCAGATTTGTAAAAATGGCTTAAACATCTTCTACACAAAAATTTTCTTTCTTTATGTTTAGACAACTGCGAAGAAACAAGCTTATTTAAATCGGTTATCAAAACATAATGAGATTTATCATCTTGTTTAACATACAATAAATCAATGTTTGTTTCAGCGTCATATTTTTCAGAAATTTGTAACGGAACAATGTTAATATTTTCATCAAAACTGTAGACATTGATAGACATTGTTGGATACTTATACTTGGAATTGTAGCTTCGTTTTTCAAATATTTGTATATCTTTCAGAGACATTGGATACTCAAAACCTGAAAATATTTCGTCATTCACAAATTTTTCGTATTGCTTTACACGTTCACAGTCTCTTTCTGGTTTTTCAATAGCACATCTTATTGAGTAAATAAAGCAAAAATCATCTCTATTTTTTATATTTATACAAGCTTTTTTATCTTTGATATTCTTTGGTAAATCGATGTATGATCCTGCATTCATCATTTCGTGTTTGTTAAGGCTCAAAACTAGTTGTTTACAACTTTTAAATGTCCATCTTCCCGGAACCTTTATTTGGATTATTCGTTTGTTCTCGATGTGTTAATTTATTAAATTGCTTAGTAATAAAGTCGTTTACGTCAAAGATTTCGTCTGCTTTGATAGTAAAATACATTAGACATGTTTGCGGTTCACCATTCACTAAAGTTCGTTCGTATTCACATTCCAAAGAGAGATAGCCCTTCATATTTTTAACATTTTCTTGAAATTTCTCGATTAAACTTTTAATTTCTGACCGCATAATTGAAAGATATTTGTAAATTGACATGGAATTGTCGTTCAAGTTTGTTAAAATGTATTGCTTGAAAAGACCGTGTATTGAGGATAAAACTTCTACATCAATGATATTTTCGGATTTTACTTTAAGAGTTTTATCAATTTCTTCGATCATTTCAGACTTGGTTTTATCGTTAGTACCGATAGCCAACTTTTCAGCTATTGAATGAAGTTTTTCATCATTAAATAGGTCGAGATTTTTCTTTTCAACTTTGAAATTTCTCTTTAATTCACGTAATTTCTCAATATTAAACATGTTTTCGTGATCGGCAATTTTATTTTCTCTAGCCCATTGTCTTAAATAATTTAGTTCATTATCGTAAATTTGCTTGTTTTTTTCGTGACTTTTAGAATTATAATGGCGATCATAGTTTTTTCTTAAAATTTCTTTTTTGCAGAACGGACATGATATTTTTTCGCGCTCCATTTAGATAGAAAAATTTATTTAACTAAATGGTGCTTGTAAACCAACGATTGCGCCTCTCACGGCGTGATATCACTACGGATATGACGCAGGCGAAGCGATTATCGTGATGGTCGGTCTGTAGTAGCACACCTCGACTGTCATTGATACACACAGCGCAATCTTTCGGAACTAAAATGTCGGTAATGCAGATTTGCTTTTAAGAATAAAAATTGCGTTCCCGTTTACTATTATAACATTTTCTTTTTCAAAATGTTAGATAATTTTACCTATTTTAAATATGCGTACATTTTGTTACTTGTAATTTTCAAATTATATTTTAAATTAATTTCTTAAATTTTTACTTCTCGATGGGCTGTTGTATTGTGTTGCTGAGTATATATGTCCGCGAATTCGGTTTGGTCGGTTAGGAAGTTTACTTCTGAAACTGTTTCAATGCGAGTGGCCATAGCGGAGAAACACCAAGTTCAGAAGTATTCAGATCGTATTCCGGAACCATTTCTCTATCCGTATCTCGCTCTTCTCTCTCTCTCTAGCCTGAATATAGATCCTAGCCTATAAACGGCAGAAGTGATCGTGTCATAGGCATAAAAAGAGAGGGAGAGAGAAAAGAGACAGAGGGAGGAGAAAAGGTCGACCGAGAAATGGTTTTGCACTTTTTGACTTTGAATTTTTTTCTATTTAAATGGAGTTCCTGAAGGAGTTAAATGATATTGGAGAATGTAAGTTTAAAGAGTATAAGAAGTTAAATGAATTGGAAGAAAGGAAGAAACGAAGAATCTTGAATTTGGAGAAAATGAAAGATAAATTCGGGTTTAGAATAATTGCCGAGTTGGAAGATTGTAAAGTACACTTACCGAACAGATTTTTGACTGTTTTGGATGAGAAAAAGATTAAAGAATTAAACAAAAATGAAAAATTACACTTGATTGTTACTGGAAAGAAGACTATAAAAGATAAAGAAATTATAACAATTAACTTTGTAGAATAAAGTCTTAACTCTAAAACTTGCAGTCCCTCCCCACGTCATAGTACTGTTTTGATAACCATAGTTGGTGTCTTTCTTCATAGGAATCACATGGAATATTATCTACAGTAATACCTTTTGTTTCACTACACAAAATGTGGCTATATTCTATAAGAAAAATTCTATAATGCTCTTTAATGAATTGTGTTGATAAATCTTGATACTCACAAAAATTCCTAAGAAATTCATCAATTAAGTCTTGATTATCTTGAAAGAACGTATAATATGGGAAAAATGTCATAAAAAAACGATGAAAACTCTCTGTTTGTTTATTTTTTCCTTTCTTTTCAATATCTTTCGTAATTATATTAAATATGTAATCCCTTACTTTTTTAGTTTTTTGCCGATAGTAAAACACTCCATTAGACGTTTTTTCTGCAAAAGACTTTACAAGTTCTTTGAATTCTGTATCATTTAAGGAAAGTATCAACTGTTCTTTAAAATGTTTTGGTAATTCGTTGAATTCATCTTTGTTGCACTGTTTTAATGCTAGAAACTGAAGAGAGCTTGGTGAGTTCATGTTTGTTTATTTAGTAGAAAAGTTTTTTATTAAAGTATGTTTTTAGTAAAAATGTTTTAAATTGATTAAATTTTATTAAGATTTTTCCTTTATTCGTAGCAGATTTGACAAGATTTTACAAAGCACAGCTTAAGAAAGTAGAAGCAAACAGCTGTAGATTTGGTTAATTTTTCATTCCACAGAGTAGATAGTAATGTACCGATCGCTTTTGGAGACGAACGACTGTAGATTCGGTTAATTTTTCATTGAGATTTGCTGTGTTATTTCTCAGCTTCCTTTATGGTACATTGAACAGTATTTTACATTGCTTTTCGGTCGGCTCCGAAAGTGCGCCAGGAACCCCATATTACTATCTACTTATATAACTCAATATACTGAGTAGTACTGCTTTATTTATTCAGCAGATATAAGTTATTAAAGAGTAACTATTTTATTAACTATCTACTACCTTGTCTACACGTTATATTTCAGTCCGTCTAACCTATACGTTTGTTGTTAGTATACCCATACTAATAACATACTTCGTAACGACAAGTATAAAAACTTGTAACATAAATCAAATTTTGTTACCATGTCAGTAACTTGTACTTTTACAAGGATAAAACTTTATTTTATTTATAAGAGGGAAAAACGACTTATGTAAAACGACAAGTCCAATATCAGAGAAACAGATTCCTAATCCAGTAGAGTACATAGCAATATGTGAGTGCGCGGGTGTGGAAATCCTCAAAGGAAGTTTGCTCTTAATATTCTTGAAGGTGAAAATTTCTGCCGGTATTGCATGAGGCATTGATTAGTCTTTACTATTTGAACAATCCATTCCGCGAATGAAATGTTTAATTGATAATTATAAACTGGATTACTTGAATAACTCACAAGCGTGTGTATTAATTTTAGTAACATCCATCACTAGTAGCTTTTTAAAACATAGGTGCGTTATTTATATACAAAGAAGCCATGATATTTAAATTGTTTTTCACTCCTTATACTTCTCTATCTAGTTTTTAATTTGATTCTAAAGCATAAACTTTTGTATGTAAGTTAAAACACAGATATATTTCCAAAGCGTTATTTAACCTCCCAGTCTAAGATCTTGTCCTTTCACTTTTCTGTCTATCTGTCAATTTATGTCTAGAGAACAAACTGGCCAGTAGCCTTGGACTTAAAAAAAATCAGTTCTATATAGGCAACACAATTCGGTGTTTGGGATTTTTTTATAGGAGTGCAATTTGGCTTACCATGAGAGAACATTTAAAAATATTTTTTTTGTGACCTTACAAGCTAATACAATTTAACAAAATATATATGTTTTTAGGTGAAATCATGTATATTTTTAGATGTTAAATTAGGCTATTGCCACTTATACAAATTTAGTGAATGTAAATAAAAGTCATTTGTCAGGTATTTGGTCTTCCTATCATATGTTAGTTTGGTTATTTAAACACATATGTGAAAGAAACGTCCAAATAAAAAATAATTGAATCGTAAAAAGTGAGGGCTCTGTGGTGTAATGATAGCACATTCACCCGGCAAGTAAGAGATCCGGGTTCGAGTCCCGGCGGAGCAAGTACTTTTTACGATTCATTGTTTATTGAAATTAGATGTTAAATAGTAACACATGTAGCCACACTATCTCGAGCCGTCACACAAGATTTAAAAGTTTTTCTTTTGTCTTCTATCACACAGCTTTTCGGCAAAATACCTCTTCTGTCTGTCTATCTGTATTCGTGTGTTTATTTTTTTTCACTTAATTCAGAAATAATAGACCTAAAAGCTTTGCATGTTCATAGATATCCTAGTGGTCCCTGAAGAAGCGTATCTATCCATGGGATATATCAGTAGGCTCGCGAACTTTCTCTTCTATCTGTCTGAATACACATACGTGATTCAGATCAGAAAGAGATTGAAGTATACGTTTCTGGTGAGAATGTTTTATGGTTTTGTTAATGTTCGTGGGTTTACTGAATACCAATATTGTGATTTAAAACAATATTTAAGAAAATATACGAATAATTTAAAATCCCCTAAAACGTAAATTATCGTGTTCATTAATTGAGAAATATGCATTTAAACTGGAAAAATTAATTTTTTGGAAATAAATATTTTTTGAATTTGCTTTTTTAAGCAAATATATATATATATATATATATATATATATATATATTTGTTTTGTATAAAATATATTATACATGATTGTGATTATTATATTTCATGATTACGAGTATGGTTATGTGGAAAAGTTGTAATATTTGTAATTTGTTTTATATTTGTGTTCTCCAAGAACCCAGGTACGTGTCGTAATCACTGAAGTATAAAAGATCAGAGAATCAGTTACATTTGATTAACAAATGATATACCATAAATTACAAGCATACTGTTTTTTGTAATAGAATATTATAATAATTAGTACAAAGCGTAAGATATATCTTGCACTGAAACAGAAGTCATCTTGATACATGAATTACTGATATCTAACTTTTTAATGTTTTACCAAATTAGGAATATATTACATATATACAGGGTAAAAGTGATGTGGTAGTGGTTTATTGGGCTGAGAAAGAGTATCAATGTCTCTCATATCTCTCTAAATATGATTATTTGTATAATACGATATGTCATATAAATTATTTTATTGTTCACATTATGTACAAGAGTATACTCTGTTCGTAATATCGCTTAGACGTATTTTATGTTTTGTCCTCTGATATATTATGCAATCGTAATTTAATCATCATATTAGCCTCCTTCGCATATTAAAATCTTATGCGTATGGAACAAAAAAAGTCATTAATTTAACAAATAATACGCGATAATTCGGAGTATAATCTAACAATAAAAATTGTTATTATTTAAAAAAATCATTTTTATTCAAGGATTGCCTATAACCTAAACGGCAATTGAAGCACTCAACTACATCGCAAACATGTCCCAATTATTTTACTTGTATATTTGTGACGGA
Source organism: Homalodisca vitripennis (assembly GCF_021130785.1). Classification (NCBI taxonomy): domain Eukaryota; kingdom Metazoa; phylum Arthropoda; class Insecta; order Hemiptera; family Cicadellidae; genus Homalodisca; species Homalodisca vitripennis. The sequence continues at coordinate 75,057,500 of NC_060214.1, read as the reverse complement.
ATCAGTTGATAATTTTTACGATGCATAATCAACCTTAATTCGCTTATAAGAAATAATAGACTTGGACATTAGTAAATAGATATTTATTTAGAAGGTAAAACGAAAGCACTTCGTTATAAGGTTTTACAGTTGAATGTTGTTAAAAGTTTCTCTTCCTTTCAAAACGACAGTTAAATGTTAAGGAAACAATACTTTAAACTTTTAATACTTGGCTCTTATAGAAGTCGTAATGTTTTAGTATTACAACTTGTTAGGATATTTAAGTGAAACCATTCTTAACAGAAAATTCCTTAAATTGAAATCAATAGTGATGAAATAATTCATACCTACTCATTTAGTACATTTTAGTTCATTTATAAAAAAATCGACTTATTTTATTTCACGAGTTATAGTAAAGTATATCTATTAAGGGGGTTGAATAGTCCCATTACTGTTTGTTTATCCACAAGATTTCATAAACATAAAAACTACTTGAATTTTTCCATGAAGGTCAAATCCGAGTTAAATAATGGCAGATGTCACTCCATGGGATTCAACTGGGCACTAGCAAACATCTTATATTGTTCATACGGGTAAGTATGGTGTAAACTTAAAAATAGCGTATTTAGTTATATATAAGCGATTTGAAACATGTGAAATGTTAAAAGCTTAATACAGAATACCATAGAGTGCAAGTTAAATGTAATAAAACTGTAACAATATTTGATTCTTATGGTTTCAGTTCATGGTAAATAATATCAGAGTTTAAACTTAATTGTTATATCATGTTTGGCACGTGTAGGAGCATTTCTGGTTCTATTTAATTATATACATAACGTCACACCTAAATCTGCCTTGTTATCCCGATCAAGAAAACACAAATCTCGGATCACACGAGTCTCGGAAACTTACTTCGGCCAAAAAACGTAAATTTCCAGACCTTGTCATATATTTCAGATCTAAGATATTTCCAGTCCCTTAGTAGAGTTTGCCGTGTTGTTCTGTAGAAGAAAAAATATATATATATATATATATATATATATATATATATATATATTTACGTATGACCGAGATGCCTACTTAGACCGTTTAAATTAATTTACCTACTATGTCACAGTTTAGATTGCCATATTGCCTCTCATCAAAATACTGTATACGTTCGATTATCTAGTTCTCGGAAATCTATTTTGGTCCAAATCGTGTTGACATAGTGGAGTTTTCCTTGTCCTGATGAAGAAAATACACACATAAGTAGGACTGAAAAGCTTATTACGGCCTAGGGAGAAGTCCTATTTCTTATGTACTTCCGGTATAAGGGGGAAATCCATATTAAGGTTAGCAACATTCCAAAATAATCTTTATTAAAGATTTGCGATACGCTTGTTTTTTGGACTGTAGCCAGGGAAAGAATGAATCGTTGAGGCATGTTAGTATTCATTTCTCTGTTTTTGCATAATCTACTGTTAAAATGTAATATCACAATGTCAAGGAAGCCCACCAGTATAAAGTAACATATGTGAAAACATTCATATCTTTGTTCATTAAGGTTGGTTTTATAACATTATTTAATGCATTATATGATTTTTAGTTCGTCACTGGCACAATCTGGAGTAAAATTTATATAATAATGTTTTATTTACTATCTGCAATACACTACCGATCAAGCACTGTTTACTTATTATAGATAATATTTAAGTGTAAACAGATCTTTCAGAAAGTTTGTTGAACTATAGCTGTCAACAGCTGTTTAGTTCCAGTTTAATTTGAATTATGAAACGTGAAAACTACAATTTTATTTTTAATTCGAAAATATTCCAGATAACTTTTCTTAACTTTTTCTTATAAAAACCTTCCTCGGATTTCATTGGACATTTTACAAAAAGAATTAACCAAATTGGTCCAGCCGTTATCGAGATTAGCGCTTACCAACACATTTCGGTTTCATTTTTTATTTATAAGATATAGTGATGGGTAAGTACAAATAAATGTATAAAATACCCATGGGACCATCAAACCCGGGAAAAATTGCCCCAAATTTCCACGTCTTTTTTAATAGTTAATATAATTTTTTTAGTACTACCGAAAATATGATTTCCTTTTGTTTACATGTTCTTATGTTCCTTATGTTCCATATTTCCTTATGTTTCAAAAAACAAAACCTGCAAAATTTAAATTTAAATTTTTTATTTCAAAATCTTCGTGAGTGTTTAAATGAATGACAAGCGCAACTACTTAGTTTGTATTTATAGTCTTTTAGTCTTTGGAAATATATTTAGTCATGAAGATCTTCCACATTCGGAGAAGTTGTTTTTTTTTATCTTAACTGAGTAATGGATTTATCTCTTTCTTATTTAGAATTCCATGCTATCATACATATCTTAGGTAAATGGTGTAATGTTAAAGTAATATTATTTTCGCTCAATATACATATGTATCGAAATTTTGATAATATGAATTTCAGTGAAATATTTGTATTTTGTTCCTTCTTCTTTTAATCGTAAGCATTTTATAGTTAAAAATGCAATTTAGGTATAACAAAATGTAGTCATCATGGAAGAGCGTTTCTCTTATCACACGTAAAATTATATAAGGGTGCTGTAGATAAATATACATTTATTTAAACAAATTTAATAGGCTAAAACAATTTCTTCAAAGTAACTTCTTCAGTATGCAAGATTACACCTAAGATAAACTCCAGATACACCTTATACATTTTAAAAAGTAGCCATTTTGTGATTATCTGATTTTAAAATTACCGTATATACTGGAAGCACTCTTAGATTCCAAAATACATATAAAAACACTAAATCTAACATTCAATTGGAGTATCAAATATCCTTATTTAATTTCATTACTTGTTACTTTTAATGCAGGATTTTAATTTATTATTCTGCTCATATATATTTATTCCGTTATCTAAATACATAACGAATGATTACTTTTGGATGTAAAATATTAGTTTTTATAAATATATATAAGATAAAATACACGTAATAGTATCTATTATATACATAGCTTCTACATTATATAGCCTGATCTCATTAATTTGTTATTTCATCATAGTACCAAATTATGAGGAGATCAAACATCAGGATGTTACAATTTATATATGAAATACGAGTCACCCGCGGATTTACACGTGATTTTCCAGTGAAAAAAGGAGGGCATATCATTTGTAATGGCGTAATGAACACAACTGAATAGAAGTAATGGTCACAGGAAAATTCTCTAGTCTTCTAGTCGAATTCAGAAATTGATGGTTGCTAATCCGTAAAAACCCCTTTGGGTGGTTGTTCTGCATGAATAATCTTTTCCCGTCAAGATCATAAGGAGAGAGAGAGAGAGGAGAGAGAGAGATGCCACTATACCATATCCAGTGTATCGGTATATAATCTCTTTTATGGAGCAGTTTCAGAATGATTCTACGAACACAGACGTAGGTAAAATATTTGACTGTGATTCTTTTATTTCTTGTACTGTATTGTAATACTTTTTGTTTTTATCTATTGTTAAGTGTATTAAGTTGAAGATTATCATATGGATCAACAGAGACACACGAATGGTTATTTCACCTTAATGTTACTTACACAGCTTTCAGTCAATTAACTTTTTTAAACTACCTCAACGTACAGAACTGTATAGACATTCTAATTCCTTGTTTGTATTTAGAGTACCAAAATAATAACGTACTAAATTAATCTTATTAGCTAATACAACTTTCACACACAAGAAACTAATTTACCCCATAAAACCTCGATAGCTGACATTACACTTTTATTTAATAATAATTGACATATTGTAGAAGAAATAGTCCTTTAGTTATTTTATACAGATTGGAAGGTAGGATTTTTTATGTGGAATTTACTACGTTGCGTCGACTCGCAACGGCAAAAATTCAATATCCCTGTTCTGTACAGGTAAGCCCTACGAATTTCCGATTCATTTATTAAAATATGCTCAGGAAAACGTTATAAATTGTTTTTTTTATTATTTGAATATTATTTTTATATTTTAGACTGTTTCATGATTTTTTGGCAAATTCCTCCATGGCAACATATGTAGCAGCGGATGTTTGATTACCCTAACTTGCCCAACTTGTTTAGTTTGCCGGAAACAAACTTCCACACAACATTTGAACTCTAATTAGTAACACATAACAGATCATACAAACTGACTTGTTGGCTAATGATACACCACGTTAACGGAAGCGTGTGCATATATAACACCTATTACGCAACTTCAAATGTCTAACCTTCAGGAGATTGTACATCTCAATAATTTTATTTATAACGTAACAGCATACTAAGAGGATACTTTTCTACATATTGATATGTCCTTCTATTATTTTATGGTATTTCATTTAACCTTAATCTATTCATTAAAAGTTAACTTGATACTATTCAAAAAATTTATGTTTACTACTCTTTTTGCATGATAGTAGTTGTAAAACGCATTGTAAATGACTAAGACGTTTACTTAGTTGGTACATTTGATGGTACTAGTATATTATTGAGTTGTAATATTGGAGTGATTAGTCATTTTACTAAGTAACCTATAAGAGCCTTTCTTGCATGTTATAAAATTACATATAACTTTAAACAAACTCTCCAATAATATAAAGGTTTTTTTTATTTTTGTGAGGCCTTTCGTACTCAATGAGTACATCTTCGGACTCATACAACTGAATAAAATAAAAAACTTTATATTATTGGAGAGTTACAGTATTTGAAAATTATTCATATTGTTATCCATATGAATAATTTTCAAATATTCTTTAACGTTCAGCATAATCCTATGGAATAAAATCCACTATCATTTAAAACGGTGTTTCCTACATCAAAATGAAGCTTCGTTAAAAGGTTAGTGACTACTAGTCAGTCAGTATCGAGACAACGTACGTACAGAAATACAGACAGATGGTGAGGATTGCCAATTTCTTCCCCTCGATTGATAAGCTACGGTAACGCTCAGAAAATAAAGACTCGATGCTTTTGACCCATTAATTCCTCAAATATGTCTTACATTATCTTTTTATTTCAATACAAAAATGATCATTTTCATAAGCCTACTAAGTAGTGATTGATACGATCAAAGAAAAAAATTGAAATAACAGGAGAAAATTTTTAAAACTACTTACCTTAATAGCCCCCTTACACCATTGTCCATCAGATATTAAATAAATGTCGAGATTTACAGACAGGTTACTATTTCATTATATAAAGTATATGTTAAGTTGTATTACCATCTTTTAAATTTAAATCTATTGTTTTATATTATCATTCCAAGGTATTTAGTTAAATATTATTGAAAGTTAATTACTGCATTTAAAATAAAAACATTCAAATTAATATAATGATACAATCAGTTAATAATATGACATCAATATTATGAAATTTTAATTCATATTTTAGTTTTATAAAAATAGATTTAGTAGTCGATGTCTCTCAGGCTACACCAGTAAATTCTATATTGCTAAGTTTTTTTTATGATGAAAATAGCTATTCATTAGAATTTGTTTATAAAATCAATCATAAAGCTGGAAAATCGTTAAATAATTTAAATAACTCTCCAACTTGTCCTTCCATGTGACGGTTTACGTCAATACTTAGTAGTATCAAACAGAAAAATATTGGAAATATGACTATAAATATAGAGACTATTACATGTGTTTACAAATATGTCTTAGCCAATCAATTAAAGAAAATTAGAGTATGTTTACGTTGAAACGCCAGAATGGCATTATTGTTGTTACATGACGAGTACTTGTAAAAAGAAAGGCTATTCGCTTCAAATTAAAAGGATCCAAGAAATAATTTTATCTAGAAGGGTTCTCTTACTTTAAACAAATTAAAGATTAAAATAAAATCATGATTTCATGAATCTTTTATATTTATGGTATTTCAAAATCACTCCTAAACATTTAAAAAAAAAATTAAATAAACTTAAAATAAGTAAAAACAAAAATATAAAACGAAACACACTTTTAGATTTATGTTTGAGTCTAAGCAACATAATATTTGGTTAAAAGAGTTTGTTTATATTTATATGTATATCATATTTAAATGAAATAAAGTTTAATTTTGAATACTTTTTAATATATCTTAGACTTAAAGTAATATTTACATAATAAATTTTAGTTTCTTTGATCTGATATCCTTTGGTAATTCTCAAACCTGTGATAGATCCTTTTTACATTCACCCTACAGTAGCATTTTGGAACTACCCATATCTATTTTAAGAACTCTTTGGGTAAAAGTATGGGGGGATCTGTTAAAAGTAAGAAAGTAGATGTCTCTGTTTAGCTGTTATACATCGCGAACGAGTAGATTTCCTCACCCATTATAATTTATAATACTCACAGTTTTAAGTGAACACATTATAGTTACCAGACAAGTGATGCGTAATTTAACGTGGTGAACGGGGTTTTTAAAATTATTCTCCTTATCGCACATAAAATCAATATTGGCCTCACAGGGACCACATGATGGAGATTACCGTGAGCACACAAATTGGTATTCTGAAAGATACACAGTAACAGTTGAGTCGGTAGAACTTTTAATTGAGAAAGTTTGTCACTGCATTCTATCCGTGTGTGGGTATCCGGTACAATGTTACAATATTGGCTTTGTTTTAATTCTTACAGACATTGAAATTATCTAAAAATCGTTAGTGCTACGTCAATCCTTTTGGTAGTTAACTACTTACACACTATAACAGACCTTTTGGTATTTAATATATTCTAAATCATCCCCGCTTCAAAGCGTAATTCAGTTGTAAAATAACTCTTATATCATAATAATATTTTTTTTCCATAATGCATTCCTCTTTAGCAAGTTAGAAATATGCCATACTATGTAATGCATGCCACACTGGGGTTGCATATATAATTTCAATTCGATATTTATTTCTGTTAATTAAATGTAAAAAGCTTTGTTAAGTTTTAGCAAATGAGTCTTATCATTGTTTATCTTATCTTATTTTTACTATATATAGGGCGCAAAAGCTTGATTGGGAGTTACTATTAAATATTGTATATATTATAATAATAGTTAGTTACTTACAATGTTAGAACAATTATATAAAAATACACAGTTAGGATATCACAATTAAGTAAGTAATTTATTGAAGCTGCAAAAAAATATAATAGAAATATCACAATCGGGGAAAACTATACACAGATTTTACAATGGCCACCGGTGACGTGCAACGCAATTGCATTTGTCACCCGACCTTCAACAATAATGTAATTAAATTTTTATTACACATATAATTTTATATTAAAGGAATTTATATAAATAGCAATGAATAATTCGGCAGTTTTTAGAAACGTAAACTAAACGTCCTTGTTGCTTTAATCGTCAATATAACCTCAAAACCTTTACAAGAGTTTTATTTTCCATTACAGGATTATATTGTAAATGCAATACCAAATAACGTATGTATTTTAAAACTTTTCAAATGAAATCATAATAAACAAATTTATTAAATATTATTGGAGGTTCCGAAAAAGTATCAATATAATATTGATTTAGTGATAAACGTTAAAAGTGTGTAAAATCAAGTAATGCTATTTTATTCAAGACGATATTTTTTATGTCGATAAAGAGTGTAATATATAACCACTATCTTTAGATAGTGCCTGGCCAGTCTTTTAATTCATACTTCAAGCGTTTTTGATTCTATCTTTCATGGTGCAGACAAAGCCTTATAAAATATCAATGGTTTATAATATAATGCTGTGTGTTAATCGTAAAATATCTAAAATCTTATTCAACTCAATTGAATCCCTTTCTATATTACCCAAGTACTGTGATTGTTCCATTCACCTTTGAACATCATATTTTATCGCCTACAAGAACGACGTCATCTTAAGTTTGGATTTATATATAAAATCCTCCATTAACACTACTGAAAATAATTTTATGTCACTCTGTGTATAAGGCCTGGAAGAAGGTTATAAAAAATCCACGACTTTATGAGTGGACTTTATGGGGTGTCTTAAAAGTCACAAAAACCCTATTAACTTTCTTATCAATAGATGTTTTGTAATTTACTTTGGGGGGGGGGGTTCTGAACTGACTACCTGATAAGTTTTTTATGTGTAAAAAGTTTTACTGCTTTCCCCACCCCCCACAACAAAATAGAGTATTTTGGGGTAATTAAAAATCATGATATGGAAATCCCTAGAAAGTTACTTGTCATTATTAAGATATTATAAGAAGAAGAAGAATGTAGAAGCTAGAGTAGAGGTATTTATGTGAATCTACCGAATTTAGTGGCCAATTAAAATTTTAATATGTTTATAACCCATCTGCAGTTTAAGTTACAATTCAATGAATTTAATAATATATCCTAGATAACAACGGCTGGCTCTCCTGTGGGAATTTTTATTCAGCTGCTTACAACCCAACGGCTTTACAAGTAATTTTCAAAATCGTATGCTGCTTAGTAAAATGAGTATTATGACATGTTTAAAACTTACGTAAGTATACATCAAGTATGTTCTATTTTAGTTGCCTTAACTAACGGAAATACAGTTTAATCTGACCCTTATATCAGGTTTTACATGCGTAGGTGAATTTCTGGTTTGAATTTATTAGTATATTTCCGTCACCACACCTGAGTCTTCCTTGTTGCTCCAATAAAGAAAAGGCAACTATATAGGTCTCTTAAAACTGCTTTTGTCACAAAGCGTTTACTTCTAGCCATTGCCATGCAATTCATTCTTAGATATTTCCAGTGACATGGTAGTTTTCCTTTTACAGATAAAGATAAGATTAATATACTGTAAATATAAGACTGAGAAGATTAATTCGGTTAAAACATGTCTAATACAGGCCTTTTAAATTCACTAACAATGCCCAATTGTTATTACTCGGTGCCTTGTTGCCCCGACCAGACAACTATATACGAGTACGTACGTAAATATAGTAAATAGTTCTGTCAAAAAGCGTCTCCTTCCGGATCTTATATTCTACTCTGTCTAAGATATTTCATAGTTGAGGTTACCTAGTTATTCCGCTGATAAGAAAATACATAAGCGAAAAGGTAAACTCTAAAGAGAAATCCTAACGATCTCCTTGTTTGTTGTTTCTGGTATGATGAGACCATTTTTATTAAGCTTGTGCAATATTTCAAAACAATATTTCATGAGGTTTTGCGTTACAGAATTTTGCTATTTTCAGGCTGTAATGTGGGTGGGATGGACCATTGAGCAACTTTTTCTCTTAAGCCAGTGTTAAAAAGCCATAGGACAACGTCGAGGAAGTCCACTAGTTTGAAGTGGAACATCTAAAACATTTAAAGCTTTATTTATTAGTATGGTAAAATATCAATGTCTAGATAGCACTTACAACGCATTAGTTGTTATTTATTTGTCACTGGTGCAATCCGGAATTAAAATTATATATTAACTTTGTCTTAGACCGTGCCCTGTATACTAATGAAGTTTTAAATAAAACTAATGTTGCAGTAACTTTATCATACTCCTGCCGAAAGTGTCAAAAACTATAATGTCATCTAAATATGGATTAAGAACAATATAATACTAATTTTTTCCGACTTCTAAATATTCTAGGTAACGATTCAGGCCTTGGAAATTACCCTTCTTTGGATGTGAAAGAAAAGTTTACAAAAGTAATTATCCAAATTAGTCTAACAGAGGTCAATATTAATGCTTAGCAACACATTTTTGTGTCATTTTTGTTTTAGACATATATTTTATTTTCTTTGTCTTTAGCCTATCCCTTCTACATGCCTCGGTATTTAACAAAGGTTATAAATGGCAATCCTTAGTTAAAACATTTTATCAAGGATAAATTATTTCAAGGTTGTTTAATGCTTTGGACGTTGACTATCGTCATATGTTACAAGAATTCCTAGGACCTATGGTTTCTAATTCACTAACTTATATATTGAGCTGTTGATATGGACCTATAAATATCAAATATCACAAAGTAAAATATTGGTTATTTTAATAACACATTATGAAGTTTAAACTGTCTCATAGTTCAATTACAGGTTTTATATTACGTTGAACCAGAGAAACACAAAACGCATAAAAATCTTGTTTTCCCCTACGCACTACATTTAATATGACTCCTATATTACTAAGTAGATATTGGAACACAGTCAGTTAAAAACACGCTGATTTTGAGACAAATCTTTTTATTTAACAGATCACTAATTAATTAACCATTCAGTTTCATTTCAATTATAATGACTGTCTTGCTGTATTTTAGAGCATAATCTTAAATCGCATAACATTGATTTTATTTATCTATTTTAAAGAAATGTACAATAATATACGAATACTTAGAAATTGCTTCGTATAAAAGTAGAAGGAGATAAAATATAAAACGCCAAGTCACGAGCATTCTTTTAATATAAATGTAAACTTCAACCAACAACAACAAACCAAACTAATAATACACGCTTCGGTTTATTAAATAATTACAACAATATAAATTGTCCAAACATTGACTAATAAGCTTAATAAGAATAACAATATCAAGTAGAGAAAAGACTAACCAGAACTATTAAAGTCAAATAATGAAAGGGCTTGTCACGTGCAGATTTGAAGAATCAGTCTGGGAAACCTCCGCATTTGATGAATCATAATACTGCAATTATAAGTACTACCATTTGAAACACTGTATACAAAAGGATACTCCTATTCTATTGTTAAATGTTGAATATATATTTCGAAAACTTGTTAATATATCATATTTGGCTTTTCATATAAAACTGTGTAATGTTTTTTTGTATTTTTATATGTATGCTTCTTCTAAATAACCTATGTTTTATATCTATATGTTTCTCTTTGTTCTGTTTTGTAATTCTACAGGTGCTGTTCGATATTTTGGGTGCATAATAAAACATTGTCATAGAATGAGACATTTAAGCAATTTGTGACTGTAAGTGAGTAACTTTTGAAATATATCGAAAAATATACTGTAAAAGTTATCAGTAAAAGTGTAGAAAAAGAATTTATATCTGGCTGGATCGTAGTAAAATGTCAGGCTTTCCAACAGTCGGGCTTAATATAAATCAAATTTAACAGTTTTCTTTGTTGAGTGTAATGACTTACTTGTTTTGTCGCTACCACATTAGGTCGTCACCCCGATTGATCTTTTTTGATGGAAATCATGTCGAAGACTTTTGAATGAATCTGAAACTCACTATGTCCGGTTTAGCAAATTAATCTTTCCTTGCAAAGCTCCCAGATATTACAATCTTCAATTCTTGGGCCTGATACCTTTGCTATAAACCTGTTTGATATCAATACTTGTTGGCACATAATTTATCAAATATTTATAACAAATTTACTAGTAATTTTTTCCAATAAAAACAGATCTAGACCAGTAACATGATTCATGGCTTTAACCCAAGGACTTCAACCCTCGGGGATTTTTAAATGGGACTCCATTTTCGGAATGATTATATAAAGTTATCTGTGATAGTTGATGCATTTTTTATGTAATCGATTGTTTATACGATAATCATTGAATATGTATTTATCGTATAGCTATGACCCCTTAGTCCTTAGGTTGTACATTGAATAAAAATAAATAAATGTAGATTTACAAGAGAAAACTTTGGGGCAAATTTGAAAAATGTGGTTTAAAAGCGGTTGCTAAATTGTTTAAAATCATGCGGACTATAATAGCATCAAACCTTTGAATAAAATACGAATAAAAAACCTTTGAACGTTCAGGAAACTAATCTGTTATTGTATATTAAGTAAATAAACTTTTGGTTATTCAATAAAAGTTTCCCGCTTATTCAATATATAAGGAATAAACATTTTGAATGCTTGGGTTTTCCCCCTCCGCTGATGGTACAATAATTTCAAGTTTCGATGGAAGTTTTTTAAAAATTACCCATGTATTTTAACCTTTTGGAACACACCGTTATCTTATAATATGAATTTTCCAATCATGTATCTTGTAAAACTTCAAATTTGGCCTATAATCAAAAATTGAAATATTAAGAAAGCATTTTTTTTACTCAGTTTAAGGCGATAGATCTTCATAAACGGACATATATTTAATTAATTTTTAAATTTTATAATAATGTAATCTATGAAAATATTGTCTGATATTCCCTAAGCTGTACGAAATTATCATCACTATTTGGGTAATGTAATATCAACAGTAATGTAAAAGACATACGGCTATGATTTTTCTCTAAGGTTGCGTAATTTATTTTGAACTTAATAATTCCACTGTAAAGTAAATATTATTTACCCTTTTCTCAAAACTCCAAATAAACTTAAATGGGCACATTAAAATCAAACAAACTCTTTAAGTCTTTGTATCCAATCTACGAATAACTTAACTAGAACAGGTAGCAGTTCTGTGAAACTCTTGCCATTCAGCAGTTTTTGAAAGCACTCCTTAGTCTTTCCAACCTCGACTTCCATGTTGTAATCTTCTGGCTCAGACATGACTTTCGGTATGAATAGACAAATTGACAGAAGCGCCCAGTCAGAAAGTAAGCGGAGATCCTGGAACAACTCTTCTCTGGTCATCCTCTCTACACAGCCTAACTGTTGTAGATTGTAGTTCAAGTTCAGTAAGTAAATGTTGTAAAGCTCCTCTTGCCGGTCCCTTAGAACACGTTCACTGGCACTCATCCATAAGAAATACATCAGATCAAGTACAGGAGATGTGAATCTTGCAATGGGAAAGTCTATAAACTTCACATCTTCAACTTCATTAAAATTGTTATACTTAAACATTACATTGTTGCCCCACAAATCCCCATGGTTAAGAACATTTAAACCAGTTTGTTTTCTTTTGCACATACTCTTTGCAGAAACCCACATTTGGTCTATTTTTAACCCGAAATAAAATCCGCGTATAACTTGCAGTCATTAATTATGTTCAGCTTCTTTGCGATATTTTCCAAGGCGGATTCAACCCACACCTTAAGCTCATTTTCATAAGGACCTCCATCAGGATACACAACTTCTTCACAAACAGACTCTACAAGTTTTGTGTCATTTTTGTAACATAATACTGAAGCCGCGTGGTATTTAGCGATTGGTCTTTACAACCAACTCACAGTGATGAAAGTCAAGCCTTGTCCACTTATAGCACATTTTGTAGCCTTCTTCTTTTAAGTCCTGCAATAATAAACCCTTTCTTAGAGGACAATACAAGGATTTTGGCCCCAACTCTTTTCGTAAAGTCTCTTTGAAATTTTGGCAGGGTTATATCATAGATTTTTCTTTCTTTCCCTAAAAGATCCATAACTTCCAAGAATTCACCCAGAAATCCTTTTGTACTAGGAACTTTTACGATTAGTGACATGTGGTGTTTCTCAAAACTATTGTCGATGTAGTGTACTTTGACTCTGTATAGATGGCTAGCGAAGTTATTTCCCGGAGCCACAGCAGGATGTACTGAGTACTCTGTTATGTTTATTGTTCCGTTATTTAAATCAGTCCCCCGAAGAACCAAATATAGAAATTGTTCATCAAGCCAGGTAGGTAATTCAGCTTCCATAGTTCTGTAAAAAAACAAATCGTTCAGTTTATGTGAACAGTTAAATTTTTTTTTATTTTCCAAGAAAAATATGAAAAAATATAACATTTTCAAGTTGAGAGTAATAAACCAATTACCTTTTCGTTTAAGAACTTATAGATTTACATTAATATACAATACATTATACGTAACTCTTAATGCCTAATTCTTCCAAAATATATATCGTTTTCAATAAGATATTAGTTCATTCTCTGTCTATTTTGTAAAATAACAACTGAAATCACTCTTGTAGCTTAAATGTTTCAGAAGATTTTATTAAGCTTAACATTTATAATCTTTTTTACCGATCTAATATTAAATGCTGATAACAAATTAGTACTTAAAATCTTTTTACAAGGAATCAGCAATTTGAGAATGTAAAATTGTGTTTGACAAAGAATGCTATTTATCGTTAAACTAATTTAAACACTTAAATATGCCAAAATAGATTAGAAGCTGTAAAATATAATTGGTTTGGTTTATCGAGTTTTTTTTACTTCATTAACTGACATTGCTTCTTATTAATGATTCAGACCATAATTTTGTGATTAAACGTATTTACTGGCGTCACGTAAACCTTTTATTAATAACATGTTTTCAACATATTTTTTAATGTTCGAGATAGTCCTGTTACAAATTCCTAAGCTAACCATATAAAAAGTACTGTGTTCTTTTCAATCGTTCAAATAAAATGTATATCCCCCTATGATTGTAGTGTTAAGTTTATTGAAACAGCTTAGGTAATAGAAAAATAAATGTTTTCTAATGTTAAACACCTGCATTTTACAATCATATGCATTTCACTGCTGTTTTATAAAACAAGAATGTTTCTGAGGTAATTCCCTGAAGCAAAGTTCCATATATCCAAAGTTCCAAAATATCACATTAAGCGTCCACCAATAGAGTGCTACTAGTGTCAGTATTTTGATAAAATATATAAATATGACTAGATGTGTACAGAGACAATCAGTTAAGGTCTACTAATTCAGCTTAGTGTTAAATGAAAGAAAATTAATGAAAATGCCTTTATTAAAAAGACGGAGTTTGAGCTACCAAGTCCTCTCTACAAATTCAACTTCATATTATATACAGTAAATTTACAATATTTTAATACAAATTCGGCAAATTATCAAATTATAATTCAAATCTAAAATAAAAAAATACTTAACCGACGTACAATTAAATGAGGGTAAAGTAAAAATTGACATTAAAATGATTTTAAAACTTAAAATACGAAAGAAAAAGTGTATATATGTTGTAATTTATACAAGACAAATTCAAAATGAAAAACAGGAAGACATTCAATCACTCTAACACACCGTATGACCACATTACCGCAACAAGCTTCACCACCGGTCACCCCACAGGCCCCCCAGCAGGCCCCTAACCTCGCCCCGAGGCGTGCACGGTCATAAATACGTGTAATATCATTGGGGAGAGCGTTCCAAATACGACAAGCTTCAACAGTGAAGGACCAATTAAAATGATGATCGATGGATTGGAATTGTTAGAAATGTGGCTCCCCTTCTAATATCAGAGATAAAGTTGAAATTAGCGGACAGATAAACAGGATATTTGTTTTTTGATGATTAAATGTAGAATATAAAATATCTGGAATTTACGTAGTTGATAAAGTTTCATGAATAAAAACTGCTGAAATTATTGTGTAACATGCTCTTGACGTCTGAGATTAAAAATAAATCTAATACAATATTTCTGAGCACGCTGGAGTCTGTACGAAAAAAATCAGTGAAAAAACATTGGTTAGTAGAGTGAAACGCCAGACAGAATACGACGATCCAGTCAGAAATCGCAGCGCATAATGTACTTCAAAATGTGTACCTAAAACAACCCGCCATTTCTGATTGGATAAACCTTTTGAGATGCGGTTTGCGGCATTCAACTCTACTAAGTGAGCTCTTTCAAATGAGGTATCACTCGACCCATGCTTTCATTTAAGGTTTCCATATTTTCCTCTGTAGGCCGTCCCCCCATGGTTGGCATGTCATGGTAATAGCAAGGAAAAATAGTTTACATAGCCATATGACACTGTGCAAAGTTTATAGATGTTATCTGCTATGGTTTGTAAAATATTAAACCCTACCCATACTTTTCAAACACCTTGTATATACATTCTTATAATTAGATACAAGTTTAAACAAAACAGAAAATCCAGTGGTAATCTTTTAATTTTCAAGTTCTCAGAACCCTCCATCAATTAAAATCATAATACAGTGAAACAGAACCGAAACATAGAATTAAAAACATAACTAATTTACAAAATTGCAATATATTCAACTACATTTTATCATATGCTCTTATATATAATTATTATTAGTTTTACATTAGAAACGTGAGAATATATATTATATACAACTTGATACCTACTATTTTCTGTTGAAATCATCCAAAGAAATATGAACTTGTTCTATAAGGTCCGCTTCACAACTCGAATACAAAGCACAAGATACTGTCCACATAAAGCGTTCTAAGAGACAACACTGTTTCCAGTGTCTAAAACTACTTATAATCACATCTAGGACTAAATCCGACCTAGTTTTATCTACTCTTGTGGAATATACAGATAAGAAACATCAAGACATTGTTTATCACATTGTGTTTGGTACTGTGTTACCCTACTATTCCAAGGCCATATTTTAATACTCGTTTATAAGTGGGGATAAACTCCGACATGGGAACAGATGTGTTACACAATTTATTTTGCTCTTGTTGGTGAATCATAGCTTTATAGTATATATCATTACGATTTCATCATTATACATTATTACAATTTTGATCATTATTTTTGCAGAGCATTAACTTATTACTGCATGACTTTAAAAATATATTATAATAGAGTTTTATATAACAGTGATCTTACAGAAATCTTTTCTTGCTTCAACCACATTAAACGTAGGTCAAAATAATATAATAAACAAATCACATTTCGGAATCATTTATTCCATCTTCAGGTACAAAATAAGGTTAAGTTAATTGTAAAAATAAATAATTAAAATCAATTTGTCATGTGTTTTTTACTACCTTGGTGGCTAAATTTGTTATATTTAATTTTATGTGAGATCATTGTATATTGTTTAAAAGTCTATCGAACAATAAATTGTTTGTTAGAAATTCTTTGTCATTTAATAATATATTATGATTAATTTTGGCACTTTTGTATATTTCAAAATGTTTTAAAGTAGATAATAAGCGACTTTTTTTGCTTGTGTGTAAAATTTCAAGATTGTTTTCGATGTTTAGTGTATGTATGGCCGGTGTTATTTAAATGGTCTGCATATTTTGAATTTGATGATGTTTTCAATACTGTTATGTGTTCATTAAATCTAATTTTGAATGATCGGCCGGTTTGTCCAATATAGTGGGATTGACAGTAGTTGCAATTTAATTTGTATACTCCACTATTGCTGAATTTTAAATTTTGATTTTGCTTTGTTGAATTGCTTTTGTTTTTGATTAAAAGTCCAAGGTTGTTCGAATTTTTGAATGCCAATCCTTGTTTGTAAAATGATTTCTTAATTTTGTGACAATGTTTACCAAGGTAGTCTGATTGAATGTATTTGATATCTCTTTCTTCTTTTTTCTTATTTTCTTTCTTTTTGTAGTTCTTCAATAATATATCAATCATGCTTGGTTTATATCCATTATTTTGGGCTATTTATTTATTAATGTTTAATTATTTATAAAAATCTTCAGTTGTCATTGGAATTTTGTGTAATCTGTCGATCATTAATTTGAATGCAGCCATTTTTTGGTGATAAGGGTGATTCGATGAGGAAGGAATAACTGAATCTGTGTATGTCGGTTTTCTGTAAATTTTGAAATTGTGTTTTTTGTTGATCTTGGTTACAGTCAAATCAAGGTAGTTTATTGCATTATTTTCTTCAATTTCACTGGTAAAATTTAGATTATGATGGATTTGGTTTAAGTAGTTTATGAACATGTCTATTTTTCTTTCATTTCCTTTGAATAGACATATTATATCATCAACGTATCTGTAATAATAAATTATTTGTGTTAGATGTTTTTTTTATCACTTAGTATGAATTTGTCTTCTATGTTGTCAAGGAATATATCAGCCAATAATTCGGATAGTGGTGATCCCATTGGTAATCCTTCATGTTGTATGTAGTAATTGTTGTTAAATGTAAAGTAATTTTGTCTTAGAGTTACTTTTGTGAGTTCAAGTATTTCTTCAATTTCTTGTGTATTTAGAATGTTCTGTTCTGTTAAATTATTTTTAATTATAAGCATTGTTTCTTGGATTGGAAAATTTGTGTATAAATTTGTTATATCGAAGGATACAAACTTACTGTTGTTTGGTATATCTATATAGTTAATTTTTTTACTAGGTCAATGCTGTTTTTCAGTCTTATGTAAGTTTTAAATTTGTAATGTTCTTTAATTTTGCTGTCCAAGTATTTTGATAAATTATAAGAAGGAGCATTTTGAAAATTTACTAATGGTCTTATTGGGTAGTTTTCTTTGTGAATTTTTGGCAAACCTTTGAGGATTGGTGCAGAAGGCTTCATCATTATTAATTTCTGTTTTTTGTTATTCGGAAAAATATGATTAATTTTGTTTATGCATTTCTTGATATCTTTTTGAAAAGATTCTGTAGGATCATTATTTAGTTTTGTAATATTGTTATTAGAAATAAAGTTGTATATTTTATCTGTATAATCAGTTTTGTTTAAAATTACAATTGAGTTACCTTTTTCAGCTTTACATATAACCAAATTATCATTTTCAATTTTGTTGTTTATTGACTTTATGCTTTGCCAATCATGTTTGTTTTGTATTTTGTTCTCTATGTTAAGGTGAGGACTTTTCTGATTTTTTTCTATTGTTTGATTGACTAACACTCTTGATTAATTTTGTTTGTCTGCAGGTAAACTTGTAATTACTGTTTCACTATTCAGTATCAGTTTCCTTATATAATCTTTATTATTTGTTTGGTGTAAATTATATTTCAGTCCCTTGTTAAGAAGTTCTGTTTAATTTTTTGTAAATGTAGTATTTGATTTGTTAATAATACGTGGGTGGAATTTTTTATCAGGGGGTAAATCAATTACTGGTTCTGTGGGATATTGAGTACATTTGAGTTGATTAAGTTTCTTCTCAATTCTTTCTTTTTTATTATTTTTTTATTTTCTATTCTTTGATCAATATTGGCAAATAATTCAAAAAGTTGTTGAGGGTATAATAGATTTGCAAGATTGAGATGAGTATCATATAACAGCTTTATTTAATGTATGTTTTTTCTTGTAAAGTTCATCTATTTCTGTATTTAACCATGATCTCTCAGCAGCAATTTTGGCTTTGGTAGCTGCTTTCGATTTAAAATTTATTTTGACATTTACGAATTTTGGAATAAGATGGTGTTTTAAGCATTGTTTGTTGAAATGAATGTCCAATGATATGTTGTGTATTTTTAACTTTACCTCTTTGTATTTGTAGGCTAGTCTAGCTTGGTGTGCTTGATCCATGTTAGAGATGTAGCCTCGAAAAGTGTTTTATAATAAAATAATATGAATAAACTTTTAACACACTTTTAAACTTTTATTTTTCTTACACGATGTACATTTCGGAATCATTGATTCCATCTTCAAGTACAAGGTTAAGTTAATTGTAAAAATAAATAATTAAAATCAATTTGTCATGTGTTTTTTACTACCTTAGTGGCTAAATTTGTTGTATTTAATTTTATGTGAGATCATTGTATATTGTTTAAAAGTCTATCGAATAATAAATTGTTTGTTAGAAAGTCGTTGTCATTTAATAATATATTATGATTAATTTTGGCACTTTTGTAAATTTCAAAATGTTCTAAAGTAGATAATAAGCGACTTTTTTTTTGCTTGTGTGTAAAATTTCAAGATTGTTTTCGATGTTAGTGTATGTATGGCCGGTGTTATTTAAATGGTCTGCATATTTTGAATTTGATGATGTTTTCAATGCTTTTATGTGTTCATTAAATCTAATTTTGAATGATCGGCCGGTTTGTCCAATATAGTGGGAATGACAATCGTTGCAATTTAATTTGTAAACTCCACTATTGTTGAATAGTTTACTAGTAATAACCCTATTAGTGGAAACGACAGTATATTTAGTTAATACATGACAAATTTAAATGTAAATATGTGTTTGTACCCAAAGGCAAGTTAATGAGCAAATTATAACAAATTAGAAAATGGGCAATCTAACTACTTATAAAACCTCTCAAAGTGACTAGAGACAAAATATAACTATTACATGAAAAAGGAATTTTGTGGATTCATAACTTATTATATACAATTTGTTTATCCATCAAGAAATGGTGAAGATGGACAAGATAACTTAAACCAACTATAACAATGGACATACGACGGATATAAAAATACAATTTGTTAAAAACCTCCACTTAAGTTACAAAGATAAATAAGTTACATAATTTTTGTGGGAGGATAGAGTTATAAACTAATTTGGTGGTTTACATTTGAGCTATTATGGGTTAATGTTATCACAAAGATCACAGATAACCACAATGTAATCGATTCCTAATAGAGCCAGAGGGGTCTAGATAGTTTTCAACTTACCGCAACGTTCATGTTAGTGAAAGTCCATCTCCAGGGAGAAAACTTGTTTAAGTTGGCATGTACCGGGAGTGTGGGGTTGCCGAAGGAACCTGAAACACCTTTAAACTATATATACTGTATAAAAAAAGCCTGGTAGGCTTAGTTATTAAATTTTACGTGGAAAATTGTGTAAATAAAATTGGTTAAGGGCCAAAATACATATAATTAAGCTAAAGGAACCACAAAATAATTTGTTTTTTACTAAATTATCACACTAAAAGTATGTCTTAAAACTGATTATCCTGCTTAACAAAGCTAGTTTAATTAAAAATAAGTGTTATTGATTATAGCAACAAAAATTTAAGGAAATTACAAATGTAAGCTTGACAAAATGCAATTAATTTCTAGAACAATATGGCCCCTAACGCACGACAAAACAAGTGTGCTAGTGTTAAGAGAGAAATTAATAAACATATATTGTAAAAAAGTACTTTTAGATAGGTGGACAATAAGTTATTTAACAAATTAACACAAATAATATATACAATGGTAAGATTATTACAAGAAAAACTAAATATAAATCAACGGATAAATATCATAAGTAAAATATATGGAATATTTAAGTATAAAAGTTACACTTTTTGCAGTTGCTCAGATATCCTCCTGGTGCACCTGCAGAGAGAAAAGCAAATAGGAAGCCGGAACCAAAATCAAGTACGTCACATAAAAACGGGGTTTACAACACCGTGAATCAAACGTAATAAATAATTTCAAAAACTGTCATCTGACGTTACAAAAATCATAACTCCGATTATTACATTCATATAACATACAAATAAATTAATTCCAGAATTAACCTATATCCTGAGCCGTTTGGCAGCATCTAAACAGCTCTACCAAAGACTCTCATACGACTATAAACTTTGCAAACCTATTCATGTATATATATTTTCGTTTGAGCCAGACGTCAACAAGGATATACCTTAGCGAAAGTATATTAAAATTTTTGGCTGAAGTAGACGTTTCAGAAAACTTTTTTCATATGTTTCAGATGTAATAATGGCAAGAAGTACGTTTTCATATATTTTTAATCGGAGAAAGAATGAATATTCTAATTGGGTACTGGGATCAACTTTTACCACCTATTCTGCAGGTGCCAAAAGTTGAAAATTTTTTACCAACGTAGCTCTGGTATTCCCTCGAATTGAATATTTTTATTTTTAGTGAAGAGCAACAAGAAAAATGTTATTGTTTACATAAAATAAAATAGTTTTGAATAATAAGTACTTTTTCGTTTCTCTAAGCGTAAAATTAGACCCAGTCAAAATGCTGTTTAAATTCTGAACAACTGTAAAATGAACTGATATATAATATATATATATATATATATATATATATATATATATATATATATATATATATATATATATATATCTTAAACATGTTTATTTTCTATTTAAAACTATTATAGTATTGAATCAAACTGGCCTAAAGTATTGGCCAAAATGTTAATGAAAATGTTGGAGCTATTCCTTAAAGTATTTTGCAATGCCGCACGCAGAGACGTTTATTACTACTCATAAAAAACTCATCTACTCCCCAAATTCAAAGTCCGAATATATTGCTCCTTAAACTTAAAGTACATAATCCTGAAATTTTTTAAGAGAGTGAAATAAATTTTAGCGGCCACTACTTATTGTCGGAAGTTATTAATATGTTTTGTAAAAAAGTGGCATTAATCAATAGGAAATCGCATATACACACGCGGATAGCTGCAGTTAGATATAAAAATAACCTCTTGGAAAATTATTGATATTTATAATAACAATGAAAATGTTATTTCCTAAATACCTAATAATTTAAAGGAAGCATTCCGCAAAATATAATTTATTTATAAAACTTTATATTTTTAAAACAAAAATGTTGTAGACATGGTATTAAAAGTTACATAATAACTTTGTATTTCTTGTCTTCTATATAGTACTGCATACTTAATAGTTACCAAAATTTACAATGTGATATGTATATTTCCTAAAACTTCAAATCTTATTATCTGAATATTAGGTCTCAATATTGGTAGAATAAAAAGCTTACATAAGTTTGGTTGCTGTGAATTCTACTATATGCTTTCAAAATGTGGACTATAAGTGTGGTAGACATATAAATATATAAGCGTTTAAAATTGCGATAATTTTAAACGCAAACATCTATTAGGGGATATTAAATTAATTTGTACTTAGTACACTACGACTCAAAACTTATTAGATTGTTATGTGTGCAACTCAAATTATGTTCAAACAAAGAAACTTCCATAGTATATCACAATTTTAAAGACTGTAATTCCTGAGTATAAAGTAACGTAAATGTGAATATGTACTCATTGCATGTATAAATAGTTTAGTTACAAAAGTAAGTTTCAGCAACTATAGATATTGTTCATAACTTTTACAAAATTAAAAGAAGTGAACAACATAATTTATGCTGTCTGATGAATGGACTGAATTACTGTAACCGAACACAAAAGTACCATTTAATTAGGAATATTACAACGCTTTTCTAGGAATAAATGTATTCAATAAATGAAATTTTACATTTTAGTACCATTCCAGGTATAACGTACAACAACTAACCTAATCAGATAATATTTGTTAGGCTATGTTTTCCAGTTTTTCACAATGACTCGAATTAGAGCCTGTTAATAAATGGGGAACACTGAAGAAAGATTAGGGCTGACAGCTATATTCGGCGTATTTATAAGATATTATAAGATAAAATAAGATATTAAACAAATAAATCGGGTATGATATTATATTTTCCCCAAATCGATATTGTTTATATACAACCGGTATTTAATAATAAAATATTCAACTAACATTGTAATTATGTCAAAAATAATGAAGGTAGTAGTAAAAATCTACTATTTTACACAGATGAAACTAATTGTTTTTTAGGTTTTTTTCATCCCAATATTACCTGTATAAATTTTAATGTACTAAATTTTACAAGCAAAATTTTAACCTTTCAATCAAGGTAATGAACTTATATATTGAAATACTTAAATGTAGTTTATGTTCTTAATATGTCAGACATTAAATAGGTTAAATTGGAAACTTAATTTTTATTACTGTAAACAATTATTTTTATATTGACGCCCAGGAATGTATTAGACCATTTTAATAACACGAACATATTTCCATTTAGTCAATAATTCAAAATAAATATTTCATAAATAATAATAAGGAAATTATGCTTTAATATACTCACAAGTTTCAATTAATAAATCTAATAGAATAGTCACAGAAATATTGGTGTTGAATAAAGTAATTCATAATAAACAAAACCGAAATATGCTTGACAGCTGATGGATGGAATAATGGAGATGTCACACTTAATAGAACCGTGTTTTGCTCTGAATAAAATCGTATATGACTCCTCTGAGTACATCCATTTACATCAATCTGAATTTATTACTTGGAATTGGAAATCAATTATATACTTTATTATAAGTATTTTTTTATCCTAATAAGATCATATACACATAAGACTATGCAATTACATAAATGGAATAAATTTATCATAATCACAAACAAGTATGATTCTTAATACATAAACTATATATATAATAGTTTTTTTTGTAATATATACTTTTATTTTCCTAATTCTATTACGTTAGGTAAAGTCATATTCGTCCTAAGTTATTATTTAATCAGGCAATTACATATTACTTTTTAAGATTATATATATATATATATATACATATATATACATATATATATATATATATATATATATATATATATATATATATACATATATATACATATATATATATATATATATATATATATATATATATATTATATATATAATATTTTAGCTGTGCGAAGATGGATACGTTAGATCATATAAGAATATCGTATATATCAAAATAAAGTATTACTATAAAAAATAATATGTTTAAAAAATTAATACTTATACAATAGGAGCAATTTTTATCTTATTTAATTTGGGTATTTTGATTTACGGCGTGTGTTTGATTACTTTTTAACACCTCGATAACATAATATTGTAGGCAATGTGATACTTATTGTAAGCCAACAATTAAACTAGATCACTTGCATCAATGAGAAAAAGTAGGTAGATTTTGCGTTTGCTGAATATTAATAATTTTTCTAGTATTTATTTTCCTTATCGATAATTAATTGATAAATTAATTTCTGTAGACCCCTAAAAACGGAGATATGACCAGGTGTCATATGTAATAAATTGAGAATATTCAATTCAATTTTAAGACTTTGTAACGTGTATTTAACCTAATATTCAATATAGCTTTGATAAATAAATCATATACGGTACAGAAAAATATAAAATTATCTCTAAATAAATATAGAGTTTTCAAATAAGTGACAAACACAAAGTGTTGTTTAAATACGTTGCAGTTAAATATATGTTGTACTCAATCTAGCGTTGTCTAATAATTTATACACTTGTAATAAAAGTGTAGTTTTACTGCGTTACTGCAACATTTATATTATACTCATTCTAGCATTGTCAAATAACTCATACACTTAATGGACAAGTGTAGTTTTACTGTTACAGTATAAATGGTATTAAATTTAATCTAGAGCTGTCAAAACCTAATCATAAAAAGTAATTTTATTGCATTAAAATATAGTTTATATTATACTCAAAGTAGCTTTGTTAAACGCGTTACAAGTAGGGGTAAGGAACGGAAAAGCAGTAACAAATTTTGCAAATCCAGCAGATGGATTGGACCGATGGACTGAAGAGACCTGTGACCAAACTTTGTACGAACCATTCTTCTCTTGCTTAAGTTCTAGCGTGTGTAGAGAATAGATGGATGTTGTCTAAAATAAAATACATCTTGTCATTTATGAGATTGTTCAATATCACTTCATAAACTACCTCTACTCACTATAACTCGAAAACTAAATAACCTACAGATTAGAAATGTTGCGTTTCATTCCAATTCACTAATTCCATCATTCAAACTCCAAGGGTTATAGTGGGGCATTCACAAATATTCTTAAATATTTCTTACGGCTAACCAAAATGGCAACGGGAAAATAGTGGAATTTATACATTTTTAAAGGGTCGAATAGGATTTTCATATCCACCCATCTCATAAGGTAACATAAAAATAATATGGTGGAAATTTAATGTTAAAATTCCGATACAAGATTTCATTTTAGCGTAATTTTGCGACGTATTAGCCCCCCTAGCTCACGGAAAGATTTATTATTTGAACTTAGTTATGAGAAACCTGACCTAATGAACAAAAATTGGAATATATCGTGTTCCTAGGTAACACGAGAAAGATTTCACTAGTAGATTTTAAAAATTCAAAACATCAGGATTTTATTTCTATATAAAAACGTATGTGTTCCATAATTGTGCTTGTAAAAACCAAGTTAACTTTGGCTGAGCGAAATTATTATGTAAATTTATATTATGTATGATTGTCTGTCTGTCTGTTTGCCCACATAACATCTCATTATTTTAATGGGTTATAGATTGGTAGTTAGTTGTTAATGCAACCTCAGGGTTGCCTGTTTTTTCCGTATTGTTGAAAAGTACACTAATCTTGTATGTATCCATAAGGGCTTGGATTCGCTTGTTAGGTTTGAGTGCATGCATGTATGCTAAGTGAATATTATAGACTGCTTGAAGTATGAGTTTGATTTTTTGTGAAGTTTCTTTGCTTCTGATAGACTTACATTAAGAATTTGAATAATATTTAGAGGCTATACATTTCCGAATATATTAAAAATCTATTTCTATGGATTTTACTACTGTTAATATGTGAATATTTTCCAGCATCGTTAAAATAAGTAATAATTATTATGTAGAAACGTAACAAAAACCATGTAATTTATCGAGATACGTGTTTCTACTGTTCACCACGCGCTATCCTTGTATTAAAATAATACTTTAATTTCACTCAGCAATGTCTTTATAACAGGCTTTATCAGAATCCGAAGTACATAATTATCATAAGTAAAAAGTACATTAACCAATATGACTGCGCATATATGAAGATGATGATATGACATATGAAAATTTTTGTATGGTTATTTCAATATATAGGGGAATTTATTGCAATATATCAAATGTATCATACAAATTTTGAGTAATTTATCAGTCAGTCACTTTCTTTTCTGGATAAAAACGGGAGAGCGCTTTCAGAATGTTCGTGTTGACGACAATTCGGTAATTTTATGAATCTAAATGAATAAGTTAGTTTATTATTGTAGAATGTGATAAAAACACTTTAAATATGTTCTAAAATACACAACTATCTAGTGACTGGACGCATTAAATTACTTACAAAAACGAAATTTACTGAATTCTTAATGCGTACCATTTTAAACTCCGGTGAAGTGGTATTAGTAACTCTTAAGGATTAAAATAAGAATATGAACTCAATATGCTATTTACTTTTATAATAATAAAATGTATACAGTTATTAATGTTTTATTACAGAAAAGTAAATAATTTATTGCTTTGTGGTAACCTACTGGAAAATTCTTTCGGGACAGATTCGGGATGGTTTAATTGTATAGCTTTAAACTTTCTCAAGTGGGGAAGTCTGCCATTTATTTTTTTTTTTATAAATGTTTGGCAAACGTTTAATGTTGCTAGTCACCATGCATCATTACAACCAACGTCTTAACATTTTCGGACAAATATTTATGCTTTAACATTCTCTATAAGGTAATTTTAATGATTGCTACATGAAGTTTAACTCAATTTTATTAATATTGGTTAGTCTAGACTCTAAATTATGAACTTTAAAATTGCACTCTTTGAATTTCCTCCTTTGAACTAAATATATATATTTCAAGTAAATTTATAATAAATAGTTTTTGATTACATTCGACGCTTAGATATCAATATTAACAGTATTATATATATAGTATATATATATATATATATATATATATATATATATACATAAATTTACGATATTTAAGTTTAGAAACTCACACTTAGTCCAAAGTTTAATATTTTTGAATTTTTATGTCTATCCTGGAAGTATTTTTTTTTTCAAATAATAGTGAACTCAAACAGCCGCTCTGTACTACCTGAACTATAAGTGCCCATAAAAGCTGTGAATTTTATATGCAGAGAATGAATTATTTCACTTGTAGGCCTAGTTGCCTAACAAAGTGACACATCTTAAAACTCTAACTTTTTACATTGTTTCAGATCATTTGAAAGTTATTTAATCCTATAATAAAAATAACGATAATATTTTTTCATCCGCTGAAGTATACGTTTCTGTGAAGAATGTTGTAGTTTATAGACTCAACCCTCAATGGCCTATTCAGTTCAGCAATGAAAAGCCAAACCAATCTCACAGAACACGCAACTCAGTCTGAAATTCAATGGCCAGGCCTTACACTTGACAGCGCACTTGACTAAATTCTGTTACATAAGATTGAAAGTTAGATATACTTGTGATTAAATTACAAATTAACAGATAATATTAAATTTTTAAGGTGCAGATATTAATTTAATTAAAAACGTATTATTACTGTAATTTTACTAAATAAATATGTATAGTGAAATGTGAGTCAAGTATTACATTTTTAACTTTGTAAAAAAAAAATAATTTTATTGATGATTTTTAAATTCTTATCCGAAAAGTAACATTTAATTTTTGGTAGCTAAGGATATAATTTATTGACTGTGAAACATTATTTTAAATAGAAAATAGCAAGTTCCAAAATCTGAACTGGTTCATCACAAAATACAGTTAAAAAGAAACTCAATAAATAAATAAATGAAAACAAATTATAGCACTTTTAGATCACAAATCAACCTCACAGCTTCACAATAATAATAAGTAATAATAGGTTACAGTAAGATAGTCTATTAATGTAATTAGCCACAAGGTAAAATTTCGAAGGTAAAATCTTCCTCTAAGTAGTTTAATCTGGGAAAGAGCGTAATTTCCAGTGTCTAAACTCACACAAAATTCCGATTATGGTTCTGTAAGTCGATCTTACCTTACCTTACAGGCTTTCGTCCATTTTCATCTTTATTTCTACTGCTAATAAGAATGAATTGGCCGTTTTAAATATCTCATATAAAGAATCAATTTTCCGTTCAATAAATGTTTTATAACATTTATGCAGTTTTTATTTAAAGGTTACTTCATTTAGCCAAGCGGAAATATTTCCTCGTACTAGTTCAGCCACGAAAAAATACTAATTAATTATATTCAAATTAATTACATGTAATTTAATTAAAATATCATTTATCTAAAACACATCTTAGAAGGTGAGGAGTTATTTATGGAAAGATACACAGCACAATAGTGCTAGTAAATACAGGAAATTACTAAAGAAAGAGTAAACTTTAGTTTTAATTCAGTTGAACTTTAACTTGAACTATGTTTAAGCGTGATAATGAATCAATGAGTATGAAATAACACTTACGCAATTTTTTAGCTTTAAGCTTGTTTGAAAATGTATACAAACTATAAGGGCTTATTGCACTTAACATAATGCAGTTTTAATTTAATACAAAACCAAATAAGTTTTGACTTATAAGGCGTATACTTTAATCTCGGCGGCAAAATAGAACTACGTACAAATTTTAGAGGCTCCAGGAACAGTCTATAATGTTATTGCATACACGTTCAGACAATAACGAAACTCAAAGTTGAACAATGACATGAATGAACAAGGCCTAATCGAAAGTAAAGTAAATATTTCCGATGTGTTCATTTATTTATTGGGAGGAGTTCATTGCCTGAAGAGGAGTGTTATTTATATATTAAAAACTGTTTAGGATAGTTTTGAAGTATTTTATTGTAACTAAAAATTCATATGAGCTGTTTGTGAAGGTATCGCACAGAAAATTGCGAGGGGCTTCGTGTCTCATGTCAGACTAGATGTTGCTGCGGATAATTCTACTCTTTTGGTTTCCCAAAGTCTCCTTTTATAAACGCTTTTTTCGAAATTCCATTTAAGATTTAAAATATTCATAGAGCTAATGTATAAAAATAATTTACCGCAGTTTCTAATAATTCCCTTGTTCTCACGTCATTTATATCAGTTGAAAGATTATCTTTGATATTCGCTTTACTGGATTAAATATATGAGGGAGTTTGATAATACAATCTTGTAGACCTGCTGTAGGACTACAACAGGTCAGATATGGATGGAAATCCAAATAAACATATTTACACTTCTTCAGAATCCATAACAGGTAAGCAGATCTAATTTAAACACATCTTCTCTTAGGACCTGAAGATTATTTCAACCCTCATTGTTAGTTTAAAAATAACATTTGCATTTGCATCCGCAGTTAAAGGATTTCAGAAATAGATAGTTATATCTTAGCCAAGTCACCTTGGAACATGGGGAAGATACTTCTGTTACATTCACTTCGAGTAAATATAGTACATAAGAGATTCTCTTATGCATATATCAGCAAAACTAAGAGAACTACATTGACTCCGTCATATTTTAAGAATACTAAACATATCAATATGTTGACATATAATTCAACGCTTATCCCAATATTTGATAAATTTGTTTAGTGGTGTGCCACTCCCAGACATCCTGATGGTTACTCAGATAAAAGTTCTATAATATTTTGCCGTTATCAATTAAGGTTCAATTAGAAATTAAAATTATCCAAAAGTGAATGTTCCAGGAGGAGAGTACGTGGAGTGAAATTACATTTTTGATCTGATAAACAATGTTGACTGCCTTTTACTCGAATATGCAATAGAAAAGTGCTTATAGCACTTTCTCTGGCAATTAAAGGTACAAAAGTATACTCTATGTCAAGATATACGTTGTAAAATGAATATATAAAGTTTTATCATTAATGTTTTACCGCAAAATACTTTATTTTCAATAATAATTGAATTTGAAATACTATTGTTTACTATTTACATTTCAAATTGAGGATATCAGATAATGTAAAATTAGTCAATTCTGTATCGAGCACAACAGTTAAAAATATTTTATGAATTACAGATTTAAAAAAATTAAAATTGGTTTAGTAGAGTACATAAATATTTGAAGTTTTGCGATGGACCTAATCTTGTGGTGAATTGCGGTAAATAAAGAAGTGTGTGGTATGTTAGACAGCCATGAGAGTGGAATATCGTCCACCAAACAAACCACAGCAGTTGAATTTCAACAACAATGGCAAATGTATCTGACCGCAACACACGGGTTATCTACATGTTGTTGTTGAAAGTTTAGTGCCCACTTTGGTTTGTGTAATGTTTATTGATTTCACCGTATGTTCTAAAACATAATAAAAAGAAACTGAACATAATTATTCAATAAGTGCAAAAGTGGCCCAAAGGTAAAGATACAGTTGACTGAGCATAAGTAATGGGCGTAAGAATGTTTTTTTAGTGTCTCCTAAAATATTTTCGAGTATAATTTGAGTTAAGGACTTGATATTTTCAATTTCGTCATATTTTTAATGTTTTGCATTTCTTCTTATTTATAAATGAGAAATATCTGGTATGATGATGGTGCATCTCATTCCTATCGTGAGGATGAAACTCGATTTGAGTAAATATTTGCAAGAAACTTTATTTTCACAAGGGAAAAATCGATTTGATGGAAGCGTGAAGATTTACTTAGAATTCAACCGAGTATTTAGAGGTACTCTAATACTTATAGGGCTTGCGGAATGTATATTCTGTCTAGCTTTCTTTAATTATGATATTGTCTTTAGGTCCTATAAGGCTAACGATTTGACCTTGCACTTTAACACAGTCAAATCGGGCTTCAACATATTATGCAGTCCTAATTCCCGTTTACCAAATTATTTCCATACAAAACCTTCTTATAATCGACACTTTACTTGTGAAATAAGCTAAACAAAACATTTTTAAACCATGCAATATCATTCTAACCGGTCAAATATTGCTATTAATAACAATTTAAAAATAGTATAATTTTTGTTTTTTTTTAAAAAAAACATCTTTATTTCCATTATGGTACAAAAAATTTAGAAATCATAGGAGCACAATTTTTAAATTTATAATATAAAATTACTTAATGTAATTAACACCAAAAACATAAAACTGCAAACAAATTAAATACTTATATATATTATATATATATATATATATATACATATACACACACACACACACACATATATATATATATATATATATATATATATACATACATATATACATACACAAACATACAGCATTGTATAGACTGCTGTAATGATTATGGAAATGTTTCCTCACATAGGTGCATAGCACCTGTGCGTGAGAGAATGAGTCCCATTAATTCAAAAATAATTTTCTTAGGGAAATAAGATGTTAAAATAATGTTGTTTAGTAAAAAAATATATAATAGAAAAATAATTCATTTAATAATTATAAATACTGATAACGCTCATAGTGGTAAAGAAGAAAAAGCAATATGAGGTTACAGAAGGGACGCAATAGCAAACATACTTATCAGTGAATGTAGGTAATTAAAATAAGGATAAACTACGAAATATTAGTTGATAAGAAATAAAAAAACCGACAGACAAACGGACTCCTCAGTCAGGACGATACTTGAGGCCTCTTCCCCTCCTTTCAATTAGCCTACCCCAAACTAATCTTACCCCGCACCTCTACCTACCACGTTGGCCACCAACACCACACGCTCACACTCACACGCACGAACCCACACAACACCCCCCCCCCCACACACACACACACACACACACACACACACACACACACACACACACACACACACACACAAAACTATCACCATGCGATCACGAATATAAAAGCACGCTCCCATCCTGTAATCCAATTTTGGACATTAAATTCTGTAATCAGATGTTATAATCCTTTCCATATAATCGCGACCCACACTTTTTAACCAGGTTTTTACTTTTATTTTATAAGTTGATAATTTATACAAAAACATATCCTTGAGAAATTCTGTTAAATTTCTATAAATAATGTGAGAAACATAAAATGTATTTGTTTTTGAAAAAGTTCTATTTAGCCTGGGTGTAAATATGGAGGATGTAAAATTTCTTATTGCGTAATGGTGATTCGGAAATTCGAATATACTTCTGTAATTTTTGAAAATATATACAACTACTACTCTAACAAACAGCTGTCTTATATCCAAAACATCCATTTCGGTGAACAGCGCCTCCGATGCGTAATGCCTATTTTTTTCCAGTGCTGCTTTAAGTTTTGCTTTCTGAGTTACAAACAGTGGATTTAAAATACTTCTATAACTAGCACCCCACATTATGACCCCCACCTCTAAAAGGGATTGAACATATGCGAAATAAGCTACTCTTATTTCTTCTAAAGTTAAAAAGTCATGCAGTTGACGAAAAGCATAAATGAGTTTTCGAAGTCTACCATTAACATAGTGAACATGTGCAGATGAATTCATTCTGTTGTCCAATATAACCCCTAAATATTTATAATTATCAACCCTTTCTAAAGATCCGCAATGACAAACCAGACTTGTGGGATTACCACACGTGTGTAGTTTAATTAAATTAATGGGAGTGTCACTGCTGTCTCTCAGGGCAATAGGCATAAATTTAGACTTAGATAAATTTAAGGAAAGCAAATTTTGATCAAACCGTTTTTTTTATTAGATAAAGGTCACTATGCGCTTTTTGGAAAACTTCTTCCCAATTGGACCCCTCAAAAAATAGAGCAGTATCGTCTGCAAAAAGTGAAAGCTTACCAGAAATTCTAATTTTAGAAATATTATTTATATAGATTAAAAACAGAATAGGTCCTAAAGTGCTACCCTGGATTACTCCATAATTTACAGATGCCAGATTACTATTGATTCCGTTAATTATGGTTATTTGCCTACGATTTTCTAGATAACTATCAAACCAATTAAATGAATTATTTTTTTTCCAACTAATTTTAATTTTTGGAGTAATTTGTATCTATCAACGGAATCAAATGCTTTGGCTAAATCGAGGAATGCCAATAAATAATTTTTGAGATGTTATTGCTTCACAGTCACTTAATATATCATTCTCTTCTAAATAAGTGACTAATTGGTCTACCTTCTACCTTCTCCAATACTTTGGAAAATACACTTAACAGGCTAATCGGTCTGTAGTTTGACATCAGGGTAACGTCATCCGCTTTAAATAATGGAATGACTTTGGCGATCTTGAAAACGTCTGGAAATTTGCCTGTATGTATACTTAAATTAACTATGTGAAGAAGCGGAATGCAGAGGAAATGATAATTTTCAATCAAGAGGGACGCGGATATACAATCATACCCCGGAGCTGAGCCACCACGCATGCCAGTAACGTACCGGTGAAGTTCTGTCTCAGTGATAGTGTGAATTGAGAATTCTGTGTTAACCGTATAGTCATTGTCATCAACGACAGGTGGACCGCTCGAGTCAATAGCCCGAGCTAAATTGTGACCTGCTTGTGCAAAATAATTATTAAATTCTTCAGCCACCTGTCGACACTGCATTTTCACGTCAGTGTCCGAGTTCATGGTTTTATCACCTGTAAATTGTGTAATGGGGAAACTGTTTTTTTTATTCACCCTCCCAGATAATTCATTTATTATTTGCCAAAAAAGTTTCGGATTATTCTTACTACTGATAATTTTTGATCTGTAATAGTTAAATTTTGCTGATTTAATTTGCGAATTCAATCTGTTTCTCAATTGTATGTAGTATTCTCTTAGATTCAGATTGAACGGCTGTTTTTTGAGGAGTTTGCTTACTTTATCCCTTTTCCTAATGCCCCTTACCAACTCTTCCGAAATCCATGGTTTAATTTTTTTTAGTCTATGCTTCTAATTTGTAAGAATCTTCTTCGATTTTTCAGTAAAACTGTTTAAAATTTGTAAGAATAAGTTTGAACAAACATTGACGTCTGTGATATTTGTGACACTGGTCCAGTCACAGTTCCCTAAGTATTTACTAAATACTACCTTTTGTCAATGATAGTAGTTTCATTAGGAGTCTTATGAATTTGTCTTGGATTTTAATACTCAGGGCAGTACAATAGTGGTCAGTGATACTAGTCTCGATCACTGCTGTTTGTAAACTGTCAAAATTATCGTGTTTAATAAAAATATGGTCAAGACAAGTCTGACTGGCCCCCGCCTATCTAGTTGGATTGTATATGCCACACATAAACCCACATTCATACAGTACGTCTAAGTATCTTTCGGTCTTGTTGTCAGGTGTCAAAATGTTAGCGTTTATGTCACCAATAAGTATATACGTTTTGGTTTTGGTAAGGCGGGAGTAGTGCTAACTGAGCGCAGCAGTAAAGTCGTCAAGATCGTTATCATGAGTTCTGTACACCGCCAGTAGGTTGAATGGTTTATTGTTATAAGGAAAGTCGCACAGTAGGCCATGCACACCGCCCAGCTCCGTCTCTTGCACACTCGCACCACAAACACACTCTCTCACATACACTAACACACTATCATTCCGATTGGCACCTCTCGTGGTTTTGTACCACTTATACCCCTCAAGCTCGATCCCCACCCCATTTTCATCAAGCCAAGTTTCATTTAAAACAATGATATCCCAAATAACTTTAATGGCTTCCAAATAAACTAATAAGCTGTCGAAGTTTTTACCATAGCTTCTAATGTTTAAATGCAATATATTAAACCCCCCGATATGAAATTCGTGAAACGAGTTATGGCTGAGTATATTATTTATAGAAACACTAACTGAGTAAATTAATTTATCAGTTTGTTTTTTTAAATGGAAAAACTGTAAAGGCAAAAAGATTTTTTTGCAGGCATAGCAGAAGTCATTATCTTCGTCTTCTTGACAAAAGACTTTTCATTTTAGAACTTCTATAGTACGTGATGTATTAGTGATAGAATTGTGTAGATTAAATCTTTTTATTAGCAAGATAACACGTCTTAAAAGTTATTCCTTATTTTTGAATTATCTTAATAATTTTTTAATAACAGGCCATTTAATGAATATTTTATGGGTAAGTTATAAGGGGAATAAAATGAATTTAGGTTTTCATGCTTCAAATGTAAGATAATATTTTGGGGGACTACTCAACCACTGTAATTTCTTATAAATGTATTGGTCATTTAATTATATTTTTCTCATTTTGGTTCAATAATAGCTGTGGTATTATTTTGTTGGCTTCGAGTTTTGGTCAAAACTTGCACTATACGAAACAGCATTTTTCTTATTTCATTAGTTCTGCTACATTTAAATATCATTTAGGATATTTTAAGAGTTTTGTTTAAAAACACTATATACTACAATCCAATTTTAAAACTCATGTGAAACAGAGGATTATTTAATTAAAATATCGTGAATGCGTTGGGCAATAATGTAAATGTTAGGTTCACGACAAATCTACCCCAATTATGAAGTCTTACAAATACATCATACAAATCTTTTTTGTATACACTAGTTTTTTGTTTGATAAGATAATGTAAAATATTCAGAGAAAATTCCATATCTATGTTCATTCTTTAAACCGGTAAGTTTAAAAAATATTTTTAGACATTTAACTAAATAATGAGTTTAGTCTTATCGACAGGAAACAATTACTAATATGACACGTGTTTAAAAGGAAGAAAGAGCGTCGTCATATTTGACAGCTTTTTACTCTAATGAGAAGAAACAAAAATAGATACTTTTATTTTAATTTATTTATACATCATTGTGTTTTGAACTACACGTTTATAATGACTTAATGAGATTTAAATGAAGTATATAAATTAAAGTAGCTCAGAAATACTAAATGTTGTTAGTATAAAAAGAAACATTAAATTTAACTAAGTTATGGGCTTACTTTTCTAAGAATTAATTATAATATGTTGTACTAAACACTGAAACATTATTATAATTTTGATATTGAGAAATTTTACACAGAAATCTTCTATGTTCGCTAACAAAACACCGTTTTTAATACGTCATTTCATTAAAAAATATAAACAAATAAATTGTGTATGAACCATAGAAAGGTTTACAGTACAGTTTCCTTTTACTGCACCGAATGTCCTCTTTATTCTGTTTAATAATAACCTCACTTGGTTCAGCAGCCTATGAGGACAGAAAAAATAAGAATAAAACCGGAATATGGGACTCCCTTAAAAATAATAAAAAAATAGTAAATAAACTATACAAATCGATTAAGTACCTTGAGCAAAAAAGAACAGAAAAATTAATTGCTCGATTATTATAAAAATGCATTAATATATTTATGATTATTACATGATTTAATAAATCTAAGGGATAAACTCGTACCAATGCTAGATTATCAAAGAACCATATTTAACAAACCTAAAGATAAACATTATATACAATATGAGCAAAAAAGAACAGAAAAATTAATTGCTCGATTATTATAAAAATGCATTAATATATTTATGATTATTACATGATTTAATAAATCTAAGGGATAAACTCGTACCAATGCTAGATTATCAAAGAACCATATTTAACAAACCTAAAGATAAACATTATATACAATATGTATATAAAAACTATATTGAACATATGATACACTGCTCCTCCCGTAACAGTCTTCTCTCAAGTTATATGCAGAATCGAACACGGAGACGTGGCAACAATCGACAATTGAAGCAGCTGAGACAACTACAGCTTATTCAGTCTCAGTAATGTTTATTACGGCTAATACTATAACAGTTAAAACTGTTCCTATTAAAATTACCAAAATTAAAGTCCAGAGAAATGTAATTTTATTCCTAACAACACATGCCTAAATAATATCTGGTTTCACAAAGTTAACTGCTGCCTAATTGACTAGAATAATTAACGATTCAAAACCACTATAATTGTACATATTAATAACATTTATGCTTTTTAAACGTAGAACACATCTAAGTTAATGTTAAAATAATTAAAAAATATACGTTCGAGTAGTTAATTAAAATGAAAATTAAAAATGTACAAAAAAGGTAAAAATTTTTATTTACTACAAAACAACATCCTGATAGACCTTCACCTAGTAGTAAATCAATGAACACTCCTCACACAATAGCTGCCACCGTCACACTTCGGGCCGTTGTCTGATAATTACTCATTTGCTCCCTTGTTACAGGCCACATCAGGCCTTAAACGAAGAATAATTTTTCATCATATTGATTGTACCTAAATGGGATACAAATTTAACGAATTTAAAATGCAGCTTATAAAATTTTGTTCACAGACATGTGAAAAGTAAGACCAAATAAAAATAAAGTAACACTAATATCCTGGGTGCGTTTGCCAATGCTAGGGGTTAATAACATCTCTAACACAATCTATACATGATATCTTGTTCTATAAATGACATACAGTAAAGAGTAAAAATATTACATAAGCTTTACTTATATTACTTATATATATATATATATATATATATATATATATCGATTTAAAGTTTTGAATTTATGTCACCTTATTGGATTTGGCTGAGCTTCGGCGACCATTTTTACATTGGTATTAATTGTAATCAAAAATAAAACGAGAAAATAGCATGATAAAAAAATTTTGTTGCACAATTATTAGATTTTAACACATTTTCCTAATAACATTATCCATAAACTTGGCATTTTTCACGCTACTGATATGATATATTAGTTACAATATTAATAGAAAATATTAAGTAATTCAACAATATCAATGCTCTCTCTCTCTCTCTCTCTTTAATAAGATCCTCCTAACGATAATTAATAGTGTATTAAGTAATGATTTAAAGTTCAAATATAAGATAACTTTTACAGCATCTTAAAATCGTTGTTGATTTAAACAATAATAAAAGTAATATATTTAAAAATAACAAAAATTTAATTCATATATATACCGGGTGAGTTTTTTTAAGTGATCCAATAGCTAACTTTTTAATTACACAACTTAGCACCACACTTTAAATTTGGAACTTGCTAAATTTTAAGTTTCAAGTTTTAACTTGCAGTTTTAAGTTTTTTCGGGAAGGTTTTCATAAGTCCGAAAAAATCCGGAAACTTCCAGTCCACGTAGCTCCTGAACCATTAGAGATATAGAAAAACTTTTAAAAGCAAAAATATCTTATTTTGTAGAGTAGAATCTAAAAACAACATAAAATACAGGGTGTTCATTAAAATATTTTAAAATTGGCCGCCATATTGGAAAATGGCTGCCTTCTAAAAAAATTTGAAATTGTATTCCTGAGTGAAACTTAAAATTGAGCAAGTTCAAAATTTAAAGTGTGGTGTTAAGCTGTGTAATTAAAAAGTTAGCTATTGGATCACTTTAAAAAATTCACCCGGTATATATATATATATATATATATATATATATATATATATATATATATATATATATATATATAACATTGTATAACTTTTCTCGTAACACTTTTATGCATTATAAAACAAATAAAAGTTTATAAAACTTGTTTACCCTAATACAAAAAGTGTCTTTTAAAAAAACATGTAATAAAATGTGCACCCCAGTATAATAATCTATATATTACCCAAAAGGGCAGCAGATTACAGGACTTATCTCTTTGTTGCAGATCTAAAATTTAACTTTAACCACGTACACAATTATTCAAAAACATATCATGCGATAAAATATGTTTTATTGGTTCATTATTTATAATGATTTTGTTGGTTATTGACGTAAAGATTTCTTTTGTAGAAGCTTTATTTCAGGTTTACTTGCTTATTAAACTTAGTAGATGAACCAGTATTACAGATAAGCTTAACACAGGCTTGATTGTAAACACTGATTAACAGCAAAGCAATAGTCAGTCGTAACAACAGACAAGCCTGTTATTTACAGCTATATCAGCAGTAAAGTGCAGAGAACATGACCAACATTTCTCTTATTATAGATATTCATAGTCAATGCTTTATCATACATGTTCAGTAGGCTTACATGAATAATCTCTTAAGTGCATGTAATCTCAATATCGTCTCACTATCCTACTGTTTGATAATATCTACGTAATGCCAGCCATGCTAGCCTTATAATGGTTACACAACTTAAATTACTATTGTTATTTATTGAGTATTTATATATCATGTATATTTAGGTTAATTTACTAGATAGCTATTGTTTAGCCTTGGATATTTATAGTTTGTAAATTACAATTTGTGAATTTATTTAACAATTTCCTTATTTTAATACAAATAATTAGGGATTATGCAAGAACAGATCAGTAGCTATAATTATATAAGGTTACATATATTTATACTCATATGTTGTAAATATTTGTATTTGTATTTAACATTAGAATATTTGATAAATATTTTCCAGAAATTGTAAAGAATTACCATTGTTTTTGGTGTCAATGTGCTATGAAATTTCTCATTCGCCTCGAGTTTAAGAACTTTATTATATAAGTCACCGTTATAAATAAGAGACCCTCTTCATTCCTGAAAGTATACTAGACTTTACACTTTAACGTCTCCTCATAGATGTCGCCTCTTGTTATTTATGTGTTACAAGTTATGTGATAAACTTGTCTCGTTTAAGTCAGAGTAGTACCAGCACGCTTTAAACATATTTGAACACAGGTAGCTTAACAAATTTTTTACCAAATTTGAAAATTTTTCTCGTTGTTTGTAATTAGACATATAAACAAAAAGAATTTAAATTGAAATAAAATTTAATACTACAGTTATAATTAAAACTAATATACATCATATTATTGTAGATAATACTCGAAATTTTTATGAAAGAAAGTAGTATCCATAAATAGATTTTATATTCTTTTGTAAATTTTTACCACAGTAGCGTCCATTCTATTTCACTTAGTAGTGAAATACAATTTTACTATGTTCGTTGTAATAACCCTCTGTGTTCCCTTAAAAAGTTTTAAATTCTTTTGATACAATACTACACATATAGGCAAGAACATATCATGTATACTAAATGCTAATTTTCAAATAAGCTATAATATAATTACTCCGTGCTTACCATTTCCGCATCCCAACCAATAGTAAGTGCCTCGCTATTTTACTTTTGTAAACAGAAAATAAAATCGATGTAATCTACAATTGGAAAGATCAAGTGCACTGTTAAAACTCAAACATAATTTTTAACCTCCACAAGTGACTTATGCAAAGTTACAAAAGTTAACGCTAATATCTATTTAGCTGCTTCTTGTAACTTTTATTTTTTATTACCATTTTTGGATTATGAAAAATTTGAAATACGTGTTCCTAAAATATTTACTATATTAATTTACCAGCTGTTACCAATCAGATACTCGTTCCTTATTATAAAACAGCAAAGGTTTGCTGTGTAGTGCAATACGTGAGAAGTCAATTTCATACCTTTTTACACGTTTAGTTAACTTTGCTTATTATTGTTGTTTTAAGAATTAAATTTTATACAATCTGCGTTAGGAACAAAAATTTGTTTATTCGCCATTTAACAATGTTAGTGGACATCAAATATTTAAGACGG
Source organism: Homalodisca vitripennis (assembly GCF_021130785.1). Taxonomy (NCBI): domain Eukaryota; kingdom Metazoa; phylum Arthropoda; class Insecta; order Hemiptera; family Cicadellidae; genus Homalodisca; species Homalodisca vitripennis. The sequence continues at coordinate 75,016,985 of NC_060214.1, read as the reverse complement.
TATTTTTGTTATTAGATTTTAGGCAAAATTCATACTTTTTCTCATAAACTGTTCACACTACAACCTCTAGAGTGGTTTTATTTGATTTTTCAGGTGATTTGGCTTATAAATCCACCTTATTTCAGTTAAAAAGTAAGAACAAAAACATTTCAGAATCACTTAATTTCACCAGGTGAACTGAAAACAAAGCAGAATCTTTCGCCAGCTATTACTCACTAGGAGCGTTTCCGGACCTACCTTTATGAAACATTTTTTTCTTAATTTTGGCTCTATAATCACGTCTTAAAATATTTTACCATAGTTCTGACTCACCCTGTATATGTAGCTATACTTACAACAAATGAGCGCCAGGGAAAGATTTGAGCTCTTTTCCAAATACTAAATTGAATAGGAATCCCATTTAAAGTATTGAGCACAGCGTTTACAATGACTGTTTTTATGTTGAATTATCATATTCGCAGTCGTTTCTACATATTTCTGGACGATATCTGAGTTCAATGTTCGGATATTAAAGTTTAGGCTTCTTTCAAAGAATGAAAAAGCTACTAGAAATGTCTTCACATTTTGTAATAATGTAAAAGATTTCAATGTTTGAAAGTGATGTAATGATAGTTACCGCAGTGTTTAGTTCATAGTTGGATAGTTATATGGCAGTAAGTTCTTGACCAAAACTTACTCCTGTCCTGCATTTCCCAGGACTAGAATATGTTCGTGTCCCTCCATACACTACTCTACAGTAAACCAAATCAATGGTAATAAACCTTCAATTTGCTTCCGGTTTTCTAATGCTGCTCTTAACATCAATTCAGTTTGGCTTTCCCAAAAACAGATTTAATTAACTAAGAATTGCTGTGTTTTTGATTTTTAGCCATTTAGTCAAAGCCACAACAGAAGTATATACGAAGGATAAAAATACGAGAATATTTTGCTTCAGTTTTGGACTTCAAAAACAAGTTTTAAATCTGATTTGACTGTCACAGAATAATCTAGAGAGTACATTTTATTAATAGAAAACACATTTAAACGGTAATAAATATTTGATATACATCATATTTTTATAAAATACTAACAGTTATGAGTTTCTTTGTCCTTACAACTACCTTTGACTTCAGAGTGCCTATATATGGTGGGAAGTCTTGAATCAAGGTAAATAATGAGTTAAGCTCCAAATCACCTTCCTGTTACTGCGTAATGTAGACGCTGTAACATGATTCACTCCTGGAATTTGGAGTCATATGTATGGAGATATCCAAATAATTTGGCGGCAAAGAACCTCAAAAGAAATCTTTGCGTCGTTTCGATAAGAATATAAGTCAAACCTGTTAGTTAATAACTGAAAAAGACTTTCCTGAAACATAAATATTTTTAATCTAAAATTTCCACTTTTGTTACACAATATAGCAGCAATATTTCACACATTATTCACATAATATTATCATGTATTCAGCGGCAGAACAAAAGACTCCTTTGTAAACCTGACTATGATTTCGAAACTGTAGGACGGACGTGAGGTTTTCTTTGCTGTGCAAGCGTTCGACTGAGAATGCATTGTAATTTCCTTTGCTTGTATTGTATGACAAATCTTTACTTTCTGTCAGAATTACACTTAAAGCGCTTGTTTTATAAACTACGCTTTAAACATTTCTGTTCTGACTGCAATTCTTTCTAACAAACAAACAATATTTAGTACGAGTTTTGCAAAATAGCATGGTTTACCCTAACAAATATTTATTGTTGATTTATTGTAGTTTATAAAACATTGTACTGTAACGACCCGAACCCAATATTAACAATAATTCAAGAAATTATGCTTTGTTTGGTTATATAAAAATTTCATTCATTTAGTAAAATTTTACTAAAGACACAATAATTGTAAAGTGTACAGCACTGTTGAGGAGGTCAGCAGTAAGACTGCTGACAATGCAGAGCCAGCACCTGCGTGTGCTGGAAGGCAGTCTAGTTCAGGCCTCAGACTCGTAGACATGTAACTCTCTGTCGCCCTATTATAAAACTTTTCTAAATTCTTTCAATAATGTAATTCAATACTTTATATCATTCAAAAGTGCTCTCCCCTTTTTAACCAATGTAAATTGTGTGATTTTTATAAATTAATCATTAATAAACAGTGTTTTTAAAATTCAAACGTTGTTGCACAAACTTTATTTCTTTTCATCCGGTGGTGGCAGCGAATACCAATTAATCCCCAAATCGGTCGCGTTACAGATTTGGTGGCAGCGGTGGGATGATCGCGTAACTTTGGGACAATTTAACTGTACAGTTGATTGATTTCCCGACGCCGAAGTGACCACGTGAACATCAAAATTACTCAAGCAGTGTAATCCAGTGTCAAGTACAGTATAACGGTAAGGAAAAGTGTTTTCAAGTTGGATTTTGCAAAATTTTGGAATAAAAAGTGCAACAAGAAGACGATGGAATTGGATGAAGGAATCTACACGTGAAGACGCCAACCCGAGAAAGGACGCCAAAAGACGACGCCATCTTGCCATGTTCATCACGTCACCAGCCTAGGAGACGGAAGCGGAGCAACCAACCGACATCGTGGGTGACGCTGACAACAACCAAAATCATCTGTCCACAGCCTCTAGCAACCATGGCAGTCACAATGGCGGTGATATTTGGTGAGCCTTTGTTCACATTTGGAAATTAATATAAATATAATAAAGATACATTGGCTATACTTTTAAACTATTTTTACCAATTATTATAATTAATAATTAAGACATAGACATAAGAGAGAATAAAGGTGCTGTGGTATAATAGTGAATGCAGCATTGAATGATAACACATTGTTTTGCAAATTTTGTGATTGATTATTAAGTAACAAGTAAATTGAATTGAATTACTCTAACATGGAGTAAAATGTGTACTTCAATGTCAGGTCGACACTTCGAGGGCACCTATTTCTCATTTTAAAATTAAGATAAGAATACTTGTTAAATAATATTCAGGAAATGCCAATGTTTCCAGATAAACAAAAAATAAATAATTATTAAATCTTTGTAATGTAAAAGCACTCCTTAAAACAAGTGTCATAACTATGATAAAATTAATATTTTGGGTTTAAATAATTGATGTTATTGAGAAATATTGATGTTTTAAAATTAATTTGAATTTGAAGTTAGACGCTATTCCAGTGCGTTATTTAAAATCTATACTTATACCTTGCTGTGTAAATTGATATTGTTAATTGATTAGGCATTGCTAATCTACTAATTAGTTTTATCTGATGTATATGGATTATTATCACTAACATCAATTGATGATGATTTATTGATTAGATAGGTATAGATAGGTTATCGATCATTGATTGGTTATTGGAAAATTTATTATGATAGAAAACTTTTGGGATTTTTAAGAAAAAATAGTGTTATTAGTCATAAATTCAGTCGTATATTTTAAATCGAACTTCGTAAAATTTTGTAGAGTTTCCTGAATTCAATGTTAGGTTATTAAGATCATTAGATTAGATGTCACATAAGCAAACACGTTCCAAAATCATCAATCATGAGTTCTACAGTAACATTCGAAGGAAAAACCGTTGAATTCCAAGAAGCTTTTGATGCAATTTCAACCAAAGTCAGGTCTCTTCAGGACTGCATAGACGAAACCATCGCGGGAAATTCTGTGCTGAACAGAACAGAGATGTCACCATCCGCTATGGATATAACAATTGGAGCGGCAAGCAGACCATCATTTGAGCTAGTGTCTAGCATTACTCCCTACGACGGAGAGAGAGCCGATCTACTCATGCCATTCTTCGATAGCATTCAAAGGCATAGGGGAACTGAGCAACTGGAACGAAACACAAACATTACAAGTATTGAGATTAAAGTTAATTGGTAGTGCTCTACAGTTTTCAAAATCAGATGAAAAATGCATAAACGCCACAACACTTAAAGAAATTAAGTCTGCTCTAACAGAAAGGTTTGGAGATAGTCTACCAGATCACTATTATTTTGAACAGTTAGCTAACATCAGACAAAATAAAGGAGAGACTATCGAACAATTCTCTGACAGAGTCAAGAGGATCAGTGACAAAACACTGAGAACCACCAATAACGAAGAAGTAAATAGAGTATTAAGAGAAGAAGCTGACCGAAGAACAATGGAAGCCTTTGTCAGAGGACTTTACGGAGAAATTGGCAGACAAACAAGGATTAAGTTTCCAAAGAATTTTAGAGAAGCAGTGACTACCGCGATAGCTATAAATAACTTAGAAAAAAGGCCAAATCCATTTGAAGAAAAACCAAGGAAAGTGTTTGGAAACAATTTAACAGGTAAATGCTACAATTGTGGAAAGATAGGACATGTAGCAAAAGACTGTAGATGTAGGAACTCTATAGACAGGCAGATGAATGAATGTGGATATTGCCGTAGAAAAGGGCACAGAGAATCAGAATGTAAATCGAAGGCAAAGTCCACACGTCCTCACTGCAGCTTCTGCAAGAAGCAAGGTCATACAGCTGATCATTGCTGGACCAGAACAAAGAACACGGGTAATGAAAGAGGTCAACCTTCAGGAAGCGGTTATAGTTCAAGAAACTCTCAACCGATAAACTACAGCGGGGAACCCAGAAGCGCCGCTGGCAACCCCGTGAGGAAGTAAATCTGAACGTACACAAGATAAGGTTTGGACAGGCGAAGAAAAAACCTAAAATTGCGTACTTCAATGAGCAGGAAAACAACTATGAACTACTAGCTCATGGAACCATTGGGAGTGTCAATGGGCCAGTCATAATTGATACTGGGGCACAAATCTCGATGATAGAGAAAACGGTCACCCAAGGACCTATCTCACCGACTGATGTTCGTGTACATGGCATCACAGGAGCCATAATGCACACCTACGGTCATGTAAAACAGACTATAAAGCTAGGAGACACAGAAATGATGTGTACGTTCATAGTAGCAGACTTGCCTGACGATTACATTGCAGTTATAGGGTATGATGTGCTTAGGTGGAAAAGAGCTGTCATTGATTTAGAACGATATGTCTTAAGTATTGAAGGTTGTGACGCAGTCAACCTATATGAACGAGACAAAGAAACTACGAATGATTGCGTGAGTGGACTTGGTATAGCCACCAAGCGAACTCAAACCTTCCAAGTAGAACCCGATCGCTCAATCAACACGCAAGTGAAGCCTAACGAAAACAAAAACTTGCCTGAATATCTTCCAGCCTACTGCAGAACTAACCTCAACATACCTGCCCGTTCAGAAATGTTAGTACAAACTAAAATTGGGGAAAAATGTGAAACAACGAAAGCACGAAATTGAGAACAAAGTTGTAATTACAGAACCAGCACTCGTAAAAATTCATGGAATTTATGTAGCCAGAAGTCTAACTAAAGTAAGAAATGGAACTTGTTGGACGAAAGTAGTTAATACAAGCCCAGAAGATTTAGTAATGTACAAGAACACTTTGATCTGTAAATTAGAAGAACCTCATTTAAAACCAAAGAATTCGACAGAACCAAAAAGGGTCAACACAGTATCTAAAAAAAGCGACGAATTCAGAAGAAAAGTAGAAGAGAGACCAGAAGAAAAAGCAAAGATTAGAAACGTACTTCATCGATTTGGAAATTCGTTTAGCCATGGAGAAATTGAAAATTTAGGATGCACAGCAAAAGTAAGCCACAAAATTAACACAGGAGACCACCCTCCCATTAACAAAAGGCCATACAGAGTGCCGCATGCACAGAAACAAGTGATACAAAATCTGATAGAGGAACAACTGGATAAGGGAATCATAATACCGAGTGTATCACCATGGTCAGCACCAGTGGTCATAGTTCCAAAGAAACCTGGTCCAGATCGTGTTGTAACTCACAGAATGTGCATCGACTATAGAGATCTAAACTCATGCATGGTACCAGAAGTCTATCCTTTGCCAGATATTCACGAAAACACTTGACATGCTTGGTGGAAGTAAATTCTTTACTCCACTAGACATGAATTCGGGATTTTTCCAAATTAAAATGCATCCTGACAGCCAAGAGAAAACAGCTTTCAGCACTCCAACAGGACATTATGAATATACCAGAATGCCCATGGGTCTTATAAACTCCCCTGCAGAGCCACTTTGTCAACAAAAACCAGTCAGACTGGGACGAACTGTTACCCATGATCAACATGGCATACAACAGCCAAGAACACGAGTGTACAGGGTACACCCCTTTTGAAATGGTGTACGGAAAGAAGATGGAAAGACCCTTAGAGGCAGATCTCACAATAACTGAGGACACAGATGTCTACTCAGATTACGTAGAAGATCTACGAACCAGATTAAAAGAGATTCAAGAAATATCGAAACACTGCCAGGAAAAGGCAAGGAAAACTCAAAAGAAGCATTACGACAAGAAGTCGAAAGAAAGTGAGTATTATGTCGGACACTTAGTTTACCTGCATGTACCACACATAAAAAAGGGCAGAGTTAAAAAAAACTCTCACAGTTATGGAAAGGTCCATACAAAATAGTAGAAATCGTATCTGAGTTAAATGTAGTTTTAAGGATAAGAGGGAAAAACGTCAAAGTGCACGTGAATAGAATCAAGCCAGTAGTTGAACTGAAAAACAAAGAAGAAGAAAGCGAAGACAGCGTAGAAGAATTCCATGGGAATGAAAATTAAGAAGCACTAGAAGTTCCTAGCAAGGATGCAAGAAGAGGAGTAAGCCTCGAAGAAGAAGCAAGTGATGCAGAAGAGGAGGTTGAAGATCCAACAGTACCAAGCCAAGCAGCAGAGCAAGCCGGACCGAGTGGATTACAACCTGCCCAAGAAGGAAACAATGAAAGACCAGTCAGGGAAAGGAGGAAGCCGTCCAGACTGGAAGACTATGAAGTTGAGTTGTAAATAGAAGCATACAAGTTGTACTATAATAATGGAGAATTAAAGTGTTATATCATGAGAGAAGTAAGAGAAAAGCCGAAGTTGATGAGTATTCTTGAAATTTCATCTTGTAGGATAACAACTCAGTAGCGAATGAAGTGAAAATGATCAGTTTGACAGAAGTGAAAATGTGAAACGAATGTTGCTGAATGGGTATGAATGTTGTGTGAGAGAAAACAAAAAAAGAGTACTCTGAAGATCAAAAATTGTCTGAGTATATCCACACAAGCACATGAGATTACTGAGAGTACTAACACAGAAGGCCAGAAGAAAAAAAAGAGGTTGTAAGAAGTGAAAGGACAAATCGAGTTACTTTAAGAAGATAAATTGTGTTATATTAAAATAAGGAGAAGTTAGTTAAGCAACATTGAATATGCACAAAATAAAAGATAAGTTAGATTACAGATGTCAAGTATAACCTTTGTTACGGGACTAATGATTATTACGTTGGTCAAAGCAGCTGAAATGAGCCAAGGAGTTGTGTTTAGGAAGCTAGAAGACTCTGTGATATCCGGAGATGAATGTAGAATCGTTTTAGACTTTGATCTAGTGGAAATCCTTGATGAACTGGTACCATTAAAAGAAAAATGTGCAGAATTAGAACAGTTTAAAAATGTCAGTGTGAACGTCTGGGATGAAGACTTCGAGTTTGAATATATAAGAGTGAAGGAAGGAATCGAGCAGTATGAGAGTGATATAACTGACTTATTAAAACTTTTGCCACCTGTAGGACATTCTAGAAATAAGCGTGGAGTTATGAATGCAGGAGGTTATGCATTAAAGTGGTTATTTGGTGTACCAACTAGTGAATATTTAGAACATGTAAATACCAAAGTAGACGAACTAAAGTTAATAAATGGTACAGTTGTTAGTTCGCGTCATACACAAATAACTTTGATGAAAGATATTAATTCTAGAACTGTAAGTAACACTAAAGCTATTCATGAAATAATGACTAAGTTATCTACAGCCAACGACAGGTTAATAACATCATTAACGAACTTCAATGAACAGAATATAATGATGCATCAGTCATTAGCAAAACATATGGCAATTACAACAATGTTAAGACATTTAGGTCAAACTGTTGATGAAGCTAAATTAAGAGTAGTAGAGTTTAGGCAAGCATTAGAACTCATATACTCTGGTAAGATAAGCAGTAAATTACTAAATCCACATGATTTTACAAAAGTTTTGAATAAAATTGAAAAGAGTATACCATCTGATTTGAAACTAATTGTTCCTGTAAATGATGAAGATATATTTTTGTATTATGATCTTTGTACAGCCCAAGCATTAGCTAATCCAGCTAGCATAAGATTGATTGTTACAGTACCATTAACACATTGACTGCTGTATAGTTTTAGGAAATTTTTGCCAGAAGCTGAAATCATCTAACTGAAAAATCTTTAAGTTTGGCCCTCAGAAACTAAATGTATAACAATAAAAAATGGTTCATAACAAAATTTATACATTTTTATGACGTCATTATTATAAGCGGGTTTTTCCGCGCTTAGCATTAGTGCAAGATATGAATATTTAAAATAGTTTATTTATGCGTGAATGTGTACCTTTGGCTGTTTATAGTTGAAATATGTTGTCCAGTTGTGTTTATGAAGTCTCTGTAAAGCAATTGATGACGTCGTAAAGTTGAGCGGGAATTCCCGCGCCAAGCACTGAGCGAGCACATACCATGTCGTTATGTCATTTACCACAAAAAGAATGTTAGAAATCAGTGGCCATTAGTGTTTATATTTGTACCTATAACTATTTAGGAAAAAAAACAAAGTATTTGTTTTATATACATATTTACAAAATCACCCAACATCCTCTTTTGACACTTATTCTTGAAGCTGAGCATGGTACTTGTCGTAGCAACCCAACGCACACAGTGGCGGTTCGCCAGGGCATTACGCACACATGTACACAGTTTCTTTGCGCCTTCCTTCCTTTAGACACTGACGGCATCTTTTTCCTAGAAGTCGTCCTTTCTTGTCAAGCGCAGTGGTCTTTGAAAGAACGTGCAGCGGGTTGCGTGGAGGCCGCACTGGAGGAGCTTGTTGTTTGGGAGGTAACATAGCATCAATAACCTGTAAGCGAAAATCATACAGTTGCATAGTATTGGTGTCATTTGCAACATCGTACAACTTGTGGGCATTTACCATTATCATTTGTAGAAGATGTATGAAAATCTTCTTGTACCAACGTACAGATTTATGGTCACTGGGGTAGTAGGCGAGCATTTGGTCACTCCTATCTACCCCCTTCATGTTGGCATTGTACTGGACAATAGCCATGGGCTTTTCTCGTTGCACATTACGTCGATTAGATGTTAGCACAATGTTGTTTTCATGTTCAGTAGATAGATATGACATTATCCGCTTGTCCCTCCATTTGGCCACCATGACTCCTTCAGCGTATCTTTGTATTGTCTCCCCCACCTGCAGCTTAGCTGTCTTGACGTCAGCTGGAACATGCTTCCTGTCGAGTCTGAGGGTGCCAGTTCAGTATGTTTTATAACTTTTTATCTGACAAAGATAACATTTTTATGGAAAAAATATACTTAATTTGCAGCTGAAATATTTGAAAATAAATATTTTATTTACATTTATTATATTAAAGAGAAATTTTACGAATTATAACCCTGTAATGTTTAATGCGATGTTTATCTTCATTTACGTATTAAATACGATACATTTTTACAGTAAATAGTAATAATATTTTTGATTAGAAAAATAAATTAATTTCCTCTATTGTTGAGATAATTCTCATTTTTATAGATAATTATATGATAGTATTTATACTATAGCTGCCTGCACGATATATTTAAAATATGCTTATCTTTGGGCTTCAAGTTTTACATTAAGCTTCCTTAGGCCTACTATAGAGACCTATATGGAACATAGAGCTCGACGGCAGTGCACGTCTTTCCATGCAACTTGCTGACAGAGCGTTACTGAACCTATTTATATTAGTTTTATGAGAAGCTTTGATAACAGTGAGAAAATCCCATAGTTAATAATATTTTGAAACAAACTTCAATACAAATACAACTACAAACAAATACAATTACATGACACTTTTACTTATAATATAAAAAACGTATATCTAAAGACTAAATATTTTGCACAAAATATCAGAAAGCCAGATGTGGGACACGTGATATTATGAATAGTATTAGCTTACTGATATGTTTTTGAAAGGGAAAGGCAAAGTATTTATACCTAGTCAGTAACATACTAGGTTTTCATGCTCATGGCCAACGACGGAAGGCATGATTGAATGAAAATTGTTGTATTTCATTATAAAAAAATAATAGACACGGAATAGATTACAAGTAGATATCTTCAGTTTAGACTTGTAAAATTTAGTGTATTCTCTATATAACCACAACTGTATTAATTCAGTGGGTCACGTATGTATAAGTGTGTGTTTATTGCGTGTATGTAAGATTTTTGGAACCCCGAGAATTGAATTTTAATTGATAAATGGAGTATTAAATTCTAATTGTACCCAAACGTTTTGTTGAAAGTAAAATGAATTCCAAGTGTGGGGCAGAATGTTATATTATGTAACGATTGGCCTTGATTCAAGTCATATTAACAAAGTTAGTTCGCTCCCGTTACGTTGGTTCCCCTTACCCTATTTGTTTAAGAGATGAATTTCTAGGGATGGAAACTATTCAATAAAGATTATTATTAAAGTATTTACAAGACACCTCTTGTGGTAGTAAAGTGTACAATTCCATTGGCGGAATTGAATTACAGATTATTAGCTAGAATATGAGGGGTCTGAATGTTACCAGTTGAACTACATAAATGTAATCTGCATGCCATTGAATATAGATGGGGATTAGGTTCAGGTTGTGTACATTTGATTGACCAGCGTAACTACAAAGGACCTCACGACAAGGGGAAATTGACGTGGTGATTCCCAGTGCTCATAAGATATAGGCGTAGTTTAACTCATTTGTTGCTCATAACCGAAAAGTATTTACAATGGTATTAGTATTTCGACCGAAATTTAAGCATTTTATAATTTTTATAATTAGGCATTTTACAAAAAAAATAGGATAAGTAACGTGCTTTCTACAGAAATACAGTTGCCTGTTACAATTCTTATTTGATTTGGTTTCTTAGCTCTGTTTCTTACAATTTGGTTTTAGACATAGTTTGAAGTAGTAGTTTATAAAATTACACTCACAAGAACGTGACCTAATGAATTCCATAATGAGACTAATTCTGAGGTTTTTATCTACAAGTGACAACAAAACTTTTAACATCTTTTTCATATGGTTCCAAGGAAAACAAAAAAATTACCTGTGACTATTTTGTAAAAAAATAAATCACAGGTATTCCAGTTGTGAATTTGAAATTTGTAGTTAAGCTGAGCAGCACTGGTAATCTTGTTCGTAATTTTGACATTATTGTTTGTAAATTAATAGCCGTAGAAGCCCTTATTACTGTACCTGTAATATTTAGTTTTTTTCTAAGATTCAAACTCGTGTACGTAAAATCATCGTTGTGTATAGGATTCATGAGGAACTAATCTTAATTTAATAATGATTGGTAGATTTTGATTTATCACAAAACATTTGTTACTTAGATGTACAAGGTAATTTGGAGTAGATGAAGACTAGCTGAGTGAGAGTTATCAATTTATATTTAATTTTGTGTGTACTTATAATGGAAACTAGCAAGTCCGAGGTATTTTTTGAATTCTGTAACCACATAAATGTGTACGGTTAATACATTGAGTGTAATAATATGACAATAAAACATACGGAACAATAACAACTTGGGCAACAACCAAACATTTTTTAACGCATTATTAAATACTACCGACGTGATAATTTCAGTTTGAATTAATGCTATATGCATATGCCTCGACATATTTAATATTATTATTGAATTAATCACTGAATTGAAACGGCCGACTGGTCACAGCTTCTCCAGTCGCTACAGTATATTAACACATTGACTGCGGTGGACAGTCGCTGCTAATTATCTCGCTGTTCAAAATTCCGTACATCACTCGTGTAGCAGTGAAGAGGTTACTGACGTTATTGAAGGAAGCAGTTGTGACATAGCAAGTGCAGACGTGTATGGCACATAGGACAAGAATGTTGGTAACGCTGACTCTGCGCGTGATGGTGTAAAAATTGTATTGTTAAATGTGAGTATTGTAAAAATATACATACAAAATTATTTATATTAAATGTATTCTTTTGTGTTTATGCAAGGATAAATAGTCGCATGAATGATGCCAAACTGGTGTGAATATTGGCAGACCAATTTAGTACACGTATTTTTTATACGCCACTTGTTTTTATACGTAGTTCGTACCTGCCAGAGCAAACATCCTGTCAAACGGAATCTAACACTTGGCCCACTAACTGTCTAAATTAGGTTATAAACCTCTTACAGACCCTATCACGCTCAGAGGTGTCAATGGATTGAGGGATTTCTGATATGTTAATCCTATTCCATTGGAGCCTCTTACCGTCAACGGTTAATCTTTGAAAATATGTCCACTGATTTTTAAACCCATTATAGAGTTTTAAATACATTTAATGCAGTTGTAAACTTATAGGTGTTTTTCTCATTGAACGGTATGTAACTTTAGTATGGTTCTATGGTCTAATAAAAGGCCAATATAATTATATTTATTTCTTGTAAAGTAGATATAAGCTGAATATATTTCCTATTTTTTCTACGCTATTCCTAAGGAGTCTAAGTAGAAAACGGGAAATATCCTAATAAATATTTGCATGTATTCTTTTTAATTTAATTTTAAATAAATTCATCATCACAAATCTTGTTGTATTTGATATTAATTTTACAATAATTAATTACAACTATATTTATTAAATTATAGCAAATATGTATCAATTTCCTGCTAACAAGAACTTATTTACCCAGTACACGTGTTGTACTCGAGGCCCCAACATACATAGGAGTACGGTTGGTATGGGAGGGGAGTGAAGGATAGTTTAAACGCCCTGGCGTCGCAACCTTTCGTGTAGTCTTTGGCAGTCTCTAGGCACTCGACAATCACCTCAGGATCTCCGCTCCACGGCAAGCGTCAAAACTTACGGCCCCGATCCGAACCTAGTCCATGCAAACAGAAGGTGATGCGGCAAGCAAGAGTCTTTGCCCTTAGCACCAACTAATAACAATATTCCTTAAAGTGTAACATTGGGATATGAAACGCGTCTACTGTACTATCCGCAACCATTATGTAAGTATAACACTGTGATGGCAGTAAGTCTAAATGAGTACTAAACATGTACTTATCACTCAATAATTAATCTCTTAATTAATTGAAAAAAAAAAACTCTTATTTCATTAACCTTTCCATGTTTCTACTCCTGCTGGGCTCTCGAAGAGCAGTCCACGGCCTACATATCAATTTTAGCTGATCGCTAACACAGCCATTTTTGCTTTTGTTGTTAGTGCACTAATATTTTATAAGTAGTCAGTTGACAAATATCAACTGATTGAATCAGAAAATTTAATTTGCCTCTCATGTACACAAGGGAGAATGTATAAACACAGTTTCACCAGAGTGTGATAATTAAGTTTGTTTAGCAATGCCCCACTGCTAATTACATTTCATTGCAGAGTAAAACAACACGCTTTAGCCACTAATATTACTGAGAGTGAGTTTAAAGTATACATCTATGGTAATATTCAGTATACATATATGTTATAATTACACTATAAATAAAAGTTATCTCAATTATATTCGTTTAAACCCCTGCAAAATGCCGAGTAATGTACATTAACTGTTTGAATCCATGTTTCAGTTTGTATTTTCTAAGTGGAAGTTAGTTTTTTAGTGGATTTAAAAGTGCTAAGTGGTTTCTTTTGGAATAAATTTATGAACAGGTAAAGTTTTAATAATTAAATCTGGATTAACTATTAATCATTATAATATAATAATATAACCCTGCTGCTAATAATAAATTTATGATATGATACATACAACTGTAAAAAATAATTTAAAACATATTTTCTGTTATTTCACTAAGCGTGACCCATATAATACTTATTACGCCAACTATCATTTACTTACTAAAACATGATATATGCAACCCTCAGAGTTGTATTTAGATAAATAAAGGTACGCCCCTTACATTTATGTTACTGAAAACTTACCGACCATATATAACAAAACTAAGCGATGGTTTTTACGCATCAATAATACTGGATTTAATGGTTTAATGGTTTGTGGTTTGACTGTGACTTCCTATTTGCCAATAATATTTTATATATTATGATTGAGGTCCTCTTTCTTAATTGATCATAGAATACAAAACTAAGTTGGGAAGACACAGCTAAATGACCGGTAAGATACATAAATTTAAATTTCAGATAATAGGAATAGGAAGTAGGGACAATTTAATAAGATTGTCGTCCCCGTATGAATTTTAATCCAAGATAATTCTGGTAGTCCTATAAGTAAGAACGTATATATATTAGATTATATGTAAACTCATTATTTTAAACCATCCATTAAGTATTTTTTTTATTTTAGAGGGTAGGTGGTTTTTGAAAGAATTAACAATAACATTTTCAGTATTAAAGCCCGTTGATAACCTGAAGATTAATAAATCATTTTAATAATCTGGCCAATCAGAGAAAAACATAGTATCTTTAAGAAACGCTGCGATTTTAATAAACTGATGATAATTTATTCGATACAGTTAATCTTAATATTGATTATTTCACGTATTTCAAATAGATATGAAAAATCTTTGTGTAAAGTAGGTAATTTAGAATGTCTTAGGGTATCAACATGGTATCGTGTTATTTATACGTTATTAAACCCTTGCGTAAATAAGTTTACTGTAATAAATAGCTTAACAATATATAATATACCTGAGCTCCTGTTACTGCTTAATATGCTTTTACTTAGTATTCCTAAGCTAGTTAATTATTTCATTATCGTGAAACGATGATAGGTAGGGCAAGTTTTCGGCACACAAGTTATACCTACCTAATAACTAAACAAACTATAAATATATTTATATTAAACATTAAAAGAGCATATAATACACAACATAACGTGGAATAATTGTAAGTCTAACGCACATTAATTTTGTATTAAACTGCAAACCTGTTTCTTATTACATTCAAAAGCATATGGTACCAAATCAGTTGATTCTCTATATCTTCTGATAGGGCACGAAAAAGGTAAATAACTCAATCACGTTTAGCCACACCCGCAATCCCAGCTATGGACACGCGATTTCTAGTAGTTTAGAGAGCCTATCTTTGGCTTAGGCTAAGGGCTTTAATCAATTTAAAACTCACTTAAGGGGAGTCCAACGTCCATATCCCTTCCATGTTAAATTTACGCTTTTTAGGTACACTTTTCTCCTTAACTATAAGACATAAAGCTATGAAATTGTGCATGTTTATTTATCTATGTTATATAAATATCTGGAACTAAAACAGTTAAAATATCTTCAGTACTTTGATACTTATGATTTTTTTCTCACATATAATTTTTGTATATTTTTTTGTGAAAATAATTTTTTCTGAAGGCATTTTTCAAAATATTTCTATTATTTTACTTCCAGACCTGCATTCTGATATACCCTACAAGTAAAAAAAATTACATTAAGATATTTCAAACGGTTACTGTTTTAAGTGTGCCTATTTGCAAAAAAATGAACTTTTCGGTAATCGAAGAAATACGTAAACAATTGAATAAAATGAACATAAACACAAGACAAAACTTTAATTAGACCCCACTTACATTTTAAAATCCACCGGGGCAGTAGTCTGGATCATTAACCTCTTCTTTCCCAAGCCTTAGCCTTCTTCTCTTGATCCTAGACTCTTTTGTTCCTAACTGCGCCGCAATCTCCGCTTTTCTGATTCGCGACAGATAAGCCGTCTTCAGCGCCTCCAGAGTGTATTTCCCCATGCGTGTTAGGCCTAACTGTTTTAAAACCTTTATTCTACATATTTTTTCTTCATTAAAAATAACTATGGCATCAAAAACACCTAATTCAACAGTTTTCAGCCCAACAAAAACATTCTTTGGCACCCTACTCCACACCACATTGTTGAAGCTTTCGTTAACATTTTGGGTTTAGCCATAAAGGCAACGCCTTAGGAGAGTAGGGTTAATTAAATCCTTGAACACAGGTCTAATGGCTTCCATTACGATGTTTTTTTCAGCTAAGGCTTTGTTATATCTGCACCATGTGTTGGGAGCGGATGGGCAAAGTATATGGTTCGGGGCAGCATTGGTGGACAAACTATGGCAGTAAATTGCCCACACAGCTTCCCTCATTTTATTCAAGTCATTGACATTACTTCTGATAGCATTGTCATAGTACAGCTGTAACTTATCAATGAGAGTGTCTGTCAGCCCTCCAGCGCCTTTTATTGTTTTACCATCGGAAAGCAATGTTCCGCCTAACTTTTGCTTCAGCTTGCGAAGACGGGTACCCATATGTTTACTAACATGCTCTATACACTCAAGTTTTTCCACTTGAAAATCACCATAAGGCCGGATTTCTACTACTGCACTGAAAGATTTACTATCTCCGTCACCCAGAAATTTAACGTAGCGGACATTGCGCTTAGCTTCAGATCGCAGACAAACAGCCACAGCAGCAACTGTCTCCGTGCCACCACTGGTTCCTTCATAATTCTTATGGCAGTTAGGGAGATGGGCAGTTTTTTTCTCTGCTGAACCTTTTGTTCGGTCACAACCACTACAGTATTTACTAAGGATTTATACGTTTATAACCTTACCGGTATCTACGCTAGTGACAGTACAGGCAGCAATTTTGAGACGAAGCCCCGCTTCTGCCAGGTTCCATCAAAAGCTATAGCAAAATCAGTAGGCGTTGTAGCTTCATTATTCTCTTCAATTGCTTCTAATTTAGCCTTCTTCATCACATTCTCTGCTACAGTATAAAGGGAATCCCTGAGAGCATTTGTGTACTTCCTAACAATTGTATTAGGCTTGGGAAGGTTCAATATCCCGCACAACATTTTCCCAGCCTCAGGACCTTTACCGATGCAACGCAATCCATAAAACAACCTAATATTTACTTAAAAAAACTATTATCTTTACATTATCTTTACATGCTCAGCTTAACTACAAATTTCAAATTCACAACTGGAATACCTGTGATTTATTTTTTTACATAATAGTCACAGGTAATTTTTTTGTTTTCCTTGGAATCATATGAAAAAGATGTTAAAAGTTTTTTTGTCACTTGTAGATAAAAACCTCAGAATTAGTCTCATTATGGAATTCATTAGGTCACGTTCTTGTGAGTGTAATTTTATAAACTACTACTTCAAAATTTTCATTTTCAATAAAGATATAGTAGCGCAGGTTTTCGCAATTTAAAGTAGCCAGTGCCTACTCATTTGAATACGCAAACAATCAGATTGCCCAGAGCGATGTTTATTAAATTATTACTTAACATTAGTTACAGTAGTAACATGGACGTCTTAAACTTATATTTCTTCAGTCTGCCTAAACTGACAGTGTTGAATGAACTTTAATTCCAATGCTATCAAAATATTAAATCTTGTTCGTTTTTTAGTATATTTTATGTGTATAGAATATACAATAAATTTTTACCTGAATACAATAGACAGACCAGTACTTAGCTTAGATGTATCCACAGTTCACACTTTAGTTCAGATAAAACACAAAGAAGGTAGGAACAACTGATTGATGTTGGATGAAGCTGCTAATGACTGCGTGGCTCCAGTAAGCAATTGATGTTACCGCTAACGAGGGGCGGTTGCACGATATCCTTTTCTCTTTACTGAAATAGACAAGGAATACCCGGAAAACTACTCTTTTAAGATTAAACAGAACTCTTGTTGTCCCATAAGTCAACGATAATAATCAAACAGATCATAGATCAATCAATAACTAAATAATCTAAATAAATAAAGTTTGTTAATTTTAATTAATTGTATAGGTTAAGTCGTCACTAGATAAATAGCAATAGATCATATTCTAGATCAAACACAAGCAAATTAAAATATTACCAATTCTTCATGGGTAAGTACGTGAGCAAGAGTTATTTTATTGAAAGTAAATTAGGTACCTGTTTTATTATTTATTTATTTGTACAATTAATTATTTATTGTTATTTTTATAAAGTATTTAAAATGTAATAAATATTTTGAGTATTTTAACAGATATTCATCCTTTAGATCTCATACGTTCTTATTCAAACAAGGGCGAGATTGGTATAATCAAATAACAATAATTGATTAAATGAAAAATGGGCGAGGTGAATTACAAAGTAAATACTTATAAATTAATTCAACTTAACTTAATTCTTTTATTGTCAAAAACATATAGTGAACTGCATGGATAATAGTTTTTCTCAAGTATTTTCGAACAATACATCATTCTTTTAATATAATAAAATTTTAAAGATTATTCAGGAATTCCCTGTCATCAACAACATTTTATAAGTTAAGAGGTATTGTTACCCCACCCAGGAAACAATATGGTGGCTAGCTCAGAGATGGGTCGGGGTCGGTGGTCCTAGAGGGTCTAGCACTTATACTGGAATGGTCTTTAGGGCGCCACCTCATTTGCAAGATACACACACAGGGGGAGAATGAGAAGAGTTAGAGAAGTAAAGGAATATTATTCTCGCTCCGCTGTTGGGTCGGGAGGGTAAGGGCGGCTTTTACACAGTATCACTAAGATCAGGTCTAGGTCGATCCCATGGAACCTACCTACTGTATAACTTATAATCAATACTAAAGTTAAACTTCCCAGTACACAACTAGTCTCAGCTCTTCATTAACTTTGACAGAATATTAATAATATCGATTGCTCGGATTAAAATGATCGAATGTTAATATCTACAATCTGGGGTGCAAGTCAACACAATTCTGGTAACTGAACGAGCAGAGAGGATCAATGAGGCACCTGTTTAGGTAATTTGAGCTTAATTTAATGCAAAGGCAATAGAAAGTAAAAGCCACTCAATAAATACACACAAAAGAAATGACATGCATCATGGGTTCATGCCCTAATAAACATAAACCTTGCTAAATTAATGAGAACAGTTAGCTCAAGCAAAACAGAGCTATATCCTAATAATGCAGCTGTAAATAAATATACTTTTTAAACAAATAGGCTCTAACTATGCTAAATGATAGGATGTACTAGTTTGCTCGAGCAAAATAAATCTAGCCAATACATAGATAATTAGCGGTGGTCACCGAAAAATAATAAATAGGACACATATATCTTAACAGAGAATAAATAGAACAATTATTAATACATGTTTAAAATGACAATATTATAGACTATGGAAACAGCCAATACACTATTCAGCTTAGTTCATATAACTTCACTCTTAAAGTGGCAAATACTGAGTCTGTTTATGTGTCCCACACAAAGGATAGAGGTCACCGATACGGTCGAAAGTTGTAATTAAGAGTTAGACTTATCGGTTGAAGTCTGATAAGGTCCGTCCTGGGGCGATAGTGGCAGGTCAAGGCCATCCAGGTGTGAAGAGACGATGCCGGCCGACCGGGATGCAAGGGATTACGTCACAGCCAAACTTGTGTCGTCGACCAGAACCCTTAAACATTAATTCCTCATTCCTAATTAAACTATACCATTTAAGGGCAACAATTAATCCTGAATTCAGTAATAACATAATTTGTTTGTCAGAAATAATGCAGGTACTACATTGGTAAGGCTTTAAAGCTCAGTGCCAAGGACACTTAATCATGAAACAGTAATATATTGAACATTGTGAAAACAGGTTTACATACATAATATAAGTCAAGTTAATAATAAAATTGACTATTACTCGTAATAAGTTGAATGCCATTCTCAAGCCAATTAATAGTTTCAGCCAATTGAGTAGGACACAATCCCCTTGAAAAGTGAGTGAATTGAATGGTGATTTTAATTTCAAACAAGAATACATCATATTAAGCTACTCAGTATTCGTACCTATCAACGTACACCAAGTAATGACAGGGTTTTGAGATAAACATATTTTATAACAAGTATACAAGATTCAATATACATGCAGGGAGACATTCATTTGTAAATAATATGATTGTAATTCATATAAATAGTAGAAACTAGAAATAGCTTGAATAAATAGTAAAATAACTTTTAACAAGTAACAAGTATTGATAGATTACACATCAAACAAACTTGTTCAGCGTTAATTAATTTGAACAGGACCTTTCATATAGGATAAACATTACGATTAATAAATATAGCATACATGGTAACAAAGATTTGAAATCTCTAAATTTGTAATTCATAAGATTGAACATAAATTAATTTTCCTATACCAGCCGGCCTTAGTCCTGAATAAATGAAGTTTGACATCAGGTTAATCGGTAGATTGCAAGATAACTCTCGGGATAATTGATTCCTTAGATGTAGCAGAATTTATATATTGCACTGTTCTTATCTCAGAGGGTGGCAAACGATGATCATCGAACTTCAACTTTTCTTCACAACGTGGTCCTTGCTCGTTAACGACTGTTGCGTACATCACGGCGTATAATAGCGCCATTTAGGTCAGCTTGGCTACTGGGTCAATCTACGGATTTTTAGATTCGCCGGTAAGTGGAGAGCGGCAATATCCGACCATTTTCGCTAATCATTACCGTAAGGTTTGGACAATTACGGGCGCGCACCGCAACTGATTTATTCTAAACGGGGTGATCAGTCCCGTTTCCGAGTGCAGATAAGGCCTATGATTTCGAATCGTTACAAATAACCCTCTTCCCGAAGAAAATGTCCCACATTTTCTTACTAGTTCTGGTAACTCTTCAAATCCGAGACATGCCAATTTCCAATGCGTTTACCTTGCTGGTCATCTAAGGCATACACTGTTGGAGATAGCCTTGTAGCCACTACGTAAGGACCAACATACCTTGGTATTAGCTTGGCAGAGAAAAAGTTTGCCGCATCTGACTGAGCGAAATTTCGCTTCAAGACCAGGTCCCTCACCCTAAATTCAACTGTTCTTCGTCTAAGGTTATACCGATGTGCTCCACGTTGATGGGATTCTTCCAATCTCCTCGATACTACCTGATAAAGTTCCCGCAGACCCTTGAGCTTCTCACAATACTGGTTTGTGTCTTCTACTGCAGGCAAATCCTCGCAGCGAAGAATATCAAATCCATCTCCAGTTGCTGATAGCTCCCTGCCAAAGTTCAGATAGGCCCACAATCAATATCAATCAGTCCCGTTTCCGAGTCCTGTTTTGCTTGAGCGAACTGTTCTCATTAATTTAGCAAGGTTTACTTTTATTTTGCATGAACAATATTGTGTTTATGTTTATTAGGGCATGAACCCCTGATGCATGTTATTTCTTTTGTGTGTATTTATTGAGTGGCTTTTACTTTCTATTGCCTTGGCATTAAATTAAGCTCAAATTATCGAAACAGGTGCCCCATTGATTAATCCTCTCTGCTCGTTCAGTTACCAGAATTGTGTTGACTTGCACCCCAGATTGTAGATATTAACATTCGATCATTTTAATCCAAGCAATCGATATTATTTAATAATCTGTCAAAGTTAATGAAGAGCTGAGACTAGTTGTGTACTGGGTAGTTTAACTTTAGTATTGATTATAAGTTATACAGTAGGTAGGTTCCATGGGGTAGACCTAGACCTGAACTTAGTGATACTGTGTAAAAGCCGGCCTTACCCTCCCGACCCAACAGCGGAGCGAGAATAATATTCCTTTACTCCTCTAACCCTAAGGGCATTTCATCTCCTTCCGGCGTCAGGGATAGTTTCCTCATTCTCCCCCTGTGTGTGTATCTTGCAAATGAGGTGGCGCCCTAAAGACCATTCCAGTATAAGTGCTAGACCCTCTAGGACCACCAACCCCGACTCATCTCTGAGCTAGCCACCATATTGTTTCCTGGGTGAGGTAACAGTGATTAGTCCCGTTTCCGAGTGCAGATAAGTCCTATGATTGCGAATCGTTACAGTATAGAGTTAAAAAGTCAAATACAAGCATAAAATTTCTGAATATTAATAAGCCATAATGTTATATTAGGTTATAATTTGAGTTGTTAGTTGAAATGAAATAGTTTTAATTGAAGCTATATCACAATAACATACTATTGTTTTACAAATTTGATATAATTTATACGTAACTCTCAAAATCAACTTTATAAAATTTAGTTTAAGATAAGACACGGATCGGGATGTACACGGATGTAGCCTAAAGTTACTAGGATACTAAGCGTTTGTGAGACAAACAATCCACTGGACGTATAAACTATAAAAATGCCCAACTATGTCTAAAACCAAATTGTAAGAAACAGAGCTAAGAAACCAAATCTAATAATAATTGTAACAGGCAACTGAACTGTACAAAAATATTAAATTATTTATAGTTGATACTGTCTTCAATTGTTGTCTAATGAACAAAGAAACTAAGTTTCATCAAAAATATATACGCCATGAATTTGTTTTATGTCACTCAATGGGATTTAGCAGAGCGTTACTGATCATATTTACGTTTATCTGATGGTTAACGATGTTTTTTTTTAGAAATTAAATAAAAATTTTGACATTTTAACAATGTGAGTAGTAATACAAGTAGCTATAGTATGTATTAGCGTTTTGCATTCTATCTCCATGAACCCTCTTATGCGATACATGTGGTATGTGGCACACTTCTAAATGTTTAATTATTATTTTGTTATATTTACTCGAAAAGTGGAAATTATTTTGAGTATAGTTAGAATAAAGAACAAAGTGTTAAGCATCCTTTCCGGAAAGTTCTAACAATGCCGGCATTTCTGTAGAAAACATGTTACTTATCCTATTTTTTTGGTAAAATGCCTAATTAAAAAATCTTAAATTGCTTAAATTTCGATCGAAATACTAATACCATTGTAAATACTTTTCGGTTATGAGCAACAAATGAGTTAAACTACGCCTTATGAGCACGGAATCACCACGTCGATTTCCCCTTGTCGTGAGGACCTTTGTAGTTACGCTGGTCAATCAAATGTACACAACCTGAACCTAATCCCCATCTATATTCAATGGCATGCAGATTACATTTATGTAGTTCAACTGGTAACATTCAGACCCGTCATATTCTAGCTAATAATCTGTAATTCAAATCCGCTAATGGAATTGTACACTTTACTACCACAAGAGGTGTCATGTAAATACTTTAATAACAATCTTCATTGAATAGTTTCTATCCCTGGAAATTCATCTCTTAAACAAATAGGGTAAGGGGAACCAACGTAACTGGAGCGAACTAACTTTGTTAATATGACTTGAATCAAGGCCAATCGTTACATAATATAACATTCTGCCCCACACTTGGAATTCATTTTACTTTCAACAAAAAGTTTGGGTACAATTGGAATTTAATACTCCATTTATCAATTAAAATTCAATTCTCGGGGTTCCAAAAATCTTACATAGACGCAATAAACACACACTTATGCATACGTGACCCACTGAATTAAAACATATGTGGTATTATAGAGAATACACTCAATTTTACAAGTCAAAGCTGAAGATATCTACTTGTAATCTATCCCGTGTCTATTATATTTTTATAATGAAATAAAACAATTGTCATTCAATCAGGCCTTCCGTCGTTGGCCATGAGCATGACAACCTAGTACGGTATGTTACTGACTAGGTATAAATACTTTGCCTTTCCCTTTCCAAAACATATCAGTAAGCTAATACTATACATCATATCACGTGTCTCACATCTGGCTTTCTGATATTTTGTGCAAAATGTTTAGGCTTTACATATACGTTTTTTTTATATTATAAGTAAAAATTTCATGTAATTGTATTTGTTTGTAGTTGTATTTGTATTGAAGTTTGTTTCAAAATATTATTAACTATGGGATTTTCTCACTGTTATCAAAGCTTCTCATAAAACTAATATAAATAGGTTCAGTAACGCTCTGTCAGCAAGTTGCATGGAAAGACGTGCACTGCCGTCGAGCTCTATGTTCCATATATGCCCTCTATAGTAGGCCTAAGGAAGCTTAATGTAAAACTTGAAGCCTAAAGATAAGCATATTTTAAATATATCGTGCAGGCAGCTATAGTATAAATACTATCACATAATTATCTATAAAATAAGGATTATCTCAGCAATAGCGGGAATTAAGTTTTTTCTGATCAAAAATATTATTACTATTTACTGTAAAAATGTATCGTATTTAATACGTAAATGAAGATAAACATCGCATTAAACCTTACAGGGTTTTAATTTGTAAAATTCCTCTTTAATATAATAAATGTAAATAAAATATTTATTTTAAAATATTTCAGCTGTAAATTAAGTATATTTTTTCGATAAAAATGTTATCTTTGTGAAATAAAAAGTATTTCTATACCTCTAATGTCTTGGAAGCCATATCAAAAGTATTAAAAAATATCATTCAGTTTTTAGAATTTAAATACGTAAAAATTTTAAAATATATTACCAATTATAAATCTTTGGTAACTAAAATGAATTCATTAAAATATGGATGAAATAATATACGGAATAATAATAATATTTTATTCCGAAAGATTAGTTATTACTTATGAACATGATTAATTAAAGAATGCTGTTGAGTTGTGACAATTTTAATTCGGATATAGCATTATGAAATTCAAAATTACTTTTCAATAACGCTAAGCCTATTATTATTCTCTTTATTCCATAAAAAAAAACATAAATATCAATCTAACAGTGGAAAACTAGGTCATTCCAAGATCAGATACTTCTTTACTAATATAACAGTATGTTCGTTGGAGGATTCGTGAGAAACTTGGAAACAATTTTCTTAACGTGTATAACACATAATCTCTAGAGAAATAAATTTGTTTCAGAAAAATGTTTATGAAAATCTAGGATTGAACCACGTTAATTCAAATATTTTAATACATTTTATGTTATAGATGTTTTTGTAGTTGTATTGTAAAATGTTAGATTAAATAATGTTCATTTACAATATAAGTATAATAACAAAGATTTACTAAAATCGTAGTTGTTAAATATTTTTTTATATCATCAAGTTTTAAAAAACGAAATAGTAAAACACATTAGAAGTAATACCAGGCATTTTGACAAAGATCGCAAACAATGTTGGCGTTGTTATCCGTCCGCACATGTGTAGCAAACTAATATTATTAGCATCCATACATCTCCTGATAAGCCTCATGTTTACAAATCCCTGCACGTAATAATATCTGTGGCTTCCCCTGTATATGTTTGTATGCTGCACATAACATCCGCTGATGTTTATACACACCTTGGTTGTACAAATAGTTATTTTATGAATGAAGTAATAAAAATGTCATGCATTATTCTGTCTTTTATATTTTAGATTTAACAATAAAAAAAAATTATATGGTTAATTTATTTATAAAATTTCATAAAAAATATGTAGAAATTAAATTATTATATCAATAAAAATGGATCTGATTTGCTATTCGCCAGGACACCACGCAAAATTAGCAAGGTGTTAAAGGAGTTGCATCTTCTTCTAACTTCGTTTTGTTCTCTGTTAACTTGATTTAATATAACAGAGGGATAAAATTCTAAAATTAAGAAAAACTGTTTTTAAGGAGAGAGGCTGATCCCTTTTAGGTCTTATAGCACCTATCTTAACGAACCGGCGGTCTATCATACAGAATGATGGGGAGATACAGTTCAGTACGAGGTGTATTTTATTGTAAAAAATTGCTACGGCATGGCCAGAATTAGAATCTGCGCTACCTCTAACTCACATCTGAAGCCTGACATCTTAAACCACCCGGCCATCGGTAAGAACGTTGTCCATGCTTTTAGTAACAAAGATCACACCGTAACATGAATTCTTGTTGTAGATGTCACACACACGCGCGCGCGCGCGCGCGCGCACACACACACACACACACACAAATATATATATATATATATATATATATATATATATATATATATATATATTTGAGTATAATAATATAAAATAACCTAGCACATAATTTAAACTAAATGTTATAATAAATAGGGATGTCATAAATATCGGAAAAAACAATTTACTATATGAATTTTAAATTGATTTTTAGCATTCATGGGACTCATCAAAAGCCCAGTAGTTCCGATCTTTCGGGTCTATAAGATAAGCCATAAACTTTTATAAGAAAGTATAATTTTCTTTTAAACCTCAAAGAATATATTTACGCTACTATTGTGATATACTGTTGATAAATGAATCTCCAATCCCGCTCACCACTATCTACTTTTTAAACTTTGCCAACAAATGTTCCATTATTCATTTCTCAGATTCCAGGCCAAAATGGCAACGCATTGAAAACTTATCTAAACCAGTACTACAAATAGAGTACTAGAGAGTACTAGTAAACTAATAAATTTCGTCCAGCTTATAATATTTTATTCCTAAATATCAGTTCAACATAAGGTAGGCTAATTATAAACATAATGAGTTTTTATGGAGTTATTGTAATTACCATCTAAGTTGTGATATATAGCAATACTGTATTGTAATTTTTACCTAGTTCTCTTTTATGTTACAAACGAAAACATCCCCAATATTTATAACATGGCTAGTATCATCTCATAAAGAGTGACGTGGAAGAAGAACATATCATTGTCTTAGCTGGAGGATTTATCTTTATCTTTCTGATAATATATTTTAATCTATCATATATATGAAATATATCGAATGTTTATTATAAAGCCATACCTAGAATTTACAACCATGATTTTTTTATCCTATTGTCTCTAATAAATATTTGAATCATTAAAGAGATTCTACATGGAAGAATGTCAAAAAATATGGTTTAATAAGACTACTTTGAATAGAGTATATAATGACGTGAGATGAGCTGAACTTATCTAATTCATTCACCATAAATAAGATGCATGAACAGAGCTAGATTGTTTTATGTTAGTATCCGAAGTCAGGTTCACAAGCATAACCTTTTATCACACGGATGCCTATATTTAAAACTATACGAACTACAAAGTTTAAGATGATAAGACAATGTCATAATTTTTGTGAATCTTATTCCTGGTGTTTGTAAACCGTTTTAAAAGAAAACTTCATATAGAACATTAATACAAAAGCATGATGAAACAAGGTTGAATATTGCCACGTTGCAAGTAGCATTGCTGAGGTTAATATCAAAGTTAAAATGTATAACGTAATTATTTCTGGTAGTTATACTGCATACGTTGCAAATTTGAATAATTAAACTCAATTTGTTTACAAAATTCTTTTTCAAAAACATTATCGTAGCAATCATATATATTTAAAAGAGGAATGTGAAAATTTTGATAATGTTCAGCTACCGTGAAATTAACCACAGTAACACTCGATCTCTCCCGTAAAAAAATTAACGTTTGTTCAAAATGTCGGCTAATATAGGCCAAATTGTTCTCCTGACATCGTGCAGAGGAACAATGTCATAGAACATTCTGACTTCACTCACGCTCAGTCAAAAACTGTTATACTTTATGATTTTAAGGGATTGGACGTCACTGTCACTTGATAAGATAAATATATCAACGTGTTGTGTGTTTTGTACGAAATTATACATAACTACCTTAGGTAACCGGTTATCTTGATATTAAATTATTCTAAACCCACTCTGATAACGAATGTAGCCATCACTATTACCTTTCCAAATCGGTGGTTAATTTTGAATTGAATTACTAAAGTTCCATATGCCTCTCTTGATAACATTTGTTTTTTTTATATCCATTTCTCCGTCTAACAGCTCTTGTGATAATTCTTCATATTAATATCCTGGACATTTAAAAGATAATTCATAGTTTCATATTGGCAAGCAAAACATTTTATTTTGGAATAAGCATAATAAAATCAAATGTAAGATGTAATTAATTTTATTAGTTTGATCTTTGTTCTCTTGGAACACATCAACAAGCCCTCTTATTCTGTATCGTTGTTGAAACTCGTGTTTTAATGAACTTTTAAATGAACGCTATTCTTTTATCCTTAGTAGGCTAAATACTTCTCTTAGCAACTTCTTTGACGTCAAACCTGTCTCGCTGCGCCACCATTCATTCATTCTTACTAGCCTCCAATAAAGTCGACATCCGAATAGTTATCATGAATCAAGAAATGTTCTTTATCGTGTACCCTACGACGTATGGTATGGTTAGTAAACTAATTCTCGGCATTTTTGAATATCTGACAGGAAACCAAGGTGTTTAGAGAACGGATCTTTCTTGGATCGCCTCCTTAGAAACATTTTGACACGCGAGTAACAGGGATCCAACATAGACGCATTAATATTCATATAAATTGATTGGCATACACTTAGAACAGATTTACAATATTTAATTCATGAGATGATATGGCTTGTTTTCCAACTTAGTTTCTCATAGCAGAAGGCTTTCTGGTTTTCAATCCTATCCTAAAAGGAAACTTTAATGAATTCTTTTAAAAGCTTATTTTTGGCCGTCAGTAGATCTATGTTTTCCAACAAGTTACTAATATCCTTAATGTTCTCCAACACAGTCATTTGTTATCATGAATATCCCTATGAGTGACTTCTAAATTATTCAGCTTATTCATATGTGTTTATTTCATTAATTGGCCTCCACGATATCCTCTAAATCATGTTTATTTTTATCAAACTGGGTTTCATGAAACTAAAAGGTTTCAAGCGTGAGGCTTTCCTCCTAGTTGTATAAGGCTCACATATCCTCACATTTTCACTCACAATTCTCACAGAACTCGATATCGGCTCTATTTTTCTTGAAACTTTGCCCATGGAAAAAGTCTTAAAGAGACAGTACAAACCATTTTAATTTAATTAACCTTTAAAAGTTTTTTTACAAATATTACAATTAGCCATTTGTTATGTTATATTATTGTAGTACCTTACTATAACCGTATTTCAATATATAATTTTATTGAATTTTTACATATTCTATTTTTTTCACAATACTATCTCGATTCGAAATTTAGAGAATCAAAGTAAATAACCAATAGGTAATAAGCAGTTATGAATAGCACACTTTTAACACATAGCACCGCACATCTATTGTTACATTCATGCATCAGTATATAAACTAACTAAAAGTATTGTTTATATCAATAATATAATGTAATTAACTACCGTTATGTAACAGATCGTTTGACACATGTTGATACTACTCATAATCAACTACTAAGAAACTGTATTACCTGTTACGAGTATTTAGTAACCAATACAAATATTTTATTACGGTATTTCTAAACCAAAATCAAATAAATATATACATGACACTGAAATTTCGTGAAAATTGTGTATTAATAATAAGTTAAAGTTTCGTTTTTATCATGATTTACTTTAGGAAATAGGTCATATGAAACTCTCTACGTATCTGAAAAATATTTTTGAAAACACTAGTTTAAAATATAATTGTTGTTTATTATTTGTTAAATATAATTGTGCATTGGTAATAATCACATTAAAAAATATTTTTTTATTCGTATAAGAAATAAAATACAATTATTATTATCAATAATCTAATTACTGTTATTCACATTATTATAGCAAGGTAGTAGGACGCCAAACCACATTGCATGCTCAATTTTATACTCCTTACAGGAGAAAATAAATATGCAACGCTACT
The DNA here is from genome assembly GCF_021130785.1 of Homalodisca vitripennis. Taxonomy (NCBI): domain Eukaryota; kingdom Metazoa; phylum Arthropoda; class Insecta; order Hemiptera; family Cicadellidae; genus Homalodisca; species Homalodisca vitripennis. Next base: position 74,987,441 of record NC_060214.1, on the reverse strand, counting down.
GATAATCTACGTAGAAATAAACACTTTTAAAATGTTGAATTATACTGGTCAAATTATTGAGATATTTCGGGAATAAATAGGGCGAGTTATAGCATTGCACGCTATTTTTTTCAGATTTATTTGGAATGTAAACCATTCTGCTACATTAAAGTTATCATAATGGTTATTTAGAACACTAATTTAAAATTTCTACTAACACTCATTAAAATATAAGAGGGCGACGTACAAAATCCTATTACTCGACGTTTCTCTAATGTATAGGAAGCGTCATTCAATATCACATGGGAATCTCTTTACGTTAGATTAAAACCGAGAAAATGAGCGAACAGACAAACCGAAATTAAAAGAAATTTTTATAGACTTTTTAATGACAGGCTATGCAAAACACTCCAACATTAATTTGGGAACGCATGAGTCGTAATTAGCCTCAGTGACGAGTTATCTAAATAATACTCTAACTTTCCTTAAATCCTTCATCTGGCAAAATTAACAGTTATAGTGGAAGATTTGTAGTAATTTATTAGGTCTATTACCTGAAAATATTTACAACACTCCAAGAATGATCATTGTTTAATTTCTTATCACGTTTATTTGGAAAAATCTCAAAGTACCAGAGTTTTTATGAATATACTGGTGTAATATAAGGAACAAAAATTCCATGCAGTATCAACTGGAAAACTCCCAAGATATTCTACCACATTATCGTATTATTCAAATTTTCCTTTATTTGAAACAGAGCAGATTTTTTTTAATCTGCTCTGTTTCAAATATAAATATATTTAAATATATATTAAATATATATTATAAATATGTTTTAAATATATTTAATATAATTGCCCTTATGAGATAATTTCATAGAATCATTTTCTATTTTTACCCTATCGTGATCCCTAAAAACTAATACCAAAATAATCCAAATATACAGTGTCTTAGACCTCTCTACATACACATTACGTATTATTCCTGGGTCTAATTAAAACCAAAATATATTAAACTTCTACATCTCAATAATTTTCATATTAGCCGCAATTTTAAATTTTTAACTTGGCGATTTTTAGTTTAAGAGCGGCATATTTTACACATTTTGTCGTACTGTTAAAATGGTCAAAATCTTTTATCGTGTTTTAGTGAAATTTTTTGAAGAAATATGAGCTACACATTTCTGTTTGTGTGGTTTAGAAGCGGATCAGGATGACCTCATGAGGCACGCTTATTTGATAAGGAGATACCTTAAGCCTTGATTCTTAACCCACTCTTCACTAAGAGTTCTACTGTGACATTTCTTACATACTACTACATATTACTACAAAACATACTACTCATAACTTTTTGATTTGCATATACGTAACATTTACAAATTATTGGTCCAAATCAGGTATTATAACATTGATTTTTTCTTAATGTGTAATAATTGGCTTTCAAACTGGGAAAGTTAAAAATATAATTTTACATTATAATAAAAATCTGATAAATTCATTGTGCATTGCATTGTGTATTTATAAAATACTAAATTATTGAGTCGTATTGGCATGTTGTAAAAATGGCGTCGACACTTGGGAGAAGTAACCGTAAAGCAGTACGCAATTGATATGCCATATTGCGTGTCAAACTATGCGAGCAGCGCCAACGGAAGCCATTACCACAGTTGAAACACTATGCGTAGTTGAATCTTTTTACTTCACATCAGAATCACCCATATAATTCCAAATTGTGTCGTAGACTCTTACAAGTAATATTAATAATAAATTATTTTTTATTACTCGGTCATGTAACATTTGCTAATCCAAATAATATTTAGTTCCTTTCAAAATAAAAAACGTATTATACGTAAATTATATGTCTAGGCCTACCTCATAAAAACATTAAAGCATGACCAACATACGAGTTCCGAATTTTATAGCATAATTTATATATAATATCAAAATAAATTGCACAGAAAATGGACATATTTGCAATATAGTACAGTTTTTAAATAAATATGTTATGTAACGATAATTTAAGTGCCACCTTAAGGCTAGTAGTATATTAATGCGCAAAATAGCTTGGTTGATGATTTTGATTATGTAATAAGAGTGTTAGAAACATTTTATGTTACAAATAATTTATCAACATCTCTAGAGGACTCTTTCAATAAAATTTATGACATTCTTGCCTCTAATGGTAGAGAATTGCTTTTTAGCTGTTAAAGGGGTAATAAAAATGCCTTTCTAAAAACGTAACCTTACCTAACAAAGACTAATATTAGATATATTTGAAAGGAACAAAGAGACCGTTACATTTTGTTAGTGAATTCACACAAAGATAGACTTTCATTTAACTTTTTATACATAATTGTATTTTAATATACATTTTTGAGTTAGTTTCTCGATATTTAAATATAAAATTTATTTTAAAGATTTTATTATAATTATAAAAATAAAACTTAAATGCAATGTTGGCCTGTTTTTAGGGTCAATTGATTTATCATTTTGCATAAAATATCTAAACAATAGTATTGTATGCTTGCTGAGACGTATTAAATAAAGATTAATTATATATCTTCAAGTGGTACCTCGAAGAAACATCAATTTCAATATTGTTACTAGTTTTCTTTTCTTTAAAATACCACAAGATCAAATGTTGTCTGCCGTAGTAGAGTTTATCAGTTCAGTGTTTTTGTACTGCTCCTACTCGCCTTATTCTGTTAGATCAGATTCTCGCACAGACAGGCTCATGAAGACAGGCAGAATAAATACAAAATGAGATTCGGGCACTACTTAAATCTTTTGGGAAATATCGAGTCAACAGAAGGAAAAAAGTAATTTTTTTCAGCCCCTCAAGTTCGAGGCATCGCTGAAGATCAGTAAAATATGTTGGCCACTAAAAATAGTAATCAAACTTTTCCAACCTAATATTATGTAACCTAATCATAGAAGCAATTTGTATAAGGATTGCTAAAATGTTCTTTAGTGTCATTGTTTGGCAAACGTCTCAAGATTGCTTTATACAATTATAAGTATCATCAATAATAAGTATGTTTCTCAACAATAATATCACTGTAGAGTAAACCTCAAATGAATTTACAATATAATGTTTAGGTATTTCGAAAAAAGATTAAGAATTTAAGAGCCTTTGGGCGTCTTGTTAATGTGGTGCCAATCTTGATGAAATATTGTTTTTACACAAAAATTCAAAAATGTAAAAGAAGAGGTTTCTACCATAAAGGCTCAAAATATTGTATCATTACAAAATATTGAAATTGTTAAGACTAAGTAGACCTTTTTAATTCCAGTTAAAAAGGACTATACAATATACAAGATCCTACGTATTGATTCAAACTAATTCATAACATAGTTAAGTCAACGTCAGTAACGGAAAAACGAAATTACCTATAATATAAATAATTTCATAATAGATAAAGGATACTATCATAAGGTTTGCAGTAGGCACTGATAAGCTTATGATAATTCATCCCAATAGTTCTGCACCTAACTTTAATATAAATAAATAAATTCTCCTCACACAATAGCTGCCACCGTCATACTTCGGGATTTTGTCTGATAATTACTCGTTTGTTCCCTTGCTACAGGCCACTTATAGCTAAATTGTTATTGCTCATATTGATATTCTCTCAGATAAATATATTTAGTAATGATAGAAAATACTAATGGTATACAATCGTCAATGTAAGTGCTGAATTTTAATTAAGAATTAAAGGTCCTCCAAAGCTAACAGCCACTCTGTAAGTATTTTCAACAATGTTTTAATGTTTCGTAAATCTTTAATATTGTTAGCTTATTTTTTACAGTTCTTTGAGCAATAAAAATAAAAGTTAACGTAAAAAATACATAATTTTTGAAAACTGTAAATTTATATTTAGATCTTTATTTTTACTTGTATTCTATATTTTTGTGGCATGTTAGTACTCTTTCAAGATAAAATCTTTAAAACTTTATGTAGAAAGATATAATTTAATAAAAACAATTTCATCTCTAAAAAGGGAACGTTATTAGGCTAATATTTCTAAGTGATTAATTAACACTCACCAGCTCATTGGTAGAACTGGATAAATACAAATTTAATTTGCTTCGCGTTGCTTTGTAAAAGAATTCTTATAATGCAGTGGAGGAAAATGTTTTTGATTGTGTATGGTTTAAACTCACAACTACTCTCTATGTAAAAAGTACTAATTAAAATACCTTACAACAGAAAATGGATCAGAAATCTATGTGTCATTTATGTCTAGTGTTATCTGTTTGAATTGTTTAACTTTACCAGTCACATTATTCAAAGCTTTCAAACTTTTAAGACGAACCGTTTATATTTATCAGTATAGATCATTAATAACATATCTAAAAATCCTTTTATTTAACCTTCTAGCGCTAATTTGTTAAACAAATTAGAATAATAAACGTTGCATCTCACATTTTAAATAACGCAATATTCAGTGTAATTGTTAGCTGTAACTTGATAGTTTATAACGTATTAAATTGAATTGAATGTGCCAATGGACAAATATCTCTTTATTTGAATATTCTGCAGAATGAAGGATACATTTAACTGAAGCTTTATGACAAGTTAACTTCTCTATTATATTTGGTAAATCGTTAGAAGAAATTATTTACCATTTAATTTTACGTTTTCAATGCCAGACATAAAATAAATCCATTCAAAAACAAATTACATAATGCAACCACATTAGGCAACTTTCTTTGATACAAATCTAGTCTTTCTCAAAAATAAGATTTTAAAAAGATCCTATTTATAACTGCTGAACTATTTTTAAATTAAACTAACCAATTACCAAAATATTTAGAATTAGTAATGAAAATGGTTGCGTACAGGACATTGTCTGTATTGTTGTTACGTTGTAAAGATTACAATCATCATCAATATGTAAAATATTTACATTTAAAATTTTGCAACAGAAATTGAAATTTAAAGTGTTTAAACTGTTAATTTACATTTCTTAAATCTTTAAACACTCTATTGGCCTTTGTATTAGTTGTTGATATGGTCAAGAAAACCCACGTAACCTTCATTTGTAGCTCATAACATATCCTAGTCAACTCTTAGCACACCCATGTGGTTTTTTAAAGCAAAATATCTAACAAGTATGCATTACTAAGCAATTTGATTCTATTTTTAGTGCCACAATTCTATTTAGACACAATTTACCCCCTGGTAATTAAACTTTAATAATTCTCGTCGTCTTTTACATTATCGGAAAATGTATGTTAGAATTTTTGTAATCATAAGCAAATAGCCTGTATAAGTCAAATGAAATAGACTATAATGTAAACACTATTTCTAGTCCACTATATATAGTAGAGATGGAACTCATTTTTATATTTTGAAAATTTAAATGCAACCAATTTATTTTACTCGAACGTGTATTCTTAAAAATACTTTCTTTCAATTTGTGTAAGTAAACAATTATTGTGACAATTGTCTATGTGTCATTATATTTTCTTCTGTGATCTCTATAAATAGTAATGATTTGCTTACGCTCATAAACCAGTGATTTCTCTATGTATTATGTTTACCCATGTTAAATTTTAATTTGATATCAGTAAAGATATAATTATTGAAATTCAATCAAAGACATAAATAAATATCCTGCAGTTTATTTAAATATTCCACTCACATGAAATGATTGACGGAACTAAATTTGCCGTCGTGTTCAATGTGTTTACCGTCAAATGTGGTTGATGTGTTCATGTCAATTACGAATTTTATTTAAAATATTTATGTATAAATCTTTCAATACATTTATCTGAAAATATGTATCTATTTTTTTAATTTGTAATATGTTTATATTTACTTACGTTTTTCAATTATAAAAATAACAGTTATCAACTCTGGCCAATGACGATGGTTAACGAGGTTATATTCATAAAATTAATTCCTCCCAATCAATATTTCATCTCCATTATCTTGTTTTTCGATATACATTCATCTATTTAATATTTTTTGTATGTTTCTATAAACTTGTACTCGAAGTCAAATTGTTAAACTTGTATTGTTATTACCAAGGAAACCTTTCTAAATTTATCAACAATATCCTTAACAGTATAATACGGTGACGTAGTGTCGATAGTACTTTGGTTCTTCTAAAATAATTGTTTGTAAACAATTATTGGTACCTTGTATGGTGCCATTGGTCACTATGTAAACTTCATGTCTGTCCGTCCGCTCGTTTCAGAGACAACACTTAAATAAAATGTCTTAAAGTTTTTTAAATTATGAGAAATAGGTTCCACTCGGTCTAGATAAGAGTTTTTCTTGATTATAGGGTTAAAATGTAAAAATGCAGACCTATTTTTTTCCGCCAGTAAGCCAACTCTTTCGTTACTTTCGGTCGATCCATTATTAAACCGTTTCACTGGTTTATTTTTATATGACAAGTACCTCAATATTGTTGGGTATGGGACCACCATTCATCTCTACATCCGCACCGAAGATTGGCTTCTATACATAATCAATCGTAAGTGCTATTCGATTCTACCTACCTAAATAACTTATCGTTCTTTCTTCTTCTATTCCAGCCACAGTTGCCAGAGAAATCATATTATAGTTAAAATTAGAACGTTACAACCAATTGTTTTAAACTAAATAAAATTTTATTATTTTCTTGGTTAATGATTTAAAATACTGTAAGTGGTCTTATATTAATATTAATTACTAAAAAACGTTTTAGTATTCCCTTATATTTTAATAATAAAATAAATTGCTTAATTTAAGTGAAAAAATAAAACAAATTACATTTAGATGGAATCCGATTGTATCGTAAGGCTACTTTTCGTATTCTGAATGTACGTTTGATCTCTTTCCTTGTTATGTATAATTGGCCAGCATTTAAGCTCTGTATAGAGGATTTAAATATCGGCTTTTGTACTCTTGTTTATAAAACATAAAGAATTACGGTTATTAACTTAAAGGACTGGTGAATACTTACAATTAATCAACTTTTTTATTCTATCTAGTTATGGAAAATTGTTGTTGAGTATACGCAATACTGTAAATTCTAAATGTTTTATTGTATCTGAAAGGTATTAGGTTATGAAGTTCCAGCTTTTCTTAAATGATATACATTCATCCATGACTGCTAAGATTATAAGAGGAAAGTTTTTCCTGCACAGTCTAATAAAAGTGTAAATGATGACGTCACGTATGGTGATTCATCGACAATAATTAATCACTCATACATATATCTTTTTGATCTCATCAAATTAAATAATCAATTAATTTGCACACAAGGCTTTTGTTAAAGATTTCAAAAGTTAAATCGGAATTAAATCTGTGTAATGGTTTAATTAGTTTGTAGATAATATATGTTGATAACCATAAAAAGAAATATTGTATGTAAAATACAACCCTATTATGAAGTAATGCACAATGCACAGAGAATTTTAGATCACTGTAAAACAAATAGGATCTATTTTTTGCAGAACCATGGCCATAATAATAATAATAATAATAATATTCTATATTGCAGGAAACAATTAACAATAATTGTATTGCAAGCGTCATATAGAAATAAAAGTTCTATTCTAATAACTAACACAATCAATTTTAATTCTGAGTAAAAATAATAGATAAGTAAATTTAAAATAAAAATTACTTTTTGGGTATGTGCCACCTGTCGCCGTTTTCTCGATAGTGGCCAAATTTTCTTGGATATCAGAAGGGGAGTTGGAACTTTTTTTTTTGTTAGTGAAGACTATCCCAGCGACCCATCGCAAACTCGTCAACTGAGTAAAATGCTTGGGACACTAAGAAGTGTTTTAATCGAGATTTAAATTGTTTGTGGTTATTGACGCGTTTTATTTCTTCAGGGAGCCTATTGATTAGCCTTACACCAACCTGAGATGGCAAGCGTTCAAAAACAGTAGTTCTGTGCTGTGCCATACGAAAGTTGTCCCTGCTTCTAGTTCCGTATTGGTGTACGTCGCTACCGAGAAGTGAGACGCACTGGAATCGGCAGTATAGCACGACGTCGAGAATGTAGAGGCTAGGCAAAGTCAGCAATCCAAGCTCTCGGAAGGCTAATTTACACGACTCTCTCTGATTTAATTTGTATATGATTCTGACAGCTTTCTTTTGCATTCTAAACACTCTATTACATTTGTATCTAGAACAGCCACCCCACAATCTTAGACCATAAGCTAAATGTGGATGTATTAGGCCAAAGTAAGCTGTCTTCAGAATATCCAATGAACAGAATTTTGCCAAATTGCGTAAGACATAAGTGCTAGAAGCAACCTTTGAACAGACACTCTCAATGTGATCATCCCATGTCAGCCCTTGATCAAGGTGCATCCCAAGAAACTTGGTGGATTCTTCTTCTTCTATTATGGTTTCATCCACCATCACAATTGGTCGGAGTTTGTTTTCATGTTGCCGAAAACAGAAATTAATTACGCTTGTTTTTGAAGAATTTGTTTTCAAATTAATATTGAAAAAATGACCAATGCATGAGTTGAGTTCTTCAAAGGCTTTGATTTCAAGATCTGGTTTGGTTTGTGATCTAATGCAGAGAGTCGTATCGTCAGCATACTGAATCATCTTTCCATTATGGATTGATGAACTCAATCTGTTGACGTAGACGAGAAATAGGACAGGCCCTAGAATCGATCCCTGTGAGACTCCATAGGGCATTTTAACTTTTCCTGAGAGGGTATTCGCGCACGGTATCTGCACACACTGCTTTCTATCATTTAGGTATGACGAGAGCCATTTGTGAGGCAAACCACGAACACCGCTTGACCATATCTGGTGCAACAGTATTTCATGATGCAAACAGTCAAAGGCCTTTGAGAGGTCGAGAAATATGCTAAGCACATGTTCCCGCCTGTCCAAACCATCGACAACAGAATCAATGAGACTCGTGACAGCATCAATAGTCGATTTGTTTTTTCTAAATCCAAATTGTTCATTAAAAATAACTTCAAAGCGATTGAAGAAATCTTGTAATCGTCGAAGGAAGGCTTTTTCGAAAATTTTGCTGAGAACCGGAAGAATGGAAATTAGACGATAGTTACTTGCGACATAAGGATCGTCCTTTTTAAAAATTGGAATGACTTTTGCTGTCTTCAAAGTGGACGGGAAGACGCCTTGAGCGAACGACAGGTTAATCAATTTTGTGAGTGGTACTGAAATGTGCTTAAAGCAGCGCTTAAGTAACTACACAGACATCCCGTTTTATGTCACCAGACTTTTTCGGCTTCAGCTCCCGCACCACACGGACCAACTCCGCCTCTCTCACAGGAGACAGGACCATGGACGAGACCGGTCCCATAAGTGAGTCCTCTCGGGTGCTGTTCCCACTAAAGCAATGGTCCGGCCCAGCAACCGTGGAGAAAAAGTTATTAAACTCACTTACCACTTCAGGCGGATTTTTTGTTTTATTTTACCTGTTATTTTAAGGTTAGGTTTTGAAATGTTTTAGGATTTGTGTTTGAGTTGTATTTTTAATTATATTCCACCCACTTTTTGAAAAATTTTCAGTATTCAATAGTCTATTTTCGATATCCCGAGCCTTAGCCGCTTTTATTTCTTTGCGGTAATTTAGCTTGTATGCTCGAAAGACATTTTTGAATTCTACATTTGTCGATTCTCTGTAAATTGAATGATAAAATTTTAATGTTTTTCTTAAATTCAGAATGTTTTTATTAATCCAAGTGTTGGGCTTTTTGTCTGATCGCTCTTTGAATGACTTATAAGGGCAAGTGATGTTCAAATAAAAGTTAATACGGTCTGTAAACGCAGAAAACGCTTCCTCCGCATTATCAAAACTATCAATAAAAACCCAGGATTCTTCTTGGAGAAATCTGTTAAGAATTTTGATATTTTGAATTTTAAGATCTCTTCTTATATTTACCGAAAGAGGTTCGATCTTCGGACTGAGATTCCCGATCACGGCCTCCTGCGCGAAGTGGTCGGAGATAGCCGCGTCCAGAACGGAAACCGAAACGTCTAATACGTTTGTAATGATGTTGTCCATGGCCGTACTCGATGTAGCACTCACTCGTGTTGGCGTGTTCACGGACCAAACTAAGCCGAAATAGGTGAGAATATCGCGTAGCCGCTGGGTCAGGGGGTTGGTGTGGTCCAAAACATCGATGTTATAGTCACCTGAAATGATGAACTTCAACGAATTAGAACAGAGAAAATTGAGAAGGGATTCTAATTTTCAAAAAAATGTATTGAGCAACCATTTGGAGGTCTGTATAAGCCAATGATTGTAATTTTTCCTACGGAATTTAGATTGACTTTTTTACCTCCCACTTCAAAGTCTAGATCACAACTGTAATCAACCATGAAGGGTTGGAATATCAGTCTTTTCTTAACGAAAATTACCACACCTCCGCCTTTGCAATGTTTTCGGTGAAATATTGCTGCCAATAGAAAATTGTCAATTTTATACACAATTTCCGCTTCAGGTGAGAAGCTATGCTCAGTGACTATGAAAACGTCCGGATGGAGCTCCCCAGCCATGAGCGATAGCTCATCAAATTTATTAGAAGCTGTTTGTGCATTTTGGTGCACAACACAAAATGTTGATTGTGGAAAACGGAATTTCATTATTTTGTTTTTGTTTAAAATTTAGGTTATTCTTTTGTACATCCGATGCTGATATCCTTGATTTTAAGTCATAATATATACACAATGTTATATATGTATACAATAAAAAAACGAGATGAAACGAGAGGTTGGCACAACTACGGGATATTATACTAGATACAAAAAATTCAAATAAACATATGTTTCATCTGGTTTCTTTTATTGTCTGTATGTCCATATGTGTTATTTTTGTGAAAGTTTTATTTCTGAAGTTGTAAAGAAAATAATATGAATATTTGAATATATTTTAAGCTCATAAGAGGGCCACTAAACAGAAAAAATACACATTACTACTTAACACTTTTAAAATGGCTACAAACCATTCTCACGGCAACTTCAATATCCAAACTAATGCAATCCTACGTAAAAGTTTTTAAAACAAATACTGTATTTGTTTCAAATTGAATTATAAAACTAACAATACACCATTTACTTTAATCGGTTTGGATATAAAATAACTACAACAATTTAATTCTGTTACTGTGTATGATATCTTACTGGAATTCTTAGAACAGTTCATATTTTTATATTTATAGGTCACTGGATTTCAATGGCTATTTTTAAATATGATACAACACGTATATGCACAAGGAAGTTTATTTTTAAAATAAATTTAACATTAGGATTTGAAGTAACAAACTCTGCTTAATGTGTGGCCATCTTTCTGCAATGTACGGTTCACACTCCTTGCACCTGTAGATTTTCTTGTACATAAGAAGTTAATGTTTCGTAAAAGTCTGTTTGTCTTTCGCTGTACCTATACTTAACTTAGGTATAATTAATTTAAAAAAATATTTAATATTAAACAATATTACGTTTGAAATACAGTTTTTTTTACTGTTCACAGCAATCAATTATATTGTTATAACTGTATTCGCAACCAGATCAAATATAATCCAGTGTGTTGAAGTTATTGGTCTAAGTCGCCCAATCTATTTCAGAAGGTGCGTGGCATTGAGTTTATTAGTTGCAATGTTAGTGACATGGATCTGCGCACTATCGTGCATAAACCATTTGTCTTCAATTGCAGTAATTCAAATATTATAAATTAAATCTGGCAGTTTACTCAACATTCTAGATAAATGTTACGATTGAGACGGGGCGGAAGAATATGTGACTCTGTAAGTGATCTCCAAGTATACTACACCACACATTAAAACAAATCTGCTGCTAGTTGGACATAATCACAAATTCGTAAGGACTCTCTATTCCTTAAGGATCCATTTTATTAGAATTTACTATATCATTTCTAGAAAAAGTATATTCATATGTAAATAAAGTGTTTTTTAAAAATAATTTATATTCTGAATATAACTTGTAAGTTACTAATTACTTCGATCCTTGAAGGGCTGAATTTTATTCAGGCGAAAATATGAGGCCAATGGAATAGATCTGACACCATGCTGCACCAACTGGTCTATACTAAATTTTCCATTCGATTGTTTCTTGACTTCCCCTACCATTTATAAATATTTTCCTCTATTTCATTGTTTAATTCTTCAGCCTTTTCTATAATAATCATTAAAAATTATCAGGGATTTGTCTGCCAACACACCGCTCTATGTAAGTCCTCTTATTTTCAGCACTGTTTTTCTTAAACGCATATCAAAGTACTACTCAATTCTCTCCGTAGCCAGGTTGCACATAATTACTATTCTATAGAATAAATAGTGCCAGTGAAGTTTATCTAAAGACAAATTAAAATGTATTACTTCTTTCTAAGAATTATAGTAATATAACATAAACACTAACCAACTAAAATTAATGTACTTATTTTATTTTAAAACAGATTCAAACAAATTTTAAATCATTATTTTGTAATAAAATACAAAACAAATAATTATTCTCCAAAGTTTTCGTAGGACTGTAACTTTTTAATTCAAATTGTGAACATTTTAAATGCCTCCTTTTTAAAATAAAAGTGATAATGTGTATTAAAGTTTTATATGTAATTTTTATCTTAAAATTAATGCCAAGTTTCATGTATTTTGATTAATGAGTTCTGAGAAAAAGACAGACAGTAAAAAACGAGATGTGCTCATTAAAACTGTTTTGTCTCTACTAACATATCCTGAGGTTGTGCTAACATTTCGTGAAACACCTCGTATATACCTGGTGTCTTTTAAGTACCACATTCCCCGCCATATTAACTTTTTAATGAATAGATATTAAGTTATATACTTTGGGGACTTTTATTTGACCAATTGAGCAGTTTCTTACGTACGAATATCTTATTAGGACAAGAATGAAAAAACATCAATAACCATAATTAACGTAGCACTTCTTAGGTTTTGTTTTCTCTGACCAAAGATGGTTAGAAAGTTTTGGGAATACCAGTAACTGGTTTAGCCATGTTATCTCTTATTGGTTACCAGTTTGCATGTCAGACACATTCAGTCCACTCTGACACTGTATGATATTTACAACAGTTTACACAGCGCACAAACAAACAAAAGTGGGCAATAAACTTCCACACACAATAATAGATAATCCGTGTGTTCTGGTCAGATCCACTCGCCATTGTTGTTAAAATACAAATGCAGTGGTTTTGTTTGGTTAACTATGTTTCGCTATCTGCAGATGTCTGGTATATCACTCAGTTCTTTATTCACGGTATTGTACCAAAAGATTAGGCTGATCATGAAATATGAAGAGCACTCGCGTTGAAAATTCGTAATATTTTAGTTTTTTATTTCAACTTCTTCAATTCATGTCGAATTTGTTTAATTAATCAACAGAGTTAACATAATTGTACATTACTCAAATTGCAGAACCAAACTTTTGAATTCAATAATTTCGCAGTTTTAATTATGTGGTATTACTATTTTATAACTAACCCAGTAAATGGTAAACAAGGATATACCATGGTCTTTTCTTGTACATCTGCCTGTGATTTAGCCTTAGGTTATTTCATACATAGCAAATAGTTTATAGATAGAAATTAAATGTAACTATTGTTTTAAATTACTTGATTATTTTCTCTTAGCTTAAGAGGCTGAGGTACATCCTCACACTCACAGATATCACATATATCACACAGTATATCACATAGTGAGATTTTTCACTGTATAACACTAAATCATTACAAAAATTTGAAATTAATCGTATTCAACTCATAAGCCTTCATTGGTTTTAAACCAAAGAATTATATTGGGATGACAGAATCATATTGGCAAGTCAATAGTTGAGTAATTAAATTGGCTTTAAACTAATTTAACACATTTATTTTGTTCTTTTTTACACATTTCAAACAAATATTTTCTGTCACTCAATGCGAATGTATCGTCCATTTCTCTCCCACACTAAATCAAATAATATAAGCAGTAGTTTTTTTGTCTGCTTTATATGTAAGTATGTTATACATATACATATGTGTGTGTGTGTGTGTGTGTGTTGGTTTTTATTTAAGGAAATCAGCGTTTGGAAATATTTACTTTTTAAATCAATATTAAGGTCGAGAAAGTATAAGTACTCTAATTGACGGTCTGAATTTCCCTGGGTAGCTGGCCGATTTCCGCGTTTGTGGACAGGATCATTATATTGGCTATAGCTTGCATGTTATATGCTCTAAAACATCAGCGTTTGTTATATATTTGTAGTTTGTGTATTTATTAGATTGTAAATATAGCACAAACCACTTATAATAATTGTTAAACAAATATTAACAACTGTTTCTAATTAAATAAAAGTTTCGAATTTTATCTACATGAGGTTTATTTACGTTAAATACTTATTAGTTCTTTTACTACGTGAAATTTATTGAAATATTACAAAAAATGTAAATTTTGTGTTAATCATCTGATGAAATTCCGTAATATATTCTATAATACATATAAATAAAGTATTTGTGTGTAGAAAACAATTATGAAAATAAGATATTGTAATTTTGATTGTAAATTAAAGTGAAGTAGAATATGTTAATTAGACGACATGTGTTAATATGTCACATAATTTATTTAGTATTTAGTTTGTTTACATATTTCATTTATACTGTTAATTTCTAAATGCCAACACGGTTAACATATTGGTCATATGCCAATGTAATAAAATTCACTACGCTCAGAAAAATTTCACAAAGTGACATGTACCATTATTGATCATAGTGTTTCCTGTTTAGAAATGAGACGTCACTCACGATTTCAAGTCTATAGGTCTGCGTGTGTCTGAATTATGGTGCGGACAGAGAGAGGCAGGTAGACCGACATACAGGCAATCAGAGAGAATTGCATTTCTTTTAACCTTGCGTTCACCTATAATGAATTAAACCCAAACCCTATGTTTGGGTTTAAAAACTCTGATCGTTAATATACAAAACATTTTAACTGTTATTTCTAAAAGATATATGCTACATTAGTGCAACATATTTACAATATAACTGCCATTTTATGTGTATACCACTAGAGTGTAAACAAGAGAAGCAGACGCTATACAAAGTTTGGTCGCAGGAGAGACGTTTAACCTGTTACAATCTATCTTACCGCAGTCTCCTAGCGACGACATAACATTCTTTACAGCCTTCCTCTCTACCCTCTTATATTTATTTATGGTACTGATTTAAGAAAGACACTTTGAACAAAAGGTGAATTTCAAAATAACGCAAGTGAGTTTTACCTTTAGTTTTTGTGATATAAACAAGTCATTTATTGCCATAATAAAACAAACACAAAGGATGTTTTAAGACCTTGCAATAATGGTTTTTTAATATTAGAATGCACGTCAAAACACAACTTTCATCTATGCCTTGAAGTATATTAGTTGAAGAAACTTACCTTAGAGATTACGGCCACTTAGCCTACCCGTATGTAAATTCACCCGCAATTTCCTAATCAAACTAAATGTGCTGGTCGAAAATAAAAAACGTAAATTAATATCATACACCACAGATATCCATCGACTGGTATGAAGAATATATGTCTCAAGAAATAAATTCCATTTAAAAAGTTTCAATTCATGTTAAACTTAGGTTATCTGTTGCGTATAGTTTTAAATCAGCTGATGTATTTTTGAAAATTCCTCAAATTCAATACATTTTATAAGGTTGAATTTATTTTCGATATGAATTTCCTTATGTTAAGAGGTGGTAATTGGCTAACTTTACTACAGTATTTAAGTTGACTATTTATGCGAAATTGACGCTCATGTGGTAATTGAAGCTCCATGGTTTGCTAGCTGTGAAAGAATCAAATTATATAATCTAGACGTTTAAGATTTATCTAAATAATAATTTCAATGTTCAAACCATTAATATTGTCTATGTTGAATGTTGCACCACCTTGTGCACGAGCCCGTGTGGGGACTAGTCACCTGAAGCAGTAGTTCTATATCTAGTCCCCTAATAATAAATACGACTTTTGGTAACAAATAATAATAATAAATATGGATTTACGGTAAAATAAAACATTATTGACTGTAATTTTAAACGCTATTGGAGATACAATAAATTACAATTGGAGGTACTGCTAACCACAATTAGTGATACAATGAATCACAATTTTTGTTACATAGAATCATTATATGTAGCTTTGTGAATTGGCGGTACTAAGATTAGGGATACTGTGAACCATATTGTGTGTATAACACAGGTTTACACACAAAATGTAACATTCATTAAATAAGGTTTTTTTGTTTATTTTTAAGTTACAAAATCCAAAACTGAAAGCATAAATAGCCTACCACGTCTCAGTTTTATGTTATAGTACCGCTGTCATAGTCATATACCATAATTTGTATTTAAAAGCTGAAAGTGGTTGGCAGCCCTGCAGAGCAGTGGTGGGGGGCAAGATAAACATGCCTTTGTGTCTGGTGACTCACAGCAGCACAGCAGTAGTGAGCAGGTATTTTAAGAGAGAGGTTGTGTGTTCAGTTTAATTTCAACACTTCTTAAGTATTTTTTTGTAATGTCTAGTTTACGTCGAGTTTGTAAAAATCCTCCAGACAAGTTTTGTTACGTGTGTGGAAGGTACATCATTAAATCACAAGGAAGGCCTATAACTGAAGAGGTAAGAAAGGCATACTTCCTTTATTTTGGCTGCAAGGTGGGGGACCAGGATAAAAGTTGGGCCCCACATATTTGCTGCATTAGCTGTTCGGTCAACCTTATCCAATGGGCCAAAGGGAACAGAAGGTCAATGCCCTTTGCTGGTCCAATGGTTTGGCGTGAGCCTAGCAACCATTTCAATGATTGTTATTTTTGTTTGTCAAACCCTGAGGGATATTCAAAGAAGCAAAAATGTAAAATCCAGTACCCAGACGTGCCCTCAGCAATCAAGCCAGTTCCACATGGAGACGATTTGCCAATTCCCACCCCTCCAGTTGACTGGGAAAATTTTTTTATTCCCAATATTAGTGAAGATGATTGCCAGCAAATGGACAGTGAAGATGTAACTGAGCAAACAGATAACCCTAACGATCCTACCTTTGAGCCTCAGATGTCAAACGAACCACATTTTATCAAACAAAACGAATTGAATGATCTTGTTCGTGATTTAGGCCTCTCTAAACAGAAAGCAGAACTGTTAGGATCACGACTGCAAGAATGGAATCTTCTAGCAAAAGGCACGACAGTGTCTTGCTTTAGAAAAAGAAATGTACAGTTTTCAGCCTTCTTTAAACTTGAGGGTTCAATGTGTGTTTGTTTTGATGTGACTGGGCTGATGGATGAACTTGGCATTAATCATACACCGGATGAATGGCGTCTTTTTATCGATTCGTCCAAATATAGTCTAAAAGCTGTCCTATTACACAATGGTAATAAGAAACCATCGATACCTGTTGCTTATTCTGTTATAATGAAAGAAACATACGACAACAAAGAAGGTGTTTTTACTGGTCCAGATATCAGAAAAATGATTAAAGATCCTGAGTTCGAAACAAAACTCAATAAAAAAGAGTTGGCGCTTGGAAATCATTTGCCTAGGTTGTGAAAGGGTTTCTAGGAAATACCAAGGAGGAAAACTACAAAAAATTAGTCCAAGATCTTTTGAAAGCGTACCAATCTATGGGTTGTCGAATGTCTTTAAAAATACACTTTCTCCACTCTCACTTGGACTTTTTTCCGGAAAATCTGGGAGCCGTAAGTGACGAACAAGGCGAGAGGTTCCACCAGGACATCAGAACAATTGAAAGCAGATATCAAGGCCGCTGGGATCCTTCCATGATGGGCGACTATTGTTGGTTCCTGAAACGGGAAGATTTCACACCCCACAAGAGAAAGAAGTAAAATAATAATAACAGCCTTTAGTGTCAACTTGAAGTGAAAATGTTCTTTATTCATTCAATTTAATGTATATAATAATAAACTTAAGTTTGGTTGGAAACATTTCTGTCAACAATTTATTGAAAAATCCCTATTCTCATAGTTGTTAAACTATACTTTTCTTAAGTTTCTTAGGATGTCTTTTATCAAAAAATCCGTACGTCCTACATACTTTTTATTGTTATTTTCGTGTTTAGCAAGGCAAAATACATAAGAAACACCTATTTTGATCAATGTTACAGAAAAAAAATATTTTTTTATAAACCTGTGTAATTAATCATAGTATTACTTACTATGAATCATATCATTGCATATATTACTGGTAGTAATGCAAATACGAATAGCGATATTATAAATCAATGTAGCTGTTACTATGAACCTTTATCACCGTACTATGAATTAGGATCACCAATATAGGTACTGTGCATTGAACATTGAATCAAGATAGGGGTGTTACAAATCATATTTTATATACTTAATAAATTTATACTACATATTTGTGTAGAATAATACAATTTCAAGAGAAGAATGGGTACAATAGGTAGTTTGCAGAGTCAAGCATGTTACCTCTTATGTGTGGTGAATGGTAATTTAAACATTAGTGAGTTCTGCGAGTACCGGAACAAATTATTATTGATTTATTTGTTGTATTTCTCATTTAATTTTAAATAGATGAGCAGATAGCAATCTCAAGTATTTATGGAATTGTTCCTCTAAAGGTATTGTTCACACATTTTATTAAATTAAAATATTTTGTAAAATACTTAAAATACTTTCTAGGAACGGTTTAGCTAATATGTAACTAGTGTAATACTCTTGATAACCATTTATGTCTTCATACTGGCATTTACATAAAAACTTAGACCTAGATGTAATTAAATTAAGTACTGTATCAAGAATGAATATTTAGATATCACATACCTTTGTTAAGACACAGTATCGCTGAGTTTTATTTGCACAGAAACACTGAATTGTTTTGCCTAAATATTGTTGTTGTTAATATATTTATTACAAGTTGTCGTTAGGAGTTATAAACTATTGTCTCTCATTTTATTTAAATGTTAACAATTCATTACAATGGGTAATAGGTTGACTTCTACTTTAAAATTAACCATGAAAATTGTAAAAATTGTTACTTAATTCTACCATTTAATTATAGTTATTAATGTAAGAAAGCAGTGACCAATAGTATTAGAGTGTATAAAAGTGTCTCCAATGTCATGTGCAGTCACAGTATTGGAAATAACAGAGTAAAGGTCAGAGGTTCGCGGAGAGTGTCGTGACAGGGATCACTTACGTTTCTATAGTCGAGCGGCATGTCCAATGTCAAGCTCTAAGTTACTATTTAAGATAAGGAATGTTTGGTACCAACATAATGTCATATAACATTCTACATAATTTTTTATATTTATAAATAAATCGGGAAACGATTGCATGTGTAACGTACATTTATTTACTCGTTCTAAGATTGTATCGTATAATTATTGCTTTAGCTTTCATGTTTCTCCAGTCCTATATTTACAATTAATATTATGTTATTCATTGATACATTATTTTTTAGGTTAAAGGATTGCAAATCCCACCGCAAATAAAAGACTTAAGGTTACTTACTGATAGGAATGAGTTTACATTGCACTAAAATAGTAGGGAATTGTAAAACCAACGTAACCAAACAGTTTACAGCTTTTAATTACAATATTTAAAACTATATTACGTATAATAACGTGATTAAGTTAATGTAGGACTTTGGACAGTATATCTAGCTAATTATAATATAAAATGTACCTCTCTGCAATTTTTATAATTAAGTTTTTGACTATTTTTATTTTGACCACTAAACTAGTTGTAGTAAGTGGAATATAAAACCTGTACTCTATCTCGTATTAGGAAGTCATATTAAGAAATACTGTCTAGATTTATAGTTATCATTGTACATTAAAATTTTTATGTATTAATAACATTTAATTTATATAGCCTCCGTAGTCCTTACACTGATTGACATTTCAGTAATACACGCCATTGCAAATTATAAAAAAATTATGAATTACAGTTAACATCCACTACTCTCAGAATGAGAGAATCATAAGTTCGTAAAAGTGCTAAAAGCTAATTTTGTCTAAAAGACTAGATGCCGATTTTACAGTACAAAAAGTCAACCTAGTCTTCATTTAGGTAAATTGAGAAAATGTTCTTTAATAAATTTACCGTCGGCAGCCTATTGCTGGAGATATAAATGTGAGGGTATAAAATTGCCCCTCAAGATTTGCTGCGGTACGACAGAAACTCGTACATCATCCAAAATACAAGTTTTTACATCACTCTGTCTTGCAAAAAGAAAATTAATTCCGCATAATTTGGCTAGGTTCAGACTTCAAAGACACTATGGAATATGCCATATTTTGAGATCCACTATAATAGAAACTTCTTGCTATTCCAGACGTTTCATTCAGAATGTCATGTGAAATGTTAATTACTGAAAATGATCTTCATCTAGATTCAGATTTTTATTGACTTATGTTTCATAACAGTATATCTTATAGATAAAACAAATTTAAAAATTTGTTACAAAAGAACCGCTAGACCGATATGGCTAAATGTTATTATTAATATTCCTTGAAACCGAAGGACATTTATAATTGTATTGGAATATTTTTAAATATTCTTATAAATGGTAGTATTTATGTTTTAAGAGTCAAATTAAAGTAACAACGAGTGGTTTTTGACTTTTTCAGCTAAATTTCAACTGTAACAATTGATTAAATTTGAATTATATAAAATAATATTTTTACAGTGCTCGATCAGTAGTTTAATGCAGAGAGGTAACTACATAGTCATCATATAACTGTTACTATAAATTGCACCAGTGAGGAATTCAAAACATCTAGTACATTTTAAACATTACATTATGAATAATTGTTAATTATATATATATATATATATATAGTACATTTATGGAAAAATTAAATACAATTTATTTACAAAAACAAAAGTAAATGAAGAACAAATACCTGGTAATGCTAATTATATATTAAAAAAGTAATAATTAATAGTACGATTGATTCATTTAAGTTTACGCCTATATTTATGTATTTCGTACCTAACTAGTTTAATTTAAATTAACACATATTATTTCCTTAAAGGCAATCAATTTACAGTACAAAGACATCCAGAAATGCATGATTTAATAGGAAGGGGAAGATGTTTATATTAATAAAATAAAATCTTTATGTATTAAAAGAATTATGAAGGTATAAAGAAAAATATGAGGTAAAAATGTTGTTTAATCTCGAAAATGTATAACTAATAATTTTTTTTATAAGCTATAGCCTTTGTCTCAAGTAATAAATAAATATTTTCTACAGGACCAATAATTTTACAAATATTAGAAGAGATAGTTATATGTATCTTTAACTTATATTATAAAACTTATAACATAAAAAACAATATCCACTAAGAAGCCCAGCAGTACTGCCTGATGTGACAAATAGAATAAAGCTGCTGGCCCCAAATCTGTCTCGAGTGTTCCCATCTTGAGTTAAAACAAGCCCTTCTTTCAGACGTCGCGTCATGACGTTAAAAAAACTCACTTGACGCATTACCTGTTTTATATTTACTTGAAAACATTTTGTATGAACCTTATATATATATATAGGTCGATATAATACATATATATGTATATAGGGTGATATAATATTATCTTGTATATATATAGGTAAAACTTGGCCGTAATTCAAAAAGAATTTCGTTGAATGTGTTTTTTCTTCTTGTACGAAATGCATTTAAATAAATATTTTTTGTTGAGCGGTAACAAACAATAATACCGTAGGGCCTAGACGAATTTCGTTAATGCCTGTCTTTCAAAATTTTCACAAGGCTGCAGTTTGAACATACCTATAAAAAATTCATATAATTTTAACAACACTTTTTACTCGTGGCAAGACAATATTTATATATATATATTATTGACGCTTTAAATTTACCTTGCAAAAACTTTAAAATTAAGATTTTATAATTTTCGTTATACAATCATAAAATACGTACGTGTCTACCATTTAATACAAAAAGTTAATTTCTATCCAAAGTTATAACACAGATGGGAAGACAGGCGGACCGACAGTCATAGAAAATAGCGGCCATCATATATGGCACGTTATGAACCAAACTTTTATTAATAGGCCTTTACTAATTTACAGTTATAACACGAATATGATAGTTTAAAAAAAATAATAATACTTGCAAAAGGCAATAAAAATAATATTTTATATTGGAAAGGTATCTAATTACAAAGCTGTTTAACAATTGCCTTTAATATTGCGTGAAAAAGAGCCATTCGTGCTCAATAAATAGAAGGCGGGGCCAGCACCGATTTAGTTTGTTTGATTCCGTGACTCGGCTGTCTTAAATGTTTAGACGTGTTTCCTTAATTAATGATTGCAAACCCAAATATTAAATAATGACATGTATTTAATTATTAATTAATGATATATTTAACGAAAGTAGAAATGGAAATTAATATTTTTTTGAAAATTTATTTATAAGGCGTTCCGCAAACTTTTGTAGAAATCAAGATAGCTAGAAGATACCCACTTTCTAAATTAACCAGTCAATGTTCGGTTTCGCCCTTCTTAAGAAGATTAAATCTTCTGAAATATTCTGGTTACCAAATTCTTTTATTCCTTCTTTCATTTCTTTTACACTACAAGAACTGTTATTTCTGTATAAGATTTCCTATATGAGTAGTAGGCCTCTGAAAGTGTCCTGCCATAAAAAGATATCTGAAACTCATTCATACTCTAACACATATGTTCTAGGACTTCAGCGATCTTTAAACCAATTGAAGATTTTAAAACAATTGATGAAAAAAAATTTGAACCCACACACACACATAAACACACACAAATATATGTATATATATATATATATATATATATTTATTTATTTAGTATAGTATATCTTGCAGTGTGTATATTCAAGAATTTGATAACCAGAAATCTTTCAGAAAGGCAAAATTTAACATCTACTGGTTAATTTACAACTGGGTATGCTGCTCAATGAAGCATGAACATTTCAAGACCTGGAATCAATGTTATGCTACTCAGAGATCTAAATATGTCAAATGGGTTGATTTAAATAATCAAAATATCATAAATATCGGAAAATTCACTTAGTGCAAATCTGTCACACTATTTTTTTTACTATAACTTTAATTGATTAGAAGGTGCAAGGCGTAAATCTTATAGGTTGGGAAAGTCCAAATATTTTCAAACTCATAAATCCTTATGACTACAAAAGTCCCAGGATTTGGTTGCTCAGTAACGTTTAAAAAGAAGCAATTAAAAGTAATGTTCTTTTGATGAACAAAATTATAACATCAATGCACATCACTATTCTTCTTCTCTGTGAATACTACATTATAAACAAAATCTCTAGCTACCTTAATTTCTACAACAGTCTCTGATAAAGCCGAGCATGAGACACATGTTTCATATTTTAGTTTGTGTTAGGAAAACAAACTAACTTTTACAGGTCATTATTATTACTTCATACCTTGGTGTGTAGAAAATTTGTAATTAAAATATTGATATGAATTAAAACCTGATAAGCCAAAAGTGTGATAATATTATTTGACAAGATATCTCGAGTTTTTATATGAAAATTTAACGTTTTATTAAACCCTTCTTCATATACAAGCATGCCTTGTGTTTTGTTAATACTGACTAAGGCATACCACTCAGTACGCTGGCTTACTTCCTCTTGTGTCTGCCGCATAGATGTATTGGGCATGTCAAAAATTTAATAATTTATAGGTTTCAAATTTTGCATGCATCTTTAGCGACACCTTTCAAGTAAAAAGTTGCATAATATAGCCTAGGTCTATTATATTAAATCTCTTATATTTATTTTAAAACGAGCGAAAGCATAAATATTTAACCTAGTGCTCCATATATAATGCACATACATAGACTCAATAGTATGGTAATGAGGTGCTTACAAACAACAAACAAACATTAGGGCCCGACCAGTCAGGTACCTGCACTATTTGCTCTACTAACAATGTGGTACGGTCCCTGACAGTGCTTAGCCAAAGATTAAACAATGAAACGCGTGTTTAGTCAGTTATCCTGAAACGAAGAAAGTGATTTTAATAATTATTTTCAAGAGTAGAAGTGGTTCTAACCGTATTTTATACAAGGTAAAAATGGACACGATAGTTTTGTAATGAGATGCTTAGAACAAAAATTAGGACTGGAATGGTCATGCAACTGTTGTATTCGATCTACTAACAATGTTGGTACTTCCCCACACAATATGCCTGCCTATTTGTGTAAAAGAGTATCAAATTTAAAAGTGAAAAAAGCTGTTTTATTAAAATTATAATAAGATAACTGTATTTATAATTGTAATATGGTCCTCCAGAGTTAAATGGGTTTTTTAAATATTGATAAATGCAAGGTTTGTTGTTTCAAATTTCCTTACACATTTGAACACATTTTGTTACGAAAGACATAAATGATCAAAGATGTAACTTATATGTAATATAAAAAATAACACTTTCCTTAATGACGCTTGAAAACTGTATTTAAATTAAAACGTATAAATTATTTATCACTTTAGTACTTCTTTTAATACTTTGTACGTTACATTTCCACTTACAGGCTTTATACCTAACTATAACTCTAAGTGATTATTAGTATCAACATACAATGTTCTACCTAAAATATATAAAAGCACAATAGGTATATTCTCAATTAATTTTGAAAATATATATCTAATTTATAATTTACGAAAATTTATTCAATGACATTAAGATAGTATAAAATTTATGGAACATAGAATGAGACTTAATTTGCAGCAGTAGTAGCATTTGATGGATTTAGGCTAAGTGCATTCAGTAATACTATGCTGGGTCTTGTATTACAAAACTCATTAAAGCTCTCAGACCCTCGTGCACGGCTGAGGCAAATAAGTTTACAGCCTGTCTGTAGTGGCTTCTCTGTGGCTAATAACTTGTTGGACTAACATTTCTATTAATATAGTAGTACATTTGACTAAAACAACACTTTTCCAATATAATTTGTTGTTTTTGCATGGGTCTTTAAAACAACATATTTCATCGTTAGGCGACTCTGCAAACAAATATTTACATTATTTTTATTATAATTTATATTAAAATTCATATGGTGTAAATATCTAAAAACAAAATATTATAAACATTTCAGCTAGTAAGTAAACTTACATATGACAGCACTTTAATTTTGGAATAAATTGATTAGATAATAGACTAGAAATTTCAATAGACCCTTGTTAATTGTTTGTGAGTTTTTCCTTATTTCTGTTTGTGTGTAGTATTCAATCAACTATGAAGCTTTTTGTGTTGTTGCATATAAGTAGGTTATAGTAACTATTGCTACCGGAACTTAAATAGTGAACTTTACGTGAATATAGATTATTGGTTCGCAATAAAATTTTATGTTTAGTGTACAATAAAGTATTAGACTAATATAATTATTATCAGATTCGATCCAGTTTTGTTGCTCAATTTTTTGATACCAAAATTGTCTAAACGAGGCATATACAATTTACTGTAAACTAAATTAAGTTTTTTATATGAAATACCTACTAGTACTAAATAGAAGGGACTTTATAATATTATATATATATATATTATATATATATATATATATATATATATACGTTAAATTGTATAAATGGCAATAGGCTTATTTAATTTGAATAAACATTGAATCACAAAAAGTACTTGCTCCGCCGGAAGTCAAACCCGGATCTCTCACTTGCCGGGTGAATGTGCTACCATTACACCACAGAGCGCTTACTTTTTCCGATTCAATTATTTTGTATTTGGCCGTATCTGTCACATATGCGTTTAAATAAGCAAACTAACATATGATATATATATATATATATATATATATATATATATATATATATATATATATATATCATCGCTATGAAAACACAAACTAATTTTAATAAAATAGACATTTTACTTGATAAATATAGCTGTTAATAATGAAAAATGTATACAGAGTAGATTTTCTTGTGTTTATAGCATTCTATAAAATCATATGTATGATCCATATAGTTATAAATGAACCACGATGCGTTACTGCCACGATTACTGTAACTATAAATCAGATACTGATTGAAAGTTTAGTCAAATACTCGTTTATTTAGAAAGAGTATTAATAATGGTTGTTATGGTTAATTCCATGCATTTAAAGTTTTACTGTTGCAATATTAAAGAAGAAAATACAAAGGAAGACATTGCATGCTATGCATTCCAAATCATAATATTTGTAAATTTTTTATGAATGACCGGTATTACACGTTTTTTTTTTATTCTAAGTTTTATTTCATATATATCTGAAATTTCTTAACTTTATTTTCTTATTTTTGTTTTTTTCTGAATTAAACGAACTTTTAAAATATTTTTACTGTTTATTTCCTTTTTTATAACAAATATAACGCTATGATTCTTCTTTCAGCTGGAACAATGATGCCCCAGTATACTAACTTTTTAAGAGAAAGGATAGCATAATGTGAGGCAGAATTCCAAATTATATGTAAAATATGTTCTAGTAGCAGATGGACTGAGGCGGGGCCTCACTGACTTTAACATCAAGGCATGCCACATTATCTTACCGCCCAAAACATTTACCTTATAATATTTAATATCAATAAAAATTTTGAAATTTAAAAATAAGTTTTTGTTGTAACTTAATCAATGTAAATACTTTTATTTATTTATTTATTTCCACGGCAATCGCCACTTTTACAATACCATTACATAGTAAAATAACATAACAATATAGAATAAGAGTGCAACAAGCGAATACAACAACTGATACAATTGGATAACAATAACTTGATAACGACTAAATCAATAGATAACAATAATTCAATAACAACAACAGGTAACCATTTGACAATATAACAAGAAAAGTTTGGAGATTTAAGATGCACAGAGAGTCAAGCAAAACAGGGTTGATTAAACAAGATCAACAAGAACAGGTACATGAAATAATCAATAAACTATAAAATACAACAACAATATCGAACAATTTAAATGCAAAGACTATAATATATAACAAAGTACTACTAAAAAAAGGCGAGTAAAAAACAGAAAAAAGGTATAGTTGAAACAGAATTATAGAGTGCCATATACTAATTTGATGATTTCTTCTCGAAATCTAGCAGGGCTGGTGGCGAAGAAGTCAACAAGATGTCCCATCTCATTTCCGCTGCGTAGAAGTCGAGGTATCGTACTCTGTTGTTGGTAGGTCGTTGAATAGTACAGTCTTGCAAAGGTGTCTCGCAGTCTCGTATGCCCAGGAACATGGAAGTAGATTTTGTTGAGTAGTTGCGGGCAATCAATGCTTCCGATGATGATCTTGTGGAGAAAGATAAGATCATGTATCTTTCTACGAGCCTCAAGAGGAGCAAGGCTATGCTGTAGTTGATAACCAGCAATTGGGACATTCATGTAGTGGTGGCCATCTCTGAACCCAGCTGTTCTGATAAGACGATGCAGAACTCTTCAAGTTGTGTTTTGAGTCCTTCTTGGGAAGGTGACCAGATGGAAGAGTTGTATTCCAGGAGAGGACGAACAAGTGCTTTGTAGAGGATCAGCAGGGCGTCTACTGAAAGATTACGAGTAGAGAGGAAGATAAATCCAATTGAGTTTGGTCTATTACAGATGTATTGGATGTGCTCAGCAGGGTGAAGAGTTGGTGTTGTGATGACGCCAAGGTCCTTTATTTTATCTACTCGATGAAGAACGGTGTTGTAAAGAGAGTAGTTGAAGAGACAGGGTTTTAAAAGATCTTGAAAAGGTCATCACAGCGCATGTAGATATATTAAGGTCCATAGCGTTCATAAGGCAACCATTTTTCGATATGGAAAAGTGCTGATTGAAGCAGTTGTTTGGTGATCAGTAAAAGAGAGTTTTATTTCTATTAAAATATCTTTGCATCATCAGCAAATAGTAGCAGCTCAACTTCAAGGCAGTGGTCGATATCATTTATAAAGAGGTTAAACAGATGAGGCCCGAGGAGAGATCCCTGGGGAACCCCTGATAAAAGCACTTAATGACCGAGAAATAGCGCCTCCACATCTAACCTTGAGTGTAGGATCTCTGAGATAGGAATGAAGGAACGTCAAAAGAGAGTTTGAGAATCCCATGGCATCAAGTTTAGCCATAAGGTGCTTGTGGCTCACTCTGTCAAATGCCTTAGAGAAGTCTAAGAATATGCAGTCAACCTGATTTCCGTTTGAGAATGCAGATGTTATGTAGTGGTGGAATAAGGCAAGATTAGTGGTTGTAGATTTACCACTCATAAAACCGTGTTGTTCAGGAATAATTGTGTGTTTTCAGCTCAAACTCCAGGCCATCCATTATGAGAGATTCAAAATATTTTTGAGAGAGAAGAGAGGATAATTATGGGCCTATAGTTCTTGGCTTCTGTGCGGTCACCGGATTTAAATATAGGTGCAATAAAACCGGGCCTTAAGGAAGAGGGGAATTTGCCAGAAGAGAAGAAGCAATTCCAAAAGATGGAGATATGAGGAGCGAGAATTGAGCTGCAGAACTTCAGTATAGAAGGAGGGATGTTGTCAGGACCAGCTCCTTTGTCAGGGTTGAGATTTTTTTAGTTTCCTCTCGACGGTCACAGCAGATGTTTGCCAGATTGATATGTTCTTTGACTTGGTGTAGTTGTAAGTTGGGGGCTCACTTGCTGGTTCCTTGAAGATTGTGGAGAAGTAGTCAGCAAATAGGTTAGAGATAGAATCGGAGTCTTCAGCCGTCCCTACCTTCGGAGGTAATCTTGGTGGGGAAAGATGATACATTTCTCAGTTGGTTTACAAAGCCCCAGAGGAGCTTAGGGTTGCTTATAACTGACTCGTTAATGCGGTTCATAAAACGTTGACGACAGTGAGAGACCAACAGTCTGCAATGGTACCTGAGCTGCTTGAAGTTTAACAGATGTTCATACTTAAGGGTTGACTTGTAGAGCTTGTGAACAGTTTTTTTTACAGATGATGAAGTCCTTTAACTCAGAAGAATACCATGACGGGAAAACAGAGGCACCAATTTTTTTCAAAGGGCAATATGCTCTCACTATAGAGCTAAGATCAGCGCAGAAGGTAGAGAAAACAGTGTTCTACGTTGTTTTAAGTTACTACAGGGTAGGATTGGTTTTGATAGCCAGTTGAATACTGCAATGAGATCACAGCGTTTTAGGTCTGGAATGAAAGTGACTCGTGAAGGGGGCGGAGATGAGTTCAAGACCATATCCCAGATTAGGGCGGGGTGATCATCCTCAAGGTCAATTAGGATATCCACTGCTGGTTCCACAATAGTATGGAGGTCAGATGAAAAAATCAGGTCCAGGATGACTCCTCTCTTATTGAGCACGGTGTTATGTTGCTTAAGGTTAAAGAAACAGGCCAGGTCAACCAGGTGTTGAGAAGATGTGTTGAGGGCTGAACGTAACAGTCTGTCCAATTTACACTGGGTTGATTAAAGTCACCCCGTGATAATTATTTTGTCAAACCGTGGTCCAGTGGTAACAATTTCTTCGACAGCTAAACCAAAATCATTATATGTAGATGCTAATGAATCTGGTGGCAAATATGCAGAACATAACAGGATTAGAGAAGAAGCAATTTTGATACATACAAATACACACACTCCAGATTTGTGAAGGAGGATTGCAGTTTCCACGAGGGATAAATCCTGTTGAAAGCCACCAACACACCACCTTTAGATTTTTTACAACTGTTCTCAGGGGTCCTGTCCTGTTTATGTAAATTAAAGTTGTAGAGTTTAAGTTCAGAGTCCAGTATATCACTAGATAGGTTTGTCTCACAAAAGGAAATAATATCCTAAATACATGTGTTAATGCGGTTTTGGTTTTTTTTTTTAAGGCAGTCAGTCGAGTTTAGTTCGGAGGCCATTTACATTTTGAAAGTAGAAATGGATGTTGTGATTGCCGTGGAAATTAACTAGTTTTTTGGATTGGTTTTAGCGATTAAAGGGACCCCATTCAAGTACCTTATAGTAATATCTTTTTCTCCTTTATTACTTCTTTCTTCAAGTTCAGCACGTAGACATTGTAGATATTTGCGCTCCTTATCAGTTTTGTCTCTTGCTAAGGTGACAGATAAGAGTTCAGGATAAGATTTTGCTAGTTCAAACTTTGGAGAAGCGAAGTGTGAACAGTTATCTAGCGGATTCCAGAGAAGTGTAGAAGAGCTTGAGAGGGCGAGGGCTGTCCTTTCTGGGTTTTCCAATGCGGGCACTTTTGAAGACTTCAAGATTGGGTGCATCAGGAGAAAACTGCCTTAATGATTTTGACAACAGCAGAGGTATCAGAATTGATTCTGGACTCAGTTGACGGGTTAGAGCTCTCTGGAAGGTTGTAAATAATAACATTACAGGCGCGCTTAGCACGATCATTGATTTCAGCGAAGAACTCTTCTGGTGAATGAGCTGGCTTGTCCTTCAGGGTCTCCAGGGCTGAACCTGAAACCAATTTCCCTCAAGCGTGCCGATACGAATTTCGGAGCAAGTAGTGAGACGAGAATCAATGGATTCCAATTTATCATTAATTTGTGCAATGCAACTTTGCAAAGAGTCCAACTTACTGGGAACTTCAAGAAGAGACTCCATCTTCTTATCAAGATTACTGATTTTATCAAGTAGGTTGTTGAGCGCCAGGTTGACAGCATTCAGGGGCTGCTGAGGAGGTGGGACACAGTCCTCACGCAGGCCATTTCCATTTCAGCCTTTTGTCATTAGCGTATTTATTGTAATCGGTTAATGGCATTTCAAGACAGACCACATGAAACCTTCTTTCACATTTACTTTCACAACCATTAATTCCATTAAACTAATTATAGATTATTCATATCAAACATCTTAGAAAAAGCCAAAGATTTTAAAATATTTACAAATAAATGTAGAGTTTTATTGAGTTTGATTAGATTGTTACAATTTACATTGTTATTTTCTTTATTTACTGTTTTATACTGCTCCTTTCACCTGTTAAAAAGTTCCAATAACGGGAATAATTGTACCCATAATTAAAAACTCTCTTTTGGATATATACTTTACTTTTTTTTTTTAAATATATTTCATACAATAGGTTTGTAACAAAAACGTTTAGAAGAAGTGTGTGGATAGCTATGATAAAGTTCTTTACCTTTAAAGCTAAAAATATTATATAATATGTTATTTAGTCGCATTTGTCGAAATTTTTTTAAGTTTAAGTGTTAGCTTGTTTGGTTGTACGTAAATTTATTTTCATTTTACAAAACCATTTAAAATTATTTACCTTTTCAGTGAATGTCTCAGTTGGATGTCATAATACGTCTAAGGCATCAGTCCTATTATTTATGTTTCTGTAGAAAATATTATGGTTTTAAACAGTATCTTAAGGTCGACTACCAAATCTTATTTTTTAACTAAGTAATTTAATTTATACCACGTATATTCAATTGCGTGCACACGCTTACACATATACAACTCTGTGAGTCCATGTAGTCATTGTTTTTGTAATGTTAAAAAATCTTATGTACATGCTAATTGAAAATGTATAAAAAGTAAATACAAATATTTAAAAATCTGCTTTAAAAGTTGCCTGTTTTATTCTTCTGGTTCGACATTATTCTAAAAACTGTGCGTTTCTTAAATAGTATGTTGAAAAAGACGTTAACCTATGTAAATAATAGAAAAAGCCCTATTAAATGGTGTGTTTAATGCAAGTTTAGTAGCTACTTGATATTCTTGTAAAAGAGTTATGATTAATAGTACC
Organism: Homalodisca vitripennis; assembly: GCF_021130785.1. NCBI lineage: Eukaryota > Metazoa > Arthropoda > Insecta > Hemiptera > Cicadellidae > Homalodisca > Homalodisca vitripennis. Next base: position 74,955,743 of record NC_060214.1, on the reverse strand, counting down.
TATTATGTACGTTTTAAAGACGACTTAGGAGTAAAACATTTATAGGAGTTTTAACTCTACCAGAAAAATTTTCGTCAACCAATGACAGTTTAACTCTTCTCTGAAAGGCGTTCTAATACATTGGATTTCTTTCAAATTTGGTAAAGTATTACCTAATACAAATCCAAAATTTAATACTAAATGCTCTAAGTATTCGTTTACGTGCTTACGTGAATAGTCACAACAATGTGCAACTGTCACTCCAGTATATAATTAAAATATGTTTATTATTTTTTTGCTTATTATTTGAGTTTTTACAGTACAACAACAGTATAGCAGTCGTCCATTCTGAAGAAAGAAACTTACATTCGGTCTAATAATATATTTATGGTGGTGGGGGCAATTAAATTAAATACAAACTATCTTGTTTCCAAAATCTACTTCGGACCAAAAAGCGCTGCTTCCGTCTCTGGGTAAATCTAATTTCGTTATATCTTTACGCAATAAGTTGATTTTCCATTTTTGACACGAAAAAGAAAATATATACCAACATACATTAATTTTAAACAACTAACGGGAAAAAATTTTTGGCTATCAGAAACTGTTATTCTACTTCCAGTTTAAACTACTTGTATTTTAAATGTCATAGATAACCTTTGCTTCTAGTAAAAGTGAAAAGATTTATATCAATTACGACACAACCAAGGTTACTTCGGTTGATTCCAGCTATTGAAATTTACACCCGGTCTAATTTATTTACACTTACACAGTTGGTTTTTGTTTTTATGCATTTGCTAAAAACATGTTCTACGTATGTAGGAATTAGAAAACCAACTTATGTACTAGTGTTAATTCATATATCTAGTGCTGTAAATGATTTAGGTTGTTTATAAAGAAAAAACATACGTACACAAGATTTAAGAACATGTTGAGATCACTAGACTAGACTTGCGAAAATTAAAATATATTAGACATAGAAAGGAAGTGCATAAAAGGTAGTGCGTAATAGTGTGATAAGAGAAACAAATTATATTTTAGGGGTATTTTCGTTGCCACAACTAGTAAAATCTGTCTCCAGACTTTCAAGTAGCCTCAAGCAATGCATCATCATTGTCATTGCTTCTCAATATCTTACACTCGTTATGAAACTTGACTTCACGGCAATTCAATAGGCCATAAAATATTATTCCATGTTTTTATAGATTTATTTAAAAGCTGTATTGACCACATTGGTACTTATAACAAGATTGGTGAGTACTTAGACTATGTTTACTCGCCTAATGGCTAAAAAGATTAACAACATTGATCGCAATATAGGACCTGCTTCAGGAACCTGAGTATTAAAATAAGTAAATTAATGAAAAATGAGTATACCCGCATACTACCATATTCTTTCCTAAGGATTGAAAGGATAATACGATATTGAATATATACTATTATTATATATTAAAACATGTATAAAACAACATTTCGAGTATTGAAATCCATCCTCTTAATATCAAATGAGATGTATTTAAATAAATAAAATATAGAACTTGAAACAATGGCCAGTTGTAAAAACAGAAATAAGATAAGGGAAATATTAAATACACGTGAATCAGCTTGGAGTCCAGACAGGTGAAAATGAACACAGACGTTGTCAATGCACATGATGTAAGTAATGAGCACGATGACTCAAGAGCACGAACACGCGTTACACCAGCGGGATATCTGAAACACCTTAAAACGTGAAGGCGATGGTTGGCTGGTTGAAGGGTAGGAGCAGCCACTTTCGGCCCTATTTTTTTGGTACTAACAGAAAATTTGAGTAAGTATTATCTGTTAGTCTTACAAAATATTATATGTAGTTGTAGAAGACAAACTGTTTGAAATATTTTGAAGTACACAAATATTAGTTTCTGCTATACTGTTTATAAAAATATGATTAGAAAAAATATTACTCAAAACGTCAGGCTCACTAACCTCTCGAATTGGAGCCAGAGAAACGTCAAGCAGACGGCATTAAGTGTATTTAACTCGCATAAATTATTTCAAATGATTACAATACAACGTTATGAAGGACATTAGCATTTTATAAGATGGAAACTAAAAATACGATCAAAATAGTTATTACAGAGAATTGAGCGTTTTCTTACTACTTTTCTTGGACCAGATGATAAAGAATGGAAGACAATACGTTAACAGCGACGATTGCAGTGTAACAATATAGAGCATACTATTACGCGCTATGTAAATTGTTTCAACAAACATTTCCTCCAAGTATAGATTGCCTTTGGTGGAAAAAAAATCAATATTTTTACTGCTTTATATATTTAAACTGTCTTTTTCTAAAGAAACAAGAACAAAGTAACATAGTATAAAGTTGGAATAAATTATTTTATAACTTAAAATACGCTAATCTCTTATACATGACTTAGATCTATGATTTAATACCACAAGTGTACTGATAGATTGAAATAATCCAAAAGTGGGATTGAAGTAATACCATAAGTGTCCATTCAATATTAAGAGCAAAGAGGTTTTTCAGTACTAGGTAGCACTTATATATTGCTATGTACTATACAAGATTAGGAATGTGTTATTTTTAAAATAGGATTTATAGATTAAAATACATTTCTTTAATTTTAATATAATAAAATGTATATAATTATATTTCATATAAGTTGTATTATACTATAAGTGTCTAATTTACTGAGTTAAGTGAAAAGCCTACTTTTAATGCAAAACTTTAACATGCCGCAGTTTGTTTATGGAGTTAGTAAAATTATGTACAGGATGATGCACGTGGTTGTCCTGATAAACATTACCGATTAGTCACGGATTAATAGGTATACATTTACTCAAATTTAAGGTGTAACTTTTACGTAATCTGCTTGAATGCTTTACAAAAAGTTGCTATCAATATCATCCGTAGTAGGAGTTATCAACGGTATAAACTCAGAAAATATTATAATAATCAATGTAGATAACATATAATTTAGTGATCAAATGCTTTATTGAATAGTTTAATTTCATAATTTCTAATTACACGATTATTTTATAAGATAAAAGTATATTTGAAAATATTATAAAATCATAATAAAAGTGTTAACATCTTTAAAATGCGTAATAGAGATGAATAATCTTTCATCATATTCCCTTTATAGTTGAAATTCGTTCCTAGTTATTTATTATTTCGTGCTCTTGCAAATGAATGTAACAATTAATTTTATTATCTTAATTAGTCTATTCCCTTCAACTAACTAGTCTTGAATAAATAAAAAACTAATATATCTTATCATATTATTATAAACTGATAGTTGATTGACTATGTAATATTATGTGTACTTTAGTAAGCAAGCCATTTATAATGCAAATTAACGAAAACATAACAATGTAAATAGTGATAAAAATTTATAGTTTTTATTAACAAATACACTGCTGGCGGCACTCGAGAGTGCCCGCATTGCAAGCTAGTACATTGCTGTTGGGTCTCCAGAGTGCCGCACAACGAAACTAAACTGGGACTATCAGTATTAATCTGATGGTCCGTTGAGACGGTTGTAGTATTATGTGCGTGTTTAGAACAACATGTGGCGACTCTGCGGACGGTCTGGTTCGCACGGTGCGGCATCGGCACTCATGAGTGCCATATTGCACAATATTGTCGCGTGGTTGTGGACGTACTGTGGAAGAGTTATTACCTACGTTTAGTGATAATAAGTGACTATAATAATGGCAGCAAACTGCCCTTCTATATCGGGGACAAGAAATATTCAGCAGGTGGATGAAGTGCGTGTAGGCACTCCACAGTGCCAACACATGGTGAAAGGTGCACGGTGTGGGGGGACTCCGGAGTGGCCCCAATTTGAACTGCCCCAAAATAACAAATTACTATATTGGAAGCTGCTTTTGGTCCATCGCAGACGTCTAATTACAGCATAAAGGTAGTATTTATTTTATAAAAAAATTTTCAGCAGGGGTATGACGTAAAATGTTTTTTACAGGTAGTAGTGAATGTGTTTAAAGCGGTGCTGCCTCCATTATCACGTATAGTTCCGACTGACGTTTTTCAAATGATTAAACTAATTTAAAATTAGTGACGAATAATTGTGTATAATCTTCCTATATTGGAATAAATAAATTATATAGCATTCTATATGTTTGATTTGTACATATATTTTGATTATTTACTATTTAAATTTCGTATTGGGTAATTGTACTTATATCCGCTATGCATATCTTCTTTAAAGTTTAAGTTAGTTGCATTGTAAATACTTTTATATTAATTTGTTTTTATGCCAATTTCAGGCTATGCTGGAAACAACTGGCTGCTTTTTTACAAACTAAAGGTTTAGTAAACATTGTAAACATTTAAATATTTGTCATCCTGTTAATTAACTTACCAAAACTGGATCATGAGTGTGTTCATTTTCTACGAGTTGATATAATCTTTTGGATAGGCCATATTAATCAAAGACTCCAGGAATTTAGAAAACTTTAGCTTTACATATCTATGGTCTGCAATATTCAAAAGAGTTTCTGGCCTACAAAATGCCCTGGCCTCCGGAAATTAATCAGTTATAGATGGTTCCCATAACTTATATTTATTACCCACCTTTGGCTAAAACATATCTCTACAATCTGCAATACAGTACTGTTCGAGAAAATTACCACTGTTGCTAAGAACACTCATAGAGTAAACGCCTGCTGTCATACATTTAATAAGGAACTAGGTTTATTAAAAAGTTTTTAGTTCTAATTCATATAGTATTATAGGTAGATTTTGTATACAAAATCATTCTATCGCAATCAACCTCGTATTAAAACTTTCTACATAACGCCATTAAATATGATACCTAAAGCCTAAAACCTAAGTACGTTTCAAAGATTATTAAGTACGTTAAGTACTGTATGGTATTTTAGAATGTTTACAAATTTTACAAAAAACTTTTGTGACAAGTATTTATTAGTACCAAGGAACGTTTTCGAGATTTCAATTGTATGTTGATCAAACAAAAACTTTAAAAATTACAAACAATTGGCCTATAGGAATGATGAATGAAGTTCATATTTGGTACAGTTATGTTTAAATACCTCGACTACATTTGATGACCAGCTTGGTACACCATTTCGTTACAATATGGCGACTAGTTTAAAGTTAAAAGATTATCGTATCTTTATTTTTTAAAAACTTTTTGAAACAAGTCTTTTTATGTATATCGAATGGATTTTTAAGTTTCTGATAATATATAAATCCCATGAGGATAAATAATTGAAATAAAGGTTAACCCTAAACTTTTCTTGCCAAATTTACCTACTTTAGAAGAATCTATCCGATTGAGGAAGAAGACAATCGTCCTAAACGATATCGAATTCCTCTGTGTATTGAAAAACTAAAAGTGATACACCCCAAAACAGTGCAAATTTAGTAAAAGCCAATGTCGATGAAATAATGGAGTATAAATCACATAACATAATTGTTATAAGAATCACGTAATATGCTAAAAGAAAAATTTACTTCTAATGAATCGCTTTTGAAATGAATTATTAACATAACATTATCAGTCAATATAGGGCTGGTTCTTTAAAAATGCTATAGGGTTATTGCTTTATTAAAAATCCTTATAACTTATGGTTGTGGAAACTTTCAAACGTACTCTTTATAAATTCTTGGTAAATAAAATACGTTAATAAATATTGTTCTTTGAATTTACCAGTAGCATAACTAATACATTTACTGTATCTTTAAGATACATTCAATATAAAACTTTATAGTAGACTAAAAGTAGTAAATCTTAGGCTCTTTAACTTAACCTAAATATTTCAAAGATTGTTTATTTTTTATTCACATTCCAACAGCTTACTAGATGTATCAGGTGTTATGTGCAAAAATGTAATAAATTAACAATATTAGACGAAATTTTAAGATGTGATCAATAACAAGGCATAAATACAAACTATTATTGAACTGTTATAACAACAATAATATAAGAATACAGATAGTAGCTTTCAATTATTATAGTAAATAAAAATGCGTTAGATCTTAAAATAATACGGATATGACATATACCATTCGAGACGTCAGAACCAGAGGGTTCCATCTGCAATTTTTTGATTTTTTTCATTTTATTGTTATTAATGTGTACATTAAGCCTTTTTGTACTAATATATAACACAATATCTTTGTGTAATTATGAACAGTTAATATTTTACAAGCAGGGAAATTTAGTTCCATCTGCATAAGTTGGCAAAAACTTGAGAACCAGACAGTTCTATCTGCATCAGCTGGGAATAGTATTGTTTCACTGCTGGTAAGGTTATGTTGTCGTGTTAATGTGTTAAAAGTAATTTCATTGTGTGTTTGTAAACATATTAAAATGGATGGTGATATCATAAATAAATGGATTGATGACAGTTTAAATGATAGTTTGTCAATAGAAAACATCAATAGTGATGATGAATATATACCTTCACCTGACGACAGTAACAGCGAAGAGGATTGTATTCTTTCACCAAACCCAAAACGTCGAACGAAGACTTTGTAAAAAGGTATGAATATATATATTTGTTTATTTTAGATTTGTTTAGATTATATCTGTGGTCATTTTAATATCAAATATAGGTAGCTTTGCAGTAATTGACTATTTTTGACGGATTTTATAGTCAACCCTTGCAAAATCGCTTTAAAAATCTATGACATTCGGGCGCATTTCAACTGCCAGTTAGTGGGTTAACTGTTATATTTTAACAATGATTTGACGGTTATTAAACAAAAGTTAGTCATCATAAAATATTCATGTTACTTAACTTGAAGTTTTAACCATGGCGTAGGCCTAGTATGTCTCCATCTTGCAGAGAATAACTAAAAAACTACTGTAAAACTTATTATGTAAACATGATGTTTTTATGCTTTGGCCTTTTAAAAAGCTTTATCGTTGACTTTTGGCTTTATGTTCTAACATCGTTTGTTTATTTTCAGGTTGTTGTTTGATGCAGACGACACGGATAAAACTTCCAGTGAAGCCCAAACGAACAATACCGATCCAGCTCTGGAAAATGAAGGAAGCTATAGTTCTGTTTGTGATGTTTAGCCCAAACAGTGAACCAAAGTGGAAAAAATAAAATCGATCTCTAGTTTCCTTACAGTGAAACAGAATCAGAAAAAGACTCCACTTCTGATGAAACTAACGGCCGATGAAGGAAAAAGAAAAAAACTAGAAAAAGACAGCGGAATCCGAAGGAATTGGAAAGAAAAATGTTAGGAAGGAGAGGCGACAAACGGGTAGATCATACACCAGCTCATGTGTGGTAAGATTGTTCCTCAAAAAGAACCTTCAACACTTAGACTGCAAATGTAAATTTAAATGTAGTAATTAAGTAAGCAAAGATGAGCGTGAAGCTGTTATGCTGAGCTATATAAAATAGACCAAATGAAAAAATATCATTTCATACTAAGAAATACAGAGTGCAAAAATGTCAGTAAGAACAAAGGTTGAAAAATAATCCCCAGAAAAAGAATTCCTTTTCATATTTTTTACATATAAACAACGAAAAGATTAGAGTTTGTAAACAGTTTTTTCTCCAAACTATTTTAGTGAGTCAGAAGACCATTTACAATCAATGTTCACAATAATAAGGACAAATCAAGTGAAGTACCGAAATCGGACGAAAAGAGGAAAAAAAAAACTAAAGACAGGACGCAAAAAGCTGATAAAGATATATTCTTAGGAAACATATTGAATCTTTTGCAAAAGTCGAGTCCCATTACTGCAGGGCAAAAACAGCAAAAGAATATCTTAGCCCTGACTTAAATATCAGTAGAATGTTTGACATGTACCTTGAACATTGCAAGGAACTTAAGGTGAAACCTCTATCCATATCAATGTATAGATCTATTTTCAATAATGAATATAATTTGGATTTTTTGCTACCCAAGTCCGACAGATGTGACTTTGTGCGAAGGAATACTCTATGTCCCTAAAAGAAAATCGAATGACAGAAGAGCTTGCTGCCAAATATGATGATCATTATGTTCAATAAAACATTTATGAGAAATGAAAGAAAAAAAAGACCGAGAGAGTAATGAAGTCGTTGTATGTTTTGACTTACAAAATGTTATAGCGCTACCTAGGGCTAACGTAAGCTGTTTTTTTTACAAAAGAAAGTTGAAACGTATACAACTTAACTGCACATTGCTCAAAAGACAAAAAAGGCTATTGCGCATTTTGGCATGAAGCGCTTTGTGGTCGTTCTGGGAATGATATTGCCAGTGCAGTGGTAAAAATAATGGAAAAAATAAGTTCAGCGTTTCCAGATGTTAAAGATTATAATTTTGTGGAGTGACAGTTGTGTTCCCCAAAACAGAAACTCTGTCATTTCATATGCCATTTCTTTATTTATGGCAAAAAATAAACACATTGAACGAGTAACAATGAAATATTCTACTCCAGGCCATTCATGCATACAGGAAGTAGATAATGTGCATTCCAACATTGAAAAGGCACTCAAAGTAACTGAGGTTTGGTCCCCTGTTTCTCTTTTAAGAGTAATCATCGCATCTAATAAAAAGTCACCTTATTCAGTAATCCAAATGTTGACAAATGACTTCTTCGACTTCCAAGCACAAAGCAAGAACCTTGCGTATCAAGATTGCCCTTATACTAAAGTGTGCCAACTTCAATTTTGCCAATCTAATTTACTATCAGTAAAGTTTTAAAACCAGCCATGATCCTTTGGAAACCTTGGAACTGCATTAACTTGGTGAAAAAAAATAAGTCGAACAGATCTACAGGACGAGCAACAACTACTCTGCCGAGGAATTCTCTGGGGAGCAAACGTAGTGCGAGACAGGAAGAAATTACCTTCAGACAAGATTAAAGACATAAAATCTATGATGAAAATGGATGCCTACAGTTGATGTAGACTATTTAAATACAGTTTTGAATTAAGGACCTTTTGGACTTTAAATATTGATTTGTACTCAGGGGACAAAAGGTTCCATCTGCACGTTTTGTTTGTTTAAAAATGCCTAAAAAATTGTATTTTACTAATATTTCAATAAACTGGGGTTTTTGTAAACACTAACAAACTGTTGATTATTTATAACCTAGGAATTTCTTTCAGTACAATATAAGTTGCCCTGCAGAAGGTCTTAAACTTTAAAACGCTCTACTGTAAAATTTGTTAAAATGCAGATAGAACCCTCTGGTTCTGACGTCTCGCATTGTTAATTTTAACAAATAATTAATACATCCGTGTAAGAACGGGTCACTTGTAACACCTTTATATTGTTTTTGGCATTAATATAAGGGCACAGGCTTATAGAGGAATGATCTGTTTATCGTACACGAGGGGTGTTCGGCTTAGCACTACTTCAGTAACCGCATTCACAAAGTGCACTTATAATACAAAAGAGACCGAGAAAAAGAGCATCGAAACCCACAACAAAACTTCTAATACAATCTATAACAAAGGTCTTGGCCTTTGTTGACCGGAGTATGCGATGGCCAGATCGACTCCGAGGGTACAACTTCTAATGAGTACGGTACGACAAAAGAGGGCTAAGAGATCTAAGATGGAACTACTCTGCCAAAAAGAGACCAAAGTACAAGTCTTTGTAAGTGACGCGACCGGATTATAACTGCAGAACGGTTCCGATGTACGAGTGGCGTGTTCACTAATGCGAGTTGGCCTTTAGATTGGACGATGAGGTCATTGGTCAACGGCGCGACTCACCAATTCATTTTGGATTATCTGAACTATACGAAGATACTGAAAAATATTGTAAATACTGGGGGGGGGGGTGGGGGGGGGGGGGGGTGGGGGGGGGGGGGGGTGGGGGGGGGGGGGGGTGGGGGGGGGGGGGGGTGGGGGGGGGGGGGGGTGGGGGGGGGAAAATTAAACTATGGTATACATACGTCCTCTGACTTTTGGGTTAAAACCAAATTCTTCTTGTCTCCAAATTTCACGAACACATAACTTAACTCTTCTTCCACATCAATTGATTAATATTATACACCACCACATCTTTTTGGCTGAGCGTTTGCGAAGGCATAACGACCCGTAAGATTCTCAGAGAACGGGGCTTATACATTAAAAAAGTTTAGGAACTTCACTTCCCGCCTGAAATTTAACCAATCAACCGAACTTACTGCTTATCCCCGAATTATAAGCCTAACACCAAATGGGGGCCTGTGGGCGTAGCCCCCCAGCGCAGCCAGAAAAGGCGGAGTGCATTTATATAACTATATATTCTAAATATATATACAAACCGCAATGTGTAACTGACTGGACTGGACTGGACTCACACACTCACTCACGGTAATACAAATTATCTGAACACTTACTTCCAGATGTATGTTTTAGAGACTTTGTAAATTTGGTACACAGATAGCAGTTCCAACGTGAAGACCACCTAGGATAAATCCCGAACGCGCCGAAAGTTGGTGAGAATTTCTTCATTTCACAACCCCTCAAAAAAAAATTCCTCAAAAAATCGCGCTTTCTTCCACCACCTGCAGGCATTTTTTGTAAGCCCTGATAGCGGGGCGGATACCCGGTTTTTGGAAGCTAGCTCGGATCTGACGGAAAATTCCATGGTCAGGAGATGAAGTGAACTACAAAAAATGGTTCTAATGACTTTTTGCTCTATCTTCCATGGTTATTAAAAGCGACAAAACGCTCGAACATTTGAAATTTCCAGAGATTTTTTCGATTTCGATAAAAAAAATAATGTTTCGAGCCCGATAAGCGGCTCCGCCCGAAACGGGTAGGTCGTAGCTCAAATCTGATTCGTTGACCCATTAAATTAGCCAAATTACGTTTGAGTCTACAGAAAAGGTCCAGTGACTTTTTGCCTTATAAAACCTAATCTCTATCTCGGTATGGACCGCAATCACGTGATTATGTGCAAAAATTTATGTAATTTTTCACGGTGAACATTTTGTTTTTCGGTGTCGATAGCGGCAAAAATCGTTGGTCGGAAGTATGCCGAAAATTAAATACAAAGTGTTTGATTTTAGCAAATGAAGTGTTCTACTTAAAAGAGGGTCCAGTTGACTTATTTTGACCTATCCTAACAAATGGTTCGACCCGCAAAAAACGACGTTTTTTTAAATTTGCACAATGTAATTTTGTGATATTGATACGTATTAAATCTTGTTTGTCTGGAGTCGGTATCAGCCGATCCGTTGATATTGGAGTTTAAATCTTTTAATCATTCAGTAAACTAGAAAACCTATGAGATCTATAAAAAAAGGTCCAGTAGCCTTTTTGTCTTATATCCTTTAGTAAGCCTGTAAATCGCTTTCAATGGTAAAATATTTATCGTGTTTTTTTTACAAAATGCACATTTTGGTTGTTTTAGATTTTTTGCTACTATGATTTGTTCAATTCATTCTGGTTCCGGATTTAACAATTATTACTACGTTACCGAGAGTGATTACAACCCCCCCCCCCCCCAGGGAATTGGCTGAGCGTTAGCTAAACGCCAATAGTTAGATAGTGACATAGAGAATGTATTTATTTTAACACACACAACAACCTCTAAAAGAGAACCACGTGTGTGTTAACACCCAGTAACAATAAACCCCCCCTCTGGAATTTCCCAGTATGACCAGATAACCTCCTGAGTAAATTAAACCCCCTGGTGTCTTAACCCCCGGTAACATTACCCCCCCCCCCCCCCCCCGGGATGACCCCCAGGTATGACCAGATAAGCTCCTGAGTACATTAAACCTCCTGAAGTGTTAACCCCCCCGGTAACATTAAACCCCCCCAGGGAATTTCCTGGCATGACCCTCCATGTCCGAATTTTACCAATCACCAAATCGCTCTTTTCCCCCACCAGTGCAGGACATTTATTCCAAGCGTTGTAACCGACTACTAAACCATTAGGTCGTAGATCAAATCTGAGGGCACAATCAAAAGACAAAATTAAATTTCCGACAAGAAAGGTTCAGTCACTTTTTGTCGTATCTCTAACGGTTAAGCCGCCAACCAAAACGCCCCTCAAAGTCAAAAGTTTGGGTAAATCCGGAAAATTAAACTATGGTAATTACATACGTCCTCTGACTTTGGTTTAAAAACCAAATTCTTCTTGTCTCCAAATTTCACGAACACATAACTTAACTCTGTCTACCACATCAATTGATTAATATTATACACCACACATCTTTTGGCTGCTGAGCGTTTGCGAAGCATTACGACCCGTAAGATTCTCCGGGAGAACGGATACATAAAATTTGGAAACTTCACGTCTGAATTTAACCAATCACCGAAACTACGCTTATCCCCGAAATTTAGCCAACACCCAAATGGGGAGGCCTGGGGGCGTAGCCCCAGCGAGCCGAAGGCGAGTGCATATCTATATATATATACAACCGCATGTGTAACTGACTGACTGACTGACTCACTCACTCACTCACGTATTACTAATTCTAACCTACTTCCAGATGAGTTTAAGAGACTTGAAAATTTGGTACACAGATAGCTTTTCCACGTGTAACCACCAGGGAAAATCCCGAAAAGTGAGAATTTTTTATTTTCAACCCCTCAAAAAAAATTCCCAAAAAAATCGCGCATTCTTCACCCCTGCAGGCATTTTTTGTAAGCCCGATAGCGGGCGAACCGTTGAAGCTAGCTCGGATCTGACGGAAAATTCATGGTCAGGAAATGAAGTGAACTACAAAAAAGGTCCTAATGACTTTTTGGCTCTATCTTCCATGGTTAAGCGACAAAACGCTCGAACATTTGAAATTCCAGAGATTTTTTCGATAAAAATAATGTTTCGAGCCCGATAGCGGCGCCGAACGGTAGGTCGTAGCTCAAATCTGATTGACCCATTAAATTAGCAAATTAGCAAATTACGTGATCTACAGAAAAGGTCCAGTGACTTTTGCCCTATCTCTATCGGTATGACCGCAATACGTGATTATGTGCAAAATTTATGTAATTTTCACGTGAAACATTTTGTTTTTGGTGTCGATTAGCGGCAAAACCGTTGGTCGGAAGTCAAAATAAAACAAAGGTTTGATTTAGCAAATGAAGTGATCTACAAAAGAGGTCCAGTGACTTTTTGACCTATCTACAATGGTTCGACCGCAAAAACGCGTTTTAAATGCAATTATTTTGTGATTGATACGTATAAATCTTGTTTTCTGGAGTCGGTATCAGCCGATCCGTTGATTGGAGTTTAAATCTTTATCATTCAGTAACTAGAAAACTATGAGATCTATAAAAAAGGTCCAGTAGCCTTTTGTCTTATATCCTTTAGTAAGCCTGTAAATCGCTTTCAATGGTAAAATATTTATCGTGTTTTTTTTTACAAAATGCACATTTTGGTTGTTTTAGATTTTTTTTGCTACTATGATTTGTTCAATTCATTCTGGTTCCGGATTTAACAATTATTACTACGTTACCGAGTGATTTACAACCCCCCCCCCAGGGAATTGGCTGAGCGTTAGCTAAACGCCAATAGTAGATAGTGACATAGAGAATGTATTTATTTTAACACACACAACAACCTCTAAAAGAGAACCACGTGTGTGTTAACACCCAGTAGTAACAATAAACCCCCCCCTCTGGAATTTCCCAGTATGACCAGATAACCTCCTGAGTAAATTAAACCCCCCTGGTGTCTTAACCCCCGGTAACATTAACCCCCCCCCCCCCCCCCCCGGGATGACCCCCCTGGTATGACCAGATAAGCTCCTGAGTACATTAAACCTCCTGAAGTGTTAACCCCCCCGGTAACATTAAAACCCCCCAGGGAATTTCCTGGCATGACCTCATGTCCGAATTTTACCAATCACCAAATCGCTCTTTTCCCCACCAGTGCAGACATTTATTCCAAGCGTTGTACCGACTAAAACCATAGGTCGTAGATCAAATCTGAGGGCACAATCAAAAGACAAAATTAAATTTCCGACAAGAAAGGTTCAGTCACTTTTTGTCGTATCTCTAACGGTTAAGCCGCAAAACGCCCTCAAAGTCAAAAGTTTGGGTAAATCCGGAAAATTAAACTATGGTATACATACGTCCTCTGACTTTGGTTTAAAACCAAATTCTTCTTGTCTCCAAATTTCACGAACACATAACTTAACTCTTCTACCACATCAATTGATTAATATTAATACACCACACATCTTTTGGCTGAGCGTTTGCGAAAGCATTACGACCCGTAAAGATTCTCGAGAAACGGATACATAAAATTTGGAAACTTCACGTCTGAATTTAACCAATCACCGAACTACGCTTATCCCCGAATTTAGCCAACACCCAAATGGGGGCCTGGGGGCGTTAGCCCCCAGCGAGCCGAAGGCGAGTGCATATCTAATATATACTACAACCGCATGTGTAACTGACTGACTGACTGACTCATCTCACTCACTCACGTATACTAATTCTAACCTACTTCCAGATGAGTTAGAGACTTGAAATTTGGTACACAGATAGCTTTCCACGTGTAACCACCAGGAAAATCCCGAAAAGTGAGAATTTTTTATTTTCAACCCCTCAAAAAAAATTCCCAAAAAATCGCGCATTCTTCACCCCTGCAGGCATTTTTTGTTAAGCCCGATAGCGGGCGAACCGTTGAAGCTAGCTCGGATCTGACGGAAAATTCATGGTCAGGAATGAAGTGAACTACAAAAAAGGTCTAATGACTTTTTGCTCTATCTTCCATGGTTAAGCGACAAAACGCTCGAACATTTGAAATTCCAGAGATTTTTCGATAAAAATAATGTTTCGAGCCCGATAGCGGCCGAACGGTAGGTCGTAGCTCAAATCTGATTGACCCATTAAATTAGCAAATTACGTGATCTACAGAAAAGGTCCAGTGACTTTTTGCCCTATCTCTATCGGTATGACCGCAATACGTGATTATGTGCAAAATTTATGTAATTTTCACGTGAACATTTTGTTTTTGGTGTCGATAGCGGCAAAACCGTTGGTCGGAAGTCAAAATAAAACAAAGGTTTGATTTAGCAAATGAAGTGATCTACAAAAGAGGTCCAGTGACTTTTTGACCTATCTACAATGGTTCGACCGCAAAACGCGTTTTAAATGCAATTATTTTGTGATTGATACGTATAAATCTTGTTTCTGGAGTCGGTATCAGCCGATCCGTTGATTGGAGTTTTAAATCTTTATCATTCAGTAACTAGAAAACTATGAGATCTATAAAAAAGGTCCAGTAGCCTTTTGTCTTATATCCTTTAGTAAGCCTGTAAATCGCTTTTCAATGGTAAAATATTTATCGTGTTTTTTTTACAAAATGCACATTTTGGTTGTTTTAGATTTTTTTTTGCTACTATGATTTGTTCAATTCATTCTGGTTCCGGATTTAACAATTATTACTACGTTACCGAGTGATTACAACCCCCCCCCCCAGGGAATTGGCTGAGCGTTAGCTAAACGCCAATAGTAGATAGTGACATAGAGAATGTATTTATTTTAACACACACAACAACCTCTAAAAGAGAACCACGTGTGTGTTAACACCCAGTAACAATAAACCCCCCCTCTGGAATTTCCCAGTAATGACCAGATAACCTCCTGAGTAAAATTAAACCCCCTGGTGTCTTAACCCCCCGGTAACATTACCCCCCCCCCCCCGGGATGACCCCAGGTATGACCAGATAAGCTCCTGAGTACATTAAACCTCCTGAAGTGTTAACCCCCCGGTAACATTAAACCCCCCCAGGGAATTTCCTGGCATGACCTCATGTCCGAATTTTACCAATCACCAAATCGCTCTTTTCCCCACCAGTGCAGACATTTATTCCAAGCGTTTGTACCGACTAAACCATAGGTCGTAGATCAAATCTGAGGGCACAATCAAAAGACAAAATTAAATTTCCGACAAGAAAGGTTCAGTCACTTTTTTGTCGTATCTCTAACGGTTAAGCCGCAAAAACGCCCTCAAAGTCAAAAGTTTGGGTAAATCCGGAAAATTAAACTATGGTATACATACGTCCTCTGACTTTGGTTTAAAACCAAATTCTTCTTGTCTCCAAATTTCACGAACACATAACTTAACTCTTCTACCACATCAATTGATTAATATTATACACCACACATCTTTTGGCATGAGCGTTTGCGAAGCATTACGACCCGTAAGATTCTCGAGAACGGATACATAAAATTTGGAAACTTCACGTCTGAATTTAACCAATCACCGAAACTACGCTTATCCCCGAATTTAGCCAACACCCAAAATGGGGGCCTGGGGGCGTAGCCCCCAGCGAGCCGAAGGCGAGTGCATATCTAATATATATACAACCGCATGTGTAACTGACTGACTGACTGACTCACTCACTCACTCACGTATACTAATTCTAACCTACTTCCAGATTGAGTTAGAGACTTGAAATTTGGTACACAGATAGCTTTCCACGTGTAACCACCAGGAAAATCCCGAAAAAAAGTGAGAATTTTTTTTAATTTTCAACCCCTCAAAAAAAATTCCCAAAAAATCGCGCGCATTCTTCACCCCTGCAGGCATTTTTTGTAAGCCCGATAGCGGGCGAACCGTTTGAAGCTAGCTCGGATCTGACGGAAAATTCATGGTCAGGAATGAAGTGAAACTACAAAAAAGGTCTAATGACTTTTTGCTCTATCTTCCATGGTTAAAGCGACAAAACGCTCGAACATTTGAAATTCCAGAGATTTTTTCGATAAAAATAATGTTTCGAGCCCGATAGCGGCCGAACGGTAGGTCGTAGCTCAAATCTGATTGACCCATTAAATTAGCAAATTACGTGATCTACAGAAAAGGTCCAGTGACTTTTTGCCCTATCTCTATCGGTATGACCGCAATACGTGATTATGTGCAAAAATTTATGTAATTTTCACGTGAAACATTTTGTTTTTGGTGTCGATAGCGGCAAAACCGTTGGTCGGAAAGTCAAAATAAAACAAAGGTTTGATTTAGCAAATGAAGTGATTCTACAAAAAGAGGTCCAGTGACTTTTTGACCTATCTACAATGGTTCGACCGCACGCAAAACGCGTTTAAATGCAATTATTTTGTGATTGATACGTATAAATCTTGTTTCTGGAGTCGGTTATCAGCCGATCCGTTGAATTGGAGTTTAAAATCTTTATCATTCAGTAACTAGAAAAACTATGAGATCTATAAAAAAGGTCCAGTAGCCTTTTGTCTTATATCCTTTAGTAAGCCTGTAAATCGCTTTCAATGGTAAAATATTTATCGTGTTTTTTTTACAAAATGCACATTTTGGTTGTTTTAGATTTTTTGCTACTATGATTTGTTCAATTCATTCTGGTTCCGGATTTAACAATTATTACTACGTTACCGAGTGATTACAACCCCCCCCCCCAGGGAATTGGACTGAGCGTTAGCTAAACGCCAATAGTAGATAGTGACATAGAGAATGTATTTATTTTAAACACACACAACAACCTCTAAAAGAGAACCACGTGTGTGTTAACACCCAGTAACAATAAACCCCCTCTGGAATTTCCCAGTATGACCAGATAACCTCCTGAGTAAATTAAACCCCCTGGTGTCTTAACCCCCGAGTAACATTACCCCCCCCCCCCCCGGGATGACCCCCAGGTATGGACCAGATAAGCTCCTGGAGTACATTAAACCTCCTGAAGTGTTAACCCCCCCGGTATAACATTAAACCCCCCCAGGGAATTTCCTGGCATGACCTCATGTCCGAATTTTTACCAATCACCAATCGCTCTTTTCCCCACCAGTGCAGACATTTATTCCAAGCGTTGTACCGACTAAACCATAGGTCGTAGATCAAATCTGAGGGCACAATCAAAAGACAAAATTAAATTTCCGACAAGAAAGGTTCAGTCACTTTTTGTCGTATCTCTAACGGTTAAGCCGCAAAACGCCCTCAAAGTCACTAAAAGTTTTGGGTAAATCCGGAAAATTAAAAAACTATGGTATACATACGTCCTCTGACTTTGGTTAAAACACCAAATTCTTCTTGTCTCCAAATTTCACGAACACATAACTTAACTCTTCTACCCACATCAATTGATTAATATTATACACCACACATCTTTTGGCTGAGCGTTTGCGAAGCATTACGACCCGTAAGATTCTCGAGAACGGATACATAAAATTTGGAAACTTCACGTCTGAATTTAACCAATCACCGAAACTAACGCTTATCCCCGAATTTAGCCAACACCCAAATGGGGGCCTGGGGGCGTAGCCCCCCAGCGAGCCGAAGGCGAGTGCATATCTAATATATATATACAACCGCATGTGTAACTGACTGACTGACTGACTCACTCACTCACTCACGTTATACTAATTCTAACCTACTTCCAGATGAGTTAGAGACTTGAAATTTGGTACACAGATAGCTTTCCACGTGTAACCACCAGGAAAATCCCGAAAAGTGGAGAATTTTTTATTTTTCAACCCCTCAAAAAAAATTCCCAAAAAAATCGCGCATTCTTCACCCTGCAGGCATTTTTTGTAAGCCCGATAGCGGTGCGAACCGTTGAAGCTAGCTCGGATCTGACGGAAAAATTCATGGTCAGGAATGAAGTGAACTACAAAAAGGTCTAATGACTTTTTGCTCTATCTTCCATGGTTAAGCGACAAAACGCTCGAACATTTGAAATTCCAGAGATTTTTTCGATAAAAATAATGTTTCGAGCCCGATAGCGGCCGAACGGTAGGTCGTAGCTCAAATCTGATTGACCCATTAAATTAGCAAATTACGTGATCTACAGAAAAGGTCCAGTGACTTTTTGCCCTATCTCTATCGGTATGACCGCAATACGTGATTATGTGCAAAATTTATGTAATTTTCACGTGAACATTTTGTTTTTGGTGTCGATAGCGGCAAAAACCGTTGGTCGGAAGTCAAAATAAAACAAAGGTTTGATTTAGCAAATGAAGTGATCTACAAAAGAGGTCCAGTGACTTTTTGACCTATCTACAATGGTTCGACCGCAAAACGCGTTTAAATGCAATTATTTTGTGATTGATACGTATAAATCTTGTTTCTGGAGTCGGTATCAGCCGATCCGTTGATTGGAGTTTTAAATCTTTATCATTCAGTAACTAGAAAACTATGAGATCTATAAAAAAAGGTCCAGTAGCCTTTTGTCTTATATCCTTTAGTAAGCCTGTAAATCGCTTTCAATGGTAAAATATTTATCGTGTTTTTTTTACAAAAATGCACATTTTGGTTGTTTTAGATTTTTTGCTACTATGATTTGTTCAATTCATTCTGGTTCCGGATTTAACAATTATTACTACGTTACCGAGTGATTACAACCCCCCCCCCAGGGAATTGGCTGAGCGTTAGCTAAACGCCAATAGTAGATAGTGACATAGAGAATGTATTTATTTTAACACACACAACAACCTCTAAAAGAGAACCACGTGTGTGTTAACACCCAGTAACAATAAACCCCCCCTCTGGAATTTCCCAGTATGACCAGATAACCTCCTGAGTAAATTAAACCCCCTGGTGTCTTAACCCCCGGTAACATTACCCCCCCCCCCCGGGATGACCCCCAGGTATGACCAGATAAGCTCCTGAGTACATTAAACCTCCTGAAGTGTTAACCCCCCCGGTAACATTAAACCCCCCCAGGGAATTTCCTGGCATGACCTCATGTCCGAATTTTACCAATCACCAAATCGCTCTTTTCCCCACCAGTGCAGACATTTATTCCAAGCGTTGTACCGACTAAACCATAGGTCGTAGATCAAAATCTGAGGGCACAATCAAAAAGACAAAATTAAATTTCCGACAAGAAAGGTTCAGTCACTTTTTGTCGTATCTCTAACGGTTAAGCCGCAAAACGCCCTCAAAGTCAAAAGTTTGGGTAAATCCGGAAAATTAAACTATGGTATACATACGTCCTCTGACTTTGGTTAAAACCAAATTCTTCTTGTCTCCAAATTTCACGAACACATAACTTAACTCTTCTACCACATCAATTGATTAATATTATACACCACACATCTTTTGGCTGAGCGTTTGCGAAGCATTACGACCCGTAAGATTCTCGAGAACGGATACATAAAATTTGGAAACTTCACGTCTGAAATTTAACCAATCACCGAACTACGCTTATCCCCGAATTTTAGCCAACACCCAAATGGGGGCCTGGGGGCGTAGCCCCAGCGAGCCGAAGGCGAGTGCATATCTAATATATATATACAACCGCATGTGTAACTGACTGACTGACTGACTCACTCACTCACTCACGTTATACTAATTCTAACCTACTTCCAGATGAGTTAGAGACTTGAAATTTGGTACACAGATAGCTTTCCACGTGTAACCACCAGGAAAATCCGAAAAGTGAGAATTTTTTTATTTTCAACCCCTCAAAAAAATTCCCAAAAAATCGCGCATTCTTCACCCCTGCAGGCATTTTTTGTAAGCCCGATAGCGGGCGAACCGTTGAAGCTAGCTCGGATCTGACGGAAAATTCATGGTCAGGAATGAAGTGAAACTACAAAAAAGGTCTAATGACTTTTTGCTCTATCTTCCATGGTTAAGCGACAAAACGCTCGAACATTTGAAATTCCAGAGATTTTTTCGATAAAAATAATGTTTCGAGCCCGATAGCGGCCGAACGGTAGGTCGTAGCTCAAATCTGATTGACCCATTAAATTAGCAAATTACGTGATCTACAGAAAAGGTCCAGTGACTTTTTGCCCTATCTCTATCGGTATGACCGCAATACGTGATTATGTGCAAAATTTATGTAATTTTCACGTGAACATTTTGTTTTTGGTGTCGATAGCGGCAAAACCGTTGGTCGGAAGTCAAAATAAAACAAAGGTTTGATTTAGCAAATGAAGTGATCTACAAAAGAGGTCCAGTGACTTTTTGACCTATCTACAATGGTTCGACCGCAAAACGCGTTTTTTTTAAATGCAATTATTTTGTGATTGATACGTATAAATCTTGTTTCTGGAGTCGGTATCAGCCGATCCGTTGATTGGAGTTTAAATCTTTATCATTCAGTAACTAGAAAACTATGAGATCTATAAAAAAGGTCCAGTAGCCTTTTGTCTTATATCCTTTAGTAAGCCTGTAAATCGCTTTCAATGGTAAAATATTTATCGTGTTTTTTTTACAAAATGCACATTTTGGTTGTTTTAGATTTTTTGCTACTATGATTTGTTCAATTCATTCTGGTTCCGGATTTAACAATTTATTACTACGTTACCGAGTGATTACAACCCCCCCCCCCAGGGAATTGGCTGAGCGTTAGCTAAACGCCAATAGTAGATAGTGACATAGAGAATGTATTTATTTTAACACACACAACAACCTCTAAAAGAGAACCACGTGTGTGTTAACACCCAGTAACAATAAACCCCCCCTCTGGAATTTCCCAGTATGACCAGATAACCTCCTGAGTAAATTTAAACCCCCTGGTGTCTTAACCCCCGGTAACATTACCCCCCCCCCCCGGGATGACCCCCAGGTATGACCAGATAAGCTCCTGAGTACATTAAACCTCCTGAAGTGTTAACCCCCCCGGTAACATTAAACCCCCCCAGGGAATTTCCTGGCATGACCTCATGTCCGAATTTTACCAATCACCAAATCGCTCTTTTCCCCACCAGTGCAGACATTTATTCCAAGCGTTGTACCGACTAAACCATAGGTCGTAGATCAAATCTGAGGGCAACAATCAAAAGACAAAAATTAAAATTTCCGACAAGAAAGGTTCAGTCACTTTTTGTCGTATCTCTAACGGTTAAGCCGCAAAACGCCCCGTCAAAGTCAAAAGTTTGGGTAAATCCGGAAAATTAAACTATGGTGGTATACATACGTCCTCTGACTTAGGTTAAAAACCAAATTCTTCTTGTCTCCAAATTTCACGAACACATAACTTAACTCTTCTACCACATCAATTGATTAATATTATTCACACCACACATCTTTTGGCTGAGCGTTTGCGAAGCATTACGACCCGTAAGATTCTCGAG
The DNA here is from genome assembly GCF_021130785.1 of Homalodisca vitripennis. Taxonomy (NCBI): domain Eukaryota; kingdom Metazoa; phylum Arthropoda; class Insecta; order Hemiptera; family Cicadellidae; genus Homalodisca; species Homalodisca vitripennis. The sequence goes on along the minus strand of NC_060214.1, from coordinate 74,933,819 downwards.
AACGGATACATAAAATTTGGAAAACTTCACGTCTGAATTTAACCAATCACCGAACTACGCTTATCCCCGAATTTAGCCAACAACCCCAAATGGGGGCCTGGGGGCGTAGCCCCAGCGAGCCGAAGGCGAGTGCATATCTAATATATATACAACCGCATGTGTAAACTGACTGACTGACTGACTCACTCACTCACATCACGTATACTAATTCTAACCTACTTCCAGATGAGTTAGAGACTTGAAATTTGGTACACAGATAGCTTTCCACGTGTAACCACCAGGAAAATCCCGAAAAGTGAGAATTTTTTATTTTCAACCCCTCAAAAAAATTCCCAAAAAATCGCGCATTCTTCACCCCTGCAGGCATTTTTTGTAAGCCCGATAGCGGGCGAACCGTTGAAGCTAGCTCGGATCTGACGGAAAATTCATGGTCAGGAATGAAGTGAACTACAAAAAAAGGTCTAATGACTTTTTGCTCTATCTTCCATGGTTAAGCGACAAAACGCTCGAACATTTGAAATTCCAGAGATTTTTTCGATAAAAATAATGTTTCGAGCCCGATAGCGGCCGAACGGTAGGTCGTAGCTCAAATCTGATTGACCCATTAAATTAGCAAATTACGTGATCTACAGAAAAGGTCCAGTGACTTTTTGCCCTATCTCTATCGGTTATGACCGCAATACGTGATTATGTGCAAAATTTATGTAATTTTCACGTGAACCATTTTGTTTTTGGTGTCGATAGCGGCAAAACCGTTGGTCGGAAGTCAAAATAAAACAAAGGTTTGATTTAGCAAATGAAGTGATCTACAAAAGAGGTCCAGTGACTTTTTGACCTATCTACAATGGTTCGACCGCAAAACGCGTTTTTAATGCAAATTATTTGTGTGAATTGATACGTATATAAAATCTTGTTTCTGGAGTCTCGGTATCAGCCGATCCGTTGATTGGAGTTTAAATCTTTATCATTCAGTAACTAGAAAACTATGAGGGATCTATAAAAAAGGTCCAGTAGCCTTTTGTCTTATATCCTTTAGTAAGCCTGTAAATCGCTTTCAATGGTAAAATATTTATCGTGTTTTTTTTACACAAAATGCACATTTTGGTTGTTTTAGATTTTTTGCTACTATGATTTGTTCAATTCATTCTGGTTCCGGATTTAACAATTATTACTACGTTACCGAGTGATTACAACCCCCCCCCCCAGGGAATTGGCTGAGCGTTAGCTAAACGCCAATAGTAGATAGTGACATAGAGAATGTATTTATTTTAACACACACAACAACCTCTAAAAGAGAACCACGTGTGTGTTAACACCCAGTAACAATAAACCCCCCCTCTGGAATTTCCCAGTATGACCAGATAACCTTCCTGAGTAAATTAAACCCCACTGGTGTGTCTTAACCCCCGGTAACATTACCACCCCCCCCCCCGGGATGACCCCCAGGTATGTATGACCAGATAAGCTCCTGAGTACATTAAACCTCCTGAAGTGTTAACCCCCCCGGTAAACATTAAACCCCCCCAGGGAATTTCCTGGCATGACCTCATGTCCGAATTTTACCAATCACCAAATCGCTCTTTTCCCCACCAGTGCAGACATTTATTCCAAGCGTTTGTACCGACTAAACCATAGGTCGTAGATCAAATCTGAGGGCACAATCAAAAGACAAAATTAAATTTCCGACAAGAAAGGTTCAGTCACTTTTTTGTCGTATCTCTAACGGTTAAGCCGCAAAACGCCCTCAAAGTCAAAAGTTTGGGTAAATCCGGAAAATTAAAACTATGGTATACATACGTCCTCTGACTTTGGTTAAAACCAAATTCTTCTTGTCTCCAAATTTCACGAACACATAACTTAACTCTTCTACCACATCAATTGATTAATATTATACACCACACATCTTTTGGCTGAGCGTTTGCGAAGCATTACGACCCGTAAGATTCTCGAGAACGGATACATAAAATTTGGAAACTTCACGTCTGAATTTAACCAATCACCGAACTACGCTTATCCCGAATTTAGCCAACACCCAAATGGGGGCCTGGGGGCGTAGCCCCCAGCGAGCCGAAGGCGAGTTTGTATTTATATTATAAAGTTTTAGTTTCTGGTACTAAAATATATTTATTAACTCGTATTTTTTTGTTGTGATAAAGCCATCCGTTTAATCAAAGATGACGGCTCGCTCAGCAAATGGGACACTGATGGGGAATGCTGCACCATATTATTTAATATTAAGGACTAAAATATAAAGACGATTCACTTTTTAACATTTGCGAGTTCCAGATATAGTTTAGAGAAATTCATGTTAAAAGATGTCAACCCCAATTTATTTAAAAACATGTCCTGTCCCTTTCGTTTTAAAGCCAGTTTTAAAATAGAAATGAACTAAGGCAGTGAATTATGGTTTTAGAATCTTTTTTCCGTTATTAAATCTGTAACAATAAATGTGGTTTCGTTACAAATAATGGTAAACTACGTAGTTTTAAAGAACATATGAGTTGTACTCTATTCCACTAATTCCAAATCTGTTTAAATTTTGGAATCAAAAGAATTATTATGCTAAGTTATAAGCAGCTCAAATTTATCAAAAGTTCCATTACATGAAAATATAAGTCTCCTTAGTTATTTATGACTCATTAAAATGCTTTTATGGACAAATTTCTATTAATGATTCGCTTTCGTTATTAGAAAATGTAATTCATCACTTCGATTATACCTTTACCTTAACTTTTACCTTTATATCCTGCTTAAGGGATGCACTACTTGGATGGATTTCTTTTTATTAAAACGAAAGCATTATAAGAACTCAATCTGGCTAAGGCCCACCCTTAATCCTAGCATTGGTCACGCTATTCCGCTGCGTAGATGAACTATCCTTGGTTTACAAGAACAGGGTTAATTGATTTCTAATTAAATTCTTGATATAATAAGGTATTAATAAACATAGGAGTTTCATTTTCTTGATTGTAACTTTCATAATATGACCATGATTTGCAATTTAAAATAAAACATTTTGCTTCATAATTTTAAGTGGATAATATATTTCACGAGCATATCGTAACATTTATTATTTGTCATCGGCAGATTACTATCGTAGAGACTAATATCCAGGACGCTAATTACCTGTACTTACTTATTTTAACATTCTTGGTAACATCCCTACTATTCATAATTAATAAGACACTTTAAAATATGACCTTTTTATTTACTAACCCTGCAATATAAACACAACAAACAATCTAATTTCTGGTTAACAAATTCTAATTGCTTCTTATAAACCAAAGAGTTCAACTAGAAATGGCATTAAGCGTGTACTAATTGACCAACAATTATAAGCTATTTAGAGCATACTATGCTTTAAAAAGTGATAGGCATGACACCCCTACAATTAAAGATGTCAAATGTACCGTTACTGAACTTTTTCGGACACGAAATTAACTTTGTTTAAATTTATTTTTTTTTGTATTAAAAAATCATTTAAATAACGCGTAAAAACTATTTGTTTACACCTTTATCGATTTTAATATGGAATATAGTCGGATATAGACGGATGGCAGAATAGGATTTTAAGTATCTAGGAACCCAATACACACCAATAAGTATCTTAAGGAGTAATATTAACATAAATCAGAAGAAATTATATGGTCATATTCTAGTTGTGGTAGATTTATTTAAATATATTATTCAATACTACCAAATACAAATCAGTTTTTGTAACTTAAAATGACAGATGTGTATACAATACATGTCGATATGGAGAATAGGTAAAGTACAGAACTTTTCGAATGAAACAGTACAAAACTAAAATATGAATTCCGCGAATATTACGCACTATCCCAACACTTTCTAGATTGTATGAGGGGGAAAATTTAAATATTAATCAATAGAGTTATGTAACTGGACATAATTCAAATTAAATGATACCAGGTAATCGATGTAACATAACTCTCAGGTTAAATGTACACTGATGGTGGTTAAAAACCGAAACACGTGCATGTAATAAAACCGTTTTATTTTTAAAGGGTTTTTAGTTACTTTCTATTACATTAATTAAATTCATTTTATGGATGATTGTAATATGATCCATATGTACATGGATTTTTAAAATTTGTGTGATAAATGTAAAAGTATTATGAATATTAACTGCTCCGATCATTGTTAATAGTTACGTTATGAAACTCAGTAAAATCAATTGGGATATTGTCAAGCAAACTTCATATTCTGACCTGAAGAAACTGTGTTTATGCATTCTCAGTTTTAAGTATTAACCGTAAATTGGATTGCTGATTTGATCTTTAGAATTCAACTGATAGCTTAAAATTTAAATCTTTCTGATAGCGACATTGTTGGTTATTTTAAATTTTGGACTTTCACACTCACAAAACACACACACACACACACACCACAAAAATTTAAACATTATTATTATCCTATTTTGTAATATTCTCTTACACTTTTGTTTAAAACGTTTGCGTGTTTATTATCCATGTAATGAAGTTAATGCCCGTCAAATCCGAACAAAGCATGTTCGTAAATCCGAATTTTGAATATTTTCTGTGATATCTTAGAAATGGGTGGTCTCCACAGGTCTAGGATGTATTTTATTAGAATTTTAAATTAATTTTACATAAAATATAATAAATTTAACAAGTATCCCTACACCATAAAAAACATCAGTTTTACTTCATGTATGTCCTTTCCTACAAATCGGGCTAAATCTTTCGATAGCCGTAGCTAGCCAAAAAAGCGTTTACGTACTTATATGACTTTTTTCCATTATTTTGATGAAAGGAAACTATCTTAGAAGTCGGCTGGGTTACTCGTGGGACACTTTGTATACGTTTCAAACACATTATCTTCGGCACAAGCAAAGTACTTACTTAGTACAGTCGATTGCTCGTAAGACAAGTCGGTCACAGTTATTTTAATTATTTTTTGAATAAAGATCTATTTAAAACATTTGTAAAGCTCCTAAGAGAAAGGATATTGTTACACAAAAATACACGGTAAACTAACGGTTATAGGACATACCTTCATATCTAAAGTATTGGAACAATTTTACTGAACACCCTGTATAGAGTAGCATGTTCCAGCTAGATTCATTATCACATCACACTAATTGAATGTACAGTATTACTAAACGTAATATTACAGTCCAGTAAACATACAAAATGTTGTTTTTATTGATTAATTAATAGTATATGTTTTTATAACACTTTCATACTCGTTGACATTCGTAATTTATAAAAATGTGTTATCAACTATATAATTGTAAAACATTGAATATGATGTGAAAAACTACAAACTATTTTTCAGTTTAATTCTTTTGAAAATAAACATGTTTAACCTCTTACGTACTTGTGCAATGTTCAAAGATAATATTAAGTTTGTGTTTAGTTCTATAATTATAACCTATCTTACTCATTAAAATATGCAACATTTTAATTTTTATATAAAAACATAAATATGAAATGTTTCACTATATTTCAGAAAAGTGGTACTGGAAGTTAAAATTCTTGTACTGGCAAGCTATTTGTGCTTCATTTACATGCATTTATTCTATATTATCTCTACTCTTAAAATGCTGTGCTTTATATTGATGTTATATGTAGTTTTATTCAGTAATATTTTTAGAATATTATAACATAGTAATACATAAAATCAATGATTTACTTTTTTTACATTATATGAAACGTGAAATAAAACAATTAATTGATGATATTTTTGGGTAGATCGTGCCCAGAAAATTAGTAAAAAGTTGGAAATTCATAATTCCAAATTAGCTAAAATGTAGAAAACATTTATCATTTCAGAAAATATGGTTGTATAGGTTTTTATTACAAAAATAGTTTAGTAAGCTATCACACCAACCTCAGCCTATTTTCAAGTGAGTGTACATGTATTTGATACACTCACTGGCAAAATACTAACAGATCCGTCTGAAAACTTCTAACATGCAGTAAATAACTAGTACAAAAAATTTATAACTTAGCCTTTGAAGATACATTTACTTACATCAAGATATATGAAAACAAGGATTAGTGAGATGAACCTTGATACGCTTACCTGGAAAACTCCAAAACTGTCAGAAATTTAAACAAAAATAAAAAAAAGTAACACAAGTATAACCTTTTTCCACTCACACAATCGAACTGAACTATATCATTCTTCAGAAAATAAATTCGTCAAATTGAACCACTGAAATAAATCGTTTAATAACGACGATAACTACACAGGAAGCTTAGACTCGGATACCGATAAGAATGGTGACTCTTGAGAAACAATGAAATACGATCTTAAAACAGCAATTTATAATGAAGAATAAAAATCTAAAACTTAGGGAGGGGGAATACTATGTCAAATAAAGGTTGGGGTATACATAGTTATAATTATTTATCGAAGTGAATATGGTTGTCACAACACTCTGGTATGATTTTTTAACCTTGGTTGTAGTTATGTGCTCGGTTTTATATTTAACTGAAGAAGAGATCAGATAAGAGATCTAGAAACTTAGTGTAATTGATTAATTTTGTCAGTGAATGGCGGCAAATCTCCCACAAAATCAGGTTTCCTCTACAATATGATGGTGATTTAAAGCCATTATGCTACAGCAGGATAATTTCAGATATACAAATAGATCATTAAAGTCTAACCGTGCTTTTAAACCAAACCATTATGAAAGGTACATTGTTGGAATTTTGTACACAGACGGTAATGATCGCGTCATACCGTTAAAACTAGCACAGGCAACAGCCTTATAACGATCACTCCTTCGGTGTTTAATGGTCTTACCTTTGAATGCAATATAACTATAATTGTTTTGTAGGCCTATCCACTTTTAGACATTTTTACTTCTTTTAATACATGAAATACGTTTTCAAGGGTTAATACTAATAAAATACATAGTATATACAAACACAAGTATATATGTGTCAAAACTCAAACGTCAAAAACTTTTTTAAACCGCGGTAAAATCTAATCATAATAAAAAATTTTTGCATTTTTTGAGTTACTGTCATATTTTGGGGAAAAAGCTAATGATTCCATTGTTATAATCAGAGTCATGAAGTTTTATATTACAATACTGCGTATTTTGTTGAGACATCTTGTAGCATGTTAGTGTAAATTATACAGAGATATACAAGTACAAAAAAATCAAAGGCCTTTTCGAATATATAATATTATTAGGAGGTTTAACTAATATTAAATATAGTAAAACATAAACAACAATGTTTGTAATAGTAAATAAATTACATTTAGTAACAATAAAATACAATTATATACTGCTTTTAACTTAAGGGATGTTAAACAGCTGTTGGAAACGTGCATTTTATATATAAATATTTATTGAACTGTTTTAGAGAGAAGATAAATTGGAGGGGATATTTGTTTCTATCAAGGTGACAACACTGATATTTATCTCCATTGTGTCTGACATCGTGTAAATGGACTGTTGACCCTTACAATATTACACATTCATTTCGTATATTTATCTATTAAATTGTTTTACTAACTAGAAGTTGTAAATTTCACTAAAATATTCACTAAGCATTTTTAATTAAAAACATTAAAAAAATTTTAAGTAATCTTAATTATTACTGTAATATTTTTTCAACAATAATGAACATTTTCAATAATACATACTATATTTGTTGCTAATAAGTAAAATATGTTCCAAAATACGTTGAGAAACGTGGGAAAATTATAGAGATAAATGATTTCTTCATGGTAAAATAAACGAAATAAATGAAGGAGAGATGTGCAATAGGATTTCAACTGCAGGCAGCAATGTTACAGTTTGAGTGTAAAGACTTGGTTGGGTTGTTCTTTCACCGTGTTTTAATGTGATTATAAGTCAAATGGTGTACAATATGCAAAGGAGATTATTGTATTTCTTAATAATTATTTTATAAACCTCTTTGTTTATTTTCCAAAAAATAAATTGTTGCCAACTAAATTAATATGAATTTTCAAACGCAACCTACAACGCAACCTGAATGTTGGTGATAAAAACAACAATATAAAGTTAGAAAGAGGCGATTACACGTTTAATTTTAAAATAGATTTGTTAGATCAAAAGAAAACTCATTCTGTATGATTTAAAAATATATAATAATAATTGAAAAAAAAAAACGTATGCCATATCAAATTCGAATTCACGTTATGGGTCTAAAAATGTATCGTAAACTGTGCCAGTGTTTGTAAAGAATGGGAGGGTATTCAAGGGGTTAAAGTAAATATTGTATTATTTTTTGGCTCATATTTTCTTAAATTTAAGACACTTAAAATTAACTCAGGTCAGATCATTGCACACACACACACACACACACACACACACACACACACACACACACACACACACACACACACACACACACACACACACACACACACACACACACACACACACACACACACACATATATATATATATATATATATATATATATACAGGGTGTATATTATGTCTGGAAACACCCAAATATATCCTTTAATAATTTAAATATAAATTTGAAACCTCTTACAATCGTGATAGAGATTGGGCATCTAATTTTTGGAACAATGTTTTGTTATGTCACACCAACGGGGGACGTCCTGCCGAGGGTATCGTGAATATTCTTAATGGAAGCCTATACCTTGGGATACATCATTTTAAAGGTAATAGCTTACTGAATTGAATGCCACAAACCGCATCTAAAAGGAATTATTCTATCAGAAAATAGAGCATTTTTAGTATTGAAAATTTACTGATGTTCAACAATGTAATTTTAACATGGTTCTTGCTACAAAATGTGTTACACTAATTTTTTAGCATTTTTTTAAATGTTCAATTAAATAAAACAAAAATTTCATTTTAAGCTGGTTCTATTAGCACAAATTTGCCAGTTTTTATTACAGTACAATTATGGAAATACTTATGTTATTGATTTCTTATTACAAATAAAAAATAATGTATGCTGTTAGAAAAGTCTTACAACAAACGTTTTACCTGCATTTGGTGTCAAAGCAATTGTTCGAACTGTGTTCCTTCTACGGTTTGACAATGAGCCAATCTTGTGTAAAATGATTCGACAGAGTTGCCTAACATTTCTTCAGTTATCAAAGCAATCTCCTCTATAATCCTGTTTCTTAGGTCTTCCAAATTATGAGGCTTTCTTCTATAAACATTGGATTTTAAATGACCCCATAGGAAATAATCGATTGGTGACAAATCCGGAGATCTTGGAGGCCATTCGATTTCTCCTCTTCGGCCAATCCATTTATGAGGAAACCTTAAATCCAAATACTCTCTTACCTGTCTCCCATAATGGGGTGGAGCACCATCCTGCTGAAAACCATACATTATCAAAGTATTCTCCTGATGCAATTTGAATAGCTGGGATTATTTCATTTTGGAGCATATTGTAGTAAAGTTCGGCATTTAAATTTCCATTGATGAAAAAGGGTCCAACAATTTTGTTACCTAAAATTCCACACCATACGTTCAGTTTTTGTGGTTGCTGTGAATGGGACTCAGTAATCCAATGTGGGTTTTCACTAGCCCAGTAACGGCAAATGTGCCTGTTAACATTGCCATTTAGGAAAAAAGTTGCCTCATCAGAAAATAGTATGTTGGTCAGAAAATCTCTATTGTCATCACATTTGCGCATCACAAGTTCACAAAACTCAACTCTTCTGTCGTAATCATCCTCACTTAACTGTTGGACTAAATGAACTTTAAATGGTTTGTATTTATTAATTTTCAAAATCTTACTCACAGACATAGGGTGCATATCATGTTGCTGTGCAGCTTTTCTGAGCGATGTATGTGGGTCTTCAATAAATGTTTCCAAAACATCTAGTGCATGTTTCTTCATCTGTTGCAGATTGTATCCTACCCGACTTTGGCCGATTACGTACACTCCCTGTCATTTCAAAACGCTCAATAGTTTTTATATTGTTGAAACACTTATGGGATTCCTTTCTGGGAAAGTGTCATTAAACAAATTACAAACTTCCCGATAAGATCTTTGACGATCGCCATATCCTCGCATCATCAACAGAGTAATTCGTTCTCTTTCAGACAATTCCATTAAAATGCCAAATAAAAAACTGAACTACTGTAATTAGATAACTTGTTGACAGCAATGCTTCAGAGACACTGATTAACTCGACAGGAATGATATGACCTTTGTCCATTTGTAATTCCCAAGCTTAGACCTGTCTAGTGAAAGCTCCATGCTCAACAAACTGAAACCCGTAGACCAGATGATTAATAACACAATAATGTTTCTCATAGGCTAGTGACCTTTGTCTCTTTAAACCTTCCTGCTGACTGGAAAACACCAAGTACAGATTCATAAGTAATCAGAGAAAGTGAACTCATAAGTTTTATTCATTGTAATAAAAACTGGTAAATTTGTACTAATGAAACCAGCTTAAAAATAAATTGTTTATTTTATTTTAATTGAACATTTAAAAAATGCTAAAAAATTAGTGTAACACATTTTGTGGCAAGAACCATGTTAAAATTACATTGTTGAACATCAGTAAATTTTCAATACTAAAAATGCTCTATTTTCTGATAGAATAATTCCTTTGAGATGCTGTTTGTGGCATTCAATTCAGTAAGCTATTAACTTTAAAATGATGTATCACAAGGTATAGGCTTTTATTAAGAATATTCACGATACCCTCGGCAGGACGTCCCCCGTTGGTGTGACATAACAAAACATTGTTCCAAAAAGTAGATGCCCAATCTCTATCACGATTGTAAGAGGTTTCAAATTTATATTTAAATTATTAAAGGATATATTTGGGTGTTTCCAGACACAATATACACCCTGTATATATATATATACACCCTGTATATATATATATATATATATATATATATATATATATATATATATATATATATATATATATATATATATATATATATATATATATATGTATATATAAGAAAGTTTTGTTGTATTTTTTGTTTATGGAATTTAAATAGATTGTTGCAATTTAAATTTAAATTTAGGCAATAACTTTTTTTATGCAAGCTGCATTACACTACTGATTAAGCACTTTATAGTCATAATTTTCGAAATTTTTAATGTTAAAAAATGTTTGTACCTCTCTGATGACTTCAGCTGAAATTTGTAATACCTGTTAAGTATCAGTTCATTCTGTATTACGTGTCGTAGCGTAGTCTGTCACTGAAGCGTCTGGTATCTGACGCTGTCTCATCAAAGACTACTAGAATCTGGCGTCTTGTCCGTATAAAGACATCTAAAGAACGTCAACCAAGAAGCTCATAAGCCCAAAAATGTCTATAACCAAGATTTTTCCTCATTTGAAGTGGAATAAAATAAACATGAAAGCCACGAACATCATGTCGAGAACAAAAATTATAGCTGAGACATAGAGTTGTATATGAAAATTCATTTATTTTATGAAATGCAACCGAATTAAGAAGAAAAAAATCTTTTTAAAACTACGTGCTTTTACTTAAACATTTTCTTTAAAACGCGAAGATACCAATCCATTGAGAATGATATAAAGAAATAAACCTAAAAAATTCAACCTATATTTGAATCTGAATTTAACCTAAATTTAATGATAGCATTTTATTTTATTGATATTTACTTCGTTTCGAAATTAATTGGGTGATTATTGTTTTAGCTGTTTTTGATTAGTTGGAAAATTACTATTATTCAAACGTCCTGCGTAAAGGTATTGATGAACGTAACAATGAGTTTATCTGAATCCATGGAGCTTTAATGTTCAATCAATTATTAGTCCAGGATCCGGGGGAAAAATAAATAACAGGATTTAATGGAATTACTGACAAGAAGGCAGGTGAAGGTAACCTTCCCTCACTGCTAGGAACTACTAACTTTACATTTCTGTAATTCTCATTTCCAAACATTTTTAGTTTTTATAATTAATTAAAAATGTATTTAAAACGCCTTTAAGGAATCAAAATTAAGTTTTTATAATAATATTATAATATTGTGAAGGAAACAGGATTTTTTTCGGACATTTGCCATCGTTCAGTGATACAATAAATCAGTAACACTACGTTTCGAGATCTGCAATCTGGTTGGTCTGAAAATTTAATGTATGTTGCCTCAATTAATCAATAATGTCAACCAATCAGTCAACCATCAGTCGAGATTAGGCCGCTTTGGTTGCCAATTCTAAAAAAATGAACTAAAGAGAAAACCAAAAATATCAAACGGATCAGAAATTTGTAATAAACCAATGCGGAGTCACAATATGGTTTTAAGAAGTTCATCTCGCATGAACCAATAATAACGAAATGGCCCATTCCTGTCCTCCTTCCTTTTTATTTCCGCCATCTTGTTTTAGTCTGTCGTCACGATTACCATTGGCTAGCCCCTTTGGTCAGTCGTAGGTGGTTAGTAGACGAATGAAGACGTATTGTGACCTGTATTCTATAGTTCAGTTTTAATGATTAGTGTTTTGTATAGTTTTTTAGTAAGTGCATGTTTATAGAGTTAGTGCAGTTGACAAACAACATGTAGGTTGTGATTCCTGACTTAGGCGTGCCACAACGCTTTGGTAACATTTGTTTATTTTAACCTAGTTTGTAATATTATGTATTATTTTAGTTCTTTACCTGAAGAAGAGATCAGATTGCAGATCTCGAAACGTAGTGTTACTGATTTATTGTTTCACTGAACGATGGCAAATGTCCGGAAAAATCCTGTTTCCTTCACAATCCTTCCATCTTCAAAAATAACCTTCAAACAAAGAATTATAATATTGTTAATAACCTAGTTCCACATAGTTTGTTAAATATATTTTTAATTATTTACAATTTTAGTTGAAAAATCATATATTAAAAAAACTGTGTGCCTCTAAAACATCACATTATGTAATGAAGAGAAAAACATTTATAAAATGGAAAATCTCTTTATAAAAGTAGGTATTAAGAAAATATTTAAAATATCAAAAATATTGATTGAGGTATGTAATTTACATATAAAACATATAAAATAATTAAGTTATGTTAAGAGTAAAAATATTATTATCAGATTTTACATTAGATTGATAATGTAGAGAATTGTATAATTTACTACAAAATGAGTGATATAAAAATAGAACAATTAGCGTTTTATTTAAATAATAATAACAAGACCTGTGCTAGTACAGCCAGTATTATACGAATTATATCAGGATGTTAACGGTTTTCAGGGTTTCAGTACGTTATTTCCTGGATAAATAGAAACATTTTGTTTTATGAAAGGAGATACATATGGGGTGTAGACATTTGTGCTATCAGAACCTGCCTTCTGATGTCGATTCCTGAATGCTGCTGCTGATTATTGAATAGCAGGCACTTCATTTTCGGATAAAATTAATCGGATAAAATATTTGTAAAGTGAAGGATTTGTATTGTACATAATTTCACGGTTGATAATTATTTTAGGCTTTAAATGTGGGCCACAATCAACTCTGACTAAGCTCCAAATATGAACAGATAGGGGAATTCAATAAGCCTTCAACTACAAGCTTTGTTCTTTTTGATTTAACAAGATTCCTTGAATAATAATAGCAATCATCCTGAAATGATACTTCATTGTTTCTACTACTTTGATAATGTTCTTAATATCTTTTGGAAAACTAGCTCTAATAATGTTTCGTCTAATTAATTAAAAAGAAAATTGAATACAAATGTGACTTGTTTATCATATATTAAACTTTTAAATGTAATTTTAAAAGGTCATTAGCGTCAAAACGAGTCATAAAAGTACAATATAAACCAAATATATAAGTAAAATTATAAAAATCGTTTAAACAAATTAATTCATTACGATTCTATTCTAATTATTGATACCACACATATTTGTGAAAAGTGAAATTGACCTAGGCATTAACCTAAGTTTTTATTCAAATATTTGCGGTATTGCAATACATTTTAATGTAGTTTCGTTAGTTAACTTATGTAAGACATATGTAATTATTAGTAAAATAAAATTCATAGAATCGATGTACAGATAGTTGCTGGAAAGGAAGTCTTGTATTACAATTCGAGACAAACGTCCTCCGGATGTAAGTGGATACGCACATCCGCTCAGACGCCGATGGTGAACAAACAGGAAATGCTTGCTTAAGCAGCGGAAATGCTTATATATATATAAACCGTGCGACGATGTAAGGGGCAGCCATGCTGATATGAAAAATTGGTACTCACCAATTATGATGCAGAGATTTGGCATAGGCGTGGTCATTGGAGAGCTGGCGGGAGAACAACATCAAAACTGAAGAACAAGGAAGAGAGGAGGAGGTCGAGGAAGGGAAGTCGAAAAGCGAGGTTCGGGAGTGCTAGTGTTGGTGTTCGTGTGCGGAAAAATATCTCTAGGCGTAATAAGTGTGAAGTGGTATAAAATGTAAGTAATTTTAAGAACTTAGTATATTTTAGGGTTCATTAAACATTTTCAATTCCATATCTATTTAAATGTTCACAATTTCGAAGATGTAAATTCATGTAAATGTTTAGCTATTTAAAAGAAAATTTCTCACGTTGGTCCATGAACTCATAATTATTTCAACACTACAAAATTACTAGTAAATGTTATAATGAATTAAATTTAAAATAAATTGTAATGAGTAATTTAATATTAAATATGTCTTCAAAGAATTAAGGTATTAAAATTTGTGTTTAATATATCGGTTGACCCAATCAATTGTTAATAAAATTTTTAATTAATTTAATGAGATGTTGTCACAAAATAAAATATCTGTTGGTTCATTTGAGGGTATCTTACTGCCAATCTAACCTATTATTAAATCCTCTCACAGCAACCCTTGCTCATAATATGTCACAACCTTAATCTTAAACTAAACCAAACTTAAAAACCTTGCATGGTGGAGGCGCTAAAACTCGATTGGCATTCAAATTCCTCACATGGGCAAGCACATAGTTTCATAGGCTAGATATAAATTAGAACTAAATAATATTTATAAGAAAGTATTTAACTAAAATAGCCTACTTACTAGTATCTTATGGAGGTTAGGAAAGAAGATGGGCATATCCTAGCCATAAAACACCCGATAGACTTCTACAGTTTTGCCAACTGCCGATGGGACTTTCAACTTCAACCACATTATTTTGTAAAGCCTTGAATGCGATATTAAACCGTCACCTTTATAATAAAGTCATCTGTTACGTGGGTGACCTAATTTGTTATGGTGACTTATTTGAAAATGACTTACAAAATCTAGAAACTATATTAGAGGAAATAGAAAAAGCTAATTTGAAACTAAATACGAAAAAGTGTAAATTTCTCTACAAAAATGTAAACATTTTAGGACACGAGGTATCAGGGGGAGGCATTTTACCCCAAAAACAGTCAGTAGAAGCTATCACCAAATTTAAAAGACCAACTTGTGTAATGTAAGTGAGACAATTTTTAGGATGCTCAGGATTCTTCCGCAGATTCATCCAAAATTATGCCAAAATAGCACAACCCCTTACTGAGATAATAAAAGATTCAAATAAAAACATGGCATTTAAATGGACGGATCTATGTGAACAGGCTTTTATAAAAATCAAAACAAATTTTGACAAACCCACCATTACTATCACATTGGAAGGACAACAGGGAAGCACACATTTATGTAGATAGCAGTTTAATTGGATGCGGAGCAGCGTTAGTACAGTTAGATGAAGAAAATAATAGAATGTACCCAACTTATTACATGTCAAAACAATCTTCAAATACCCAAATGCGTTACAGCAATGCTGAACGTGAAATGCTAGCGCTAACCTATGCTGTGAACTACTTCAGAGAATTCACGCTTGGTACACAAACAACAGTTTATACGTCCTGTATCGCATTACAGTTTTATAAAAATTTTAAGCACACTTCCACTAGATTAAACAGATTAGCAGTGTCATTAACAGACTACGACATTATAGTAAAACACTCGCCTTCGGCTCGCTGGGGGCTACGCCCCCAGGCCCCCATTTGGGTGTTGGCTAAATTCGGGGATAAGCGTAGTTCGGTGATTGGTTAAATTCAGACGTGAAGTTTCCAAATTTTATGTATCCGTTCTCGAGAATCTTACGGGTCGTAATGCTTCGCTAACGCTCAGCCAAAAGATGTGTGGTGTATAATATTAATCAATTGATGTGGTAGAAGAGTTAAGTTATGTGTTCGTGAAATTTGGAGACAAGAAGAATTTGGTTTTAACCAAAGTCAGAGGACGTATTTATACCACAGTTTAATTTTCCAGATTTACCCAAACTTTTGAATTTGAGGGCGTTTTTGCGGCTTAACCGTTAGAGATACGTGAAAAAGTGACTGGACCTTTCTTGTTGGAAATTTAATTTTGTCTTTCGATTGTGCCCTCAGATCTGATCTACGACCTATGGTTTAGCCAGAAATGAGCTCGGGAGAAAAGTCTGCACGGGTCAGCTATCTTGAATTGTTTAGTATAAACATAATAAAAACCGACCTCAAGGCAGTATTTTAAGTCGAACAGGGGGTTTAATATCACCAGGAGACTATCTAGTCAAGGCGAGAAATTCCCTGGGTGGGTGATTAATGTTAAGGAGGTTAAGACAAGAGGGGGTTTAATTTCGTCAGGATATTGTCTGGTCATATGAACAAATTCCCAGGGGGGGGTTAACGTTACCGGGGGATAAGTCTCCAGGGGGTTATCTGGTCATACCAGGATCTTCCCAGGGGGGGGGGTTAAGAGATTTGGTGACTGGTAAAATTCGGACATGAGGTCATGGCAGGAAATTCCCTGGGGGGGTTTAATGTTACCAGGGGGGTTAACACATCAGGGGGTTGAATGTCAGGTCATACCAGGAAATCCCCGGGGGGGAGGTTAATATTACCGGGGGTTAATGACACACTTGGGCCTTTTTTTAGAGGGTATTGTGTCTGTGAACATAATAAATATTCCTCTGTCCCTATCTACTATTGACGCTTAGCTAACGCTCAGCCAACTCCCGAAGTCACTGAACCTTTTCTGTAGATCACGTGATTTCCTAAATCCCGTTTAAAATTTGTTTTGAGTTACGACCAACCGTTTAGCCGCTATCAAGCCCGGAATGTAAATTTTTAGGCGAAAATGTCCAATATTTTCACTTAATCGCGTTTTGCGGTCAAACTAAGGGAAATATAGTAAAAAGTCACTGGACCTTTTTTGTAGGTCATCTTATTTCCTAAATAAAAAACGTTAGTCTTATTTTGACCTCCGACCAATGGTTTCGCCGCTATCGACCCCAAAAACAAAAGTTTCGCGTAAAAGTTACAACAAAATTGTACATAATCACGTTTTTTCGGCCAAACCAATCGAGATAGGGCAAAAGATTACTAGACCTTTTCTGTAGATCGCGCAATTTGCTAATTTGATGGGTCAATCAGATTTGAGCTACGACCAACGGTTCGGCCGCTATCGGGCTTGAAACATTATTTTTATCGAAAAAATCTCTGGAATTTCAAATGTTCGAGCGTTTTGTCGCTTAACCATGGAAGATAGAGCAAAAAGTCATTCGACCTTTTTTGTAGTTCACTTCATTCCTGACCATGAATTTTCCGTCAGATCCGAGCTAGCTCCAACGGTTCGCCCGCTATCGGGCTTACAAAAAATGCCTGCAGGGGTGAAGAATGCGCGATTTTTTTGGGAATTTTTTTTGAGGGGTTGAAAATGAAAAATTCTCACTTTTCGGGATTTTCCTGGTGGTTACACGTGGAAAGCTATCTGTGTACCAAATTTCAAGTCTCTAACTCATCTGGAAGTAGGTTAGAATTAGTATACGTGAGTGAGTGAGTCAGTCAGTCAGTCAGTCAGTTACACATGCGGTTGTATATATATTAGATAAACGTGGCGCTACAAACGTGTTAGCAGACGCCTTAAGCATAAATCCTTTAGAACAACCTTTGGATGAAGAATTTACGGACGTGTGTTTAACTGTCAATACTTTAATACAGACAAATCTACCCCTACTACAAGCTCAAGACAGTTATTTGAAACAAATACGCCTTGCGATGACCTCACCTGAGGCGGTAAATAAAAAAATCAAACGGGCTTCAAGAAATTACGAAGAAATAGATGGATTGTTATATTTTAAAACTTTCAACGGACGAGAAACTAGAAACTTATTGGCTATAACCCAAAAACAAACACAAGAAATATTAAAAGTATTCCATGACAACCCCTACACTGGTAGACAATTATCACATTACAAAACAGCTTCAAAAATAAAATTACGATATCACTGGCCGAATATGTACCGTGATATCCTCCAATATACAAAAACTTGTAAAGAATGTCAACTACGTAGGCCAAAAACGAACAAAAATTACGGCCTACTACAACCTATTGCACCCTCCATAAAACCCTTTGACAGAATAACAATAGACTTTGTAGGTAATATTACACAAAGTAATGGTTACAAATATATCCTAGTTGCAACCGATGCCTGCACTAGAATGGCATTTGCAAACCCTTGTAGAAATGCAGATGCGAACAAGCTAGCGCAAAAATTATTAAATCTATTCTGCACATTTGGATTTCCTAGAATTATTAATCATGACAGAGGAACACACTTCATGAATTCTGTAATTTCACAGTTACTAAATGCACTCGGGATTGAACAAAGGCCAGGCGCTGCTTATATGTCACAAGTACAAGATGCGGTTGAAAAATACAACCACACGCTAATAAAGGCAATATCTCATTACGTTGTGGAAAAACCCCAAACTTGGTCAAAATATGTACAAATAGTTACATTTGCCTACAACACGTCTGTAAACATTTCAACAGGCTACACACCGCACTACCTCATGTTTGGTTAAGAAAGCTAACTTACCATCTGATTGTATATATTTTCAGGTTAATCCCGAAAAAATGGTGTTGGAAAATATAGAAATTTTAGAGCAAATACGCAAAGATATGCCGAAAAATCGTGAAAAAAGCCCAGGAAGCGCAAAATAAATACTTTGACCGTGACAAAACTCATTTGGATTTAAACCCCGGCGATGAAGTCTTGGTCCATTTCCCGAAAGACCACACACAAAAATATAGTAAATTTCAAACACCATTTAGAGGTCCTTTCGTTGTCAAGAAAAAAATTAACGAAGTGACATATGCAGTAGAAGTTTACCACAGGGGAAGGTTAACAGAACAACCAATACATGTTGCTAGAATGAAATTTATTCTATAAGAGAATATAAAACAAATACGAAGGGACTTGAGCAATAATAAAATATTCAAGAATAAAATATACAATATTTCTCATGAACATATATATCACTGTGCACTCACTGCCTTGTAGTAAAATTTGAAGAGAGTGAAAAGTATCTTCGCAATACTCTCATAATATATAAGGTTAAAAAGCTACTACATAGTCAAGCAAGAATCGCTTTAAAGAATAGGTATTATACTCCAGAAGTTGAGAGACCGGTTAACTTGATTACTGTTTGAATGATTAGTTATAACGTTATATAACCTTGAGAGTCACTGAAGTAAGTCTAACAGAAATAAAAATGTATATAAAAATCTCGATATTGTGTCGGAAAACGATAGAGAATAAAGACATAAAAGATTTAGAAAATGAAAACACCTGACTTTGTATTTTAATGTAATTTTAGTGTAATATAATGATTAAGTGATAGGTTAGACGTACCAAAGATATTGGTATAGGTAATCCCAAAACACAGGACACTAACACAGCACACACGACACGACACGAGGCTCTGTCTGTAACCCACGGTAACCGTACTTAGACTGGCTAGTAAGACTTGACCGTGACTCTGGTATGTCTCCCAGGCAGATAAGTTTTCTGCTAACTCAACTAACTTCCCACGCTATACTACACCGACTGTGTTGTGACTATGACTAGGGGGCATTGCCTTGTACCAGCGGTCTGGGCCGCCAAGGGGCTCTGGTGGTTCAGACAGCTTAGTATGCAAGTAATGTTTCCCACGTACTCGTTTACTACAATAACAAAGCGTACTCTAACTTGACACAACGTACATATTATACTTACCTGATCGATACGTGTATATGTAGCCTAGTAATAAAGCATATAAAATATGATAAATTGTAATACATATATCATATTTATTTCAGTTAGTAGATAACAGTGTTCACATAATATACCCTACAAGGACTCAATTTTCCTGAGATGCATCTCAAAGAAAGAGACATAGATGTTCTATATTATATAATCCTAGGATAAACAAATACTCCAATATATGACATGTAAATGACTTAAACGACATGTTTAAATATTACATAGCTAATATACCATTGAAGGAAAGTAACATATATCTAAATAGCATGTATTAACACTGCAATATTGCTCATTAACAAACTATACAGCCTTCTTTTGGCAAAATACGAGTATATTATAATCATGATGATGACTATGGACAATAAGCACAAAGAAGGGATATTACATATGCCTCAGAAATATGCCTCAGAAATAAAAACCGTGCGACGATGTAAGGGGCAGCCATGCTGATATGAAAAATTGGTACTCACCAATTATGATGCAGAGATTTGTCATAGGCGTGGTCATTGGAGAGCTGGGGGGAGAACAACATCAAAACTGAAGAACAAGGACGAGAGGAGTAGGTCGAGGACGTGAAATCGAAAAGCGAGGTTCGGGAGTGCTAGTGTTGGTGTTTCGTGTGCGGAAAAGTATCTCTAGGCGTAATAAGTGTGAAGTGGAATAAAATGTAAGTAATTTTAAGAACTTAGTATATTATAGGGTTCATTAATCATTTTCAGTTCCATATCTATTTAAATGTTCACAATTTAGAAGATGTAATTTCATATAAATGTTTAACTATTTAAAAGAAAGTTTCTCACGTTGGTCCATGAACTCATAATTATTGCAACACTACAAAATTACTAGTAAATGTTATAATGAATTAAATTTAAAAGAAATTGTAATGAGTAATTTAATATTAAATATGTCTTCAAAGTATTAAGGTATTAAAATTTTTGCTTAATATATCGGTTGACCCAATCAATTGTTAATAAAATTTTTAATCAATTTAATGAGATGTTGTCACAATATAAAATATGTGTTGGTTCATTTGAGGGTATTTTACTGCCAATCTAACCTATTATTCCTCTCACAGCAACACTTGCTCATAATATGTCACAACCTTAATCTTAAACTAAACCAAACTTAAAAACCTTACACTTACATTTTAATAAATAATGAAATACATTTAATTTTGCTACAAGCGGGAATAGTTAATATCTTACTATTGTTCTACGTAAGGAATCTATATGGTATCAGATTAAAAGTCTACTTAAAAATTATTTATATTATTTCAAAATTAAAGTTACTGTGATATGTGAGAAATAAAAAGTACGATATTGCATATATATAGGTCATTCGGAAAATCGTTAGCTTTCATCAAACCCACGTCACCGTAATGTTGCTAGGAACGAGTAGGTCTCTAGGGGTTTGATAACATAATTTTGTAAAGTAGTTGGAGCGGAAATGCCAGTTCCTGTTTGACAGGATGTATGTTCTGGCAGGAAATTGTACTCTGAGCTACATGTAAAGGTATCATGATATTTGTGTTTCCATGATATGAGTTGGATAAAATTGATATTATTAGTTGAATAGTTTGGATATTTAACTTTTATTTATGTATAAAAAAAAACTAATGAAAGGTAAGTATAAATAAAATACTTTGTATCCTAATTTTCATCATATTTCTGCTTTTTAACTTAAAGTATACATGTAATTAAAAATTAATTACATATTCTTCAAAATTTAAAGTAACAAAATGTATAGTAAACAAGCGTAACGTATTGAAATCATAGGAAATATACTTTGGGACATTACAAAACAGAATAATATTTATTATACCTAATTTGTTGTGAAATGACTTCAATAACGTTTTCGTATTTTTTCATATACGTGATATGAGATTTAGTCATTAAAAACTACATTGAGATGTTATTTTTGTAGACTATTATGGAACTATCTGGCAATATTTTAAGGCATTGTTTCTTTGCAAGGGGTGCGGCCTCATAGCGCCACAGCTCATAGCGCCACAGCTCACAGCGCCACAACAAATGTGTGGCGCTATGAGCTGTGGCGCTGTGAGCACTCCGGCCAAATCTGTGGCGCTATGACCTGTGGAGCTATGAGCTGTGGTGCTGTGAGCACTCGGGCCAATTCTGTGGCGCTATGAGCCAGTCTCTACTTTCTGGTGTTGCATAGCGCCACAACCTATTATTGGTTCAAATTTATTAAATAATAACTTTGGAGGGGGACACTTGATGTAGGGGAAATACGGAGGCAGACAAGCGGCCCAACCACCGTCACGGCGCATGTAGTGGATAATGCAATGACATTGCAGTTGCATTTTAGTTATCTCTATACAAAAGTTTGTTTTACTTCTTGATTACATATTATATCATACTATTGCAGTTAAAAACTGCACATATCAATTAGCAGCCCAATTCTTTTAGTATAGATTGTTTTTCTAAAGATCGGTTTTCACTCTGTTGTTCCGACATGTGTGGTTTGGGTGAAAAACACAGACTCGGTGGTGTTGCGCGCCAGGCGGAGATCCCACGAGCTACGAACTATATAAGTTGGCTGCTCGCTCTCCGCATTCCAATCTAAATTATCTGCTCATCTTCCGGTCCCGACCTACGTTTTATTTCCTGGCCACATCGGCTGATGACCGATACGCTCAGTTCCTAAATAGTCCTTAATATTTTGTGCATTTGTTTTCCAACAACCATTCCCTTTTGAAGTTCTTGATCAATATACGGTAGCCTATACGTACAACAAAATTATAATGTAAATTAATTTGTACGATTTTGTTAATACCTTGGAACCCAATTCAGATTCCAGATGCTGAAGTTCACACTAAAAATACTTAATGGGAAGCCCATTGTGTGGTATATGGTTTAACACTGCTTTTCTCCCACTGATACCTTTGGTACAATAAAAAAATGAAAATTGTTACACCGCTTTCAAGACAAATTAAAGATTTTGAAAGCATTTTAAAGACTAGAACACAGCCATGCCATAAATTGTTTACTATAATTTGTTTTTCTATAGGATATACCTGACGGAACCGGGACCCGAACACCTCTCTTACATGCTAAACATATTATTTCAAACTTCTACCACATTACAGTAGTTTATACACATTGGAATAATCTTTTATTGATTAGGTTGTATTCACACATGTATTCAAGTAAAAGAAAAATATTTTGTATATTATTTTGGATTATGATAACCAAAAACAGTTTTGTTTAAAAATTAGCTTTCTTCTCGTTAACTTAAAATTATTCCTTATTCTTATTCTGCATTTTGTGTATGTCTTTTGAAGAACGACATACAAAGAAATCAGGAAAAACCTTACAAAATCGGTTATCAGTTATTATTTTGAGATTTAATAAACACTGTATGATATTACACGTTCTGCATGTGAATACTGATAGGGATTTATTCTCATTAGACATTTATTTGTTTATACATCAACGAGCTGTTACACGCGGCCGTTGCCTACTTTGTCAAAGCACTTATGATGTTTGAATGTTGAATTTAGCTGCAATTAACAATCCTTATATAGCAGTGTGTGGTATTTGACGCTGTCTCAAACTTGAGTCCTGCAGAGATCCAAAGAAAGTCGGCGACGAAGAAGCTCAAAACGAAGCTTTAACACCTTTACATCATCAGAGACCCCTACAAATAGATGGAGTGGTGTTCTCATTATCTCATCATATGCACAACTGAGTGCACTACGATGATCTGATACGGTCTCTAAGCACAGTGGAGCAACCGAGTTTTCTACACATAACGTAAATATGGTAGGAAGGGTTGGTTAAATTTGTATTTTGAATTTCATTCTGACTTTCTGACTATCGTTGGATCCCTTCAGAGGTATGAGGTACTAGGAGTCAAGCCTGAGACAGTGTCAGATAACAGAAGCTGCAATAAAAGGAAGGTGAACTGGAGCTAAATTTAACATTCATATTCAATACATCTTTCCTTCCACAGCTATGTTATGTGTAGAAAACTGATGCTCCAAGTTCCGTCCATTTCCGGTACTATTGTACTATTGAGTTTTTCCCCGAACAAGAAACTATATACTAACAAAAACCAATTTCGATCATACAGCGTCTTCTTTCGACTCTTTCAATTTTTTTTCGATCTATGATTCTTAAGGAGACATTTTTATAGTTAGCCTCTTTTTCCGATGAAGAAAATATATATCTTACAATGAGACTTAAAAGTTACTGCGGCCTTATTTACGGTTACACTATTGGATTATGTTGTTGCACTTACAAAATAATCATCCCGTTTGTTGGTTTTTGGAATCCAACTTAGATTAATTTCTGATACTGAAGTGATGTTTTCACTTATCAAGAAAAATTTATAAGGGGTAGAGTGTGCTCCCCTTCCTTTTCTTGAGCTACAATAAAAATGCCATACACAATGTCAAGAGAGTTAACCATATTCGATTAGCTTATGTGCAAACATTCACTGCTTTGTGCAATAAGGTAGTTTTTATAACAGTGTTTAAATGATTCAAATGATTTATTCAGCCGATCTACAAATTGTAATAGACTACGTCTAGTGAAAACAACATTCAACTATAAAACTTAGTTGCGTGCAATAATTAGAGTCCTGCACCAATAAATGTCCATCAGGTCATGTACTAAAAATATAAATAAAACTAAGCATTTATGCAGGTATTAAAATTAAACACAAACCCACATTAAAACAAATTACTACATGTAAGGAAATAAAGTTTTGACTAATAGTAACAAACAGTGTGCATTAGTTCATGTCCATGCACTAATTGATTAATTAATACATAACAGGCCCTGCACCAATACACATATAAATATAACTAGGCGTAAATGTGAATATTAAAACTAAAATTAGGCATACATTTTGTGAAGGACTACATCTAAGAATACAAAACAGACGGTTCTACATCATGATTTGACTAAGAACCGTTATTCAATCAGGTCTCATTAATTCAAGTACATATATCAATCTAGGAGTATTGGGTCATGCAATATACAGATAATAGCACTAAACAGAATAGCAGAAATTAAAAACAAATTAATTTAAATAGCCAAGCAGAATGGAATGGTCAGACTCAAAATATTCAGTTAGGCTGTAGAAAGGGATATCTGACAACCAGGATTTTAGGATAGGCCCAAACTTCTGTACCAGGAGCTGTCTAACTGTAAGGGGTATGGAGTTGAACATTTTAGTGGCTATAATAGGGAAGCAATTTGAGATCTTGTGTAACCTAGATCTATTTACATGGACATCAAGGCATTTCCTGGTTTCATACCTATGTACACCTGCATTAGTGATGTAGTCATCTTCTTTATGCTTAATTGCTAAAAGACATTGGTATATACGAGTATATACATTGTACACTGTCATAATTTGGTGTTGAGAAAACAGTGGTCTACAGTGCTCAAGCAACTGTGCCCCACTTAGTATCCTAAGGGCTTTTTTCTGTAACCGAAGAACTCTAATTACACTGGCAGAGTGTCCCCCAAAGCCTGGTACCATATATAATGTGGGAGTGGAAAAAGGCAAAGTAAGCTAACTTAACAAAGTAAGCTAAACTCAAAGGGCATTTCTGCTTTAAGCTTTCGAAGCAAAAAATATTACCCTACTTAGCTTACTACACAAGGCATCAACATGCTTATTCCAGACAAGCCTCGAATCAAGATTAAAGCCAAGCAACTTCACTCCCTCCACATTAACACCATTTACAAAAAAAACTAATAAATAGATTATTTGGTCACTAAAGCTTATTAAATTAAGTTTAGAATATTATAATCCAATGTGAAAAGAAAGCCCTACAATTAATTGTACTCTGAACATACATTTTTTTGTGTAAAGGTAAAGTTAATTGTATCTTTCTCCAAACCAACATCGTGAGGGATGGATCCCTATTGCATAAGTGTAATAGAAAAACAGGGTAATGGTTACAAATATACCTCAACGACTCATTCTTTTCTATAATACAGTCTGAAAGAGAACACAAATGTTATCTCGCAAAGTTCATTATAATCGATTATTTATGTAGTTGAAACAATTGTATGTTATATCCCTTATACCGGAAGAGGAACAAAAGCGACCAAAGTAGTAATTTTAAGCTTTTGTATGCATATATTTTCTTGATCGGGTAAAAAAAATCTAAATCAAATATATTACCAGAAATGTTGTAAACCGGAAACAGACGCTGCTTTTCATGTCATGTAAGATATCATTCTAAACCTACATGTGTACATATTTTCTTGATCGGTGCAACAACGCAAACTCAACTATGAAACTGTAAATTAATTAGAAAAGAAGTGAATTTAAACGGCTGAGATAGATACATTTAACCATAGTAATTTTTCAACCTTACGAAAGTATATTTATTTTCTTCGACGTAATAAAAAGGAAAACCAAATTATGGAATTTGAAGTATCTTTGACCGGAAATAGATTACAAGGATCATTAGTAGACGTTTTGACAGAAGTACGGCTTGAAAACAACATATGTATATATTTTATTTATAATGGCAAGGCAAACTGAACTGTGGGAATAGTCGCTTTTAGACCGTATGTTGGTAAAAGGCCGTAGACCGTCTTTTAATTTCTTCGTATATATAGTTTCTTAAAGGGACAATAAGACTAAGTCAACTTAAACACTGAGATATCGTTCAACGGATGTACATTAAGAGGGCCGGAAGTACATGTATTTAACCAAAGCAGATTTCTGAGGCCTGATTGTATTTCCTTGATTGAAATATTAGGAAAGAGACAAAACTGTGGCGTCAGAAATGTAATTTAATTAAACGTAAAATATATACTTCGACTCACGCAAAACCTGAAATAAGCCAGTAAAAATGTTATTTGACTTTTAAATCTGTTAACCACGGGCATTAAAATTAAAATTACTAGATATATGCCTACATTTGAGTGAAAAATTTTCATAAAACTCCATCATATTACATCATAATAATGATTTCACTAAAAAGGACGCTCTTAGATCTTGAAAATTGTGTGCAAAGCCGTGGATAACTGCTTTTAACAAATATAATAATAGTTATTAAGTACTTCTAGATTATTTACATGCTGATTTCGAAACAGCAAAACATTTTGTTTACAGTTGATGTTGAGTGGTAGATAAGGGCGGCAAATTTAGGGCTTGCCCCCCTGGAAAAATATGTAGCTGCGGCTCTGGTTGTAAGTAATATGTAATTTGGCTTTACGAGGGATGAATCAACGGAATATGCTTTATTAAACGTAACAAATTTCGTTAAAAATAATCTTATTAACAACAATAAAGTAACCGGTGTTTTATTAACTTGAAAAAAACTTAGATATGGTTGATCACAATATTCTGTTATCAAAACTGGAGGCGATTGGCATCAGGGCGTGACCTTGGACTGGTTCCGCTCTTATCTGACTGCAGCTAGCAGGTGAGTGTCAGGCTGTCTGAGTCAGCTTATGCTTGTCGCGCTAGGAGTGCCGCAGGAGGTCTTTTATTAATATCCATTAAACATATGTTAAAGCAGAATATACATGGACAAATTAAACATTTTGCCTATGATGTTGCAATTTTTATTCTGACAAAAACATTCATAGATTTTTAAAAGAAATTAAATGAAATCTACTTTCCATTTGAAATTGGTGTAATATAAATAAAATTCACGTGAAAGTAAGTAAAACCAAGTTTTTTAATTTTGATCTCAGAGGCTACACTTTTCAACATACTCTTAAAAACCACAATTCAAATTGTAATTGTGTTAATTTTACAAACTGAAACTGTCAAATAAAAGGACTTGTTCTAAGTTTAAATATGTAGGATTGACTTTTGGATAAAAATCTTTCTTGGGAATAACAAATGATACGTTGTATGTATGACTTGATATGTTGGGGAAGTACTTACGAATTTAGAATAATTTTTTGTTAGAATTGGTAACTGGGGACAAGTGACCTGCACTGAAAAACTAGAAACATCCAGCACTAAAAAGTTTTAATTCCCAAAGTAAGCAAATCTGTCTTTGACAATGTTTTGAATTCACCGGACCGAAATAATTTAGTACTACTTCAGTAAAATACTTCAGTTGTAAAATTAAATTAAATTGACTACGACTTTTTCAAAATAATAGTGTTTAATTTTTGAACTCAGTCAAATCTAAACTTATGGCTTATATCAAAAATTAAATATTCTTTTCAGTTAACTGTACTTATATTGCAAACTAAAAGGTACTTATGGTTTATTCATTTTGTGTGTGAAAAATCATTTGATCTCTGTTTACTT
The DNA here is from genome assembly GCF_021130785.1 of Homalodisca vitripennis. Lineage (NCBI taxonomy): Eukaryota > Metazoa > Arthropoda > Insecta > Hemiptera > Cicadellidae > Homalodisca > Homalodisca vitripennis. Next base: position 74,905,516 of record NC_060214.1, on the reverse strand, counting down.
GTAAATAATTTTTTGACGCCACGGAATGCTGACGTTATTTACGTCTCTGGTATCTTTGCTTTTGTATATATACTTCACTTTAGTATATTTAAACGTTAATACTTGTAAATATTTTTTTCACTTCTTACTGTCCGTATACTATATAATTGGACAGTATTTTTTCCGACAAGTACTATGTTGTAACCTTTACTTCAGAACGAAAATAAATCATTATTATCATATACATTTCTTTTGGTTACAGGTCAAGAAAAACTATTATTGAGATCTAAAAGAGGAAGCACATGAGGATGGTTGAAAGTATTATAATTTGCGTGATTTATATTATTTAGCGGCTAATGACTGTTTCTCATATATTCACCCGTCAATAAAACTATTCCAGCAGTTTATTGTAAAAATGTAGGCCTATTTTCAAATTTAAGGGTGAGCGATTACACTGCACACAAAAACCATCATGTAACGAAGAAAATAAGTACTGACCAACATGCTTCTGCTGTAGAAACGTTTTAAGAACAGTGATTCTTATGTAAAAACTCACAGATTTTTTACAACTCACTTTAACATTGGTCGGCACGGCACTGTTCAAGATCTAAAAACAATTAAAATCTGGGTAAGTTCATTTAAAAATACGGCCTCTACCCAAAAGAAAACTGAGGGAAGGAAGTCTACAAACTGTTCAAACACCGAACAATGTGGAAAGAGTGAGAGTTGCAGTTAGTCGCAGTCCAGAGCAGGCGGCCTGATAGCAAGCGTTGGCTAGGGTTTTCAAAAACAGATCCCCGCTGAGGATTTTGCACCACGACATTCATTTTGATCTTTACAAAATTCAAATTATGCAAGAACTTAAAGATCTGGACTATGGAAAAAGAGTTGTGTTGTATGATAAATAATTGACATTAAAAATGAGGACTAATGTTTCTAACCTGTTGATTATATCTCATGAAACACACTTTTACCCTTCTGATCACGTTAACAAACAAAAATGAGTTACTAGAGTGCTTATAACCTCAGAGAGATTTCAACCTAAGCTTTTACATAGCGTCAAAGTGCAATATTGACCGACAGTGAGAATGTTTGTATTTTACTTATCTGAAGATAACGGGGGAAAAACGGTTACGCGGTATGTAGTAATGTTGAATAACTTTTTTATTCCAGTACTAGATGAGCTGGATATTGATATTGATGCTTTGTACTTTTAACAAGACGGGGTCACTGCACATATTACAGACCTACCCATGAAGAATCGTTTAATCTCACGATTTGATGACATACACTGGACAGTTTTCAATTTCATAAAAAAATTGTGAAATACAGATTGTCTTGAAATTCTTCCTTTAGATAATCTCTTAGATTAATCGTTTAATCTCACGATTTTATGACATACGAATACACTGGACAGTTTTCAATTTCATTAAAAACTTGTGATACACAGATTGTTTTGAAATTCTTCCTATAGATAATTTCTTAGATTAAAATATACTGGAAATATTACATTATCTATGATCCAACCTTCCTTAGTTTTTCGTCTTTGTATACTTGTCCTTGAAAATACATAGCTCAAAAATATTCGTTGTGATGTAATTTGGCAAGAATATTTTATCGTAACAAATTATTGCTTAGGCGATAGTTATAAAATTGAGTTAGCATGTAACCATATGCTATGTAACATGTCATACATGTCTTTGTCTTCATTAATTAATCGTAAGGTACCCGATTAGAAACCGATTATAACAATTATACTAATAAACACTTTGGATACTGTTATTATGTTTTTAGTGTTTCTATTTTGAAAAACATAATTATCTAATTAATTAATCTTAATTAATCTTCGTCACCTTCTTAGTTTGGTGTAGTCCCTCATTAAGAAAAAAGTCACTCGCTCAATGCAATTGATAATGCCTTCTAGCTATTCTGAGACCGTATTGCGCATTCGCGGAGTTCAGACATCGCTCATGATGGACGGTTGGCACCATACACTCGGAAATTAGGTCGCCAAGCGATCATCATATCGCCAGCGATCTCCTAGGAATAGAGTGGGATCTCGAGATCGCCGAGAGAACTCCAAATTGCTGGAAATCCGACCGAAACGGCCCCATAAATTGAGCGATATTCGGACACTTTTTTCGCCAGCAATCAGATTAATGGTCGACGAGCAACCTCGTCGCCTAAAGTATGTGATGTTGCTTTTGTAGTCAAAGAATAGAATTATAGAATTGAAGAAAAAAACACATCGCACGCAATTGTGTCGAACGCAAATAAGATAGTTTTCTAGGACATGGGACAAATTACTCTGCGATTTTTTTAAACTATTCTAAATATATTCGTAAATAATTCGTGTAGGTGAAATTTAATAAGAATTTTTAGTCTTTAAAGAAAAACGCTTAGAGTGAGATTTAGAGTTTTGTGGACGTTTTTCGAAACCATGGGGAATTGCTCCTTATAAAGTATTGTTAATTTAAATTTGAGTCTTTGTAAATTAATATTCTAAATATAATCTTTAGTGTTTAATTCATTCCCTGCGTCTTATACTTATTAACCTTGACTGCTTTTACTCTGACTCTACGTCGTAATGCGCCTGCCGCAAACAAAATGTTAGGAATCCTTGCATAGAGATATACACCAAAATTTAGTTTATTATTCTACTAAAAATAACCTTTTTTATTTATAAAATCATATTTGAGACCCATTATTTATGAAAGTATTTAAAAAGGGAACTAACATTTTCCGTGCAAAAGTAGCTGTATTTTAATATGTTTTGAAGAGAGAATGCCTTCTGGAAAATATTTTATTTTATTGCGGCAATAATTATTTAATTTATATTTATCTAAATCTTTTTAATATCTTTTTAGTTTATTTCAATATTTCTTAATAATTTGGCTATCACAATAATTATCATTATAAAAATGCATTTTGTACTTATGGAGACATTTTGTTATGAATTATCACTCTCATCTAAGAGTAGCTGTAAATTTTGTTTAAAGTAACGGAATCTAGTATTTTATATTATTCCATAATTACTATAACTGGAGTTGTTCCTACGGGTCTTACTAAGGGTAGAACTCTTTAACAAATGAACAATATTAATACCGATATCTCGATACCTAAATCATTTCCAAATCAACAATTAGACAATGTTGTAACCATAGAAATAATTTAGTCAAAATCATTCAAATTTGTAAGTAACATAAGAAGCACGTCTAGTTAAATTTGTTAGTAATAGAAAAAAATCTAAGGTGCAACATATGGATAACAGAGACTGAGATAACATCATAAATTCAAAAAGCCGTAATAAAGGCAGTTTATTAAAATTTGCTACTGCTACAAACTGAAAATTAATATGAAGAGAAAAGAATGGAAATACAAAAAAAATGAATCAAAAGCCCCAGGGAGTATATTAAAACAGACAAACACAAACATCTATACCCATATCAGTTCAACAGAATATCAAAATTAATGCTAAATTCCTGCCTGACAGCCTCTGGACTACTGATTATTTGGAAGTTATAACACGGATACTGAATCCCCATTGAAGACACACACCAGGTACCTAAATTCCAGTTTGCAGCCGCTGCACTATTGCTGAACTAATCTGAATCCACGTTGAAGACACACACCAGATACCTAAATTCCAGTTTGCGGCCGCTGCACTATTGCTGACACAATCTGAATCCACGTTGAAGACACACACCAGGTACCAAAATTCCAGTTTGGAGCCGCTGCACTATTGCTGAACTAATCTGAATCCCCGTTTAAGACACACACCAGGTACCTAAATTCCAGTTTGCGGTCGCTGCACTATTGCTGACCCAATTGAAGTATCTTTGAACACACACACACCAGGTACCTAAATTCCAGTTTGCGGCCGCTGCAATATTGCTGACCCAATATGAATCCCCGTTGAAGGCACACACCAGGTACCTAAATTCCAGTTTGCGGCCGCTGCACTATTGCTGACCTAATTGAAGTATCTTTGAACACACAAACCAGGTACCTAAATTCCAGTTTGCAGCCGCTGCACTTTTGCCGACCCAATTGAAGTCCCGTTGAAGACACACACCAGGTGCCTAAATTCTAGTTTGTGGCCGCTGCACTATTGCTGACCGAATCTGAAGTCCCGTTGAAGACACACACCAGGTGCCTAAATTCTAGTTTGCGGCCGCTGCACTATTGCTGACCGAATCTGAATCCACGTTGAAGACACACTTGGTACCTAAATTCCAGTTTGCAGCCGCTGCACTATTGATGACCCACTCTGAAGTCCTATTGAAGACAAACACCAGGTAACTAAATTCCAGTTTGCAGCCGCTGCAATATTTCTGACCCAAACTGAAGTCCTATTGAAGACACACACCAGGTACTTAAATTCCAGTTTGCAGCCGCTGCACTATTGATGACCCAATCTGAAGTCCTATTGAAGACACACATCTGGTACCTAAATTCCAGTTTGCGGCCGCTGTACTATTGCTGACCCAATCTGAAGTCCTATTGAAGACTCACATCTGGTACCTAAATTCCAGTTTGCGGCCGCTGTACTATTGCTGACCCAATCTGAAGTCCTATTGAAGACACACACCAGGTACTTAAATTCCAGTTTGCAGCCACTGCACTATTGATGACCCAATCTGAAGTCCTATTGAAGACACACATCTAGTACCTAAATTCCAGTTTGCAGCCGCTGCACTATTGCCCGTCCTCTACACTTTACAGTTGAACACAAGTCACTGGGGTTGCTGATTAATGGATTCAAGTTTCCTGCATTCTGTCTCTAGCTCTTCAAAATTGTAATTTTCACTATTTGCTATCATAATGTAAAGTATAACAATAAAAATGTTCTCTTAAATTCCACTATTTACTTGTCTAGATTATATAAAATATCAATATAGTTTAAGAATAACTATAACTTCTTCCTTTTATTATAAAATCACAGTAGGCTTATAATACGAATATATATGATATTTATTAATTAATTAGTTTATTGAATAGGTCTTCGTGTTAGGCACAACTGAAAACTTTCAACTGGATGGTAAAAACCCTTACATAACTATAAAATCTACAGTGTTATTGTGACAAATAATCACATATCCTGTTTATCTTTAAGCTTAGAACATGTAACTTCTTCCTGAGCTTAGAAAAAATAGTTTTTCATCCATAAAATCCCAGTATAAATAAACCAATTCGGATACTAGTGTCATACGGTTGTCAAGAGACTTTACCTTAAAACATCCCTTCAAGAGTTCTTGTTAATATTTATGGTAGTTACTATCAATGTTACCACCAAATAGGGAAAATTATTGAATTTGCATTCAAAAAACGCAGAGATATTTGTGAGGCATCATTATTTGGATGAATTTTTATTATTATGAAATATTCCCACGGTTGAACCGGGCAAAATCTTAGCCCGCTTTCGCAACCAGGGACGTAATTTGGTAATACTGTAACTTTGTTTCAGCAAAATCAGAACAGCTACTACTAAATTGGCCATGTTTAAGAACTTCCTTTCCAGTCTGAGGACCAAGGGTCCACGAAAGGACCTACGGCGTCCTTGACAGCGACCGCATCAATTTAGCGAATCAGAACTTTATTTCAGTTTGCAATCCCAGTCAATATACTTAACTTTTCCATGCATTTTTATTCCGTTTCGGAGTGCACCCTACGACCAGTAGACATAGAATCCAGATGTACGGCCACTAAAGGATGTAGTAACAGAATGGTTTAGCGAGGTAAAAATCCATTATAGCCGGAACTTTATTTATTTATTCTTCCAACGGAATTACACCAGTAGTACACGTAATAAGTTAAAAATAGTATAAACGATTAATAGCACTAATAATGTTTACATATATAATTAAATAACAAACAGTGTTAAAAATAAATAATCAACAAAATAGCGAATTAGTAATAAATATAAGTAAGTTAACAAATAATCAACAAAAAGGTAAAAAAACAAAGAAAATAATAAATAGTTAAATATAAAAACGAGCAACAGTAATAAATGTGTGGTGTATGATAAAATTAAGTAACAACTAAGTAATACAAAATTTGACAAATGCGGTAGTAATAATATATAACTAGCAACATGCAAGAAAAGGTAAATAATCAGGATTATGCGTAAACATAAATAATAATCAACAAAATCTTAAATAAATAAACTTTCATTTACAGCCTATTGTATCATCACTACTGCATATTCTCTCATCAATCAAATAACTTCACCCACAGTTTCTAATTGGCTTGTGGAATTACTGTCTGAATACAAGAAACGCGCTCCTGAAAAGCAGGGTGTCAACTTATACTAATAGTGCCTGAAATAAGAACATACGTTACTAATGCATCGCCTACCTGTGAATGCTGAGATGACTCATCATGACCTTCTTCATCGACCTCTTATAACTTTAAAGAAGAATTACTAGTCCTAGATATACACTTTGATCAGCTTTGCATCAACGTTAACCTGAATGATGAGCCTGAAGTTCTTCAGCAGCCGTTTGAAATTTTGCAATCACAGGTTGAGGTAACCTTACCTAATTCATTTTCTATAGAAGATCCTACTACTTGGAATGTTAAGTTAAACTCAGTAGAGGACAATGATGAATACAAAACACAGTAGTGGACTTTTAGAAATCCCTGCGAACTCACTATGACAATAAACAAACATTGAATCGAAATTTCCTTAAAGGCACTTTTCATAATGAGGTTGTTTAAAGAGATTTGTTCAGGTGATAAGTTTTGTTGTATTGATTGCTATTTATTTCAACCAGGTGACGCAAAAACATTTTTACAGGTTTTAGTGACAGAAAGCACAGCTTCGAACTAACGGTACTCAAATTTCATTTACATTTTCATGATCGTAGCCATCAAATTCTTACGTAAATCACTAGACAAAAACAATTAATCAAGATTCATAAAATAACGTTTATGCAGTGTCAAGAAAAGGTAAACTTTTGGCGAACTATCTCTCAAGTATAGTTTCTCGTGTACAGGTTTTTAGTAGTTACAGGTTCACCAAGGAGACATAGGACTCCGTATCAACTTCAAATTGTTTATATATTTATATTTATTTTTTTACTAAATTGTTAAATGGGTCAGTTTTTTTATTGTTGGCTGAGCGTTAGCGAAGCCTATCACTTGTGGAGCTGAAAAGATTTTCTGTATGTCTGTCAGTCCGCATGAAATCTCGAAAACCTACTATGACCATGGACTTGAAGTTGTGCATGAAGCTTAATTTCTACCCAAAATTCGATGATAGTGCGTTACTCCATGGAATTTCGCTGAGCGTAAGCGAATTATTTAACACTGGTCTTGTGGGCAACTATGATGGTAACGAGAGAATAGCTGAATAAATTTAAAAAAACTCAATACACCGATAAGGGAATAAAACACGTGACAACACATTTAGCCTAACATACCTACACTTACATAATTTTATAGTGTTTAATTGTATTATTTAAACAATAAATTTATTGAAATGTTATTGTATCATGTGTTATAAGAGATGTCATGAAAGTTTTATATGTAGACTTTAAATTTTGCATGAAAGTTCGTTTCTACAAGAATGATTTCTATGGTGCGTCATTTTATATTTATGAAATGAGTTATAGATTGAAAGTTTTGCATGCCACTTCAGTCAAGCCGTTACGGCACTTAGAGTGGCGTACTTCTTCTACATTCTTGTACTTCAGACCGTAAGCCGCGTAACAGGCTTCGCTAAGTTTCGATGCTGTGGGAATTATTTCAACGACATTCTGTTTAGATATGGTTCATCCCATTGGTCTTCACCTGACTACTGCCATAAGTGACTAAAAGTTCCTTGTAATCATGCCAGGCCTGATCAGGCGAGGAAAAATATCTTGCGTATATAGAAATAAAATTTCACCCAAGTTTTAATCCCATATAGATTATTTCGTCCTCGATATACTCTCTTAGTAATAGGATTCACTGACGCTCAGCAAAATTCCGTGAAGGCAAGTGAACTATCGTAGGTCCGCAAATAAAGTTTCTTTAAACTTTCAAGCCTATAGCTCAATTCAGTATCGAGTTATCCCCTTGAGTTCATTCTGTTTTTAAGATATCCTGCGAAAGATTAGGCTTCGCTAACGCTTAGCCATTCCCTATGCAGGCGGACGGACACCCACCATCACGGAATCTACGCTATGACTAGGGTGACCAGACGGATATTCCTGAAAAGGATGACTTTTGGGTGTGAAATAGGAGGGTATTAAAGCAAAAAGGAGGACAGTATTAAATAATCATATAAACTTTGCGAAAAAATGTATTATGCATTATTGAAAAAACGCACGTTTTAAATTAGTACTATGTTTAAGCATATTATAGTAAACATAAAAAGCTCAAATTGGATTAGTTTTGGAATATAAATCGAAAAATGAAAGATTATTAAAGATTATATTACCATATGCTATGTAACATGTCATACATGTCTTTGTCTTCATTAATTAATCGTAAGGTACCCGATTAGAAACCGATTATAACAATTATACTAATAAACACTTTGGATACTGTTATTATGTTTTTAGTGTTTATATTTTGAAAAACATAATTATCTGGTACATAGCCTATGATATCTTTTCTTGTGTGTTCTTGTGATTATCGATTTAGAATTCTTAGTTGTGGGATCTAGACAATGAAATATATTTTGACCGTTTTCAAATACATACATTAATATTATAAACGTAATAAAAGTATTTTCTATGAATCCGTAAATTAAGGAAGTGTGTGTGTATAGGTATATACAGGGTGATTCATGAAGTTCTCCCCCCACTTCTACAGCACATTTTACTAGTAAAAATAATGAAAAAATGTTTTATAAACATAGGTCCGAAAACGCTTCGTTAGCGAGTTACAGCTAGCGAAAGATTTCGCCTGAATTCCTGGGTAAAGTGTAAAATAAAGCCATACTGAACTTTTGGAAAGGTTAATTCAGTAAGAAATATCGTGGATTCTTATGTAATTTTACCTGATAAAGCTAATCAAATAGGTTTCAGAACTGTACCTGTAGTAGTTTTTTGAGGGATTCAGGGTTAAATGCAAAATATTGGGGCACGACACAATGTTTTTTTAAGTTTGATGTACAATAACTTTGTAAAATTGGTAATAAATACATAAAATCCACAAACATTAATTGTAGAGAATTTAATTCTGAGAAAATTGATATAATCAAAGTCTAAAATAAAACAGAAATAAGTAACCAAAAAAATCGATTTTATTCAGTATAATACATTACTAGTTTTAAGCAAAATTAATCAGGTTGGGCCAACCGTACGCACCTTTTTATAATAGATGTTCAAAAAATGAGGCCATCATTATCAATTACGTTTTGCAGCACGTTTGTGTATTGCTTTTGTTGCGTTTCTTAATTTTTCAGGACTTCCCTGTATCTGCACAGGCCGAATCCATGATACGGGCAATTAATTCATCACAAGAATTCACTTTTGTATTGTTTTACAATGTCTTTCATCCATCCCCAGATGCAATAATCCAATGGAGATAGATCTGGTGATCTTGGTGGCCAAGGGTGAGGCCCTCCACGACCAATCCCGTGTGTCCAGGAAATTGATGATTTAAGTAAGTAGAAACGGCACGTGAAAAGTGGGGAGGTGCTCCGTCATGCTGGAAGTACAAATTTTGTCTGAGATGTAAAGGAACATTCTCTAACAGCTGCGGCAAACTCTTCTTGTAGGAAATGCAAATAGAACTCAGCATTTAGGCGTCCAGGTAATATGAAAGGTCCAATCAGCCGATTGTGCAAAAGGCCACACCAGACATTGACTCTAATCGGTGTTGAGAAGTTCTGTTCCACTACCTCATGAGGATTTTCTTCTGCCCATGAGTGTTCATTGAGTGCAAGTTATTGACACCATTCCCGATTGAATTGTGCCCTCATCCGTAAACAAAATACGCTTGTAGAGTTGATTATTAATATTCAAAAAGTTGCAAAACTCCAAGCGAAGCGGACCATCCCCTAGCTGTAGATGTTGAACCTTTTGTTTATGAAACGGAATAAAAATTTGTTTCGATTAAGTGACCTAACTTGACACAACGTACATATTATACTTACCTGATCGATACGTGTATATGTAGCCTAGTAATAAAGCATATAAAATATGATAAATTGTAATACATATATCATATTTATTTCAGTTAGTAGATAACAGTGTTCACATAATATACCCTACAAGGACTCAATTTTCCTGAGATGCATCTCAAAGAAAGAGACATAGATGTTCTATATTATATAATCCTAGGATAAAACAAATACTCCAATATATGGACATGTAAATGACTTAAACGACATGTTTAAATATTACATAGCTAATATACCATTGAAGGAAAGTAAACATATATCTAAATAGCATGTATTAACACTGCAATATTGCTCATTAACAAACTATACAGCCTTCTTTTGGCAAAATACGAGTATATTATAATCATGATGATGACTATGGACAATAAGCACAAAGAAGGGATATTACATATGCCTCAGAAAATATGCCTCAGAAATAAAAAAACCGTGCGACGATGTAAGGGGCAGCCATGCTGATATGAAAAATTGGTACTTCTCACCAATTATGATGCAGAGATTTGTCATAGGCGTGGTCATTGGAGAGCTGGGGGGAGAACAACATCAAAACTGAAGAACAAGGACGAGAGGAGTTAGGTCGAGGACGTGAAATCGAAAAGCGAGGTTCGGGAGTGCTAGTGTTGGTGTTCGTGTGCGGAAAAGTATCTCTAGGCGTAATAAGTGTGAAGTGGAATAAAATGTAAGTAATTTTAAGAACTTAGTATATTATAGGGTTCATTAATCATTTTCAGTTCCATATCTATTTAAATGTTCACAATTTAGAAGATGTAATTTCATATAAAAAATGTTTAAACTATTTAAAAGAAAGTTTCTCACGTTTGGTCCATGAACTCATAATTATTGCAACACTACTACAAAATTACTAGTAAATGTTATAATGAATTAAATTTAAAAGAAATTGTAATGAGTAATTTAATATTAAATATGTCTTCAAGAGTATTAAGGTATTAAAATTTTTGCTTAATATATCGGTTGACCCAATCAATTGTTAATAAAATTTTTTAATCAATTTAATGAGATGTTGTCACAATATAAAATATGTGTTGGTTCATTTGAGGGTATTTTACTGCCAATCTAACCTATTATTCCTCTCACAGCAACACTTGCTCATAATATGTCACAAACCTTAATCTTAAAACTAAACCAAACTTAAAAAACCTTACACTTACTTTTTAATAAATAATGAAATACATTTAATTTTGCTACAAGCGGGAATAGTTAATATCTTACTATTGTTCTACGTAAGGAATCTATATGGTATCAGATTAAAAGTCTACTTAAAAATTATTTATATTATTTCAAAATTAAAGTTACTGTGATATGTGAGAAATAAAAAGTACGATATTGCATATATAGGTCATTCGGAAAATCGTTAGCTTTCATCAAACCCACGTCACCGTAATGTTGCTAGGAACGAGTAGGTCTCTAGGGGTTTGATAACATAATTTTTGTAAAGTAGTTTGGAGCGGAAATGCCAGTTCCTGTTTGACAGGATGTATGTTCCTGGCAGGAAATTGTACTCTGAGCTACATGTAAAGGTATCATGATATTTGTGTTTCCATGATATGAGTTGGATAAGAATTGATATTATTAGTTGAATAGTTTGGATATTTAACTTTTATTTATGTATAAAAAAAAACTAATGAAAGGTAAGTATAAATAAAATACTTTGTATCCTAATTTTCATCATATTTCTGCTTTTTAACTTAAAGTATACATGTAATTAAAAATTAATTACATATTCTTCAAAATTTAAAGTAACAAAATGTATAGTAAAACAAGCGTAACGTTATTGAAATCATAGGAAATATACTTTGGGACATTACAAAAACAGAATAATATTTATTATACCTAATTTTGTTGTGAAATGACTTCAATAACGTTTTCGTATTTTTTTCATATACGTGATATGAGATTTAGTCATTAAAAACTACATTGAGATGTTATTTTTGTAGACTATTATGGAACTATCTGGCAATATTTTAAGGCATTGTTTCTTTGCAAGGGGTGTGCGGCATCATAGCGCCACAGCTCATAGCGCCACAGCTCACAGCGCCACAAACAAATGTGTGGCGCTATGAGCTGTGCGCGCTGTGAGCACTCCGGCCAAAATCTGTGGCGCTATGACCTGTGGAGCTATGAGCTGTGGTGCTGTGAGCACTCGGGCCAATTCTGTGGCGCTATGGAGCCAGTCTCTACTTTCTGGTGTTGCATAGCGCCACAACCTATTATTGGTTCAAATTTATTAAATAATAACTTTGGAGGGGGACACTTGATGTAGGGGAAATACGGAGGCAGACAAGCGGCCCAACCACCGTCACGGCGCATGTAGTGGATAATGCAATGACATTGCAGTTGCATTTTATTATCTCTATACAAAAGTTTGTTTTTACTTCTTGATTACATATTATATCATACTATTGCAGTTAAAAACTGCACATATCAATTAGCAACCCAAATTCTTTTAGTATAGATTGTTTTTCTAAAGATCGGTTTTCACTCTGTTGTTCCGACATGTGTGGTTTGGGTGAAAAACACAGACTCGGTGGTGTTGCGCGCCAGGCGGAGATCCCACGAGCTACGAACTATATAAGTTGGCTGCTCGCTCTCCGCATTCCAATCTAAATTATCTGCTCATCTTCCGGTCCCCGACCTACGTTTTATTTCCTGGCCACATCGGCTGATGACCGATACGCTCAGTTCCTAAATAGTCCTTAAATATTTTGTGCATTTGTTTTCCAACAACCATTCCCTTTTGAAGTTCTTGATCAATATACGGTAGCCTATACGTACAACAAAATTATAATGTAAATTAATTTGTACGATTTTGTTAATACCTTGGAACCCAATTCAGATTTCCAGATGCTGAAGTTCACACTAAAAATACTTAATGGGAAGCCCATTGTGTGGTATATGGGTTTAAACACTGCTTTTCTCCACTGATACCTTTGGTACAATAAAAAAATGAAAATTGTTACACAACCGCTTTTCAAGACAAATTAAAAGATTTTGAAAGCATTTTAAAGACTAGAACACAGCCATGCCATAAATTGTTTACTATAATTTGTTTTTCTATAGGATATACCTGACGGAACCGGGACCCGAACACCTCTCTTACATGCTAAACATATTATTTCAAACTTCTAACCACATTACAGTAGTTTATACACATTGGAATAATCTTTTATTGATTAGGTTGTATTCACACATGTATTCAAGTAAAAGAAAAATATTTTTGTATATTATTTTGGATTATGATAACCAAAAAACAGTTTTGTTTAAAAATTAGCTTTCTTCTCGTTAACTTAAAATTATTCCTTATTCTTATTCTGCATTTTGTGTATGTCTTTTGAAGAACTGACATACAAAGAAATCAGGAAAAAACCTTACAAAAATCGGTTTATCAGTTATTATTTTGAGATTTAATAAACACTGTATGATATTACACGTTCTGCATGTGAATACTGATAGGGATTTATTCTCATTAGACATTTATTTGTTTATATACATCAACGAGCTGTTACACGCGGCCGTTGCCTACTTTGTCAAAGCACTTATGATGTTTGAATGTTGAATTTAGCTGCAATTAACAATCCTTATAGCAGTGTGTGGTATTTGACGCTGTCTCAAACTTGAGTCCTGCAGAGATCCAAAGAAAGTCGGCGACGAAGAAGCTCAAAAACGAAGCTTTAACACCTTTACATCATCAGAGACCCCTACAAATAGATGGAGTGGTGTTCTCATTATCTCATCATATGCACAACTGAGTGCACTACGATGATCTGATACGGTCTCTAAGCACAGTGGAGCAACCGAGTTTTCTACACATAACGTAAATATGGTAGGTAAGGGTTGGTTAAATTTGTATTTTGAATTTCATTCTGACTTTCTGACTATCGTTGGATCCCTTCAGAGGTATGAGGTACTAGGAGTCAAGCCTGAGACAGTGTCAGATAACAGAAGCTGCAATAAAAGGAAGGTGAACTGGAGCTAAATTTAACATTCATATTCAATACATCTTTTCCTTCCACAGCTATTGTTATGTGTAGAGAAAATCTGATGCTCCAAGTTCCGTCCATTTCCAGGTACTATTGTACTATTGAGTTTTCCCCGAACAAGAAACTATATACTAACAAAAACCAATTTCGATCATACAGCGTCTTCTTTCGACTCTTTCAATTTTTTTCGATCTATGATTCTTAAGGAGACATTTTTATAGTTAGCCTCTTTTTCCGATGAAGAAAATATATATCTTACAATGAGACTTAAAAGTTACTGCGGCCTTATTTACGGTTACACTATTGGATTATGTTGTTGCACTTACAAAATAATCATCCCGTTTGTTGGTTTTTTGGAATCCAACTTAGATTAATTTCTGATACTGAAGTGATGTTTTCACTTATCAAGAAAAAATTTATAAGGGGTAGAGTGTGCTCCCCTTCCTTTTCTTGAGCTACAATAAAAATGCCATACACAATGTCAAGAGAGTTAACCATATTCGATTAGCTTATGTGCAAACATTCACTGCTTGTGTGCAATAAGGTAGTTTTTTATAACAGTGTTTAAATGATTCAAATGATTTATTCAGCCGATCTACAAATTGTAATAGACTACGTCTAGTGAAAACAACATTCAACTATATAAAACTTAGTTGCGTGCAATAATTAGAGTCCTGCACCAATAAATGTCCATCAGGTCATGTACTAAAAATATAAATAAAACTAAGCATTTATGCAGGTATTAAAATTAAACACAAACCCACATTAAAAACAAATTACTACATGTAAGGAAATAAAGTTTTGACTAATAGTAACAAACTAGTGTGCATTAGTTCATGGTTCCATGCACTAATTGATTAATTAATACATAACAGGCCCTGCACCAATACACATATAAATATAACTAGGCGTAAAATGTGAATATTAAAACTAAAATTAGGCATACATTTTGTGAAGGACTACACATCTAAGAATACAAAACAGACGGTTCTACATCATGATTTGACTAAGAACCGTTATCAATCAGGTCTCATTAATTCAAGTACATATATCAATCTAGGAGTATTGGGGTCATGCAATATACAGATAATAGCACTAAACAGAATAGCAGAAATTAAAAACAAATTAATTTAAATAGCCAAGCAGAATGGAATGGTCAGACTCAAAATATTCAAGTTAGGCTGTAGAAAGGGATATCTGACAACCAGGATTTTAGGATAGGCCCAAACTTCTGTACCAGGAGCTGTCTAAACTGTAAGGGGTATGGAGTTAGTTGAACATTTTAGTGGCTATAATAGGGAAGCAATTTGAGATCTTGTGTAACCTAGATTCTATTTACATGGACATCAAGGCATTTCCTGGTTTCATTACCTATGTACACCTGCATTAGTGATGTAGTCATCTTCTTTATGCTTAATTGCTAAAAGACATTGGTATATACGAGTATATACATTGTACACTGTCATAATTTGGTGTTGAGAAAACAGTGGTCTACAGTGCTCAAGCAACTGTGCCCCACTTAGTATCCTAAGGGCTTTTTTTCTGTAACCGAAGAACTCTAATTACACTGGGCAGAGTGTCCCCAAAGCCTGTGTACCATATATAATGTGGGAGTGGAAAAAGGCAAAGTAAGCTAACTTAACAAAGTAAGCTAAACTCAAAGGGCATTTCTGCTTTAAGCTTTCGAAGCAAAAAATATTACCCTACTTAGCTTACTACACAAGGCATCAACATGCTTATTCCAGACAAGCCTCGAATCAAGATTAAAGCCAAGCAACTTCACTACTTCCCTCCACATTAACACCATTTACAAAAAAAAACTAATAAATAGATTATTTGGTCACTAAAGCTTATTAAATTAAGTTTGTTAGAATATTATAAATCCAATGTGAAAAGAAAGCCCTACAATTAATTGTACTCTGAACATACATTTTTTTGTGTAAAGGTAAAGTTAATTGTATCTTTCTCCAAACCAACATCGTGAGGGATGGATCCCTATTGCATAAGTGTAATAGAAAAACAGGGTAATGGTTACAAATATACCTCAACGACTCATTCTTTTCTATAATACAGTCTGAAAGAGAACACAAATGTTATCTCGCAAAGTTCATTATAATCGATTATTTATGTAGTTGAAACAATTGTATGTTATATCCCTTATACCGGAAGAGGAACAAAAGCGACCAAAGTAGTAATTTTAAGCTTTTGTATGCATATATTTTCTTGATCGGGTAAAAAAAATCTAAATCAAATATATTACCAGAAATGTTGTAAACCGGAAACAGACGCTGCTTTTCATGTCATGTAAGATATCATTCTAAACCTACATGTGTACATATTTTCTTGATCGGTGCAACAACGCAAACTCAACTATGAAACTGTAAATTAATTAGAAAAGAAGTGAATTTAAACGGCTGAGATAGATACATTTAACCATAGTAATTTTTCAACCTTACGAAAGTATATTTATTTTCTTCGACGTAATAAAAAGGAAAACCAAATTATGGAATTTGAAGTATCTTTGACCGGAAATAGATTACAAGGATCATTAGTAGACGTTTTGACAGAAGTACGGCTTGAAAACAACATATGTATATATTTTATTTATAATGGCAAGGCAAACTGAACTGTGGGAATAGTCGCTTTTAGACCGTATGTTGGTAAAAGGCCGTAGACCGTCTTTTAATTTCTTCGTATATATAGTTTCTTAAAGGGACAATAAGACTAAGTCAACTTAAACACTGAGATATCGTTCAACGGATGTACATTAAGAGGGCCGGAAGTACATGTATTTAACCAAAGCAGATTTCTGAGGCCTGATTGTATTTCCTTGATTGAAATATTAGGAAAGAGACAAAACTGTGGCGTCAGAAATGTAATTTAATTAAACGTAAAATATATACTTCGACTCACGCAAAACCTGAAATAAGCCAGTAAAAATGTTATTTGACTTTTAAATCTGTTAACCACGGGCATTAAAATTAAAATTACTAGATATATGCCTACATTTGAGTGAAAAATTGTCATAAAACTCCATCATATTACATCATAATAATGATTTCACTAAAAAGGACGCTCTTAGATCTTGAAAATTGCGTGCAAAGCCGTGGATAACTGCTTTTAACAAATATAATAATAGTTATTAAGTACTTCTAGATTATTTACATGCTGATTTAGAAACAGCAAAACATTTTGTTTACAGTTGATGTTGAGTGGTAGATAAGGGCGGCAAATTTAGGGCTTGCCCCCCTGGAAAAATATGTAGCTGCGGCTCTGGTTGTAAGTAATATGTAATTTGGCTTTACGAGGGATGAATCAACGGAATATGCTTTATTAAACGTAACAAATTTCATTAAAAATAATCTTATTAACAACAATAAAGTAACCGGTGTTTTATTAACTTGAAAAAAACTTAGATATGGTTGATCACAATATTCTGTTATCAAAACTGGAGGCGATTGGCATCAGGGCGTGACCTTGGACTGGTTCCGCTCTTATCTGACTGCAGCTAGCAGGTGAGTGTCAGGCTGTCTGAGTCAGCTCATGCTTGTCGCGCTAGGAGTGCCGCAGGAGGTCTTTTATTAATATCCATTAAACATATGTTAAAGCAGAATATACATGGACAAATTAAACATTTTGCCTATGATGTTGCAATTTTTATTCTGACAAAAACATTCAGAGATTTTTAAAAGAAATTAAATGAAATCTACTTTCCATTTGAAATTGGTGTAATATAAATAAAATTCAAGTGAAAGTAAGTAAAACCAAGTTTTTTAATTTTGATCTCAGAGGCTACACTTTTCAACATACTCTTAAAAACCACAATTCAAATTGTAATTGTGTTAATTTTACAAACTGAAACTGTCAAATAATAGGACTTGTTCTAAGTTTAAATATGTAGGATTGACTTTTGGATAAAAATCTTTCTTGGGAATAACAAATGATACGTTGTATGTATGACTTGATATGTTGGGGAAGTACTTACGAATTTAGAATTATTTTTTGTTAGAATTGGTAACTGGGGACAAGTGACCTACACTGAAAAACTAGAAACATCCAGCACTAAAAAGTTTTAATTCCCAAAGTAAGCAAATCTGTCTTTGACAATGTTTTGAATTCACCGGACCGAAATAATTTAGTACTACTTCAGTAAAATACTTCAGTTGTAAAATTAAATTAAATTGACTACGACTTTTTCAAAATAATAGTGTTTAATTTTTGAACTCAGTATCAATCTAAACTTATATGGCTTATATTAAAAATTAAATATTCTTTTCAGTTAACTGTACTTATATTGCAAACTAAAAGGTACTTATGGTTTATTCATTTTGTGTGTGAAAAATCATTTGATCTCTGTTTACTTGTAAATAATTTTTTGACGCCACGGAATGCTGACGTTATTTACGTCTCTGGTATCTTTGCTTTTGTATATATACTTCACTTTAGTATATTTAAACGTTAATACTTGTAAATATTTTTTTTCACTTCTTACTGTCCGTATACTATATAATTGGACAGTATTTTTTCCGACAAGTACTATGTTGTAACCTTTACTTCAGAACGAAAATAAATCATTATTATCATATACATTTCTTTTGGTTACAGTTCAAGAAAAACTATTATTGAGATCTAAAAGAGGAAGCACATGAGGATGGTTGAAAGTATTATAATTTGCGTGATTTATATTATTTAGCGGCTAATGACTGTTTCTCATATATTCACCCGTCAATAAAACTATTCCAGCAGTTTATTGTAAAAATGTAGGCCTATTTTCAAATTTAAAGGTGAGCGATTACACTGCACACAAAAACCATCATGTAACGAAGAAAATAAGTACTGACCAACATGCTTTTGCTGTAGAAACGTTTTAAGAACAGTGATTCTTATGTAAAAACTCACAGATTTTTTACAACTCACTTTAACATTGGTCGGCACGGCACTGTTCAAGATCTAAAAACAATTAAAATCTGGGTAAGTTCATTTACAAATACGGCCTCTACCCAAAAGAAAACTGAGGGAAGGAAGTCTACAAACTGTTCAAACACCGAACAATGTGGAAAGAGTGAGAGTTGCAGTTAGTCGCAGTCCAGAGCAGGCGGCCTGATAGCAAGCGTTGGCTAGGGTTTTCAAAAACAGATCCCCGCTGAGGATTTTGCACCACGACATTCATTTTGATCTTTACAAAATTCAAATTATGCAAGAACTTAAAGATCTGGACTATGGAAAAAGAGTTGTGTTGTATGATAAATAATTGACATTAAAAATGAGGACTAATGTTTCTAACCTGTTGATTATATCTCATGAAACACACTTTTACCCTTCTGATCACGTTAACAAACAAAAATGAGTTACTAGAGTGCTTATAACCTCAGAGAGATTTCAACCTAAGCTTTTACATAGCGTCAAAGTGCAGTATTGACCGACAGTGAGAATGTTTGTATTTTACTTATTTGAAGATAACGGGGGAAAAACGGTTACGCGGTATGTAGTAATGTTGAATAACTTTTTTATTCCAGTACTAGATGAGCTGGATATTGATATTGATGCTTTGTACTTTTAACAAGACGGGGTCACTGCACATATTACAGACCTACCCATGAAGAATCGTTTAATCTCACGATTTGATGACATACACTGGACAGTTTTCAATTTCATAAAAAAATTGTGAAATACAGATTGTCTTGAAATTCTTCCTTTAGATAATCTCTTAGATTAATCGTTTAATCTCACGATTTTATGACATACGAGTACACTGGACAGTTTTCAATTTCATTAAAAACTTGTGATATACAGATTGTTTTGAAATTCTTCCTATAGATAATTTCTTAGATTAAAATATACTGGAAATATTACATTATCTATGATCCAACCTTCCTTAGTTTTTCCTCTTTGTATACTTGTCCTTGAAAATACATAGCTCAAAAATATTCGTTGTGATGTAATTTGGCAAGAATATTTTATCGTAACAAATTATTGCTTAGGCGATAGTTATAAAATTGAGTTAGCATGTAACCATATGCTATGTAACATGTCATACATGTCTTTGTCTTCATTAATTAATCGTAAGGTACCCGATTAGAAACCGATTATAACAATTATACTAATAAACACTTTGGATACTGTTATTATGTTTTTAGTGTTTCTATTTTGAAAAACATAATTATCTAATTAATTAATCTTAATTAATCTTCGTCACCTTCTTAGTTTGGTGTAGTCCCTCATTAAGAAAAAAGTCACTCGCTCAATGCAACTGATAACGCCTTCTAGCTATTCTGAGACCGTATTGCGCATGCGCGGAGTTCAGACATCGCTCATGATGGTCGGTTGGCACCATACACTCGGCAATCAGGTCGCCAAGCGATCTTCATATCGCCAGCGATCGCCTAGGAATAGAGTGGGATCTCGAGATCGCCGAGTGAACTCCAAATTGCTGGAAATCCGACCGAAACGGCCCCATAAATTGAGCGATATTCGGACACTTTTTTCGCCAGCAATCAGATTAATGGTCGACGAGCAACCTCGTCGCCTAAAGTATGTGATGTTGCTTTTGTAGTCAAAGAATAGAATTATAGAATTGAAGAAAAAAACACATCGCACACAATTGTGTCGAACGCAAATAAGATAGTTTTCTAGGACATGGGACAAATTACTCTGCGATTTTTTTTAAACTATTCTAAATATATTCGTAAATAATTCGTGTAGTTGAAATTTAATAAGAATTTTTAGTCTTTAAAGAAAAACGTTTAGTGTGAGATTTAGAGTTTTGTGGACGTTTTTCGAAACCATGGGGAATTGCTCCTTATAAAGTATTGTTAATTTAAATTTGAGTCTTTGTAAATTAATATTCTAAATATAATCTTTAGTGTTTAATTCATTCCCTGCGTCTTATACTTATTAACCTTGACTGCTTTTACTCTGACTCTACGTCGTAATGCGCCTGCCGCAAACAAAATGTTAGGAATCCTTGCATAGAGATATACATCAAAATTTAGTTTATTATTCTACTAAAAATAACCTTTTTTATTTATAAAATCATATTTGAGACCCATTATTTATGAAAGTATTTAAAAAGGGAACTAACATTTTCCATGCAAAAGTAGCTGTATTTTAATATGTTTTGAAGAGAGAATGCCTTCTGGAAAATATTTTATTTTATTGCGGCAATAATTATTTAATTTATATCCATCTAAATCTTTTTAATATCTTTTTAGTTTATTTCAATATTTCTTAATAATTTGGCTATCACAATAATTATCATTAAAAAAAATGCATTTTGTACTTATGGAGACATTTTGTTATGAATTATCACTCTCATCTAAGAGTAGCTGTAAATTTTGTTTAAAGTAACGGAATCTAGTATTTTATATTATTCCATAATTACTATAACTGGAGTTGTTCCTACGGGTCTTACTAAGGGTAGAACTCTTTAACAAATGAACAATATTAATGCCGATATCTCGATATCTAAATCATTTCCAAATCAACAATTAGACAATGTTGTAACCATAGAAATAATTTAGTCAAAATCATTCAAATTTGTAAGTAACATAAGAAGCACGTCTAGTTAAATTTGTTAGTAATAGAAAAAAATCTAAGGTGCAACATATGGATAACAGAGACTGAGATAACATCATAAATTCAAAAAGCCGTAATAAAGGCAGTTTATTAAAATTTGCTACTGCTACAAACTGAAAATTAATATGAAGAGAAAAGAATGGAAATACAAAAAAAATGAATCAAAAGCCCCAGGGAGTATATTAAAACAGACAAACACAAACATCTATACCCATATCAGTTCAACAGAATATCAAAATTAATGCTAAATTCCTGCCTGACAGCCTCTGGACTACTGATTATTTGGAAGTTATAACACGGATACTGAATCCCCGTTGAAGACACACACCAGGTACCTAAATTCCAGTTTGCAGCCGCTGCACTATTGCTGAACTAATCTGAATCCACGTTGAAGACACACACCAGGTACCTAAATTCCAGTTTGCGGCCGCTGCACTATTGCTGACACAATCTGAATCCACGTTGAAGACACACACCAGGTACCTAAATTCCAGTTTGGAGCCGCTGCACTATTGCTGAACTAATCTGAATCCCCGTTTAAGACACACACCAGGTACCTAAATTCCAGTTTGCGGTCGCTGCACTATTGCTGACCCAATTGAAGTATCTTTGAACACACACACACCAGGTACCTAAATTCCAGTTTGCGGCCGCTGCAATATTGCTGACCCAATATGAATCCCCGTTGAAGGCACACACCAGGTACCTAAATTCCAGTTTGCGGCCGCTGCACTATTGCTGACCCAATTGAAGTATCTTTGAACACACACAAACCAGGTACCTAAATTCCAGTTTGCAGCCGCTGCACTTTTGCCGACCCAATTGAAGTCCCGTTGAAGACACACACCAGGTGCCTAAATTCTAGTTTGCGGCCGCTGCACTATTGCTGACCCAATCTGAAGTCCCGTTGAAGACACACACCAGGTACCTAAATTCCAGTTTGCGGCCGCTGCACTATTGCTGACCGAATCTGAATCCACGTTGAAGACACACTTGGTACCTAAATTCCAGTTTGCAGCCGCTGCACTATTGATGACCCACTCTGAAGTCCTATTGAAGACAAACACCAGGTACCTAAATTCCAGTTTGCAGCCGCTGCAATATTTCTGACCCAATCTGAAGTCCTATTGAAGACACACACCAGGTACTTAAATTCCAGTTTGCAGCCGCTGCACTATTGATGACCCAATCTGAAGTCCTATTGAAGACACACATCTGGTACCTAAATTCCAAGTTTGCGGCCGCTGTACTATTGCTGACCCAATCTGAAGTCCTATTGAAGACTCACATCTGGTACCTAAATTCCAGTTTGCGGCCGCTGTACTATTGCTGACCCAATCTGAAGTCCTATTGAAGACACACACCAGGTACTTAAATTCCAGTTTGCAGCCGCTGCACTATTGATGACCCAATCTGAAGTCCTATTGAAGACACACATCTAGTACCTAAATTCCAGTTTGCAGCCGCTGCACTATTGCCCGTCCTCTACACTTTACAGTTGAACACAAGTCACTGGGGTTGCTGATTAATGGATTCAAGTTTCCTGCATTCTGTCTCTAGCTCTTCATAATTGTAATTTTCACTATTTGCTATCATATAATGTAAAGTATAACAATAAAAATGTTCTCTTAAATTCCACTATTTACTTGTCTAGATTATATAAAATATCAATATAGTTTAAGAATAACTATAACTTCTTCCTTTTATTATAAAATCACAGTAGGCTTATAATACGAATATATTTGATATTTATTAATTAATTAGTTTATTGAATAGGTCTTCGTGTTAGGCATAACTGAAAACTTTCAACTGGATGGTAAAAACCCTTACATAACTATAAAATCTACAGTGTTATTGTGACAAATAATCACATATCCTGTTTATCTTTAAGCTTAGAACATGTAACTTCTTCCTGAGCTTAGAACAAATAGTTTTTCATCCATAAAATCCCAGTATAAATAAACCAATTCGGATACTAGTGTCATACGGTTGTCAAGAGACTTTACCATAAAACATCCCTTCAAGAGTTCTTGTTAATATTGATGGTAGTTACCATCAATGTTACCACCAAATAGGGAAAATTATTGAATTTGCATTCAAAAAACGCAGAGATATTTGTGAGGCATCATTATTTGGATGAATTTTTATCATTATGAAATATTCCCACGGTTGAACCGGGCAAAATCTTAGCCCGCTTTCGCAACCAGGGACGTAATTTGGTAATACTGTAACTTTGTTTCAGCAAAATCAGAACAGCTACTACTAAATTGGCCATGTTTAAGAACTTCCTTTCCAGTCTGAGGACCAAGGGTCCACGAAAGGACCTACGGCGTCCTTGACAGCGACCGCATCAATTTAGCGAATCAGAACTTTATTTCAGTTTGCAATCCCAGCCAATATACTTAACTTTTCCATGCATTTTTATTCCGTTTCGGAGTGCACCCTACGACCAGTAGACATAGAATCCAGATGTACGGCCACTAAAGGATGTAGTAACAGAATGGTTTAGCGAGGTAAAAATCCATTATAGCCGGAACTTTATTTATTTATTCTTCCAACGGAATTACACCAGTAGTACACGTAATAAGTTAAAAATAGTATAAACGATTAATAGCACTAATAATGTTTACATATATAATTAAATAACAAACAGTGTTAAAAATAAATAATCAACAAAATAGCGAATTAGTAATAAATATAAGTAAGTTAACAAATAATCAACAAAAAGGTAAAAAAACAAAGAAAATAATAAATAGTTAAATATAAAAACGAGCAACAGTAATAAATGTGTGGTGTATGATAAAATTAAGTAACAACTAAGTAATACAAAATTTGACAAATGCAAAAGTAATAATATATAACTAGCAACATGCAAGAAAAGGTAAATAATCAGGATTATGCGTAAACATAAATAATAATCAACAAAATCTTAAATAAATAAATAACTTTCATTTACAGCCTATTGTATCATCACTACTGCATATTCTCTCATCAATCAAATAACTTCACCCACAGTTCTAATTGGCTTGTGGAATTACTGTCTGAATACAAGAAACGCGCTCCTGAAAAGCAGGGTGTCAACTTATACTAATAGTGCCTGAAATAAGAACATACGTTACTAATGCATCGCCTACCTGTGAATGCTGAGATGACTCATCGTGACCTTCTTCATCGACCTCTTATAACTTTAAAGAAGAATTACTAGTCCTAGATATACACTTTGATCAGCTTTGCATCAACGTTAACCTGAATGATGAGCCTGAAGTTCTTCAGCAGCCGTTTGAAATTTTGCAATCACAGGTTGAGGTAACCTTACCTAATTCATTTTCTATAGAAGATCCTACTACTTGGAATGTTAAGTTAAACTCAGTAGAGGACAATGATGAATACAAAACACAGTAGTGGACTTTTAGAAATCCCTGCGAACTCACTATGACAATAAACAAACATTGAATCGAAATTTCCTTAAAGGCACTTTTCATAATGAGGTTGTTTAAAGAGATTTGTTATTGTACCCACAGTCAGGTGATAAGTTTTGTTGTATTGATTGCTATTTATTTCAACCAGGTGACGCAAAAACATTTTTACAGGTTTTAGTGACAGAAAGCACAGCTTCGAACTAACGGTACTCAAATTTCATTTACATTTTCATGATCGTAGCCATCAAATTCTTACGTAAATCACTAGACAAAAACAATTAATCAAGATTAATAAAATAACGTTTATGCAGTGTCAAGAAAAGGTAAACTTTTGGCGAACTATCTCTCAAGTATAGTTTCTCGTGTACAGGTTTTTAGTAGTTACAGGTTCACCAAGGAGACATAGGACTCCGTATCAACTTCAAATTGTTTATATATTTATATTTATTTTTTTACTAAATTGTTAAATGGGTCAGTTTTTTTATTGTTGGCTGAGCGTTAGCGAAGCCTATCACTTGTGGAGCTGAAAAGATTTTCTGTATGTCTGTCAGTCCGCATGAAATCTCGAAAACCTACTATGACCATGGACTTGAAGTTGTGCATGAAGCTTAATTTCTACCCAAAATTCGATGATAGTGCGTTACTCCATGGAATTTCGCTGAGCGTAAGCGAATTATTTAACACTGGTCTTGTGGGCAACTATGATGGTAACGAGAGAATAGCTGAATAAATTTAAAAAAAACTCAATACACCGATAAGGGAATAAAACACGTGACAACACATTTAGCCTAACATACCTACACTTACATAATTTTATAGTGTTTAATTGTATTATTTAAACAATAAATTTATTGAAATGTTATTGTATCATGTGTTATAAGAGATGTCATGAAAGTTTTATATGTAGACTTTAAATTTTGCATGAAAGTTCGTTTCTACAAGAATGATTTCTATGGTGCGTCATTTTATATTTATGAAATGAGTTATAGATTGAAAGTTTTGCATGCCACTTCATCAAGCCGTTACGGCACGTAGAGTGCCGTACTTCTTCTACATTCTTGTACTTCAGACCGTAAGCCGCGTAACAGGCTTCGCTAAGTTTCGATGCTGTGGGAATTATTTCAACGACATTCTGTTTAGATATGGTTCATCCCATTGGTCTTCACCTGACTACTGCCATAAGTGACTAAAAGTTCCTTGTAATCATGCCAGGCCTGATCAGGCGAGGAAAAATATCTTGCGTATATAGAAATAAAATTTCACCCAAGTTTAATCCCATATAGATTATTTCGTCCTCGATATACTCTCTTAGTAATAGGATTCACTGACGCTCAGCCAAAATTCCGTGAAGGCAAGTGAACTATCGTAGGTCCGCAAATAAAGTTTCTTTAAACTTTCAAGCCTATAGCTCAATTCAGTATCGAGTTATCCCCTTGAGTTCATTCTGTTTTTAAGATATCCTGCGAAAGATTAGGCTTCGCTAACGCTTAGCCATTCCCTATGCAGGCGGACGGACACCCACCATCACGGAATCTACGCTATGAGCAGGGTGACCAGACGGATATTCCTGAAAAGGATGACTTTTGGGTGTGAAAAAGGAGGGTATTAAAGCAAAAAGGAGGACAGTATTAAATAATCATATAAACTTTGCGAAAAAATGTAT
Source organism: Homalodisca vitripennis (assembly GCF_021130785.1). Taxonomy (NCBI): domain Eukaryota; kingdom Metazoa; phylum Arthropoda; class Insecta; order Hemiptera; family Cicadellidae; genus Homalodisca; species Homalodisca vitripennis. The sequence goes on along the minus strand of NC_060214.1, from coordinate 74,878,768 downwards.
TATGCATTATTGAAAAAACGCACATTTTAAATTAGTACTATGTTTAAGCATATTATAGTAAACATAAAAAGCTCAAATTGGATTAGTTTTGGAATATAAATCGAAAAATGAAAGATTATTAAAGATTATATTACCATATGCTATGTAACATGTCATACATGTCTTTGTCTTCACTAATTAATCGTAAGGTACCCGATTAGAAACCGATTATAACAATTATACTAATAAACACTTTGGATACTGTTATTATGTTTTTAGTGTTTATATTTTGAAAAACATAATTATCTGGTACATAGCCTATGATATCTTTTCTTGTGTGTTCTTGTGCTTATCGATTTAGAATTCTTAGTTGTGGGATCTACACAATGAAATATATTTTGACCGTTTTCAAATACATACATTAATATTATAAACGTAATAAAAGTATTTTCTATGAATCCGTAAATTAAGGAAGTGTGTGTGTATATGTATATACAGGGTGATTCATGAAGTTCTCCCCCCACTTCTACAGCACATTTTACTAGTAAAAATAATGAAAAAATGTTTTATAAACATAGGTCCGAAAACGCTTCGTTAGCGAGTTACAGCTAGCGAAAGATTTCGCCTGAATTCCTGGGTAAAGAGTAAAATAAAGCCATACTGAACTTTTGGAAAGGTTAATTAAGTAAGAAATATCGTGGATTCTTATGTAATTTTACCTGATAAAGCTAATAAAATAGGTTTCAGAACTGTACCTGTAGTAGTTTTTGAGGGATTCAGGGTTAAATGCAAAATATTGGGGCACGAAACAATGTTTTTTTAAGTTTGATGTACAATAACTTTGTTAAATTGGTAATAAATACATAAAATCAACAAACATTAATTGTAGAGAATTTAATTCTGAGAAAATTGATATAATCAAAGTCTAAAATAAAACAGAAATAAGTACCAAAAAATCGATTTTATTCAGTATAATACATTACTAGTTTTAAGCAAAAATTAATCAGGTTGGGCCAACCGTACGCACCTTTTTATGATAGATGTTATAATACGTTTTGCAGCGTATTCTTAATTTTTCAGGACTTCCCTGTATCTGCACAGCCGAATCCATAATACGACGGGCAATTAATTCATCACAAGAATTCACTTTTGTCTTGTTTACAATGTCTTTTTCATCCATCCCCAGATGCAATAATCCAATGGAGATAGATCTGGTGATCTTGGTGGCCAAGGGTGAGGCCCTCCACGACCAATCCAGTGTCCAGGAAATTGATGATTTAAGTAAGCAGAAACGGCACGTGAAAAGTGGGGAGGTGCTCCGTCATGCTGGAAGTACAAATTTTTGTCTGAGATGTAAAGGAACATTCTCTAACAGCTGCGGCAACTCTTCTTGAAGGAAATGCAAATAGAACTCAGCATTTAGGCGTCCAGGTAATATGAAAAGGTCCAATCAGGCCGATTGTGCAAAAGGCCACACCAGACATTGACGCTAAATCGTGTTGAAAGTTCTGTTCCACTACCTCATGAGGATTTTCTTCTGCCCATGAGTGTTGCAAGTTATTGACACCATCCCGATTGAATTGTGCCTCATCCGTAAACAAATTACGCTTGTAGAGTTGATTATTAATATTCAAAAAGTTGCAAAACTCCAAGCGAAGCGGACCATCCCCTAGCTGTAGATGTTGAACCTTTTGTTTATGAAACGGATAAAATTTGTTTCGATTAAGTGACCTCCACACCGTTGACTGCGAAACTCCTATCCGCCTAGAAATACGTCGTGTGTACTTACACCTGGACTGCGATGAACAGCATTAATAACAATATCATCATCAAGTTGGACAGCTCGTTCATAATTGGTTCTAGTACTTGGTAGTGATCCTGTTTCCCGAAGAGTACGAAAAGTTCCTGAAATTGTTTTGGTATCTGGAATCCTCCTATTAGGGTAACGTAGTTCATATTATTCTACAGCAGCTCTAGCATTACCATTACAATAACCCAAAATAAAAAACCATATCAGCGTATTCCTGTGATGTAAAATAAGTAAGGCATTTTTTCGCTGATTAAACAATCGAATTATAACTCACAGAAAAATTGCATTTTAATAACACGATTCACAGAAACCCGATCTCCTGCTGTAGCTTGCAAAACACCACTAATACACAGTTCTAACGTAAACAGTACAGAATACCATTGTTGATGAGCTGTTATTCGTGCGTTACCAACTTAGAAATTAATAAAACAAAAAACTGCATTTCGATGATTAGTAAAACAATAATGGGAAAATGCTTGCTTCATTAAATTTATTTTCGAACATTTGAAGTAAATTTAAAAAAAAATACAACGTAATAAAACATGATTATTTTTATTTAAAAACAAACAAATTTATTTAACATTTAATCTTGTTTTTCTCAATTTATCTCATCATTAAGGAACAAACATTTTGTTTTTGTTTTATTTTAACTAAATACCGTACGGTTATTTCTTTACAGCTAGTAATGTATTATACTGAATAAAATCGATTTTTTGGTACTTATTTCTGTTTTATTTTAGACTTTAATTATATCAATTTTCTCAGAATTAAATTCTCTACAATTAATGTTTGTTGACTTTATGTATTTATTACCAATTTAACAAAGTTATTGTACATCAAACTTAAAAAAACATTGTGTCGTGCCCCAATATTTTTGCATTTAACCCTGAATCCCTCAAAAATTATTACAGGTACAGTTTCTGAAACCTATTTTATTAGCTTTATCAGGTAAAATTACATAAGAATCCACGATATTTCTTACTTAATTAACCTTTCCAAAAGTTCAGTATTGCTTTATTTTACTCTTTTACCCAGGAATTCAGGCGAAATCTTTCGCTAGCTGTAACTCGCTAACGAAGCGTTTTCGGACCTATGTTTATAAAACATTTTTTCATTATTTTTACTAGTAAAATGTGCTATAGAAGTGGGGGGAGAACTTCATGAATCACCCTGTATATATATATATATATATATATATATATATATATATTAAAACAAATTTTATTATGTACCTATACCTTTTTTAAATGATCGGATTGTTTTAAATTCTTCATGAATAACATGCGTATTTGAAAGAGAATACAGTTATTGTTTAATGGACGTTCAGATACCTATTTAGTGTACTAGACCTGAACTTGTATTAGTACATACTAACATTATCAATACTCATATAATATTGTATGTGTTTAGTAATAACAAAAAATACTATATATATATATATATATATATATATATATATATATATATATATATATATATGTATACAATTTTCGAGGCTACTACGCTTAAGAATAGACCGCTAGCAGGGTGAGATGAGAATTAATACATTTTGTTGTTTTTCTCTCGTTTTTTGTCTTGTCTTTTAGTTAAGTAAACTTGTTTTATCTATCAATGACGTGATCTGCACATATGTTTCCCATGAATATAGTATTTTTTGTTATTACTAAACACATACAATATTATATGAGTATTGTTAATGTTAGTATGTACTAATACAAGTTCAGGTCTAGTACACTAAATAGGTATCTGAACGTCCATTAAACAATAACTGTATTCTCTTTCAAATACGCATGTTATTCATGAAGAATTTAAAACAATCCGATCATTTAAAAAAGGTATAGGTACATAATAAAATTTGTTTTAACTAAAACCAAAAAGTATTCACATAGCCCACACGTAGTTCAAAATGGCATATTAACAACAATTATGCATGTACGAGTGTGAGGACTAATTTTAAAGCGATTACAATTCAATATACAACATGCAAATTCACAATGACATAAAGCTGATGCGTACAGAAAATAAAAAACTACAATCAATTCGTGATAATTAATACCTGTTCTACTATTATTTCATTAACAATAACAATATATTTTTTAACATTATAAAGACAGATATACACAGAAAGGTTAATTAATTAATACAAGCGTGATTACCACAAAATAGGTTTTAAAATACCGGTTCAAACAATAGAAACAATGTTTCTTGGTTATCACGGGAATTATAACTTTGGAGGTTGGTACAGGGAAGGCGGGTTGCCCCTCCAGCGGGTGTTTCCCCCACTCTCAAATCTGTGGCGCTATGAGCTGTGGCGCTGTGAGCACTCCGGCCAAATCTTTGGCGCTATGACCTGTGGCGCTATGAGCTGTGGCGCTGTGAGCATGGATCCGATTATTTATTCGGTTGTGTTGGCGCTGTGAGCACTCGACCAAATCTGTGGCGCTATGAGCTGTTGCGCTGTGAGCTGTGGCGCTGTGAGCATGGACCCGAATTATTTATTCGGTTGTGTTGGCGCTGTGAGCACTCCGGCCAAATCTGTGGCGCTATGAGTTGTGGCGGTGTGAGCACATTCACGTTGTGGCGCTGTGAGCAAATTCACGTTGTGGCGCTGTGAGCTTAGGCACTATGAGCCACCACCTTGCAAGGTTATAAAAAATTTGTATTATAATCGTCAAAAAAATTTCGTAATTAATTGTTAATAAAGAAACTTTTTGAATTTGTATCACATACTTCTTGAAAACCCAGTATAAGTTTACAATTAAATTGCGTACGCTACATTATCACTAAAATATCGAGGCATTTCACATTTTTAATATTTGCCAATGTAACAATTACAATTTATTGTTATTCTATATGTATTATTAAAAAAGTTGCTTTTCTTGTCTTTGTATTATTTTATATTTTTTATGTTTTAACAACTAAATAAAATAAATTGTGCAATTTTTCTCGTAGCATCTAGTAACGTTAAATACTTTCAGCTGTTGAACTTTATCTTTCTAATGAGAATGTTTTTAAGAATAATAAAATATTAATTCGTTTCATATCAGTATCACATTGTTTTTTATTTTTAGATTCCTCTTGGAAGGAATATTTGAGTTTTCAATTTTAATATTTCAAGAATCAAGTTTAAGAATTATTTTTTCCATGCGGTTTTTAAATATAAAGTTACATTGCATAATAAACTACGAAAATAGTGTTTTTTAGGATTCTTTAATACACTTTTGGGCATATTATATAAAACTTTTTTGGTGGAGTCTCGTAAAATGACTGAGGTACACTTCCTTATATGGTATCCTTACATGGTTCCTTATATGGTAATCAGCGTAAATTTAAATCTTCACTATATTGCAAATACCTTATATTAAATGTATTAGTATTAGGTATTAAAGGTATTAAATGTATTTGATAACGACCTAAAGTCGAGAATTATTATGGGTACTAATAAGTTACTAGATTTGTGTTAGTCTTCTAGTGTTGGTTAGACATTAACAAATATTCTCTGGTTAGCTTAGATAAGTAACGTGTCTGATGCTCCCGATTAGCATAGGAATACCATCCACCCTCAATAAGCCTCGGAAGTTAAGCTTACAACTTATCCGTTAACAAATTGTTGTACTACCTTAACAATAACTGCTTTATTTGGAATCATCATGGAACTAGATATTCTTTAATAATTTGCCTTTTTATGTAGAGAGATATAATATTGTTTCTCTTACATAATATTTTATTTTCACAACTATTTCAATAAAAATATTTTTTACAAAGATAAACAATGTTTTAACTTCATAGTACTAAGTGCATTATAAGTAAATTTTATTCCTTGCAAATTTCAAAAACATTGAATTCAAGTATTAAAAATAAAATAGTTTGTTAAAGATTGTATTTATTACTGAAAATAGAGGCCTGGACTATAATACGTGTGGCCGCACATGATGGGTAATGGACTATAGATTAAGGACTGTGCACGTCCAAACATGCCTTTCGCCGAAGCACTAATAATTGTATAAATCTTATAATCTAACAACTTCCTTCTTAACACACTCGATGAAAATCTTGACACAGCATTCAATTTTAAAGAATACTGAGAGTAAAGCGTAAAGTAAAATAAATCTTTTTTTAAAAATGTATATATCAGAAACAAGTAAGATAAGGAGTTATTAGCCACTCCTATATAATGTATTATTCCTCAAATGTAGTAGAAAAAGTAAATTTTCATAATCGTTAAGTTGATTGTATATTGCAACAAAACATGTATGTATTTATGTATTTTCTTCCTTTTTCGAGTAAAGCAAGAATCTCACGCGTAGCACGTATTGCGCTAAGCGTTGTTACTTATGAGATTAATGTCACGTTAGCAGTGGTAATGTCACCCTGTGCATTAATTATTGCTTCAGTCAAGGCGGAGTTGACAAGCCTGAACGTGATTCTTGTGGTTGATAGACAGTGATAAACAAATCTTCAATTTGTTTTGGAATCTATTAGCCAGAATGTTTTACTATATACATACTTTAAGAGCGAAGTCTATTGTGTTTTTATACACCTTTACATATGTAATTGGGTGAACACATTATATTGTATAGTCCATCCATTAAAATCAACATGCTATATCAATCACCAATACACAATTATTTACCTGGATGATATGTTTTTTTAATAAAACTAAAATAAGATGAAATTGTGAGGAATTATCCAAATGAGTATAAAAATGAATGATAGATACTAAAGCTATGTGGCCTTATTTACCCACTAATATATTTTGTTTTTTGAATAAATAAGTGGTATCGCAATAATTTCCCTCGAAGTAATCATTAGTTGAGCTCGTCCTGAGGACTCTAACTCAGATCCATTTAAGTTTCTTTATTTATAGAACGATTTAAAACAGTAATCTTTCATAATCTAGTAAGAACTATAAAATATTTCGTAAACAATATAAATAAACCATAGTCTTTATATGGAATTAACAAAACGATTTATAATTATAAACCTTTTAAACAGAAACTAAACAATATATAAATTTACATTTAAAGCAGAAAATTATATACAATATAAATTAATATCCTTGAACTATAATCTTAAATACATGAATAGTATTGTACAGTTTCAAAAACGCAAATGTTTGTGTGAATAAAGTAACGATAACTGTAATCGTTGTATAAAAAAATAAAGTTCAAGTTTTATTTTTCATTGTAAACTTAACAATAAAATAATAACTATAACGATATCATACTTACAGCGTGCATAGCTACGTAACCGGAGTAAAAATTATGCTTATGTTAAATTATATAGATTTATCATTTTTAATAACCATACTATTATATTTGCTATTTTGCTATTTTAGTTATTAAAACAGGTTTCAAGCTTTCATTTTAGGTTTAAAAATGTTAGAGGATGACAATTAAATAAAAAGTAATTTTTTTTCTAAAGTTAACAAGATAAATAATAAACTCAGTATATAATGTAATGTAGTAACAGTATAGAAACTTATTAGCAATAATGTATGTATCAAATAACAAATAATTAGATAGGAAATCTCGCAAAAATAGTTATATAAATAGAAAGTACATTTTTAGGATACATAAGTGGATAGTGGTGTATTCAATAACATTTAGAGCATTCAAAATATATGTCAACGTGTCTGTTTGCCTATTTAGTCTGTGATATGTGTTTGTGCTAACCTAATTGTGTTTTGGTATTGTGTTATTGTGTATGCGCTATTGTGCATGTGCTATTGTATTGTGTTTTGGCGTATTTATATGTTGATAATAATTTATTTTTTTACTTCTTCCAAAATGTAAGTTATTTCATATTGCATATTGTTTAGTCATATCTAACGAATTTCCTTTCCCCAACCTCTCTTACTGCAGTATAGTACGCGGCCACCACCACAACTGCAGCGTCCTCCCCTCTTTAGTCTAGGCTTTCATACCAATGGCAAACCGTAGCAAACAGTTTATTATTGTATCTATAAAATTCATGTGTTATATTTGGCATGCGTTTACATTAAAAACGTATAATAATTAAACTAATAAACTTTGACAAGTACAACTTATAATCATCAACAACAACAACAAAAGCTATAGGCTAATGCTTTATAAATATATCTATAAAAATTTCATAACAACAATCCCATCATCACACCAAAACATTTTAAACACAAACAACTGACAATATTATGTCTGAATTTACAAGAAAAATATATAATTTACTCTGTATCTGATTTTATCTATAATAGGGCAACCAGATCCACCATAGATTCATGAAGCCTAATCAGGTTACATAAATAATTAAAAACTATTAAGATAGGCTATAACACAATAAATAACATATTATAATAACTATATATATATACTAGGGACTATATGTGTATCACATATATAACAATCTAATAATGTTTATTCAAAATATTCTAAAGCACAACAAAACTATAAAAAATATAACATGGACCACAACAACAGATTAATATACACTATATGTTTATCACAGTAATAACCAAAATCCAACAACAGACCCCAACAATAACATTACAATAACATAACTAAACTATAAAAAATAACAATATTATGGTATAAGTTAACAAAAAATTAATATAGACTATATATTTATAAAAGCAACAATCATTATACAACAGTAAATGCCTACAATAACATTACAATAATAACATACATACATACCTACATTAATCACAAATTCTCCTTTTACTAATAAACATAATAAATTAATAATATCTAGAAATGCTATACAGATCTATATTCCAAATTTATAACTCTTCCATTAACCACCTATAAACCAGTTTTTTAAACTTGCAATAATTATGTTCATTAAAAATATAATTTGGTAGACTATTAAATAGGCAAGGAACAATATATTTTGCCAATCTTTTACCTAAAGTATTTGTTATTCTATAAACTTTGAATTTTTCTATATTTCTTAAAGCTTTAAAAGTGTTCTTACTGTTTGAAAATGTATACTTATTACCTGCAAAATAATATACAAGGATGCTATACTTGTAGTAACCCTTTGGTGTCAAGCTATTGGCTTGTACAGTATATACAACTGTTTTTCTGTCATACCATTAGCTCTGCCATTCAACATCATATCCAGACATTTCTTTTGAAGGTTTTGTATCTTATTGAGGTGGTTGTCTGCAGGTGATCCATATGCAATTATTCCATATCTAAAAATTGACTCCACTAACGCCTTGTATACTGAAGTCTTGCTTTCAATATTCAATATATTTTTTAATCTATGAAATACAGCAACACACGAGCAAATCTTTTTCTAGATTTTCTCAATGTGGTATTTCCATGTTAAACCATTATCTATTGTTATCCCAAGATAATCATAGGTACATACTAATTTTATTCTGTCACAATCACATGAAGTGAGGTATAAACGTGTGTGTAGTTGCTCACACATACATGTGTGGTATTTTAAAACAGGCTCATTTCTTACGAGAAATTTCTTCTTCTTTTTTATTTCTTAAGTGAATATTCATCATAACAGTCTTTTTTGATTTATTACAAGTTCCATATTATGCAACCATTTATTTATTTCATTAAAATCGTTTTGAAGCATTGCTTGGGTAGTTAAAAGATTCATATGAGATGCTACCAGAAGGATGTCATCTGCATATGCCCACACCTTTACATAATTAGTTACATTAAAAATATTATTTATATAGATATTAAACAGTAATGGACCAAGGTTACTACCTTGTGGTACACTACAGTTGCTTAGCTTATATTCACTATAAGTGTTTACGTTCGAATTATGTTCGTATTTACTTTTGTAATGTATAAAAGAAGTTATAAGTATCGGTTGGTGTTTTTCAATGTAGTGATTGAATAGAGCAAAGTGTTTTCAGCCCCACGAGTAAGAGGCTTTTAACACAAATATAATTATAATTCTTTGTAGACGGATACAATAGGAGTACAAAGTATTAAAATTCTTTTGGTTCAATAGTATATTAATTTAAAATGTTTTCACAAATAACATTTTGAAATATAACACTAAACTAAGATCTGCATGTTATAGTACTTTTTAGATTTAATAGTACTATGATTTTAAGTATAATACTAAAATCCCAATAAATAGTAACACTTAGAATCTAAAAAATAATTCTTTACTAAATAAATTCACTTAAAGTTTAATTTATATGTAGATTGTAACAAGAAAATCTGAATTGGAAGACATAAACAATTGTTTTGACAGCGAAAACATCATACAATTTAAATAATAATTCAAATAACCAATGCCTTTGGTGAAAATTTTAAAAAATTTAAGATTTATTGCTGAAGCAATGGAAACAATGGATTCTCAGACCAAACGTTATAACAAAGGACACCCGACGTCCATCTCACCATTTGCAATTCACTGTGAACTTTAAAGTACGTTTTCTTATGACATTATTTCCTTTATGAGCTTCCATGCAAATATACACGTCTTTAACTTTATTCCCATTATCAGGTAGACACATTTAAACATATACTTATGTCAATGTACTGGTAAGGAGTATCGTAATGTAAAACACTGATTAAAAAATGACAAAAACTATTTATGAGTAATTGTTTCTTAAATTACAGTGGGGGCATAGTTCAAATAATTGTTAGTGAAAAGAATGGATTTTGGTTATGAGAACCGTGAAATAAGATTTTAGAGGCTCGATTAAGAAGGACCACTTCACACTAGGCAGTGAAGACGCCGAACACACTGATTTTAACAAGAGTTCACCAGGTTACACATAATGAGTTTATGAACAGTGCATATTCAAATAAAGTGCAGAAAATAAACAGTTACCTTTGTTTTCATGAGGGGTAACCGTAGTCTGCTGTTGTTGAGGGCCAGGTTGTGATCAGGAAGTGTGGAAATAGGCTGCTGTCTTGTAGGCAGGCGTGAAGACGGAAGATGTCCTTCACGGATTCACTCACGCACAATACGACCGCAAACGAATAGTTCATAACACTGTGGCCAGTCCTGTAGAGCACGGTAGACGCGGGTGTCCGGAAACAGAGACGTTCTGCTAGAGATTGCCAATCCAGAGCACTGACTTTAATGTTAATGTAAATGTACAACAAATAGAGATAAACTAATATTTAAGTGAGAGAGTAACACATGGGGCAGAGAGTAAGTATGGTCAGCAGTGGCTAGAGTGCTATATAAGTGCCCCAGGCGGGACTGAGCGTACACTGAGCAAGCGTGCAGTCGCTTGCAAGGTGGGCAATTGATAAGTCAACCGTTGTGATTGGTTGGTGAGTGTACAGTAAACAGCTGATTCGTGAAACAATGGTTCATTGGTCTGTCACTGTACGTGAATATTTTAATCCAGTAAGGAATGGTATTGTAGGCACTAGGCCGCAGAAAGAGATATAGAATTAATGCAGTATATACAGTTTAGTAAAATAAAGGCAAATATAGAGTATAAATTGCCAAAAAATATATGCATAATTATTGTTCAATAAAAGTAGCCTTTTTATATTATGCAATAAAAAACAAGTTATTTAACGCAATAATACTTAACAGTTAGTAATTATCAAAATGGCTTATACATGTTGTATTGAATTCAATATTATCTTTACATATATATATATATATATATATATATATATATATATATATATATATATATATACAAATCTATATATAATAATTACAAACAGTTTGGCGATACTGTAATGGATATAATTATAACCTTCTAACCTATTTATAAAAAAAACCATTACCTACAACCTTAATTCTCAAAATAGCGGCTTGTTAAATCTTTACGAGTACATATTATAAAAAACTCATTATGAAAAACTACATGTATTAAGTTATTGTAACACATTTTAATGATAAAACCAACGGTACAAAAATTAATATAATCTTTTTACAAATAAATCCTACAAATTGCTTTTAAAATGCCAAGTGCTAAACATTATGAACCTGCACGATCTTACGACACTGCTAGCGCCAGAAAACGACCATCTGTTTCGATTTTAGTCTTCCTATTGTATGATTAGGGTTTCTTTAGATCAAGATTTATTTAAATATAAAAATACATATATAATCACTAATCTATCTAGGAAACTATTTAGTATACTTAGAATGAAACCAGAACCTAAGTCAGTGTATATGGGAGGCTGAAACCAACCTTTGACATACAATTTAAATACATTTGTGACATTTCAGTACACTACGTCACTAAAATATGATGTTTTATTCGTTAGTTTAGTTACGCTAAAAGTGTAAATATGTCACATATTCAAATATAATAATTTATATTTACTTTATTTTTAAGTTGATGCATTATGATGTTTTATCTTTTGCAACATAGTTACCAGCTATAATACCCATATAAAACTATTTATTACCGCTCAACCGAACAACATAAACTGTTATGCAATATTATTACACCTAATTTTGCCTCTTTACAAATGAAGCAAATGTAATAAAATTTAAGTATATATGGGACAGATTCTTTCGGAGAGAAATAAATATTTTCCAGTCTTTTAAGTAATGGGCTTTACTGACGCTCAGCCTGTATAATATAATTAATTATTTAAGTTGTAGTTAATCTGAATAAAATAATAAAACATGTATATGATTTGTCTATGACCTTTCTTGCACTGAAAATGACTAAAAAAAATATATTTTATTAGTGTATATAAAACTATAAACAAAATTATATGTATTATTTTACTTATATTTAAAAACTAAATACTTAAAATTAAGTTTCTCAAATATCTAAAAGTACTAATTTGAATGTTATAAAATATCAGATGAATTCAATAGTGACTTTTCTTTAGTTAAATGTCATAGTTGTATTACAATTAACAAGTTATTACATTGTAATTAACGATAAAACAAGCTAAAGTTGGGACAAGCTACGTTTTACTGATATGTTGTATTTTCAATACGTGATAAAACCACGACTTCACGAATCAAGACTTTTTCCAACACTCTGGTTTACGTGACTTCCACGATTTAACCTAGTGGCACGTCTCCGGCTTCTTTCAACAATACTGTTAGTAGCCTGTCTTCGTTGAGTAAGCTAGACACGGGCTTGGCACTGACTGAATTGATTACCTAATAATAGTTTAAGTTGTATTTTAATGTGTGTTAGGGAAATACAAATGGATATTGTAACATATTCAAAGATCATGGAACCAAATCAGCCATGTTACCTTAACCTAATACTATAAAATTCATCCGTCTTATAATTTCCTGAATAGTCAAATCTTCGACTACACCAATTGTTTTTCCATTTGTGTAATGCACCCTTTATAAACTGATTATCTTCTGTTCTGAACTTGAGTTCAATAGCCAACTTAAAAGTCATAATAAGTGCTTTATGTATGCTGGATATCCCAACGTAAAATTGTATACTATTGAAATTTATGGTCGTATATACTTAACTTTTAATCACACAAGTTTTTCCATGTCTTTGCCTTCAAAGATCTGATGTATACCATGATTGATTTGACTTATTAACATATCCTTATTAAGTACTGAACTGCAAGCCATGATCATACAGTAGACCAGAACCACATTCAGGAGACGGTAAGTCTGGTTTTAATAGCAGTAAATCCATGAAAATATATGTCTGTAATGTGATTTAAAGAAGCAGCTTTACGACTTTGTCATGCGTGTATTCTCTAAAATTTAGTTCCGACAAAATTTAAATTAATGAATCTGATATTATAAAGATCCAATAGCGTTATTTTGTACGTAAAATCTGTAGAAGATAATAAATGCGATATAAAGTTTAATTTCGTAGATTACATCTAAACTAAAAAAATCACTGATAAGTTTGGCACTTAAAATTCAATTTTTGAAGTTATTATGAGCAGTATAGTGATTACTAGATAGTATAAATTTAAAGATAACTCTAAACACCAAGACCAAGTGAGTAGATATAATTTAGTTGTTCTATAGCTGGAGGTCAGTGTGTTGTGGTGGTGTTTACTTGTTTGTAGAAGAAGCAAACGCATGTATTACACCATTTAATTTTAACTCTTTTAGTAAATATTTTACGTTTGAATAATCCTTAATACCAATGGCCGTAACAGGAAAATTTTTAAAGTTGACTTCTTTGTATCAAATGAATCTTTTTTACCAACTGCAATTTAATTATTATGTAGCGTTTAAAAATATGTCAACCTTAGGAGATAGATATGAGCATAAAATTACTAGATCTTAAGCAAACGTACTATAATTAGTGAACTGTCATCTCGTCCTGAAATATTACTAGTTCAAGCACCACCGCGATTAATGATTGTTATTAAAGACCTCATCAGGGAAGATACCCTGAATTGTCTCAGGCAACTCTGGATATGAAGCTCAGTTAGTCATTCTGGTTGACTAAACTCTGTGTCAGAAAACAATTATCGTAGAAAGCTGAGTTAGTATCTGCAAAGTTATGGCAGCTGATCTTCATCACTCGGTTAGAATGTGGTATTCGTTGCTAGAAACTTGAATATTTGTATATATATTTTTTTAAATATGTATCGTATTCTCTCGAAAAGGGTCTAAAATGAACATTAATATATTTAGTGTATTTACTATAAATAATCGTAAAGTATATTCACTATACATATTAGTACAGCATTTTATTATATAAAAAAATTTAAATTATTTTAGGAACTTTAATATAATATAAGGATTCAAACAGGTTACATTTTCACAAACGTTACACTAAAAAAAATGTCTAGACTAATATAAAACAATATAAAGTGATAAAAGCTGTCACTAAATAAATATAATTAAATATTAATTTCATATATCCGAACATCATACAGCATTATTAACATAGACAACGAAATTATAAAATTGATGGTTTTCTGCTAAAAGAAAACCTGACAAAAATATTTCCTTAACGTTTTGGTTACCCAAGTACTAAATTTCTTTTTTGTAAATATGGATCACAAAAATGTTAACTCTAATACCATGGTTTATAGTGGCATAGCAATTTTAACGATAATAACTCGTTACAGATCAACAGTTATGTTTGAAAATTGCATAATAATAACAAAGTTCATGCCTCAGATAAGTATTTTTGGGTCAATTACGTTTGTTAACTATGCCATTACATAATTATTATACTGTCATAAATATTCAATAAACAAATGTTTCAACCCTTTGTTTGCTAGGCAAATCAAAGTAATTGAAAACAATATATTAAATATAAAATCTAAAATATGTTTAAAGTTCATGCTTTAAAAGAGTTATTCTATGATAAATTCACTATTAAAAGTTGAAACAGTGTTCACCATAAGTTCATAATTGTATTATTATAGGTATTCGATGTTTTAATTGTGCTCCACTACTACTTACACAGTGCCACAAGTACTTCCATACCATTAAACTTTTTCAATGGTAATTACATGTCATTTAAATTAAGAACAGTGTTCACAATATATATGTAATTTTAGAAGTGTTTACTACCTTTCAATCTTGTTATTTTTTTACTACTATTACTTTCAAATTACTAAAATAAGAGTTTTATTTTCATTAATATATTATATTTCATGCCTTCTCGATTTTTGTAACATATACTTTTGTAATAAGGTTTATAATTCTGGTATTTACTGTCAAAAAGCTATTTACCCAATCGTTAAGACATGCAATTAAGATATTGTGTTAAAAGTGATTAAAATGTTAGGTAAGAATAAAAACATAATATTTACTTTTAAGTGTAATGTTTTTAGTACTTTTTTCTAAACACGTTTCGTATAAATTACATTCAACTAACAAAAGTAAAAAGCTAAATTTAAATTTTTAGATTATGTCTGATCTATCTTTGTCAACTGTAAACCATGTTATCCGTTTAACTTAAGTTTGCACTCTATTATTTGAAAATAGAGAAGCAGTAATCTTGTTACAAAACATGGCGCGAGATCCATTACCAGTTTTCTTAACATTAACTTTATTTGGGAGTTTGGGACTGCGTAATGTTAGTTGGAGAGTTTATATATTGTTTGTCTCTCCCAACTTCTCTAAGTCTCTGTATATTTTCTCAACAACAGTTTCAAGATGTTGTGGATTCCACTTGTGAGGAGAAGAAGACAAACAGTTGAGTAAAGTGACTCCAGGGACAAAATAATTCCTGAAGTGTTCTTAGAAAGTCTGGAAAATAGTTTGTTACCAGGCTTTTTATATTGTTAATTCTCATATGATGCCGACTGCAAATACTACTTTTTTGTGTGATACGAGGTATGGCTATTAAATAACGGGACTGACGCTGCAGTGGAACGAGTGCGCATGCGGCCAACCAACAATGACCAACAGCTGTGTAGTTTGAGACTTCCTCTCCAGAATGCAGTTAGCCTCGTTTCTGTAAAGAACATCGTTGTGTCATAACCTTCATTTATGTAAGTGTTGTTATTTTTTTTGCCGGAGAATTGGTTAGCGTAATAATAAAGCAACGAATTGTTATTAAATTTCACGTTAAAACTTGGAAAAAAACCGCTACCGAAACCTATAATTTACTAAAAGAAGTGTATGTCGGTGAAATGTTTATCGCGGACTTGAGGTTTTGAATGGTTTAAGCGTTTTCAAGATGGTCGAAAAGACGTGGAAGATGATTCGCGGCCAGGTCGTCCTTCAACATCAAAAACGGAAGACTGTAACGACCCTTATTCGTCCCCGTCCTTAATCCTCTCCTTTTTCTAATAGAAACCCTGTTTACCAGAGTGCAGTTTGCCTTATTGCTCTTGACCTTTTTATTGTCGGCCTTCCGCTATTACCGACGTCCTGTTGTTTCCTAACTTATCTTATCTTTTCGTCTCCTCCCACGGCCCTACGTCTAGCCCTACACCCTTCGTTTTTCTTTTCCGCCAATAAATCCTTATTCCCGCTACACCTAAAACATCTCCTCTACTCCCCTCCTATCCGTAAACAACCAGCGTCGTCCTAATTTCCCCTGCGTCTTGCCCTAGTTCCACGTACCTCTTTTACCCTGACCTTTGCCCGCACGCTAGCGGCTATCCATGTTTCCGCTTACCATTATACGTTTCCTATCCTCGTGTCCTACTAATCCGCTTTGGGCGTCGCCTTCAGGTAGGCGGCGACGTCCTATACACACTTCCTCTTATAATTCCTGTGTCCTTCGCTTTCCGACGTTACAATAAGCCCTGTCCCGTTTTTCCCACGATCAGTCCGGCCCCTCCGTCACTTGACCCTACCCTGCGCCGCCGATGAAACTTCCCGTTACCTTACCGCCTTCCGCGTCTTTCCCCATAAACCTTACCCTCTCCTAAACACCCCTACATGCACACCTAATTCCTACCTCCCATACGTCCTGCAGCGTCGCTTTAATACAAGTTGGCACTTTTTCCCTATGCCGACGGACCCCTAATGACCCCATCCCTACAATAAAGAATACGGTCGAGTATTCAGAAACATCAGCGTCGCCATTTCAAACAGGTTGGAACAAGCAGACCATATAACCCTAGGGAGAGATGTTGCCGGCACCGCAGCTGGGAGCCGACTGACAATATTGGGGGTTCTGCGCATGCGCCAACCTGGCTGCTATATAAGGGAGCCGATCACCAGCAGAGCTCTCATTCGTTCCTGGGCGACCACCACAGGAAGA
The DNA here is from genome assembly GCF_021130785.1 of Homalodisca vitripennis. NCBI lineage: Eukaryota > Metazoa > Arthropoda > Insecta > Hemiptera > Cicadellidae > Homalodisca > Homalodisca vitripennis. The sequence goes on along the minus strand of NC_060214.1, from coordinate 74,861,408 downwards.
TCTCCGAGACCGACAACGCTTCGCCACTCTCAGGTAAGATAATCGTCTCTATCCTCTCGCCCGCTAGAGCCAATCCAAGCGGAACCGTTCGTCCTGCGCTAGAGAAATCCGCGCGCCTCTATCCTCTCGCCCGCTAGAGCGATCCAAGCGGAACCTTTCGTCCTGCGCTAGAGAAATCCGAGCGCCTCTATCCCCTCGCCCGCTAGAGCAATCCAAGTGGAACCTTTCGACCTGCGCTAGAGAAATCCGAGCGCCTCTTCGTCTTTCCCCGCTAGAGCAATCCAAGCGGAAACCTTTCGCCCTGAGCTAGAGAAATCCCAGCGCCTCTTCGTCTTTCTCCGCTAGAGCAATCCAAGCGGAACATTTCGTCCTGCGCTAGAGAAATCCGAGCACCTCTATTCCCCTCGCCCACTAGAGCAATCCAAGCGGAACCTTTCGCCCTGCGCTAGAAAAATTCCAGTGCCTCTTCGCTTTTCCCCGCTAGAGCAATCCAAGCGGAACTTTCGTCCTGCGCTAGAGAAATCCCGAGCGCCTCTATCCTCTCGCTTACTAGAGCAATCCAAGCGGAACCTTTTGCCCTGCGCTAGAGAAATCCCAGCGCCTCTTCGTCTTTCCCCGCTCCTACCTCCCATACGTCCTGCAGCGTCGCTTTATACAAGTCGGCACTTTTTTCCCTATGCCGACGGACACCTAACGACCCCATCCCTACAATAAAGAATACGGTCGAGTATTCAGAAACATCAGCGTCGCCATTTCAAACAGGTTTGGAACAAGCAGACGGTATAACCCTACGGAGAGATGTTGCCGGCACCGCAGCTGGAGCCGACTGACAATATTGGGGGTTCTGCGCATGCGCCACCCTGGCTGCTATATAAGGGAGCCGATCACCAGCAGAGCTCTCATTCGTTCCTGGGAGACCACCACAGGAAAGATCTCCCGAGACCGACAACGATTCGCCACTCTCAGGTAAGATAATCGTCTCTATCCTCTCGCCCGCTAGACCAATCCAAGCGGAACCTTTCGCCCTGTGCTAGAGAAATCCCAGCGCCTCTTCGTCTTTCCCCGCTAGAGCAATCCAAGCGGAACCTTTCGTCCCTGCGCTAGAGAAATCCGAGCGCCTCTATCCCCTCGCCCGCTTTAGCAATCCAAGCGGAACCTTTCGCTCTGCGCTAGAGAAATCCCAGCGCCTCTTCGTCTTTCCCTGCTAGAGCAATCCAAGCGGAACCTTTCGTCCTACGCTAGAGAAATCCGCGCGCCTCTATCCTCTCGCCCGCTAGAGCGATCCAAGCGGAACCTTTCGTCCTGCGCTAGAGAAATCCGAGCGCCTCTATCCCCCTCGCATGCTAGAGCAATCCAAGTGGAACCTTTCGACCTGCGCTAGAGAAATCCGAGCGCCTCTTCGTCTTTCCCGCTAGAGCAATCCAAGCGGAACACTTTCGCCCTGCGCTAGAGAAATCCCAGCGCCTCTTCGTCTTTCTCCGCTAGAGCAATCCAAGCGGAAACATTTCGTCCTGCGCTAGAGAAATCCGAGCACCTCTATCCCCTCGCCCACTAGAGCAATCCAAGCGGAACCTTTCGCCCTGCGCTAGAAAAATTCCAGCGCCTCTTCGCTTTTCCCCCGCTAGAGCAATCCAAGCGGAACTTTCTTCCTGCGCTAGAGAAATCCGAGCGCCTCTATCCTCTCGCTTACTAGAGCAATCCAAGCGGAACCTTTTGCCCTGCGCTAGAGAAATCCCAGCGCCTCTTCGTCTTTCCCCGCTAGAGCGATCCAAGCGGAACCTTTAGTCCTGTGCTAGTGAAATCCGAGCGCCTCTATTCCCTCGCCCGCTAGAGCAATCCAAGCGGAACCTTTCGTCCTGCGCTAGAGTAATCCCAGCGCCTCTTTCTCTGTCCCCGCTAGAGGACATCCGTGCGGAACCTTAGCTCCTTTGTTAGACTCTTTCCCAACGCTTTTATTTCCAAGTTACTATTTTCCTCACTCCTCCTCATAGCCTACTTGGAGCCTGGGCTGTGATGATACCGAGCGTTCGTATTGAGTCCACTTAGGTTGACTCTGCTCTCAATCTGAGCCTTGGGTTTCCCGATTCTAACTACCTTCTCCCGACCCCTGAAATACTTTACCCCATTCCACGACTGAGTATTTCTGGGATAGTTACGTTACGTTTGCGAAAAATTGACGTTACAAGACAATGTCGAAAAAGTTGCTAATTTGATTCGGTCTGACCGACGATTAAGCATTCGTGCAGTTTGCTGAATCTGTAGGCATTGATAAAGAATATGTACGGCAAATTTTTACATGACAATTTGAACGTGCGAAAAGTGTGTGCAAAAATGGTTCTAAAAATTCTTACGATTGATCAACAAGCAGCTCGTAAAAATGTTTGTACTCACACGTTGAATGCCATTGAAAATGACCCAAAATTTATTGGAAAGAATACTAACATGAATCGTGGTTTTTTTACTATGATCCGGAAACGAAGCGCCAATCCATGCATTGGAAGACCTCAACTTCACCGAGAGCCACAATAGTCAAAATTTAAAGCAATGATAATTGTTTTTTTCGACATTCGTGGGATTGTGTACCTTCACTGGGTTCCTGAAGTTCAAAAAATTTATCAAAAATTACTATCTTGAGGTACTTCATAAACTACGTGAAAGAGTAACAAAAAAAAACGACCCGAAATGTGGAAGGACAAATCATGGATTTTGCACGAAGACAATGCGCCAGCTCATTCCGCGTTATCTGTCAAGCGGTTCCTGACCAAGTACAGCATCCCAGTGTTAGAACATTGACCTTACTCGCCAGACCTAGCACCATGCGACTTTTATCTTTTCCCTAAGGGTGAAATCTGCATTGAAAGGTACGAGATTTGAATCATAGAAGCTGTTCAAGAAAAAGCGGCAAGACTCCTGAAAGAGTTGACAGAAGATGACTTTCAGCATTGTTTCCAACAATGGAAAAATTCTCATAGAGCGTTGCAGGGATAGAGAAGGGGTGTATATTGAAGGTGATAATAAGTAATTATGTTTAAATTGAAAATAATTTTTCTTTAAATATCAGTCCCGTTATTTATTAGCCATGCCTCGTATAACATATTATAATATCTTTAGTTCAACCTACTTTTAATCACTCATCACTAATAAATACTCTTTTATTTAAGTCAACATTTATGACTATTACAATACAAATTTATAAAACTTGTTTTTCATGACAAGCATTGGAGTAAATTTTCTTACTTTCGATTAAGTTTAGTAAAGCAGAACTTTCATTTCTATTTTAATGTATATTTAAGTTTTTAGTAAGTAAAATTTTATGAGTGGTTCAAAATACGGAACAATTATTTTTATATATTACCAATTAATGTTTTGTTTAGAAAACACTATATGCTATATATAACAGGATTAGTAGTCTGTTCCACTCACTCATAATTTACACAAGATAAATTTTTTATTTATATATTTTTTTACAATATTAAATTGGTACTTAAAACTATCAGCTGAATATTGGCATAAAGTGATTGGAAAGTAAAATTAATTTTACTATTTAGAATTTTATATATTTCAGTCAAGAAAACGACATAAATATTTTAAATAGTTCAAATATGGTTTTATTGGATATGTTATACAAATTCACTCCAGGATAAAGAATTACAAACTTTCCTTCTCACTTTAGATAACATTCTTCTATAGAGTAATATCTCATAATTTCTTGTCGATGAATTGGCTTTTATCAATGTGAGCAAACATCTAACAAAGAGGCAATTCAGTACTGGAAACTCTGTCGAAAATAGATGTCAGACATTTTTATTCAGTGCAAAACAGCGTATAGAGAGTAGCTACTAACCTAACTACATGTCCTTGATTTTGCACTTATCTACGGCAGCTAATATCTTACAGAGAAGCAAGTCATGTTCAGAAAATCCACAGATTATCACGTTCTACTCATAAAGCTGCTGCATTGGGCCTTCCCAATGCTAATTCGATGTGAATGTTGAGTTTAGCTGTAGTTCACCTTCTTCTTACGTGCAGCATCTGAAATTTGATGCTGTTGTAGACTTTACTCCTGAAATCTGGAGTGATGTTCATCGAAAGGGATCCAAAAATAATCGGTGATGAAGATCGAAGAAGCACAAAGCAAACCCCTCCCCATCATTCAGACCTCAGAAACACCCAAACCACAAACAGTCGTGCATTCTAGGTGAAGAGGTATTCTCCTTGTCTCATCAGATGCACAATTGAGTGCATTAAGATGATTACTGACACTATACAGGGGCGCAACCGAGTCTTCTACACTTGGTCTGAATCAAAACATATGTGGGGGGATGGGCTGATTCGATGCAGATGTTCAGTTTATCTCCAGTTCACGTTCCTCTTACGTGCAGCATCTGAAATCTGATGTTGTTGCAGACTTTACTCCCGATATCTGGAATCATGTTCATCTGAAGGGAAATAAACGTAGTCGGTGACGAAGAACTAAGGAGGTCAAACGAACCACACCCCTGCATCTTTTCGACATAGACATAGAGACACCCAGACTACACAGAGTAGTGCATTCTAGGTGAAAAGGTATTCTTATGGTCTTATCAGGTAACTGGCGAGAAGTTGCAATCTTTATAGCTACGTAATGTGAAAATGCAATAGTTTATTTTATGTACGAATGTATAAATGTCTATCTACCTGTCCTCAGGACATCTAGAAAATAAAATCAGCTACGCTACATAGATTTGAAATTGTCATTACAATTGGCGACAATTAAACTATTATTAAAATATACTTTAACAAATTATGGCTGTGGTAATCAGGGTATTCCTAAAACAATATGTAGACATTTGAAGCAGAGTACTAAAATTTATACAGGCGAAGGCCAAATTTATAGTATCTCATGTTACTGCGTCACATTAGATAATGTAAATGAAATGAACGATTTCACTCAGTCTGTTTAAATATTGAACTGATCTGTGATTTTTTTCCCCTTTGTGTTGGTAGTCATGAAGAGATATGTAGAAAATATGTACAAATATTAGGTGTGTAGGTTAGTTCGTTACAAACTACGGTTCCATTTACACATACAGACAAAGAAACGGAAATAAATTAAGGTTTTCAGTCAACAGGAATGATAGGCTTCACTAAAGCTCAGGAAGTAATAGCGGCACGATAAAATAGTTAAAATTTGCCTTATCGTCTAAAATTTTATCACATAATCACATATAGGATTAATTATAGTGAGTTTTATGTGTCAAGGGTGAAGTAATAATCATTGTATTTACCAATAGAGATAACTCAAACTTAAAACTATAATTACCGTTTCCTTAAATTAATTTATAAGTGATTAACTACCTAAAGATTATTCGAGAGCTAAGCTTCAGTAAATATCTGGCACGTGGTCTACATAGTGAACTTCCCCAGTTAATTAAAAGTTCTAAGATCACAACTTTCTCTGTGTACTTAACAGAATACCAATGTTTGTAATGACGCTCTTCACTGTGTGCCTCAAAAAAAAAAAAAAAAAAAAAAAAAAATAGGAAAGTGTTACAATAGTAATAAATATAATATTCAGTAAAGTGAGCAAAGACTGACCTGCTTATTGACCCTCAGAATATTTTAATATTATACAATGTTAATTATTGAATAACATATGGATATTTATAATGACCTATCTATTATAAAAAATGTTTGTATTTATTTGCACAAAATCTATTTCCCATGAAAGCAAGTAAAGTTCTGGTTTGATTAGTGTTAAAACATTGTCAATACTGATGACAATAGACATTAATTGATTGGTCGTAGAGATTTGCTGTAAACCACAATGGAACCCCTCAAGGTGAATTTATTTCACATCATTGTGTATACAGGCACAGAAATATATTTTCTCGTCCTTTGGCTGGGAAGCTAAAAGCTCATCCAACAATATATTATCTCCCAGAGCTCCTCACTGTTTCAAAATAGTGAAAGCAAAAATTTTCTAGATGTCTCTTTTATTTTCAGTTACATTTTATACAGCGTACAAACAGCAGAGTAAACATTGAACGTCGACAAACTGCGTTAGTAGCCACGAGCTCCATTACACCAACTTGCAACCTCATAAATAAAAAAAAAATGCTTCATGACCTGTTGTCCCTTATTTCTTTTCCTTTTTCTCCAATACATTGTAAAACGTTGTCAATGCTTCCTTACTAACCTGTAGATCAAGAATTGTTTGATCTGATCATGACCCTTTAACGCAATAGAAATATTTATAGAACTCAGTTGCACTATTTATTATCTCTATTCTCTTATACATCTTTTAGTCTGGCATAGTGTATATTGTTAACTGTAACAGTAGTACGAGAGTTTCTGAGAGTATTTGTACATGTAGTTACAAAGGGGTTGGTAAATGAAACATTGTGGATACAACTTTTCCGGTGACTGACCACTTCCAATGCGTGTTAAGTTGAATTTTGTTAGTTTTAGGCTCAATAAAATGGAATGTATAATTGCATGACTAAGTATAATCTTAAGTCGCACACTGTAGGAAATACTTGCATACTAGCCTATTGCGATGCTCCGTATCGTCTTCGTTGAAAATAGAAGATTCACACACTTAGAAAACTACAAAGCTTGAATAGATTGAACAATTATTTATATTAAAATACTACATTGTAATCTGAAATGTTGTAATAAATGTCTGACCTACCCACACGTTTTTTTTCTATTCCGAAATTGAAATAAGTACGCCTAGGGTCTGGTTCTGACTTCTTTTGTCCTATCAGTGTTCCTTTTGTCTGAAAGCTTAAAGGTTTTCTTAAAGTTACTTAAACTGATAAACACAAACCACAACACAAATTTTTCACATTGAGCACTTATTTTTATTTCAGAAGTAAAACACAACAAACATGTGAAAAGCTGAAATACATCAACAAAACATCTTAGGAAGCAGAGAACATACAGTAATGTATTCAGTGTAATCAACATAGATTTACCAATACAAATATGATAGCAATTGTAAACTAAATTTTTTAACAGTACTAGAATTACTGCAGAAAGGTACGCAGGTACTTAACAAAATATATAAAATACATGTATAACGTTTTATCAATGTATGCTATAAAAATATACTGATTTAAAAAAGTTCACTAACGCTCAGCCTATCTCATAAACTGACATGTAATACCATTGAACTTGATGGTAGTTTCAGTTTCTTCTCAAAATATTTGTTGGTCAGACAAACATAAATAAACTGTTCTAGCTCTTTTAATCATATAATTTGCTAAAGTTCAGCCAATAAACTACAGGGCAATTTTCGAATGGGTAACGTCACGATTAGGGATGCCCATATCTAGCTGAAGGACGTAGAAAAGATAAGTCTATAATAATCAAGACAACATAAATAATGAAACAACAGCTATCAATGTTGCCCTTGTATTTATATACGATAATAGGTGTGTGTTTAAAAAGAACCAATTATTACAAGATATGAACGCTATATATTTGTGTATTATAATAAAAATAATGGAAATATCAAAATCTAAGAAAATTGTCTAAATTTGATGTGTGTGTGTGTGTGTGTGTGTGTGTGTATGTGTGATCAGCTGGTAATATGTATAAAGTTTAAAAGCATACCAAGGTGAAACTAGGCATCTTTACTCAATGTTTAATGTATTCACGGATTGGTGAAGATGAGATTGATGAAGTTAAATACGTTATTAATAAATTTTACACTTACGTAAATTAATTAAATAATTTATAGACTTGAGTTAGACAATGATGCAATAAATGACACAGCTGAAACGTTCTGCCGCAAAAAACAAGCCTTATGAAAAAAGCTAAGTGAATAAAAGTAGATATCATGCATGATACATACCGTGGTGTTTATTTTGCGAATATTAACAGTCTAAAATTATTTTGGCTTTAATCAGAATCCACTTGTTATAACTAGTTTACTTTAATGTAATACAATTTTAAAAATATATAGTTTATAATAGTTAAAAATTAAACTTAAAAATTTTAATATATTAAGATAAAGCATATAAAACAGTTACATCAATAGGCATAAAGCCAATATTTATTTACAGGTCATTGGTTAAGGTCACTAAAGGTGAAAATGAGGTAAAAGCTCCCAATATTTTCAGATCGCATGGAATTACTTCAAAATTTGCATACCACAACATTAGAACTCAAACTTAAAAGTTATACTGTCTCGATGTGTGCTTTTTGCAATTTGGTGGAAAAGATTCGTGAGGTCCAGATTTTAAAAATTTTAAAGATTTAATTCATGTTTAAATGTGTTGTGTAAAGTTCCTTTCAAGTTTTTTAATATAATGGATGAAATTAAACTATTTTTTCATGGGTTTTGTGAGGTTCATTGCTGAATTCTCAGTATCACGACTCAGAAGAGTCACTATTTTCCTAACCTTTAAAAACCTTACACCCTTATGACCGAAAATGGAGGGAAAACGTTTTGATTACCTCAAAATGAATATTTGGCGCATTCGCAAAATATTGTACCTCTTTTATTATTTATAAAAAAAAACTTATCAATTATTAAACAGTTGCAACCCTTAGAAAACACCCGTCACAATGAAATAAAAAATACATTTTTATTGAAATATTAAAATGCTTTTAGTAAACATATCAAAAGTTTTCGATTATTCTAGACAAAAGTGTATGTAATCTAACATGGTCGGGGGTAGGAATGGTCTGCTCACTTTAACCGGCTAAATTTAATCAAATATTTATTCAAATTTTAATTTCTAAATCCATCCGAACTCACGATACCTATTTTTGAGATATAAATTATGTAAACTGGTAATGGTTAAATTAAATAACATATGTTTCTAATGCTATGAAACAATGATTACAGAACAATTGATTACGTGTGACAGCTCCTTCATTTATTATTTAAAAATTTTAAATACCAAGGTGGAATTTTGCGCTATCTTAAAGACCAAGGAGGAATTTGGAATTTTGGAAATTACAATAACCATATATTTATAACAGGGACCATAAGAATGTCCATGTAAAATATCGATACAATTGGTTAAATAATTTACGACTGAAAAAACAATTAGAGGCACTTTCATAGTCATTATATTATTAGTTTGGCACCTTACCTTGTGGCGTTTGCCACTTTATTTTGTTGGCCGTTGGACGGGCCGGGAGCTGTATCCCTACAGTCTGGTCGAGTCGTCTGTTTTTTCCTGATGGTTTATCTCTTTCTAGATGTTTTCTGTGGAATTCTGCCTGTTTGATTGGTTCTAGTTTTTTTCAGGTTTTCTAGATATCTGGAATTAGGTTTCTTGCTCTCTTCTCTTCTGGCTTCCGTAGGGCTAGGACAATCTTAGAGTTTCTGTGGTCGTCTTATAATCAAAGCTGGCTGCCCCGCTCCCTCGACGAACCGGCACGGTGTTTTGGTGTTAATATCGTGGGCCCTACCTTTCCAATCAACGTTTCACGACCTCGTTTAATATTTAGGACCCAGTCGTTTCCAAATTCAGTGTACGAATTTTATTCGCAAAATTGGTAGCAGAGCGTGGTTTGAAATGGAAAGGCTAGGCTTGCCGGTGGGAGCGGAAGAATTCTACACAACTATGAGAGCTTAAGTCCTAGTTTTAAGTTTTTTAAGGGGTAGGTAGACGTTTTCTAAAATTTTTTAGTTTTCTAAATTTTCCTTAATCTGTTCTTTTTTACTCAAATGTAAAACTTTTTCGAAGTAGCATGTTTCTAATGTGCTGGGTCTGAGCCATGCAGTTCTTGCAACCAAACTGCTACCTAAGCCTATTTCTATAATATTTGAAAATGTGAGTTGCAGTATTTCTTATAACTTTTAGTAACTTATTCTCAATTAATTATTTAGGCATAGGTAAATGGTTGATATTTTTTCAAGCTTAAATTTTTACTTTAAACCTAATTAATAAATTTTTTTCTGACCAAGTTCACTCTTAACCTATCCTTTAATACCACCTACAGGGTAGCCTCTTGCTTTAAACAAATCCTTGCACTTAAGTATTTGCACCTTTTTATTATTTGCAAGCTTTGTAACTTAGCTTAGGGGCACCTTTTGGTATATATATTTTAGCATTGGCTCAGATGGGTGCAAGTGAAGGTCGAAGAGAAGGGCAGATGCAGTTGGTGGCCGCTTATTGTACTGCGGCCTATGAATAGCCTACTTTTTTGTTTTTAAGTTATTAGCTTTCGGGTTACTATTTAAAATCCCCCATTCAGTTTCAACAGATTATTTACTATGGGTTGGCTTACAATGAAAGGTTTTCGTGTTTTTATATAAATAGCTTTCCTTTCCGGTCTCTCACCTATTCTTTTGAATAATTAAAAATTTTCAACCTCTCCACACCAACACTTAGTTCCAAATGCAATTTATTGATGTTATTCATATCTGATTTATTTAGTTATTTATTTATTCTTCCAGCGGAATTACACCACTTGTACATGTTATAGGTTAATAAGAGTTTAAATTATTAATAGCACTAATATGGATGATTTTTTGTCTACTGTGTTGAATTTGTTCAACTCTTACAAAGTTTTGGTTAAATAGTTAATGTTAGCCTACACACAAGGTAAAGTGAAGTGTTACTGTTAAATTTATCTGATAATTTTTCTACTTAGAATACTATGTCAAACTTTTATGTAGTCCTATGCTATTTGAATGTTTAGGGCAATTCAAAACTTAAAGGGGTGATTTATTCTAACAGTTTGCAAATTTTTCTAAACCTTCTTCAAAAACTTTAATGTTATTGTAAAAATAATTCTTTTATTGTCTTTTATTAAAGCCTTTTGCTTCTTTTGGCTAGTGCCTGTTTAATTTTAAACAGTTAAAGTTAATATGGGGGGGAGTACACCTTTAGTTTTCAATTATTAATAAGTGAAAAATATACATAGGCCTATGTTTGTTTTGTAACTATTATGAAGTTGCAGCTTGGGATTGGATTTTGACGTGCCTGACATAAATATAAGTGATTTAATTACTTACAAAACTAAAACTTTTCTTTCAAAAATGTTTAAACATCCTTACTTTTGCAAACTTTTAAATCTATAGTTTTCCCACCTTGAGGGTTCAACTGTTTTTATAAAATACCAAACCCTAGTGGACTCTTTGGGATTGATTTATATGTCAGCTTGCTTGACTCAACTTCGGGTGTTTAACTTATCTAAGCTTCAGTTTAGCCTAATTTAAGCCTTAAGTGGTGGTTTTTTAAATTATTTTTTTCCTTTGGTATTTGCTTTCTAAATTTTAATTTTCACTGGGTTCTTTTTTGGATTCGTGGTCTCAAAAAGAGATTTTTTTTGGGGTGTGCTAAATTTACTTACAGTTTTAAAGGGATAGTTTACCTTATAGACTTGTGTCTTTTTCACTTGGGCCTTGTTTGAACTTTATGTAGTTACCTGTAGCCGCTACTATACGCCTTGCACCAAATATTTTTTTTGCACTCTCTACGGTACAGTTGCTCTTGCTTTTAATTAAATTTTTTTTGTTTACTTTGTTTCCTCTCTTAATCTTTAAGGATGTGAAAGGTGATTTTTTGTTAGGTTTTTGAATACTTCGAACTTTCTCAACCTGTTTGAGAGAGGAAACAAATTGAGTCTACCCCCCCTCTGATGGCAACCGACAATTTTTGTTCTGCAACCCAAACTTGTTGATTTTTATTTCCTGCCCAGGGCGTTGGCTGTTAGTGATACTGGAATTTTGATTTCATGGTTATAATAAGGCATTGTACTATATGCTTTATTTATTGTAATACCCCTTATAAATTGTAATAAGCTTTTTTTAGACTTGTACTTTTTGCACCACACCACAGTAAAATTGCATTTGTTTTTTTTTTTACTCTTTTAGCTGTGACTTTGAGGTGTCCCAATTCAGGAATACTTATTAGGTCGGCCCATGTTTCCCACCTGAAGAAATATTTTGGGCCTATCTAAGACCAAAGCGTAGCCGCCCGCTGCCAGGACGTTTATAGGGGATAGTTTAGGGGCTTAGTGATTTTAGTTTTAGTTTTTTTCTGTCTTCTTGTTCTCTTCCTTACACGACACTAACACTCTAATTTTTACTTTTACTTTTCCTCTTTTACAGTACATATACACGGGTGGGGGGATCGGGGTTAGCATTGGCTGTTTAAGAGAATTTTTTTTTGCTTCGCATTTCGCAATTTTTTCTTCTAGGCTGTACATTGGGAGGTGAACTTTATGTTTATTTATTTTTTAACATTCCCTAATGCAGTCGCGAGCCTGCTATCCTTGGTTCGAGGCAACCCATTACATTTTACAACACAAGCTTACTTTTTTTCTTCCCTTTTCTTTTTGTTTTTTCTCTTGTTAGTAGGGTCAGTCCGTTGGCAGTAGGTGGAATTCTTCTTTGTTATTTCAGCTCAAGTTAAAGCAGCGATGGATAGGTGTAGATTTTATTGTTGAACAATTTTTTGAAGATTATAAGTTTGTCTAAAATATATTTTTGTAGTTAGTTTTTGTAGTTGTCTCTTTGTGTCTTTAAGACTTTAAAATTTTGTCTTCTGAAGCTGCTAGATGTTCCAGCGGCTATATTTATTGTTTGCTGTTTAGTGTTTATACTGGAAAGTGTTTTTTTTTTACTGTTGTTACTGTTATCCTTTGAATTACTTTATTATTGTTATTGTTTTAGAGGTTTATTGATTGTTAACCTAATTTTGTTGGATTTTGTCCAGTTAGTTTTTTCGGGTGTCTTTTACTTAGGATTTCAGGATATTTTTTTGCGTTTCCTGGCCAACACTTAAGAAACTAGTTGTTTTTTTTTCTAATTCCATAATCTAAACCACTTTACCACAACCAAATGATTTCCTTACTCAGTTAAGCTCTTGCCGTAGCTCTACAAACTTTTTCTTTCACGCCTTTTAAGAGCCATGATTTAATTTGCTCCAGTTCCCTAAATTTAAAAAACTTAGTATGGAAAAATAAAACTTTATTTTGTTTTTTCCCCACTGGCCACCAAATTTTTTTTTCTCAGCCGTCCCGTAGGGGGAGGAGAGTACTGGCCCACTTTAACTTAAATTTTGCCAGTACCAGGTTATTACCTAATTAGCCTTTACAACGCAAACTTAGGTCCTGTTGATATTATGATGGGTGTAATTTTCTCATATTTTTAATTTTCGCTTTGGGATGGTCTCTTCATCCTTTTTTGATCCTCCTTCTTTGAACAAAAATACAGACTTTATGTCTGGAGTAATACTCTCCTGGTGGTTCAAGGAGTTCCACCAACCGTTCGGGGTTTCCATTCGGGTGCTTAAGTGGCCCTTGGGTTCGGGGTGGAGATACCCGGATGGTGGAGACTTAGGGAGTGCTTTGGCTAATAAGTGTACACTTAATTTAATTTCCTTCCCAACCTTACTGGAACACCCTCTTGTAGCCTTTTTGACCACCGAGCGTATTAGTGATTTGGAAACAAACGAAATAAACCCATTCCTTGTGTCAACACTTCAGACCTTTATTTATTGGGTAGCTACCACAGAAAGTACTTAAATTGTTTGAGTTTTTTTTACTACTACAAGGCTTTTCCTCATGCCTCTTAAATTAAAAAGATTTATTCTTGAGTGGTGTGGTCAGTCGGAATGGATTCTAGCCGTTACGCTTTTGGAGCGCCTCGCGAGCTTGAGGATATCCATACTAGAGCAATATCTAGCAGATTGCTAACTACAGCGATACCAGTTATAGTCTCTGCTCTTTCCGTCCTTGACTTCCCTAGCTACCTTATCCTTTTGAGTTTTTTCTTATCACTCCCGGGGTAGAGGGGCGAGGATGTGGCGTTTGCCACTTTATTTTGTTGGCCGTTGGACGGGCCGGGGAGCTGTATCCCTACAGCTGGTCGAGTCGTCTGTTTTTCCCTGATGGTTTATCTCTTTCTAGATGTTTCTGTGGAATTCTGCCTGTTGATTGCTTCTAGTTTTTTCAGGTTTTCTAGCTATCTGGAATTAGGTTTCTTGCTCTCCTTCTCTTCTGGCTTCCGTAGGGCGAGACATCTTAGAGTGTCTGTGGTCGGAGTCTTATAATCAAAGCTGGCTGCCCGCTCAGCTTCCAAATTCAGTGTACGAATTTTATTCGCAACCTGACTCACACTCTCGCTTATTGAGTATAATCGCTTAAAATAAGTTCAGTGCCTAATGCCGACGAACCTTCATCACTGTGAATATTACAACGCTCACTAATACGCATACTACAACTGTGTGAGATCCTCAACATCTCTATTTTACTATCCGTTTACAAAGTACTATTTTTATTATAATAATCTATGATAAAATATCTTGCACAGAGTATTACGTACTTTTTCTGGTTATTTTACCCCCTTTGGGACTGGATCTTGTAGTCTACAATGTTTCCTCTCTTATGTAAAGCTAACGCTCATAAGGTTCATAGTGAATATAATGAAATGTTACGTGATATATAGATACAATTGTACCGGAAACATAAACATAAATGAAATGAAATGTCACTTGTAGAATTATACATATGGTACTTCATCGCGCTTTATTTTTCATCTGATAAGTGGACGGTAAACTCGAAGAATAAAGTGTAAAGCTTGCAAAGATTAACACTCGCACAGAGCTCACTTAACAAAGAAAACCTCACTTTGAACAGCTTTCCAAACAATCACTTGAAGCTTAAACACCGAGTCGTAAACGCGGCACTTATGTAAGTTGGTGTAAAAGCAGTGTTTTTTTTGGTAAAATAAGAGTACTCACAAATACCTTCACTTCAGTGCTCTTTGAATTAAATCGGATCTCTTTTATGTGTCGCCCTTTGTGAATCTGTTTTGAAACAGTTTGAGGCTTATAAATCTGTATAAAACTCACAAACGTCTGTTGGGTTTTCGTTTCACTTTAATAACTTTGATTTCAGGACAAATGTATTCAAGGTTCTCGGTAATATTTATTTCAAATCAAATATGATTGACAGGGTATGTAATTAATAAACATTACGGAATAGAATAGTACATACACCCGCTTTACTTTCAGGTCCAAATTCACTAACACGTGGGAAACTCGGATGTATTAATGGATTTATTCTTCTTTGCCGCAAAAGCGTAAACAACAACTGAGACCAACTCTTGAAGAGCTATACCAAAATATATGAAAACTAAAATTTTAAAGGTTATCATCTAGTTGTACCATAATATTTATTAAAATTCAAACAACTGATGCTGTTAATCAAACATAACACGTATAACTTATTTTCTTTACAATTTTGTCCTAAATTCTCTCAAAATATTTCAGTTCTACTAACATATGTTACCTAATTTTTTTACGATTAGGGAAGAGGAATGGATATGTCTTTTGTCTGTCCACAAAATATCGTAAGAACGAATTGACTTATAAATGAAATTTTCCTAACTACATGATATTTTGAATAGGAAATTTAGTTAAAATTGTATAAGTCATTAATAATATTACTTATAAGACAAGGTAATTGCAATAAAACGTTTTTAATACTTAAATATCAATATACCCTAATATCCTAATATGACTGTTCTAATCACTTATCTCAATAGTGTTTTAATAGATTAACAGTAAAGAATTAGCTGCCTATAAAGCATTTACGCTGCAGGGAATGTTATATGAGCCAATTAGTTAGTAATTTAATTGTTTTAAAATCGGAAGACTCCCTGTAGTTTTTAAATGGCCCTCTGTTGGAGCTTCCTCTATTTTTAAAAAGTAGGAGGTTACATATGTATTTGCAATTCCTTATACAACGGTTTTTCTTATGAAGATATTAGATTTATCTGTTCATCTACGCAGGATATCTGTTAGGTGACGTCGCCAATGGGGCTGGAGTGTGATTGTGAAATGAATACTCTACATTAGTTTTCCAAATACGAATCACTTAAACAATTTTAAGTTAAGATTTATATTTGTCAAAAATGTTACTCTGGGTGCATTGTAAATAAATGTGTAAAGCGAAAATCAAAAATTAAAAAACTAACATAAAGAGTTTTTTATGTAGTTTACGTACATGAAAATTTAAATATCCGATAGGTTATTTTGTTATATTCATTAGTAGCATACACAGCGCACACATATTATCTTAACACGTAAAATTTCAAAGGGCTAAAGGAGGTTTTACCGTGAAGTTATACAAAAACTGAACCGTAAGAATTTTTAAAATAATCTAAACGGCTAGAAAATAATAATTTCTCTAAATCTAGAAACGTACCTCATTTAAGGAAACTTCAGCCTTTCTAATACAATTCCGAATAACTGTTCAGTATTTTTGGGGAAAAAGAACTTCAAATGTAAAAAACTATTTGCCTTATAAATAGAGTAGTGCCACTCCCATTTGTTTTTGCTGAGCATATGCAAAATTTTGAATATTAGTATGTTTAACAATATTAGTCTATTTAATAATTTCAATAATCATTAATAAACTAAACTCTATTTTGTAATCTTATTACATTTCAATAATATTTAATTTCCACAATGATTTATTGGGTTTAGTTTTATAAATATTTAATTAAAAGAAAATAGGTCTTATAAAATTATAATTCTTAAATTCTCTAATTATTATAGTTCTTATAAACAGTAGAAAACCTTAGGCATATAAACTTATACATACATACAATAAAAATCCCCCTACATAACTTTTTTTTCAACTCAAGGTATAAAACCTTACTAGGAGAATTAATATTATTGTTAAGTCAGGCGAGAAATCATCAATTATCTTCCAAGTTCGCTTGGCTGAGAACCGATAACTTTTTCGTCATTCTATCTTTAAAAAAATCGCAAGTAATTTTCATGGTAGCGTTTCTTTGTTTTATAAGTATCTTATATTTTAAAATGTAATCAATAATCGATGGTATATGGTATTACAAATTTTACTATTAAAAAAGCAGTAAATCGAAAGAATCACGTTTTTTTATAAAAAAACAACAACTTATATATATATATATATATATATATATATATATATATATATATATATATATATATATATGTATATATTAAAAGGAAAAAAAATAAATTGGTAGTTATTGCAAAGTACAATAATTATCTACTTATTAACCTTTATATTGAGTATAACAAAATTTATCTCTGAATTATGATATTGAAAAAGTACAAGTAAGTTCAATATCGATGCGGATAAAATGTACCATGACCAACCACCATATTTGTGTCGCACATTTACACAAATTTAAGGTTAGTTTTATAAGCCAAATGGCCTGAATTTACTGAGAATTTTGAATAGCTGCTATGGTTATTAACTATTGAAGTACTTACAAAACATACATACATTTCTAAATGACTTATCATCAATATGCAAGGGTACTCCAATCACCTTGACGACTGGCATGCGTCATTCAAAGACAAAAAATCTTCTCCAAATTTATGTACGATCAACTAAAATACTTGGCGCTATAATAAGGTAGCCAGTAGTACATCAAACCCAGTAAAAGAAGCGTTGCTATGCTTCTTATAAGCGTTTTAGAGGACGTAGATTTAACTGGAATTTTGCGTCTGCTTCCGGAGACACAGGATATTCATGATAGTTAGGGTTTGTGATAAGTTTCTTCTCGTGCAAAGATCCCATAAAGAGGGACAGCTGGCTATTTCAGTCATGTCACCTTGGAAGAAGACCAGCATTGAACCAGCCTCTCCAGTAATCTTGCAGGATTAGTTCGTATTATATTCAGGTTAGCATCTGCCTTTACCACTTACGCTACCCAACCAACTCCAACAGCAATTCTCAATATTTCGTAAGCTATGTCTGTAACCTACGTGCACATAATATATTATGTTTTGAGCCCCTTCTTTACCGAAATCTTTTCACCTCTTAAGACAGACATTTTTGCTACAAAACTTAACATTTGCATTCAGTATAAACTTTCAAAATATTACCATTCTAAGTATTAGAAATGTGTTTTTATTCGATAGAAACGTTATTTTGTGTTTATTTAACCTTTTATTTATACGCTATTATTGAAATAACTTCCAAAAAATCATGGCTTTGTGAAGAAAACACGATTTTTCCAGACATTTACTATCGTTCAGTGATACAATGAATATGTAACATAATTTTGTGTCACTAAACGATGGAAAATGTCCGGAACATCCTATTTTCTTTAAAATCTTTCCATCGCTATAAACAAAGGACCTTGACTTTATGATGTAACTTTGATTAAAGTCTCTTTATTTAAAATTTTAATTATAATGGCGAATTAAAAATAAACGAGCTTTTATGGAATTTTTCTTCCATTTCTCATAAAAGTAGAAGTCAAAATTGTAAGGTTCTTGGAGTCCTTCATATTGTTCGTTAAATATATAAGAATTTATTCGTTATGCACCGATAATATTAATTGAAAATATTGTGATAACGCGTATGTTACACTCTAAATTATTCAAACTTGAAATAAATTTGATTTAAATTTAACACAATTTTTTTATTAAAACGAATTATTATTATTTGAAGAATATCTTTTACAATTGCCTATTATCGTTGCATAGTTTTATTTATTTTTAGTTTAGCAATATTAAATTTATGAAATGTACTTATAGATTAGGATAAATACTTTCACGATAACTATGAATGTATACAGTAAGTAATAGACCACAATTATTGCTCTTAAACTATTACAGCTCGTAGGGAACCAAAATGAATGGGTCTTTCATATAAATCTACAAATGAATATTATATAAACTAATTGGTAAATATTACGAGGGAATAATTAATTGTTAAATTCATATAATAATTACATACCAGGGATGTACTCGAGATACGCGGAACAAAGTAATCGATAAACGATCTTACGGGCGAAGGCCACACCAACACAATGCAGACCATAGGACTACGGCCAAATGAGTTTACCAGCTAAGGGGATAGAATCACTGACAATATATAACTACTCAATGTAACAAACGAACAGTACATAAAACAACAATGTAATAAAGTATAAAATTCGGAATGAAATTAAGTTTTTATGTTATAGTTTAAAAACATGTTTAATTGTTTTATGCACTTGTTTCATGTATCTATTGAAAATAAAAGAGCAATTATTAAAACATTTTCTGTACTTAATTGACCGAAGTATCTAATTTAGTATTATTTTTTATATAATTTTCTTTCACTAATTCTCATAAGATAACTTTAGTAAAATAATATTTTAATTATAAATTATTAAAATTAGATTAGATAATAAATATTATTGTTAAAATTTACTATTCAAATAATAATTAGTAATAACAAAACAATTTCTTTATTACCCTTATTCTTTACATATCTACACGAAAATTTAAAATTAACTATCTACCCAATAACCAGTCTGAACTTAAAAATTTAATCTTTCATAAAGTCTGTGTATTGTATAATCACGAGAAACTGCCATTTATAAAACCTCGAAATAAGCTCTTTTCCAGACTTCGTAAGAACACTCCAGGTACTATATTGTCCCTGGCGTCACTTTACTCAACTGTTTGTCTTCTTCCCCTTACAAGTCGCATCAACAAAGTCTCCAAAGTGTTGCTGAGAGAAATACAGAGACTTAAAGAAGTGTGGAGAGACAGACAACAAATAAACCATTTAGCTCACATTTCGTAGAGAAGTTTCTGAACCAAACAAAGTTTATGTTAAGAAAACAGATAATGGATCTCACACCATGTATTGTAACATTGTTACCGTTCATAAAAAGTGAACTAAGAAAGTTTTAACTTAGTTAAACGGTTAATGGTGTTTAAACTTGTAAAAACCATGTAGTAGACGCAATAGCTGAATTTTAAGTCTCTTTTTTTGAAATAATACTATTTTTTAGTTGGAGGTACTTTAATGGATTAAATAAAAAATGTAGCACAATTCATAACTGAACCAAAATCATATCTGAAACCTTCTCCTTATTGAAATATTCCTTTTGCTTTCCAAATTAAAAAAAAGTGTATATAACTATTTTATAGATAATTATAAACTTTGTAGAATCATCCTACGCAGTTTTGCTTTATAGTTCATTCTGACTTAGTTAATCTATGTGTATATTTATAACTAAAATGTTAAGGCAGACTACATACGTGATATACGGGCACGCATCCTAAAAAATTTAATGATCTATGTCGTGTTTGCAAATTAGATTTCACACTATTATTTTTTCATTGTATAAGCCGGATTTTCTGATTTACGGGTGTACATACACAGCAGTTCAATTTTCTGATTAGTGTAAACACAATTGTTCTTAATAATACAATTCACCGGATAGCATCTACTGCCCGGGCGTTCCCGACGACGCGGAACACACCTTCTTCCGCTGTCCGCGATGGGAAAGGCCCCGCCTGGAGGCCACAAGAAAACTCGGGGTTTTTTTCGGTGGATACGGTCTGCGAAAACATAATGGAGGATGAGGGGAACTGGGATTGTTTGTCACAGTTCGTCCGGGGCATCCTCCTGGAAAAGAAACCCGATCTGGACCGCGAAGTGGCCCAGATCCCTTGACCGAGCGGCTGGATAAGGAGCGAGCCCCACGGGCTTAAGCCAAATTTAGGCCTAGCCTGAAGTAATGTGATAAAAAATCCCAGGTTAGAATCCTAAAGAGTAGAGGAGGTTTTTTAGTGGGTAAACTCGTTTTTAGGGGAGTCCCACACTACAGGCTGGCCACCCATGTGCATTATTGCATTTTTCCTGCCTCTCCCTCAAAAAAAAAAAAAAAAAAAAAAAAAAAAAAAAAAAATGATAGCAGTTTGTAATATATTTGATGCCACCTCTTTTCCAATTAAAAAGAAAATTATAATTTTAGAAATATATGGACTCGAAGTGAAACCTATAACATTCTGAAGTAATTATTAATGCAGATTAGTATTTTGGCTTTATCAAACAGATGGTGAGAAAGACGTGTTTGATACTATTTAAATATAGTATTTGAAATTTATTAATGAATACTTTCTTGGAGTGAGATTCGTTTAATATATTGTTTTGTTTAACAAGCTGATAATTCTCAGAAATGTAATTTGCTATAAATAACTATACCCTGAAAACTAATATTATGTTTGCGATGTTACGTCGATCTCATTGAAGTTATCAAACTATAATTAAATTATAAATATGATGCAATTGTCAAGAAAAAGTAGACGAGTTTTAGTTTTAAGCAATTTACGAAACTCTATTGTACAGTATAGTAATTAAATGAAGCATACACTCTCCTAAGTGTGAATTATATAGAATAAGATCTGAGCATACTTCATATCATACTCATAATATTTTTGCAATATTTGATTATTTATAACTAGATGGGAAACATGTATTTTGCTATATATATATATATATATATATATATATATATATATATCAATATTTAGTATGGATTATATAGCTTTACATTTATTTATTTAGTGAAGTCCAAAATAGAAGATAAATTATTATACCAGTAATTTAATAATCTATTTAACAATGTTACAGTCATTACAGTGAAGGTTAAGTTCATGCATAAACCTTTGCGAGCTAAAATTTTGATAGTTTATTATATTGTTTAGATCCATTGATACTTCATACAATTAAATAAATTTATTTGGAATATTAATTAGATTGATATATTTTATTATAACAAAATCTCAGAAGTATTCTAATTATTTAAATCTAATTGGATAGGAATTATGTTTAGCAGTAAATTTCAAAATATCATGTCAAATACACTCAGAATGTTAAAAAAATAACTATATATAAAAAATAATATGTTGTGTTCAAGACTAAAATCTAAATAGAACCGTCCGAAATAAATTTTCAATACGAGTAAAACCACATTTAAATAATTATGTATTACACGTTATTATATGCTGAAATTAACGACCATGTCCCTAGCTATCCCAAACAAGACAAGACATTAATGATCTGAAGGAAGACAGAGACGTGTCATTAGGGCAGTGTAAGTCACGTAGGGCAGAATATTGGTGTCGCTGTCTCTGTACGTGACCGTGTCCATATCACGTATTTTTAAATAAACAAAATTATTTGAACGTGGCTTGTCCAAAACACTAACACGTATTTTATATCAATATCAACATTGTATAAATTCATTCTAGAACCGTGATCATTACAGTCTTTTTCATTATTATAAAATTTCAGATTGTAATAAAATAGTGTACGATCATTTAACTTTACACATTGAGCTTTAAAGAACGAGTGAATCGCTATATAAAAATAAATTATTTTGTTCAAATAAAATATCAGAACTTGATATATACAACTTGATAGACAACAGTAATTATTTTTATTTAGTTCCCTTCTAATCCAATGAAAATAATTATTATTTAATTTATTAATATTTCAATTTGAAATACTAATACTGCTACTAATAATAGTGTAATGAAAGTTACGATCATTATTATTTAATTTAATAATATTTGTAACGTTGTATTGGTTGTCTTAAAAGGCATTATAAGGCCAATTTTTAACATTTGTTTTTCTATTTAGTATTTACTCATATTTCGATCGGTTTGAAAATATTGACCTAAAGTTCATTCTATATCAAAGACTTGTGTAATTAACCTTCATATTTTTTCATACTTTGCATTTTTTAACGACATCCTTCCAAGTGAGGTATAGTTCAAATAAGGGGTTAGATATACCCAGCAGGGATCAATTTTGGCTGGTTTATACCTTCCAGATGAACCCATCACTGGTCACAGGAAAAACCGATGTGTCACTTAAATCTGGGCAACCTTATGAATGTCGAGGAGTGGCATATCACTAACCGCAAATGTTGAGATTCTGGGGTTATGGCCATTTCGATAGGTCTAGTCTACTGTGGGACATGACTGTTGGAGTGTGTGGGATTTGTTTCCTAACTATCAGAGGTTCTTGCTAACCTCAACAAAGTTATGCCACCCCCTGCCTGCTTTTAGTGGAGAGGCTGGTTAAGAGCTGGTCTCTCCTTCTTCTGGGGAGACATGACTTTGATATGTAGTGCCCTAATTCTTTTCTCAGGGAACTCGATAGGAGGCGGCCCCTACTCCCTAACCTTTCCCATCCTGAATATCCTGTCATTCCGGAAGCAGCGCAAAGGTTCTTACAGGACTAGGTGCAATTTATAAGCTTCTTGTCCTATGAGAAAAAAGGTTTAGATTAAACAGGTTAACGAGAGGGGTTTGTATGTATATGTTAAGAAACCAATGCTGTTAATTTCATGTTCTAATTTTACCATAAATCTATGTGTTAGGATCATTGTATTACCTATATTGCCCTAACTATTTCGATTGCATGAATGACCAGATAATAGGTGGTAGTTTGAAAAACACAATGACTAAACTGCTTGAGAAGATTGTTAAAACAGAATTTTTACCTGTGTTTATGGAGTTGTTTTATTTCCTATAATACAAATTTTAGTATTAAAAGACCGTATTAAATTTCATGCTCATTAAACCATCCTTTGATTGATCCTTGATGATTCTGTCTAAAATTTTCTGTTTTTTCAATATTCTTCCTTTTCAATCTTAATTAATTAAGACGAGTAATATTTTATATACTGCTTTTGAAATGCAAATATTCATATTGTTTTTTTCAAATAATTAAGGAACGAAATACACTTTTTTGTACTTGTATTTTGTAAGAAATATTTAATAAAAACGCAAAATGTTGTGACAGTTTCACTCCCATTTGTTAGTGAAGATTATTTCTCCTTCTTGGCTATGAAGTTTTCCTAGAGTCACCTCCAAAAGACATTTTATATTATACAGAAACCCACACTAACCAACAAATACTTATTATAAGCGAAAACCTAAAATAAAAAAAATATTCTATGGTACGGATTATAAGCAGTTATTATGTAGTTAAAAAATCTGCTTTCGTAATCAGCTAAGCCATAGGAAATAGAGTAAATGACAGACAATCATATTCCGGGAATCTTTAAAGCCCCCCTGCCCATTAATTTTCTCATAAATAGAAATTTAGTAGTTTACTTTGGGCTATGTATCTATGCCAAACTGAGGAGTTTTTGACGTATCCAACTCTTTGACCCACTGTGGTGCAGTAACTGGAGTTATTAATGTGTCTCACATAGTAACAGGTAAACAAAAAGAGATGCCATGGCCAAACCAGCTATAGGTATTCACACTACTTCCTAAAAGATATTAGTCAGACAAAACAAAACCGATAAATGCTATGTTAATATAAAGTTCAAACTTTAATTAACCACCAAATTTGTTAGAGTAACATTAGATAACTCTGGTTTGAGCTATTCTTCTTCTTTGTATATTAACTTTGAAATGAGACTTTTTTTTTAATTTTTACCTACCCCCATAATACAATCAGGTACAAAGGCAAAAGATTTTCATACGTAATAAAACCCGGCAGTTTGTCCTATAAACATCATTTCATCTCTATTGATAAAAATATTTAATAGAGTAGTGTGAGGGACTTTTAAGACACCTGGTATAATAGACTCCGTATAAAACAACAGGACCGACTTGTTCGTTTATCATCCTCTAACGATAAGTCTACACTAGCGTGCGACTTCTAGCTCATTCTCTGTTTAAAGTTTGTTATTGATGATAGAAGGTTTGAAAGGATAAGGGATTCGAACATTTGACATCGTTATAGTTTACAAAAAGTATAACCGAACGTTTTGAAAATTGTAATCGTTCTTCTTCGTCAGGTGGATGGGAAAATAAAAAAATAAAGAACAGAATAATAAAAAGAGAAAAAAGGGTTCAAACACACCCAAAAACTGCTTCCAGGCATTCAGTTTAGGCGTTATCACTGTACAGAATACTGGACTCCAAGTATATTTATAGCACCCACTAAAGCTCATCAATTGAACATTCATATATAACAAATATAAACATATTTCTTTATGTTCGATATCTTATAATAGTTGCTTCAACCACATACTTTTATTTTTATGTACCGTATTTGTCATCGTCACAAAAACATTCAATTGATTATTTTATCAATAGTTTTTATTATATACATATTACATACAAACATCTTTACGTCTCGTGGAAGTAAGTTGGATTGTATATAAATTACAAATTGAAATAGTTCAGAACGGTTATAGAGTAATTGTGATTCTAGCAAATTAACAATAAAAAATATTTATTTTCATTCCGAGTTGGAAGGTCGTCTAGGGACTGCAGGGGGTCAAACGATGACTATAGGTATACTGGCCTTTACAACACCTCTCACATAACTAGAACAGTCAAAGGATTTGGGGATTGAGACACACATTTGGAGGAATTCCATGTGGCTATCGGACACAAAACATGTTAAATCGGGAGGACCTCCAAAGTACAGTTGGAGGAATTTAGCTGTGCTCGTGCAGCCTTAATACCACCCTTTCAACAAACAGTTGCGTTTACGTGCTAGTCGCTGAGATGAAGGTGCAACAATCTCTTTAACGACTTTAAACTGACGATTTCGATTTGCAGATTAGTATTGACAAATACTCTATTTTTAAAAAACACGTTAAACAACACTATAACAACTGAAAAACAAGGATAAGTCATATTATTGCTATTATTTGGTATTCTCTTATTATTTAATTTACAATCACTTCTATAATATTTAGTTAATTAAAATGCTAGAATATAATTTTCAAATAACAAATGTTACTTACAATGATTGTTTATTTATCGAAGTCATCTAAATGAGTAACTGTTCTACGTCGTGGACGGTTTTTGTTTGGCGTAGTAAAACTTGCCTCACACATGTTACTAAACTTCAACTTTTTAAGTTCACTGTTTATTTTAGTCACAACTCGCTCTGACACTCCAGTTGCTGCTGCAGTTCTTTGGCGAGCCTTTGACAATGGAATTTTAACAGTTTGATGGTCGGCCTCTTCCTTCATAAATATATAAACATTACTAACAATTTCGCGAGCCTGACTATAAATAGTTCTACCTTTGACTTTCGACTTTAACTCAACAGAAATTATGGGTAAAAGCGAAGCACAAGCTACCACCACACTCATTACTGTCACAAAACAGACTGATTTTATCGAGTGTTATAAGTTATTTGGGGCAATACGATTCCTGAAAGGAGAGTTTTATCCATGAGTCATATAAAATGTTTTCGAGACGCAGCGCATAACGGTACCCCGCCATCCCTCCCACCAATCACCACACACTCAAGGTTACGCGCACATCTAAAGTCCTCGAACTGTAAATAGGCACATTGCTAATAAGTAACAAAGAGGCCGAGACTGTTTTAATCGACCGAACATACCGAGACGAAGTTCAGAGCGGCACTACTACAGCAACGAGTTAGACAAATGGCCACCGAGAACCATTGATTTTGGGCTACCGTTTATGGTCTTACTAAAACGAGATTTAGAGCTGTACCGACATTACGAGACAAGACATAGATGGCACTACTATTGCCGAGGGGAAAACAAAGAACGAGAGCTTTTGAGCGACCTCTACCGGTACATGTCATATTCATAGCTACTCCGACAGTACACTGCCGGCTCTGTCGTCCAAGTGACGTTGACAGACAGACAGACAGGGACCACGCGATGATTTTACCAATAGGAGAAGCGGTCGCTCCGTCGGATTATAAGGCCAAAGTACATCATACCGGCCCTATTATATCTATACTGCAATGTCCTAAACTAAAAAAAAAAACACAAAGAATACGCTAAACTTTTTTTTAATCTATGAACTTGTGCAGTTCAAATCGCTTCCAATGCACAAAAGTTTCATTTGCCTAACGCTGGGAAACAAGACTTTTAAAACTCTCAGATATTACATATATTTATAAAACAATCGAAATATTAACTTTGTATTTTTTACAATTCAAAAGATATGCTTCCTTCTTTTAATTTAAAATTTTACAAAGTTTGAATAGTCACTAAAAACACACACTCGCGCGCGCACACACACACACGCACACACACACACACACACGCGCGCGCGCACACACACACACTTACACAGTGTGTTCACAAAAGGATGTCACAAACTTCTATGTGTGATACTACCGTGCGTTGGTTTGAATAAATAAGAGAAATATTAAAAAAAAATTACATTATCTTCTTATTTATTAGTAAGCAATTTATTTCTTCCCTACTCACAAACCAGCAGCTGCAAACTTTGTGTCATTTGATAGGCATCAGCTGTATTAAATAGTATATAACAATTTTACAACATACGAAACATTTTTTAATTTTTATCACAATTTCAAAGGTACTTCTTCAAAAGAAATCCGTCAACGAATAAGCGAGCACGATCACTTTAAGTATACGGCTATACAAGCTAGCTACTTACTTACATTAAAACATAAAACCAATATTTAACACTTTTATTATTTTGTGAGGCCTTTCGATATCAAGGATATCTTATTCAGACACATCACAAAAGTAAATACAAAAAGTAAATTTTATTTTAATTTATTAATTAAACTAAAATTTACTTTTTGTATTTACTTTTGTGATGTGTCTGAATAAGATATCCTTGATATCGAAAGGCCTCACAAAATAATAAAAATGTTAAATATTGGTTTTATGTTTTAATGTAAGTAAGTTATCAGTACCAATATAAGCTCCATCTACAACATTTCAAGCTAGCTACTGCAAACAACTGATACCTCTCAACTGTAATTTTTGTCTCTCGCTTGCGGAAGCGTATCTTTCAAGTGATCATGTTTGCTTATGAGTTGACGGATTTCCTTGAAAAAATTACTGTTTGATTTGCACTAAAAATTGAGAAATAGTTGTTATATTATAGATTTTTCATAACCTATTCTAAATAGTTGACGCCTATCAAAATACAAACTGTTTGCTGCTCCCGGCTTGTGCAAACGTACCTTTACAGTGGCCGTACTCGCTTAAACATAAAACAATTTTGTAACAACATTTACCTTTGTAATTATAATGAATTTGTTCAAAAAGGTGGTGTATAGTACATTTTTATAACTATATTGTTTTTTTATTTGACTTAAAATTGTTCAACAGACGCCACTTCGTTTATGTTAAACAAAATAACGCAATTATTGTTAAAATTTTACTGTTATCCATTTAAACCTATGTAAACTAGTTTTAGAGATAATATTTTTTTACTTGCGGCTAGAGGCTAAATGACACATTTCTCTACCTATATTGATATGATATTTTTGCTTTGAAATAATGGGTAGTATCAACAACAGAAGTTTGTGACACCCGTTTGTGAACATTCTGTGTGAGTGTAGGTATTTCGTAACAAATCTTAATACATACCTACATTGATTTTGGAAAATAGATTGATTACATGAATTGATTGAATACATTGTTAAGAAGAGATTATCTAAGAAAATAAGTCAAAGACAAACTTAATCTAAGATAAAACACTCAATTCAATATTTTTAAACAGTGATTCAAATTAATAGTCAATAACCATCTAGGGCTCCAAAATATTAATAATATCACAAGACTAGAGTTTAATGTCATACAAATTCTAGTTGAACAAATGATATTTTCAAAACAACTCATATATTAATTTTTAAAAGACCTCTAATTCTTTAAGATTTATTTGTCAAACCTAATTATAGAATCAAGAATCAAGAATCTTTATTTTGTCGTTGACATAATACATATGTATTGACATAGTCATATTACAGCTTGAATTAGCTACAGTCAATTCTTCAATAATTTATGACATAAAAAATTTATAAAATATTTGAATATATCATTAGCTAACAGGCATGGGTTTTTAAGTTTTACTAGGCTATAATAAATAAATATTGCACATAAAAATAGATATTGCACATAAAAGTAACATACATAAGAATAAATTATCACAGACAAAATAATTATTATGAAAGACAAAAATGGCATAAAAACACTGAAGTCAAATAACAAATAAAACTGCACATAAAAGTTTAAATATAACATATACAACAATATTGCACCAGCTCATAATTTAAAAGTATCACAAGTTTCAATTATAGGCATATAGTTTCTCTAAAAAAAATATCTATTTGTTCCAAAAGCAAAAAAATTCTTGAACTGAATAGACTGGATTATTCAACAGCCATTCATAAAAATTTTGTTAATAAGAACTTTTTATTGTTAAAGTAATTGCTAATTTTAATATATTTATTAATTTTATTATAGATTTTAAAAGATATTTCTACGTGACTATTGAGTGTTTTTCTCTCTCACCTGGAATGCGTCCTTGAAATATTACTACTATTTCTGGTGTGATAAGAATGCACATCATTTTGAAAAGTTCAAAAGTGGGCATTGTTTTCAGTGCATAAGATAAAAGTTCATAAATATACAAATTAATTATTGTTAGAATTTTTAATAATTGAAATAGCGGCCTGCAGTGGGCAATCATCTACTGCATTTGCGAGAATACGAATAACCTTTTTTTGAATAATTAAAATCTCTTTTGTTCTACTGCAACCACCCAGAAAATTAAGCCATATCTATAGATACTTTGAAAGAATGCAAAATAAACCATTTTTAAATAGCTCATATCAAGAAGGGCTTGATAAGACGTTCCTAATCAGATAGACAACTCTAGACGGCCTAATTGACACATGATCTACATGGGAATTTCCATTGAAGTTTGCTATCTAAATGCATCCCAAGAAACTTGACACACTCATCCTTGGGTTGTAAATTTTGGTCAAAAGGCCTCAAACTAAAGACTAAATGTTGGGTTTTATCAGAATTCAACTTGAAATGATTGATTTTAAACCAGATTTCCCCCTCATTTACCGCACTGTTTATTAGATGGGAAAGTTCACCCATCATGCCAGCGGCTGCAAAAAGATGGTGTCATCCGCATATAAAATTGATTTAACTGGATATGAAATATTTGATGGTAAGTCATTTATTGAAATCAAAAAAAGTAAGGGTCCAAGCACAGAACCTTGAGGTACTCCATGCTCCACCCTCACCCTGTTTGACCAATCTCCATTAATACAAACAAGCTGTTCTCTATTGGTTAAATTATGATTCTAAAAAACTGTAGGGCAGATCCTTTAATACCGTAAAATTCTAATTTTAACAACAATTCTTGGTGATCGACCACAGTCAAAAGCCCTGCTCAGGTCGCAAAAGGCGGCCCGAGCAAAAGCCTTATTTTCAAAAGCCTCAATCACATTTCGCACCAAGTCATCTATGGCATTTAGGTTGACTTGCCACTACGAAAACCATACTGTGATGTGCAAAGCAGATTATTTATGTTCTAAGAATTCGTTAACTTGATCAAAGACAAGAAGTTCAAGCATCTTAGATATAGCAGGTACAATGAGACTGGCCTATAGCTTTCCGGGCTGGTTTTTTGGACCCTTTTTGTAAATTGGGCAGACCCGAGAAATTTTCTGTTCAGCAGGGAAAACACCATTGGCCAAACATATGTTGAATACAAAAGTCAATTGAAGTACTATGGATGGAAGTATTTGTTTTAATAAATTATTTTACATATTGTAAAAATCACAACTATTTGAATTTTTAATCTTTTAACTGCTTTTAAAACATCTTCTTGAGTACTTAATTTCCAAGAGAACTGAGCAGGAGTAACATTTAATTTTGACATATAACACTGGGGTGTTATATTAGGATTAGTGGCACTTTGCCTTAGTTTTTTAACTGAGTTTATGCTGAAGTCATTAAATTCTTGGGTGAGATTCCAACTCTACTATTGCTAGTATGACCTTGAGTGTCTTTTTTTTATTAAATCCCAAGCTGCCTTGCACTTATTTCTACTACATTCTATTTTTTCTCTGTAATAAGCCTGCTTGGCTTCACAGAAATAGCTTTTCTGTACTTTGGTTTAGAATTGGCAAGCTGTTGTTTCAAATTGGACGAAGGTGTCTCTTTCAGAATTTGACTCAAAGCAATCAAATTATTTTTCATACATGTTAATTCTTTTGTATACCAGGGCTGTTTTTTTGAAAAACCAACTGTTTTTGATTTTACTACTGGGCCAGAATCTACTTTAATAAGATTGCAATAAAAATGTATAGCTGAAGTAATTTTGAGGAAAGATTTTGAAAATAAATCAGTGGTGTTGAAATTATTGCTGAATACTAGGTCCCAATCAGTACACAAGGAAGCATCACTGCCCACACAACCAAATTTCCTCACAGGTAATACCATTTTAAAGAAAGCCAATAGACCTCTCCTGTATGTTTGATTCCTTCAGATACAATAAACTTAGTAGGCAAATTAAATAGTAAGACACCATGATCAGAAAAAGGGAAGGAGATAACTTCACAGATCGCCCTTTTCAGTAGCTGGAAGTCTATTACAAAAAATATTATCCTGACAATTTTGATTTCTGGTTGGTAAATAATTCATTACAGTGATAATTATGTTGTCTTAATAAATTCAAAAATGTTTTAACGCTATTTTTTGTACATTTCGTAATGTCACATTCTCCGTTAAGGTCTCCTCCCACCACAACCGTGGAGTTGTGCTACTTGGAAAGAAATAATAGTAAAAACGCTCTAACTGTTCTAAAAAAACCGTGGGGTTGCCATCGGGTGACCTATATACGGAGACAAAAATTAAGTTAAATTCATCTATGGATATCCAGGAAACATCAAAATGCATTTCGTCACATAGGAAACCTAAATCTAGCTCTTTGGCGTTAGAAGTTAGATCATTCCTCACAAATATTAGAGAACCACCTCTTTTAAATTTTGAACGACAAAAGGAACTTATCAGAGAGTAGCCTATAGGATTTGAAAAAACTAACCTCGTCATATTGGTAGCCAATGCTCCTAGATGCAAACAACAGACACTCTTAGGCCAAGTAAAAAACCCTCCAATATAACAGATTTATCCTTAAGGCCTTGGATATTTAAAAACACTAAGTTCATACTATTGTCATCTTCTTGAGTCCTTGGAACGTCATCCGGAGACTGCGGTCTTAGCCTTCGGTTTTGGGTTGAGCTCTGCGAGTTGTCTTCCATGGGTAAAAAATGTTCGTTTGATGAAGTCCCGTTGATGACTGCTTCTTTTTGAAGAACTCCCTTGAATTTCGTAAGCAAGCAGCCACTAGGCCATATGTCCAGCTTTGAGCACTTTGTCCATGTCCGTTTCATTCACCTCGATGTGGAACGATGCGTAGTCCTCATATTTGGTCCTTAATTGAGAACATTTCACAAAGTCTAAGGTCACCTCATGTTTTATTTATCCTTCGATGTCAGATGCAGACAACTCTGGACACAGTCTTGATATGAAAAGAGCCTTTCTTCTGGTAGGCCTAGGTCTCACAGGAATCGTTTTGATGAAGGAATCCGTCTTCTTACCAATAATAACGTCTTTGAGCTCATTTCTTGATTTACGTTGGGATTGTGCTAGTATATTTGGAAAAATTAATATTCAGGTGCTTTATATTGCCTTGATTAAATTGTCTTTATGTTATGTGAAACTGAGTTTAAGTGAGTATTTGGAAGTCGATTGACACTATCGATGTGTACGTTCGAGTTGTTCGACTGATTCTCAGTCACGTCTTCTAAATCCGCAGATAAAATACTTTGTGTTTGAGAATAGTTGCCTTGATTTTTCATAATGTTTGTGTTTAGTGATGTGTTTGTATCTCTGAGACCACGACCTCTTCCACGGCCGTAGCTGTTTTTCATTTTACTCCATGACGGGCATTACTAACTCAGAAACCACATTGGGGGTCGAAGAAATTTTCTTATCTATCAATTGATCCATTTTTGCATTTATCATTACGTTATCGTTTACAATTCCCTTCACCTCCTTTAATAGAACTTCGACTGTACCACGCAGGGGCATTAATATCATCAATTTGGTCGCCTTCACTGGAAGCTCTTGATTTAATAAAGGATTTAATCTTTGGATCACAGGCTTTGCAGAACCCAACTTATTTTGTCTGCCATTAAATTATTAGAAATGTAGTCTTTATCCCTCAATTCAACGCATTTAATATGATACCAATTAGAACATATGCCATCACATAACATTGCGTAGTCATTAGGAACTGTCTCCTTACACACTCCACAGTTCTCAAAACAAGGTTCATCCTCTGTGCACAAATGTTCTTCCTCTTTGTAATGAATTTTTCTAGGTCAACCACGACCACGGCCTGACATTTCAGTAAAAAAATATATCGGTACTATCGAACTATCAATAATATCGAATGTCTCAGTCTCATCGACTTGACTTGTCAATACGATTGCAATAACTAACCTCAAACTCACCTGGTCAACTTTTCTCGCTTTAAAGATATGTCAGCGGAAATAACAAGTAAAACTTATAACGTGAATTTGAATAAACACTTTTCAGATAACACTTAGAAAAGGTAAAAATGTCACTTATAGAAGAAATTAATTTGTAAAACTTCAAAATGTTGTAAGCTAAAACACCATGCTGTTCTGTCAAAACAAGTATAAACATGTACTGTATAAATGGCAAACACTAAATAAAAGCCAATAATAGAAGAATATCATCCAAGTAACAGATCCAAATGTTTGATTTTATTAATGTTAACGAATTTGTCAAAATTTTTAAGTATCAAAAAGTAAGGGATGTTCTATCATCGGCAACTTTCCTTCTAAATGTAAATAAGTAATTTACCAAAATTAAATTTGAATAAATGTTCAGCAGGGTATATTAGCTCAACTACAAATACCTTGAAGACAATAATGACAGGACATAGAATAATAATAAGCATCAGGATTTAAAGAAAACTGTCTTCACTCATGTTATTAATCAAAATGACACTTTCCAAAACATATATTTAGCAAGTGCATCAAATTTAAAACTCAATTTACCTCAGAACACTAGATGAAGCACACCAATTTGTTATATAGAGCAAAATTCCACATGGAATCAACATCAGGTAACTTGGGCAAAAAAGTCTAAATTTTATAACACCACATGGAGGAATATTTAGTTCAAATCATCCGTATTTATTATTTACTCACTGTTTATTTACTTATGTTTGTACCATTTGCTTCTATATTTCATAAAATGTATGAACCTGAACACGGTTTTAATCGAAATATAGTACCAATGATTTAAAAATAATGTTATTTGTACGGTTATTTGTTAAATGTTTCACACACACACACACACACACACACACCACACACACACACACACACACACACACACACACCACACACACACACACACACACACACACACACACACACACACACACACACACACACACACACACACACACATATACACATACACAAAGGCCTTTAACATATGTCATTGGAATGTTAAGAACATTATTAATTTATTGTGTAATTATTTGGCATAATTAGTTTGTTTGATACGATTCTAAATAAACTTATAATTGAATCAACTACAAAGGATATCGAACAAAGGCCTTGGGACAATACGGAGCTGTTTCTAATGATTACACTAAGAAAAATGTCCGTTAAGAAAATTTTTTTGACGTAGATTTTTAAACAAATAAGTGGTGGAACAAGATTCTAAAACTACCTTATGCACCACTGCATATTACTTATATTTTACGTATATTTTACTGCAATTTTTACGGTGTTTAACAATAAATTATAGTCATTTTAAATATTATTGTATTTTATAGTGCTGTATCATGTTAGATATGATTATTTTTAATATACAAATATAAAATAGTAAAATAGAATAATAAATCGTAAACTAAAAACCCTTTTTAAATTCTTTTATTTCAGACACGTGTTTCGGTATAAAACCATCTTCAGTGTGAAAATTAACCTCTAATTAATAAATTATAAACAAAACAAATAAATATACACCTGTCAACTATTTAAACAGATGTTAAACTTATATGACACAGTTTGTGATTTTCTGATTAAGATTCTGTTTTTGCAAAGATAGGATTTTTTTCAAAGATAGGATTTGTTTTAATTGCTATTTAATATGTATTTAATATGTTGTGAGATCTATTATTTAATATACAACATGTGTAATTCTTCTTTAGTGTTTAATTTTTTCTCCTCTTTCTTTCGATATCCAAAAATTTCCATGTTCATTTCAATATTTCAATAGTTGTGTTAAGTCCAGTTTCTAATAAATGTTCAGCGAAATTTGATTTTATTGTAGACATGTTGTTTGTTTTCAAAGCTTGTATAATGTTCTTTAAACCTTTTATTAAAATTTTCTGCTGCCAGTGAGTTTGTCCAATAGTAGCTTCACAGTCACTACAGTTAATTTTGTATACTCCACATTGTTTTTGTAAAAAAATCTTGTTTGTCATCTTTTTGGCTTATTTTTTTTACAATATTAGTTTAAACGTATTATATTCTTGTTTGGTAACTGGGTAAACTGATAGAAAATTTTGAATTTTGAAAGGTAGGTTTCGAACAGCTTTGTTTATTTTAGTATTGAAAGGTACACATATATATTTCTGAATTTCATTATATTATTAGGATTAGGCCGTAGGCCGTTGTATTTTTATTGGTTTTTATTGATTTTTTTTCTGAATCATTTTGTCTACAATATTGGGGTTGATATCCATTTTTGACAGACTAGATATTTATGATTTCCATTTCCTTAGTTTTATTTTCATCACTCATTGGTATATTTTAACATTCTGTTATCATTGAGTGAAATGCTGCTAATTTGTTGTGTTTCCATGGATGGTTAGAGGTTGATGGTATTAGAATAGATCTGTTGGGTTGGGTTGTTTTTCTATAATATTTCAAATGAGTGGTTTCCATTAAGATTAGAAATGCTTTAATCAAGAAAGTTATTTTTGATATAAACCAAACAGATCTTCTAATACCATCAACCTCTAAAACCATCCATGGAAATGGAAACACAAATTAGCAGCATTTTCACTCAATTGATAAACAGAATGTTAAATATACCACCACTGAGTGATGAAAAATTAAAACTAAGGAAATGGAAACACATATAAATAGCTGTCAAAAAAATGGATATCAACCCCATATTGTAGAGACACAAATGATTCAGAAAAAAACAAGAAAAATCATACAATACCAATCCTTCATAATATACGGCCTAATCCTAGATAATAATGAAATTCAGAAATATATAAGGGAACCTTTCAATACTAAAATTAACAAACATGTTCGAAAAACCTTTCAAAAATTCAAATTTCTATTTTGAAGGATCAAAACGTTAGGGCGAGATATAATACGTTTAAACTAGTTGAAAACCAAATTAAGCCAAAAAGATGACAAAACAAGATTTATACAAACAATGTGGAGTGGAGTATACAAAATTAACTGTAGTGACTGTGAAAGCTACTATATTGGACAAACTGGCAGAAATTTTAAATAAAAGGTTTAAAGAACAATACATATACAGCTTTGAAAACAAACAACATGTCTACAAATAAAATCAAATTTCGCTGAACATTTATTAGAAACATGACATAACTACAAAACTATTGATCTGAAAAGAACATGGAAATTTTGGATATCGAATTTTGGAGATCGAACAGAAAAATTAAACAATTAAAGAAGAAGAATACACATTTATCTAAATTATAAAAACGATCCTCACACAACATATTAAATAGCAATTTAAAAAATAAACAAATCCTATCTTTGAAAAAATATCAAACACAGAATCTTAATCAAAAATCACAACTGTGTCATATAAGTTTAACATCTGTTTAAATATTTGACAGGTGTATATTTATTTGTTTTGTTTATAATTTAATTAGAGGTTAATTTTCACACTGAAGATGGTTTTTATACCGAAACACGTGTCTGAAATAAAAGAATTTAAAAGGGTTTTAGTTTACGATTTATTATTCTAACATAAAGATAACCCTAATAATGTGGAGTTCATAATATAAAATAGTAAAAATATTGTTTTAGTAAACACGATTTTATTCGAATTTTAAGCAATTATATCGGAATCATTAATCTGCCTAAATATTCCAAAGGAAAGTAAAATTGTCTTTATTGCGGCATATCAACTACAAGAAGCACGTACAAGTTTTGGCAACTCCCCCTTGTCTAAGGTAATAATTAGTGCACAAGGGAGACATTACCGCTGCGTAATGTTGTATGTTTAATGCAAAACGTGACAACGCGTTTGGTTCTTCCTTAAAAGTAGAGCACACGCCTCGAGTATGAATTTTATGGTTCTCATAAATAAGAAAGATACTTATGCATTAATAAATACATACCTAACATAAGTCTGTAAGTACTTACTTAGTTTACTATTTATTATAATTCCTTTTCCATTCATTGTGTGGAATATTGTACTGTGTAGGAGTAACAGATAACTTGCACCCTTTCTATTTTATTTTAATATTTTCCACAGTTAAAAAAATGCGAGTCTCATTTTCATCCTAAATTTTAATGTTCGTTCTGGCCTATTTGTTCTGAAAGGATGTTACAAAACGAAATATGGAGGAGACCCTGTATAGTGTAAGCCAGGTAGTACTAACTGATAAAAAATGCTCCTGCCGGGGTGGGAAATCAAAGTGTGCTCTCTACAGCTCTAATAAAAAGTCCAAAAACACAAAACTATACGATCACAGTTTTGAGCAATAAATAATACATCATGTGTAATCTTGCTGTTTAGTGCATAATGTTTAGTATTACTTCTGTCCTTCCTGAGAAATGTATTTTTAATAAACAGTCCTATTCCAGTGAGTTGTTTGGTGATAACATACAGTAATATACATCAGTAGTATATTGTGTATATTGATACGGGTGGATAACTAAAGAAACGGATACACTGTTAGTAAACTGATCTGACGAAATTAATTGTAAATGTTTAACTAGCAATAGAATACAACGAAACAATCCTAGAAAACTACATTACAATTTATAGGAGCCTTCTAATGATGGAAAACAAAAGTCGAGTATTTAACATGAACTTCTGTATACCCTTGTAGCGTCCATTATATGAACAAGAGTACCTCATACCTTTTAATTAATTTCTGAGCTTAAGTGAAGCCCATTACTTAAGAAGTTGTAAAAAATACTTTCTGTCCGTCTGTATGTTCGATATCTAGAAAACGAAATAACTTATAGATTTAAAATTGTGGATAACGATTAAAACATCAGGAAAGTGAAATACTATTATGGTGGATTTGTCTCTATGTGTTTTGGCTGAGCGTTAGCGGATATTTATACATTGATCTTATCGGTAAACATGATGAAAAACGAAAACACAAATACATTTCCTAGAACACTATATGATATGAGTACATCTATATGTTATTTGAACGTTAGAAATTTGTATTCATAAAGTAAAACAAAAACTAATAGAGTATAAAGTCAATCTTAAAAGTAGACTTCAATATTTTTTCAGCGCACTCTTTCGTTGTGGTATCCTGTAGTACTCTATAAGATGTCACCTGGACATATATTATCTTAACAATGATATAAAAGCTAACGTAATTAAAAAATGGAGGTTTAAATGGAACTTTAATCCCTTTATTTTCGCTTTGTGACGTTTCAATGTCTTAGAAAGGAGAAACTCAACACTCATGTGTATCGTGTACTATACAGGATATTGGTTATTCCAGTAACATATTATTCCAGAAACAGAATATAATGGTCGGAAGTAGCCAATTTTAACCTGAGTAGGCTTTTAGAACACCATACTATGACGGTCAACCCCTGAGGTTTGTAAAATAAGTTTTATTACGATGTATAAGGTTATTAAGTTTTTATAACTATCTGAGTGGCCTCGTCCCTAACAAAGCCAACTTCAACGTTAGTTTAAATTGTAAAAATCACAAATTAAATTATTTTAATACGTTTTGATGCGGAATCGTTACTTATGTAATTAAATCCAATAAATTACGACTACCATTATTCGATTGAAGTAATTAGTCCAACCCTAATTGATATTGACCTGACGTTTCCAGAAAGTATTGTACTACTATTTGATCTTAAAGCAGCTCTATAAATAGGTCATTCATTGTTCCTAAATGTTTATCTATATGTGTGGAAATAAAAGTTATGAGGCATGTCTGCATTTATTTTTTCACACCTTTCCATAATTGTAAAGTGCATTTAATACCTATTTTTTTACGAATAATTTTAAATGTGTATTATCTTTTACAAATACTCGTACTATTTTGCAATATAATACAATATATTAAAATTCCAGCATTTAATTGTTATTTTCATTCCTAATGAAAATCTCCACAATGTATTTTTACTAACACTTTAAGCCATTAATATTAAAAAAATGTATTACAATTATTTAAAGAGTTTGGCATATTGTTTTTAAATGATGCTTTTATGAG
Organism: Homalodisca vitripennis; assembly: GCF_021130785.1. Taxonomy (NCBI): domain Eukaryota; kingdom Metazoa; phylum Arthropoda; class Insecta; order Hemiptera; family Cicadellidae; genus Homalodisca; species Homalodisca vitripennis. Next base: position 74,822,331 of record NC_060214.1, on the reverse strand, counting down.
AGGAATATTATTATGTCACAAACAACAAAAGGTGTTGTTGAAGGATTATTGAATTCTCTTGAATTACTTGAGCTTTATTCAGACTTTTTTGTGACTAACCCGACTCACCTGCACGCTCTCTTTGTTAAGCAGATTTATCTCTTTTCTTTGTATTGCTCAATGTTTAGCTTTGGCATTAATTTTATTTTAAAACATTTGAATCTTTAATATTAATAATCAAAAGCTTCATAAAGTCACAAAAAACACAGGTCAACAGTATTAGTAAAGATATATTTTATACACTAGTGTAACTTTTATGTGTATATATATATATATATATATATATATATATTATATATATATATATATATATATATATATATATATATATAAACAGCTGCCTGAGTTCAAAATATTGGTAATAAATCAATAAATATAGATTAATTGCTTCTCGAAGCCAGTGGCTTAATTTTCGTGACATGAATGACAATTTGAAATTCAAGGACTTTATATATATATATATTAATTGTTATATTATATGTTACATTAGGGTTTTGCGATTATATTTTATTTTGTCGTTATTTTAACTGTATTATAAGTTGAAATTATATATATTAAATTATATCTACTTATTAAATTATATCTACTTTTAATGAGTATTATGTAGGAGTGGGAGCTAATCTGGCCGGCGCTGTCCCTCCTGTGGCCGAGTGTGTAGTGGACGACGACATGTACAGGGTGGACTCTGTATTTCAGCTGGAACCCGTCTCTGAGCAGGATATTTTAAAAGTAGTACAAGACATGCGAGGTGGGTCCGCCCCCGAGCTGGACGACCTACCAGTTTGGTCTATAAAATAAAACAACCAAGTTCTTAAATTTCCACTTTCACACGTAACAAATAATAGTTTTAGACAAGTTATTTATATGGTCGCGTTTAAAATTGGAAAAGTCATCCCTATATAAAGGAGGTCCAAAACATCTGCTATAGTAGCTTGCTATAGTTAGAGACACAGTCTGTACGGCCACTGTTATTTCCACTTTAAAAACAATGAGTGTGTAAACTCGTTGTTAATTTTAAATATATCACTTAGTTTACTGAATGTGGACTGATTGGACTCGATTCTCGCGCACAAGTTACGACCTATGCGAGGATCTTATTTCTATACTTAGTTACTATGCATGTTTAATGTGTTGTTTTATGGCTGGAATTAAATGTATTTCTTTCTTTCTTTCTTTGTATATATATATATATATATATATATATATATATATATATATATATATATATCATTAAGTCACTGGCCTCGAGAAATGATTAATTAATATTTCAATATATTGTAGAATTTACTGGCCATTTTTCCTTAAGTCTGACAACTCAGATAGCTGAAAATCCATTAATTATCAGCCGAGTTTCTGAAATTAGCACATTGGTTTGGGTAAAAACCACTTTTGCGTCACTTCATTTGAACAATTTAATGTTGCCCATAACTTTAAATCAAATAATTTATGCCTCAAACACTTTTCAACGTAATATTACTTCTGCTTATGAGCAACCATTTTTAGTTAAATATATTTGAGACATGTAACTTAACTATCCCCTTTGAAGTTTATAACTTTCCAGTGGTATCCCCAGAGTAGAATATTTCTTGAATAGATAATAATTAAAATATTAGCGACACTACAGGAAAAAATTTTATAACACAAGTAACTGTCGTGCATTGCTACATGTTAAATACTATTTCAGTTTTACTTCATTTATTGCTAACTTTTCCTGATAAAAAAGTTTGGCATTACAAGATTAAGGAAATACTACTTATTACTTAACATATTTAATGTATAAAAAAATTAAAACGTTAAAAGTCGTTAAGTTACATTAATAATATTAGTTTTAATGTAAGAAAATTAATTCACAAAGTACTTTAACATGAAAAGTCAAGTTTACTAACAAGTTGAGGAAATATTTGTCTCTTGGGATCCAAGCCAGTGGAAAGTTGCTCAGAAGCTGAACTTTACAAACATTTGCAGAATAAATATTTTTCTGTCACATAAACGACGTGAAACTGTTTATTACAACTTTTAAAAATAAATATTTAGAGTTTAATAATATTAAAATCTTTATATTTTTCAATTATCTGGAAATGTATTGAAATATAAATTCTAAATTATCACAGGTTCTGAATAATAATTTTTTGTAGCCTAAACAACGTTTGATTAAAAAACCACATCATCTAACGATGATAAATTGCATAAATTTTAGTGATACAATTGATCATAACAGCATGGGTTCTAAAATCGAGCCATGTCCTTAAATTGTATATGCAAAATCAACTAGATACTCCTCGGATTATTAATTTACTAATTTGTTACTATGTGGCAACTAGTGGCAAAATTATTACTATCAGTGTAGTGAATTTCTTACAAATAAAACTATTAGTATATTGATCTAATGTTTTAGCAGCCACGTCAAGTGAATTCATATCCTTTCAGTGGGACCTGGTTATTTAAGAGTTCGGATCGCTGGGGTTTTTAAGCCTAATTTGTGATATCATTAATTTGGAATATTTCATTACATATTTTAACACATATTACTGCTGCCATAAATAAAATTAGGTGTTATAACTATCTCTTTTCCTTATTATTACTGTGGCTAGCCACGAAAATTGCCAATTAATACAAGTAACTTAATTACTCTTTTTATTATTTGATAAATATGCAATGTACTTTAAAAAACAATTTTTAATGTTCCGAATGGAAATTTTTTTAATGTTTTGCCTCAAATTATACAAATAATGCAACGCATCTGGAACAAAAGCTCCTCCATTTTTTATAGACTACGCCTTAACTTAAAAGAGCTAATTTATTCATTACACTACCTAGTCCATTTATTTCCTCAAAAGGTTTATAGTCGCTTTACCAGTAAACAAAACTTACTTGCTGGAGGTTGCTGTGTCTCATTGACTAGAAACTGTCACATCAGGCTTTCATGTCGTGGCTATACGATGGCTGAGGACACAGGACCTGAGTTTGGCATTGAAGATTGTCTGTAAGAGACGTAAAACCATGTGTGTAATTCAAATTTACGTAACATTACCTACGTAACCCTCATATAACATTATGAAGTGGTAGTAGGCATGTTTTTCATGCCCTAAAAAGGCTACCAGTACTTGTATTACATTAAACCGGATATATATTTAACGGTCAGAAGTAGTCGCTTTGTAACTGAAGTAGATCATTTAGACCGACAATCTTTTTTTTAATTGGGCAATATTTAAAACTCTAATATGGTACCTGAAATATGTTCTAATAAATAGAAGTGGTAGTTTCTTAACGAAGGAGACCTGTAGGAATAAGTACTTTAACATCAACATCCTACTATTGCAAATAAAATATTTTAGACCGAAAGACGAATATGTTAAATGTAGTTATCCCGTTTTTATTAAAGAAGACCAATGCATGTTTATAATTTCTCGTTTGGGACACAACGCTAACGCCGCTTTGATCCCAAAAACTTTAGACCGTAAATACATTAAAATACCTTTAAATGTCTCTTTTTCAACTAGTTTAGACTTTTCAGTCAATCATAATATGTGTTTCCTTAATCAGAGAAAGAACACAAACAAACATATATAGCACCAGAAGTAGACAAGTTTTGACAAAATTAAACTCTTTACGACCAACGTATCTATTTTCTTGGCCATGGCAACAATGCAAATGCTAATACGATATTGAAATTATCTTACACTGAAACAATATTGTATTTCCTGGAAATAGGCAAATATAACTGTACAATTTTGCGGATCAGCATACATATTTTCTTGACCAATACTATAGAAACGGGAATACAGTACACTGAGTGGAGATTACAAGGGCTGGAAGTAGGAAATTTGTCGTTAAATTATGCTCTTTAGACTGAGTGTATGTAGGTTTTTGATCTATTACGAAATAAATTAATTCTGTATGGTGTATATGTAATATAACTGATCTCACCCAGAAATGTTTCCTCACATGCTAAACCTGTGAAAATTATGTTTATCTTAAGCATTATTTGGAAAACAGTGAGACCTGGTCCTACCTTACAAACACGTACTTTACGACGCTCCCTGGTTTAACCCCTTTAGGATCAAGCGGGCGATCTATCACCCGCACTTATACTGCAAAAAAAATTCAAGCAACCCATCGCCACGAACGATTGCGCGAAAGAGACAGATCGGGAGATCCAACAGCCGCGTGTATTTGTATCGTTAGATTAACGTATTTGATAATTTAATGCATAAAATTGGTTCATTCATACTCAAAATATAATCGATGGGAGTTTCTGTCTAATTTATCATAAGTTGGTAGCCTTTATTTAGAAAATAAGCAACAAAATATGTGTTGTTTATCAGCTGCTTTAATGCATCTGAATTGGAATGTTTGGATAGCAACATTTTTTATTGAAGGGCCGTCTTGTTTCTTCATTCTGTGGTTGTGGTGATCGTTTTATGTTACACTGATTTTATAGTGCTTGTGTTGTTATAATCATATACAATTTTAAAACCTTTAATCTTTAGATTTATTAGTTTTTTATGTTTAAACAATAACTATACATCTCGGAAATCTTAAAAGAAGCAGTCAATAGATCAGGACCTTGAATTTTCGATCTCTGTGTCTGATGATGATGACGTTAGTTCTGATCTTTTTGGTGATGACACTGACAGTTACCCTAACTATGATCCTGACATCCTATCTACGTTTGGTATACAACGTAATCAGACTATCCTAAGACTAAGCCTAAGCGAATCAGATAACGAAAATGAGGTTAGGTTTTCCTCAAACCCTAGACAGACTGGTGAGGTGTCTTGGAGCTTTTTAGTGAAAACTGTGGTGCGTCCATTACAACTGATACGGGTATAACAATAGATATTGCGTAGTGGTGAACATCCTTTCACGACGCGTAGAGAGTACGCTGCTGCAGTCTCAGTCTAAGATCGCCGCGTCACCTGCGGTGCCACACCACCTGCACTGGGATTATGTGCAACGCCCGTCTGCTCCACAATCGCCTCAGATCTATCAATGTCCGACCATCCACCTGGTTGTTAAGGAACAAATAGAGGGAGTCAACGAAATACTTGAGGACCTGGTAGAGGAGATTTCCCGACTCAGAAAAGAGATTGAGCCCCTTGAGCGTGGATACCCAAAGCGGCTAAATCACACTATAGATTCGGACACTCTTTTGCTTGAGTTCACTGAAAAGATCTTTCAACTGAACTCAACTCGCGTCGACCAGAAGGCCCGCGCTTCCTCGACGATCTTTGGTGTCCGGTACGAGCCGATGCCCACTACTGTAGACTTTGGTGCTAGTACAACCTATGGGGAAACTTTTCTGCGAGTGCGCAATGTGCCGAACACGCTGCGATTCTTCGCTGAATGTAAACGGCCATAGAAGATTTATAAGCAAGAAATCTGTAAAAATATCAACAATATTCATGTAGTGCTTAAAACTTGAAGTCCGACCGAAGTTAAAATTAAAACAACAAAAGTATTAAACAAAAGTATCCAATATCTAGACAAAATTAATACCAAATCATTTCACCTGTAAAATAAATACCACAAAATTAAAAATCTGACAAAACATTTTAAAATGTAACAACTCATAGTAAAAGTAACAAATCTTCCCATAAACCGGCAACATTCCTCAACTGGTGGCATATGCCTGCCCGGCGTTAAAAATGAAACGAGAACTTTCATCATATAAAGTTACTCCATGTATTCATCACTTTCCAAAATTATTGATACTATTTTACCTTTTTTAGAAACATGACATTACCATACTTATCAGTTATTATTACAGTTAAGAGTATTGTGATGATTCTGGTGTATCACTTAAAAACCCCTAGAGTGAAAGGTCACACCGAACTACTGCAGGAATTTAATTTAAAGCCAACACGATGTGAAGTGTTGTGAGAAGAGTTCACCTGAGCCACCGTGAGAGCTCTGAAATGCTGCGAATTTCAAGTAATTTCCAAGTCGTCAATAAACACATAAAGCATTTTGCAATAAAACTCGATTAACTTATAATCTTATAGCAAAACCCCTTTAAAAGTTGCAGAAAAATACTAAAAACATTAAGTAAATATTAAAAAATATTAAATTATCTAAGTAGAGGATAAAATTATAAATTTGACACTTTTCACAATAGTTATAAACTTGAGAAGCCAAGACTAAACCCCTCATTGTAGTTTTTTATTTTAGTTTTATACGAATATAATTTTAAAAATGTCTAACATAAACTCTTAATATAATATCTCATATTGTAAAATAGCATACATTTTATTTTATGCTTATTGATTTAAAAAAAAAATAAACATATGGGAATCTATTATAGATACAAATTTTATTTTATCAAATTAATCGCATGCATCGAAATTCATTAAGATTACATATGTTTTTTAAGAACGTTGGATTAGAGTAGTAATATAATTGTTTTTGTGTGCGTTATTAAGAACATATTACGTCACAGAATAGTACCATGAGGAGCAACCAATTGAGTTTCGTAAACTTAGTATAAAATATTTAGTAAAAATATTTACAGCGTGTCCCACGAGTAGCCGGATTAGCATCACGGGTGGTTTCCTCTCATAAAAATAGTAAAAAAGTAAATATAAATATATAACTGAAAACGCTTTGTTAGCGAAGCCGTATATTTTGCATTAGTAGCTGGATAAGAACGGAAATAAAGCAAAATTAGTGTTTTACGGCGTAAATTTAGGTATTAAATTTATCGGATTTTATGTAAAATGAACTAAAAATTGGAATAAAATACATTTTAGACCTGTACGACGGTCTTACTTTTATATATGGCACAATATTCGAAATTCGGTATTCAAAACATGCTTTGTTTGGATTTGAGGTCCATTAATTTTATTAAATGGGCAATAAACACGCAAATTAGTATCAAAACTTATATATAATTTAATTTTGAAGAAGATGATGTAAAATACTCCAGTAATAAATAATCAGAGTTTAAAAATGTAATCTTTAGTTAAACCAATATATAAAAAAATAAGACAAAATGCAATATCAGGTTATGAAATTTAATCGTAAAAACCGTACATTTTATGATTTTTTAAGCTAAGTAAATGGTTATAACAAAAATATAGTACAAAACATTGTAGGTATAGAAACAGGATTTTAAAAGTACAACAGATATTGAAATGCTTTTCGTTTATTGAAATTGAGATTTGGCAACACTGCTGCAAAAATACCTGAATTTACGTTCTTATTTTAAAGCTATCCAAACGTTCATCTGATGCACTAACTACTCTATCATCTTACAGTTTTGCAGAATATATGTATTATTGAATTACTTGTACTTTATTCGAGTTTTTTAAAATAAATGCCATTTAGAGTTTCTAATTGTTATCGTCTAAAAATCGTCTAAAATCTAAAATCCTTTTTAGAGAATCAAATTCCGGTGATACTTGAAGATATACCATTTGACATGAAATGCTATTCTAAAATGATTTACAAAATGATAGATAACTCTTGCAGATAAGTTTTCAAGGGAATTGGATTGGTCGAGGTAGACCAAATAAATGGCCTACTAGGTCCCCTGATCTTAATCCTTTGTAAAATTACGTTTGGAATAATTTAAAGCACAGAACCAGTTAATTCCAAAGAAGAATTATTCAACCGAATTTGTAGCCCTTGTGAATTACTTAAGAACGACCTTAATTTACACATGTCTTCGGTAAACGCTTCATATTGTGCATAAATTATCTAGGAAATAATGTTGAACACCATTTACAAGGTATGAAAACGTACTAAAATATCCAGCAATTAAAATGTTTTGATTTTACGAGGGACGTTTATTTAACAAAGATATATTTCATTTGTTGACTTATTTTGCATATTTTTTCATTTAAATAAACATTAATTTACAAAACATTTGTGTGTATTAACCATTTAATGAAGTCAATGTACTCCAAATCTAAACATAGCATGTTTTTCAAAACTGAACTTTGCATGTTTTGTCATTTATAAGATAAGACATTTGTTTTATTTTTAGATAAGGGGCTTACAGGTCCAGGACGTATTTTATTACGTATATTATTATAATTATCTTTTTAGTTCAGTTGACATAAAACCATACATACCAACCATACATAAAACCATACATTTAATATCTATCTCTAAGCCATGAAAACATTAGTTTCGCTGTCTTTCTTTCCTTTCCCAGGAATATATTCAAAATCTTTTGCTAGCCGTTGTTGGCTAACAAAGCTTTTCTAGAAATATGTTTATATGATTATTTTCAATATTTTTATTGGAGGAAACCACCTGGGAAGTTTGTCAGATTAGGCCTACTCTTGGGACACTCTGTACAAGACTCCTTCAATCACTAATTACAGAAAAATACTTGTAACTACTAACAGAATACTGTTATTTTGTATACTCCTCTTGCAGCTTGTTTAACATTCAATTTTGAGACAAAGCATATTCTTTCAAAAACATCCTCAATAAAGGCTATTTAATTATCTCATATATTGATTGATATGCACATACAGCTAAATATTTTGTTGAATATTAATATTTCTTGTTGATAATAGAATACTTGAAATTATAAGAAATCTAAACAATAATAAATAATAATACAATAAACACAAACAAAAATACAATAATAATAATAATAGTAAAGTGTTGAAGCATTTTAGCGTGAAATTTGTATTGCTGCCAGGAGTATCCTACGAAACAAAGGTGATATATTGCTGATGTGTGCTTTTACCCTAGGGGTTAATGCCACCCCTTATGAAGGTTGATGTGTTTTACGCAAGATAACCTTACCATTCAATGGAGAGAAAAATTCTAGGCAAAAAGTAAAGTTTTTTCAGAAAATAATTCTTGAGATGTTATTGTGGTCGCCTTTAGAAATAAGTTCTATAAAATAAATGGACAAGTAAATATTAACAATACTTAACAACGATGAGTTTGCGTTTAGTTTTATTTTTCTAGGTGTATATAAATCAAATTATTGGTTTTTGAAATTTATGTAGATTTTTAAGATATCTAAATCGAAACTTTCAATGTCATTTAGTAGAAAAACTATAGCTTTTTCTAAAAAAAAAAAAAACTCAAGGAACAACTTTTGAAGTATCTTATAGCCCATAAAACCGAGCACAATCTAAATTAATTAGCCTTAAAGTTAATTAAGTTACAATAAAAATAAAATTGTTTTCTAAATTTTTTAGAAAAAAACAGTATTAAAATAATATATTAGTTGACAGAAAACATTATTATTAAGTGTAATTCGTCAACAGCTTACAGGAAAAAAGAAACAGTACATGAACAAATACATTTTTTTAATTATGAGGGTGCAAGTTGGTATCATAGAGGCCCTGGCAGTTTATCGAAGATCAATGTTTACTATGCTGTTTATACACTGTACAAAATTTCACGGAAAGTAAAAGAGACGACTTTTAATATTTAGCCTTCAATATTGTGAAACAGTGAGGAGCACTTGGATATAATATAGTGTTGGCTGAGCTTTTAGTTTCCCAGCAAGTTTATGAACACGAAATCAGATTTCTGCGCCTGTAGACACAATATTGTCAAATAAAGTCACCTTGAAGAGTTCCATTGGGTTTTCAAGTCTAACTCTACGACCTCTAAATCGGTATTGACTATGGTACGAAATGGCCCATTCGGACTTAATTTATACTTTCTGTCAAGAAATATCCCTGATTACACTGATTTTACGAATAACTAACTAGGTCGGCAACAAGAAAAATATAGAATTATTACATTAATATTGATAGTATGAACAGGGTGTATTGTAAAGGTTAATCAAATATCATATTTAATAATTAGTTGATTTAAAAGATAACTTAAACATTGCAGCTTATCCTTCAATGTTCTTTTTAGACATAAATTAGGTAGTTTAAATGATTAAACATTCTCTGTAATGGGGAATAGTTTTCAAATAAATACTATATCAGATGAGCTAAATTTACATTTATATAATAGATAAGACAACATAAATATCTATGTTATTAAATAGTTATTACCGTCACATATTAAATTATGAGGATCGATAATCGGGTCAGTCTTAGTTCATTTTACTGGATTTTATATTTATTACTTTTTTAACACTTTCCTTTTAGAGTCTCACCGTGAAAAGCTTCAATACAAACATTGGTATTCTGGTAAGTACACTCAGAAAAAGTTGTGATATTCTACAACTTTTAATTAACTCAGGAAGTTGTCTATGTAGACCACATACCAGATATTTACTGAAGCTTAGATTTCTACTAACATTTAGGAAGTTATCATTTATAAATTAATTTAAAGGAAACGGTAATACAATTCTTCAGTTAAAAATATAACGATTGACATATTCAATTAATATTACTTCACATTTTGAGAAATAAGAATCATGATAATTAATCGTATCTTTGACGATTAATCAAAGTTTTGTCGATACGATAAATTATAAAAATTTTATTTTGATGCTATTACTTCCTGAGCGTTAATGAAGCCTTTCATTCCTGCGTCTGAAAAAATCCATTTCTTTCTGATTTATGTATCTGATTCATGTATTTATGTGTAAATTTAACCGCAGAATGTAATGTAACTTATCTATACACCTAATATTTGTCAATATTTACTACATTGCTCTTATTCGTATACATGAACAACAAGATAAGTTAATCTTTTAAACAAACAGTCAAATATTTCAATTCTTTTCCATGTGACGCAGTAACATAAGATACTATAAACTTGGTTGTTGCCTTTATAAGTTTTATTACCATTTCTATTGCAAGATAAAGTATAAAAAAATTAAATTGTATTGAACCTCTATGGTTGGTATTTAATAAACCTAATAAAAACTAATTATTTAATAAACTTTACAAACCTTTTTGTATGCAGTTTATGTAAAACTTACATAAACTGTTTGGCCCTTTACTCCACAAATGGTGGTTTATCTAGATGGATCTTTGTTAAACGATTTAAAGCATTGCAGAATTAACAATATGCTGTCTTTGTTAAAATAATTTCCTCACCAGCCTCTTAATGCACTTGAAATGCATAAATTTTACTAGCTACTAGAACTCACATGTTCTGTAGCGGTGTAGATCAAGCATTTTATTTGCCAGCATCTCTGTTCCACATGTTGAGCAAACCCTGATTACCACAGCTATAATTTCTGAAACAATCTTGTATTGCTAGTTTTATGTTGTCAATAGTAATGAAATTTATAGATCTATGTAGGTCATTCCATACTCTAGACGTCCTGAGGAAAGTTAGACACACAGTCATACAATCGTACAGAAGATTTTAGCTGCCATAGACAAGTGCAAAGTCACAGACATGTACTTTGATTATTAGTACTCTCTAAAATATTTTGTGTACTGAAGGGAACAGTCTGACATATCCTCTCGAAAGATTGTCCGGGAATGACTTGCCTCTCTGTTAGATGTTTGTTCCCGTTGATGAACGCTAATTCAGTGACAAGAAATCCGGTGAGATATTACTGAATGGAAAAATGTTACATAAAGTGGGAAGAACAGTTAGTTTTTAATTTGTGTTCCTAAAGTTAAATTGTATAAGACACGTAACATATTTAATAAAACATATTTTAAATCTTTAAAATATATTTATAATGTTCTATTGACATTTATTACACTAGATTTTAAGTAAAAGTATTTGTCTGTTGCTCTTTGTTATTCCAATAATAAGTTAGTTGTTTTAAATAACCATTTTAATTTTGGAAAGATTGTATTATAAATGAATAATTTTTCTTATTCTAATTTATGAGTAAATATTACAGTCTACTGATCCTCTTATAGCGCATAAGGTTATATAAACAGAACATTCATTGGGAATATGAAACAAATATTGTTGGGTTAATTTAAAACGTTGATATATCAAGATGCCATATACTCTACATTAATCAAAAAAAGTTTAAATAAATTAAAATCTTTAATCTGTTTAAATTTTAAAAATATGTTAGTTTGATAGCAATTTTCACAGGATTTGCATTTGAAAAGAAAATAACAGCTCAATATTTTGGATTCTATAAATGATACCTATGAAAGATATAAAGAGATATTTCAACAAATGTGTAATTTATGCGTATATTTTTTATGGATATATTATTTATGTGTAGCCTATATTTATTTAATAAGGTAAATTTAAAGAAGAAATTTTACTCCAATACTACATATATAAAACACAATTTAAAAATGTTTATTGCATAAATCACAAATGTTAAATAAAAGATTATGGATTCATTGTAATTAATTAAAAGTACATTGAATTATAGATCTTATTATAGGTTACAAGTAGTCTTTGCAGACGGTATCCTATGAGAATTAACAAAATACAAAACCTGAGAACAAACTCTTCTCAAGACTTTGTAAGAACACTCCAGGAATTATATTGTCCCTGGAGTCACTTTAGTCGACTGTTTTCTTCTTCTTCTCACAAGTGGGATTCCACAACATCTTCAAAATGTTGTTGGGAGAAATACAGAGACTTAGAGAAGTGGGGAGAGACAAACAATATATAAAGTCTCCAACTCACATTACACAGAAGTCCCAAACTCCAAAATAAAGTTGATGTTAACAAAACCGGTAATGTATCTCTCGCCATGTTTTTAACACCATTACTTTTTGTCAATACTGAAATAAGAGAATGTGAACTTAAGTTAAACGAATAACATGGTTACGAGTTGACAAAGCGAGATCATACTTAATATAAACATTTAAATTTTGATTTTTTTATTATGTATCGATGTTGTTAGTTGAACGTACTTACACGAAACGTGATTAGACTAATATAAGTCCTAAAACTATTAAATTTAATGTAAATATTGTGTCTTTATTCTTACCATTAACATTTTAATCACTTTCAACCCAATATCTTAATTGCATATTTTAACATTTGGGTGATTAATATTTGTATAGTAAATAACATTATGAAGATTATTACATAATTTTAAGTTACAATTATCGTGAATGCATGAAAGATACTATATTTATGAAAATAAAATATATTAAAATTGCTAGATACAAAAAAATTATGGTTGCCTGTAAAGTCGGTTTTACGGGCGAAGATTTTACGTGACAACGTCTTTTTCTCGGTAGAATATGTATTGATATGAATATTATTAAATTGCACAATAGGAACAAGGAATTGAATGAAAATAAGAATTGCACAAATTTTAACTATAGAAATATATTTTGTTTACTAAAACATTGTACATAATTTGAAATTAATTAAAATTTGTTATTGTAAATGGTAAAGTTGAATAAAACATTTAATAAAATTGGAATTTGAAAATTCTTGCTAAACACAGTTAAATTCTAACTCCACGCGTGGTGATTGGTCGGTTTAGTTCGTTTGTTTGGTCGCACTGTTATGACAGGTTAGAGGTTATAATTTGTTATTTTAAATGTTTGACTAGCAATACGCGCTGTTTCTTCTCAATCGACTGAATTACGATTGATTGCAGAGTGATTTAAACTAATAATTTACTTAACACTATCAACATTTGTCAATAGTATGACATAACCTATAAACTCAGTTTCTCAACTTTTGTGTCAATCTAACAATTAATCAATCAATCATAGTTTACGATAATGAAATATCAGTGTACAATTATTTACCTTTATTGTTGTAGTTGTTGTAAATTACGAATCTAAGCACTCCACATTTTCACGAATAAACATAGTTATCTGCTTTATCCCGTGCGGCGGACCCACAGTTATCTGCTTTATCCCGTGCGGATCCCGTGCGGCGGACCCACTGGACGGGCATCGTAACGTTACCGGGCGTTACACTTTTTCATGAGTGACTCCGAGCCGCAACCTAATTTAAGACGTTGTCACGTCAATAAAAGTTTACAAACATAAACATTTTTATTTCTGCTTAATCAATATTCATTTCGGCAAGTAAACATTTTGCCTAAGGGGAATATACTGTCATATTCTTTGGCATAAAAAGGTATTTATTTATCAAATAATATAGTTTAGAAAAAAGTATGATCATGGTCTTAAAATTATAAAAAAGGGCACGCAACTTAATTGTCTCACAATCGGCGTTAAAATCTAAGAAACGGAATTTTTTTAAGGCAGAATATACTTGTGGAAATGTTATTATGTTGACATAAATCTCACTGTAACCTAAATTCTAAATTAAAAAAATATTTATGTAACTAATCAATGTCAGGCTACTAATCTGGGACAAATTATGACATAAAAGTTTATGTGAAGTTAAGTAAATATATAGCAGGCCTCGAATATCTCACGCTGTCACTTAATTCATTAACAATTCTAAAGTCGTAAAGAAGTTAAACTTGCGGCTTGGAAGTTTTAATAAGAATACATAAGTAATATAGTAACAGCTGTGACCCGCACTGGAAACTGTAAAGGTTCCTCTGTAAGTAATATCCTTGTATTTATAATATACATCAGTTAGGGGTGAAGATATAATTAAACATGAAATAATTTTATTGCAGAAATTTAACTGAAATAAACTTGCATTACTGCACTGAAATATAGAAAACCACAATACACATAAAAGGATTCATATTCATATTTGTAAATAATAATGGGGGACCTTTATTGCTGTTACAATGCACAATCTTTTTCACTTCCCCAAATACTGTACTCCCAATTCCTCTGACGTAATATTGGCTTAAGGGGATTCGGTATGCCCTATCCTTCCCATGTTAATTTGGCCAATTTTATGTACCTTTTTCTCAGAAACCTTTAAAGCTATCATCATCAAACTTTAGGACACTACTATTTAGACCTTTGTTAACATTTAGAGCGGAAGACATTATAAAAATTTATTTTAAATTTTTATTAAAAGAATTAGAATTATAAATTATTTTACAAAAAATTAATACATTTTTTATTTACAACAAATTAAATAAAAACTTTTTTTTTAACTTTGTTCCGCTCTAAATGTTAACAAAGGTCTAAATAGTAGTGTCCTAAAGTTTGATGATGATAGCTTTAAAGGTTTCTGAGAAAAAGGTACATAAAATTGGCCAAATTAACATGGGAAGGATCGGGCATACCGAACCCCCTTAAACATGTGGGGTATAGCACATTAGTTAGAAATTTACAAGGAGTAAACAAAGTTTCTCCAAACATATACTTTTTAGATTTGTCGTTGCCTTCTTGGAGAAAACCTTGAAATACCAATATAAACGTATCACTTACTCTAGCCAAAATACCCCATAAAGTAACGTGCGCTATCATCAAAGTCATTTTTGCTTACATATAAATGTAGTTTCATAATAAGTTTATTGTTATCATAAAACTTTCCTTTTGGAGGCTCACAGTGAAAGCGTTATTATAAACATTGGATTCTGGTAAGTTGTGAGAAACACAGAGAATGATGTGATCTTCTAGAATTTTTAATTAACTGTAGAAGTTGACTATGTAGACCAAGTGCCAGATATTTAGTCAAGCTTAGTTCTCTACTAATCTATTGGAAGTCAATCATTAATTTATAATTTAATTTTAGGAAAACAGTAATTATTGCTTCAGTTACAGTTATTACGATTGATAAATCAATAATTATTACTGCACATTTTTAGGCTTCAATCATGATAAATAATAATATATTTGATAACATAATCAAAGTTTGGATGACACGGCAAATTTTAACTATTTATCTTGCTGCTATTACTTTCTGAGCGTTAGTGAAGCCTGTGACTCAAAAACTGGTATTTATTTCTGTTTCTCCGTCGAATGTAACGAACTGTCCTACACACCTAATTATGTAATAAGCTGCGCAAACCTTGTTGCATCCATGTGATGACCTCATAAAATCTTACATAAACCGTTTGGCCTTTTACACCAAAAATGTTGCGCTTATCTAGGAGTCTCTTTTTAATAAATTTTAAGCATTGCAGGATTAATAATATATTGTCTTTGTTAAAAAAAACTGTTTCACCAGAATCATCGTTGCACTGGAAATGGATAAGCTCTACAAACAACTACCTCTCATTAGTTTTGTAGCGGCGTAGATCATAATCTTCTTTACTAGCACCTCCGTTCCACATGTCTACATATCGATAAAGGAAGACCCTGATTACCACAATTATAATTTTTAAAGTATGTTTCAATGCAAGTGTAATTTTGCTAATTGTAACTAAATTTTCCAATCTATGTGGCTCATTTTATTTTCTAGATGTTCTTAGGACAGTTAGATAGACATTCATACATTCATAAAGAAAATAAACGATTACATCTTCACATAACGTAGCTATAATGAATGCATCTTCTCGCCAGGCACCTGTTGAGACAATGAGAATAACGTTTCACCTAGAATGCACTACTTTGTGTGATCTGGCTGTCTCTGATGTCGTAAATATGCGAGGGTGGGTTTGTTTGACCTCCTTTAGTCTTCGTTGCCGACTACGTTTACACCCCTTTAGATGAACATTATTCCAGATTTCAGAAGTAAATGTCTGCAACACCACCTGATTTCAGATGCTGCACGTAAGAGGAAGGGGATCAGAATATAAACTGAACATCTGCATCGAATCCACCCTGCCTACTATATCTAGATTTAGTTCCAACCAAGTGTAGAAGACTCCGTTGCTCCCCGTGTCTTGGGATAGTGTCAGTAATCATAGAAATGCAATCAATTGTAATGAGAATACCTCTTCACTCAGATTTTACTACTTTCTTTGGTCTGGGTGTCTCTGATGTCGGACTGATAGGGGAGGTTTGTTTTGTGCTTCTTTGCTCTTTTTCGCCGATTATCGTTGGATCCATTCCGATAAACATCACTCCAGATTTCAGGAGTAAAGTCTGCAACAGCATCAAACTTCAGATGATGCTTGTAAGAAGAAGGTGAACTGGAGCTAAACTCAACATTCGCATCGAATAATCCCTTCCCATCATAGCTACGTTATATGAAGAATGTGATATCTGTTCTCTGTGGATTATCTGAATGTGACTTGCTTCTCTGTACGATATTAACTGCCGTAGATAAGAGCAAAGGCACAGACATGTACTTTGGTTAGTAGCTACTCTCTATAATCTTTTTTACACTAAAGGTAACAGTCTGAAATATCGTCTCGATAGATTTTCCAAGACTGACTGTTAGATGTTGATGAACGCCAATTCATAGACTATAAATCCGGTGAGATATTACTCTATGGGAGAATGTTAGCTAAAAGTGAGAAGAACAGTTAGTTTGTATTGTGTCCATGGTGTGAAATTGTATAACATAGTAATATATCCAATAAAACAATATTTTAACTTTAAAAATATTTATATTGTTTTCTTGACTTTTAGTACTATATTTTAGTACTGTGAAAGTAATAGTTGCAAGCAATAACAATAGTGTAAATTAGCCAACACATACACAATTACATTTTTTTAAGTGCTAAAACTTGTTCATGTTTTTAATGGAATATTGCTCATATATTAAATAATAACCATTAAGCAAGTTGTGTGATATGAACATGCGTTTGAGTTTAAAAACATTGCCTACAAATACAATTTTGATTTGCCTTCGTAACAAAGTTATAGTAGAGATCGCGATAACAACCAGAGGACCAATCATTATTGTATTAGAGTTTTCTATACAACTTAAAACCCGGCCTCAAGGACAAAAAATGTGTAGCGAAAAGAAATGAAATAAATTGATTGAACGCACATCGGGTACATAAAGAGCAATCGACAAATAAAAAAATATACCTATAATAGAGGGGAAAATATACCTATAAACATAATAAAGGGGAATAGTAAGCTAGAAAGGATGAGATGAGATAATGAGCATAGAAGTGAATGTGTAGAGGAGAGACATAAACACAGGAGTAATGTAGGAGAGACAGATCATAGCGACCATACCGGTGCAAGACTCATTGGCAGCCGAACGGCACAAACACAGTGGTTCGACCGTAATAAATTTATAATTGGATTTGTGGCACAACAGCTTATCTCTTTCGTTCTCTCATTGATGAAATTTAATATCCTAACGAAAAAAAATGCTAATTGTAATTAAAACTATGTACCAAACGTAGCATTTTTTGGGTATTGAATGGTGCAGTTTGATTTAATAATGATTTACAGTTAAATACATCTTGAAGAACCATAATTTGGCCAATAATCCATCTCTGGTGTCTGCCTTATGATATTTAAAACCATAACTGTCGATCTGTCATTTGTTTAATAATTAATTTAAATAATAATTAATAAATAATTTCTTCAACTATTATTAAAACGTGCAATGCTAAAAAACTTATTTAAAACGTTCAGAAGTTGTAAAATATAAAATGATAAAATTATAAAGTAATTTTTTATATAATTAGACTAAGTAGACATTTAATAAACATTACTGAAACGTTACGCTTTTAATGTAAATTATCGTAGCACGTATATTTTCATAACATTGTAATGACTATTAAATATCGTTACCGATGCTAGAATTTATGTTATTGGAAGTTAAAAGTCATTTAAGTATCGTATTTATCAGGGAATAACTATTATAAGGCAAGTATGATATGAATTGTAATTATACATTTTAGATTAAATACATTGTTTCAAAATACTACTTGGACACAAAGAGTTAAATCATTTGTATTTATATATAAAATAATTCAGCTAAATATAATAAGTATTTAATTACATCGTTAACAAAAACATTATTAGGCCAACAATACTTCTCTGAGGCATGATTTGTTTTATTATTTAAGAAACAATTACTTTTAAACAGTTTCTGTCATTTTTAAACAGTGTTTAGTAAAAATATTACTTACTAGTACCCTAACAAGGCATATATATATATATATATATATATATATATATATATATATATATATATATATATATATATATATATATATATAGTATTTAAATGCGTCTACCTGTTTTTTTTTTTCTTTTTTAATGAAGTTAAAGACGTGTATTGCTGACGGAAGCTCGTAAAGGAAATAATGTCATAAAACACGCACTTTAAACTTCACTGTAAATTAGAAATGGTGAGAAGGCCGTCAGTCGTCCTGTGTTATTACGTTTCGTCTGAGAATCCATTGTTTCCCTTACATGGGCAATAAATCTTAAAGTTTTGAAGCAATTTCACCAAAAGCATTAGTGATATAAATTATTATTTAAATGGATTTGATGTTTTTTATCTGGAAATAAACGTTTATCTCTTTCAAAGTGAAATGTCTGTTTAACAAATTACATCTAAATTTAACTTTAGGTGAACTTATTTAGAAGAAAAGGACTTTTTAGGTTCTAATAGTTATGAATTGTAGGACTTGTAGTATTATATTTAAAATTATAATACTATAAAATCTTAAAAAGTGCTATAAAAAGTAGATCCTAGTTTAGTATTATGTTTCAAAAGCTTATTTGTGAAGAAAGTATGAAGGGATATACTATTAATGGGAGCGGGAAGGCCCTATCCCGACAATGTTAAATTACCAATTTTCAGGTACATTTCTCTCAAGAAATAATTGGACTACGTACATTAAATTTTTACACCGTATTATATACACAATATTGAGTAAACACATGCTGTTTTAACGTTTCTTAACAAAGTTTACTATAGTGTTTGAATTTTTGAAAAATATGATTATAAAAGTTTTAATTTTCACATTACTTAATTTTTTATAAAGGGTTATGTAATGTTAAGACCTTGATTTAGCATATATTTGTTGAATATAGCCATCTTCAAAAGCACAAAAAATTCCAACTCTCTACCTTCAATAGTTTTTGAGAAAAATGTACCTAAGTATTAAAATATTAAAGTTACGGAGAATGAGCATCAAGTCAAAACTCACCAATAAGCACAAAACATCCCTCCACCATAGGCTGGATCATCTGCTTTCTCTTCTTCCTCTTCCACCTCAATTTTTCTTTTTCTTCTGTTAATTCTAGCTTCTTTTGTCTTATTTTCAGCCGCTTTGTCCGCTTTTTTCTTCCGCGTAATATCCAAATCGCGAAGTGCACAAGCTGATTTCTCACTCAAGTTCAGGCCCAGGCGCTTGTAAATATTTAACTTGCTGCAGTATCCATCATTAAAGTCTAAAAAAGCATCATAAACTCCAAGTTGAAAAGTGTTCAGCCTTACAAAAACATTTTTAGGAATTTTCGACCACACAACATTATTGAAACTTTCATTCGGATTTTGAGTTTTTTGATGAAGGCACTTTTTCAGAAGTTCAGGGTCAGCCAAACCTTTGAATATACTCTTAATGGTAACTATGACATCATAAGATAATTGATTTTTATGAGTGTATGTGGTATTATTAGCTTGAGCTTTGTTATACCCGCACCAAGACTCATCTCCGACAGGACACAGATTATGTTGTGGTTAATCGTCTGTAGAGGTTTTATGAAAAAATGTCGCCCATACATTTTTTTCATTTGTTCCAGATCTGGCCCGGCCCTTTTGATAGCTAAACCATAGTATTCTTGCATTTTGTAAATTTCTTTATCGGTTAGTCGGTTCCTTCCACCCAAGCTTTTACCATCCGCTAACTTTGTCTTACCGCTTTTCTTTTTCAATGCTCGAAGCCGAGAACCCATTCTTTTTTTAACATGGTTGACGCACTCTAGTTTCTGTACAACCACATCATCTCCATAAGGTTTACTATCTGTTACCTTCTTGAAACCATTGCTGTCTCCATCTCCTAGGTAGGTTGTATACCGAACGCCTCGGTTAGTGGAATTTTGAAACACCGCCACTTCCATCCCTTCGCTGGTTCCAGAATAATTTTTGGTGCAAATGTGTACAGGGATTTTGTCTTTGTCCTTAGCTGTACATGACTGACAGTATTTAGACATCACAGAAACATCCAGAATCTTCCCAGTGTCAAAAGAATCTAAACATACAGCCAAGTCGGTTTTATTACCTTCTTTATTTTCATTGACTGCCTCCCTTGTAGCAACCTCCATACTTTCCTTGGCAATTGCTTCAACAGTAGTTTTGAGCAGTTTAGTGTAGGTCTGAAACTTTTGTGGTGGTGGGGGCAGATTCATAAGTGCACAGAATATATCGCCTGCAGCTAGCCCACGTCCAATCGACCTCAGTGCGAATACTAACATAAGGTTTGTATTGTACTTTCCATTATTTATTACAGAACTGTAGAAACTAGTGGTATGAAAACAAAGGCCACATTCAAGTTCGACATTAGCAGCTAACCCATGTCTAATTTTGTCTGTGATACGCAGCTCGATGCAATTTACGCCATCGCAAGACTTGCATTTTGTGAAACTTTTTATTGCATCACTTAGTAAATCTAAGTCAAAAATAAAATTACCTTTTCCCTTGCACTCATACTTTACAGACTCACTAATAGGCCTTGATAATTTCTTGGATGAAGAACTTGGGGATTTGGTGGCAGATTTATCAATTGGCCTTGGTTTAGGGTTATGTTGTAAACTGATTCCCTCTGTATTTGGGTTTAGGCTTTGTTTTGAACGACACTCTTCTCGGCATTTTCACTTCACACAAACTATCACAACACTCCACTGCAAAATAAAATAACTATCTCGGATCTCAGTATAAAAACTGTTGAGAAAACAATATTTGTAAACAAAGATTGAAACTATAACAAAACAGAAAACCAATACACTTCACTTTGTTGGTTTACTGTCAGCTGATTGCAGAAACACTCTTTTATTTGGCCTTTGGTGTACCAAAATAACATGCCACACACTGAAAATTACTTGCAAGGTATATTATATGAATGTAAGCTTAGTTCAGAAGCGCCCGACCACGCGCAAATGGTAAAAAATCTGACGTGACATGGCTTACAAAAATATTTATAGTATGCTAAATAATCATCCCACGACATTGAACCTTATATTTTCTTAAAGAAGACATTCCAAGGAACAATAAAAAAAATTAAAGTGAATTTGTAAAAATAAAAAAATGGCCTTCCCGCTCCCCCTGAACAACTTTATTGCTGTTTACTCCTGTTCTCCCTGTCTGCAAAGAATTATAATTAGCTTTGCGTTGAATGCCTCTTATTCGAGAGGCTGGAAACATTCTGTTCTATTCAATCAGTACATTGAAAACACGCCAACTAATACTTATACATTTTTATAAGTGTAAATACTTATAAAAGAAAATTAAAAAATCAAATGTATTTATAATCATATTAGGACTTGTGATTTTAAAATTAATTTTCCCTATGTACTGTAGTGTTTAAACTAAAATGAATTATTACAAGAAATACAATATATATATATATATATATATATATATATATTATATATATATATATATATATATATAAGATTTATTATCTTCGTAAAAGTAATATTAAATTCTTCATTTAATAAATCTTTTGAGTTTGATTCATTTATGTAATAGGATTTCCAAATATCTTGGTGTGTTATCGTGTTTTAATAGTTTTAGGTTTTCGTTTGATATATTGAGTCCAGTATGATTACAGTGGTGTGAGGTTTTAGAGTTTTCTATGTAATGTCAGAGTAATGATCTTTACATCTTCTAGGAATTTTTATTTTTCTCTGTCCAACTTAACTGAAGAATTTATGAATAAATCAAGCATAAATTTATTAAATGAAATGTGATAAATGCATTAAGATATAGACTGTACAAGCAATAAATAATATTTTCACGAAGATTACAAAAATAACTTTAATTATGTATATAGAATTTCTATGAGTAATTTCTTTTAATTTACACAATAAGCCACTAAGACAAATTATTAATATTAAAATCACGTGTCTATTATTAAAATAAATGTACTTTTTTATTTAATCTTTTAATGTGTCTAAAGAAGAGAGCCTTTGCTATCGAAATGCCTCACAAGTACAAAGTTATACGTATTGGTTGGTGTGTTTTCAATGTAGTAATTGAACTGAGTAAAGCCAGTATAAGCTCCATATTCAACATTCTGTTGCATGTCTGCCTGACTGTACACGCAATAATTCGAGACATAAACTATTAAATAGACTAGACATTTTGAATGAAGCTTCATTTCTATTTAAGCAATGTCAAGTTCAATGAATGGCCGTACTCAACTGGATTTATCTAAGCATTCTTGGCTATATTTCAATAGTTATTGTTACTAATTATGACAAAAACTTTAAAAACGCTGGATAAATACTTTTGTAAGCAATATTAATACAACCGTGTAAAATTATTAAAAATTATATATAAAATGAGAGGATGACTTGAAGACTATTTAAAACTTCATTTCTATACAAAAACGATATCGAGATCGATGATGGTGCAAATCTCTTCATGGGATGTGGATTAGCGTTAGTGGTCATTTTTACATCAGTCCTATTGGTAACCACGATGTTACCGGGACAATATTGTAATTTTATTGTCACGTCGAGAAGAATTTTATTATTTCTTAGTAACACATATAACCTGGCTATTCAAAAGATACCTCGAGTAAGAATTTCTACGGCTGGTTTGAAATTTTGAGTTAAACTTTAACTGTCTTTACAGAAACGTATGAGTTCTAGGTGGTGAATGTCCATCTGTGGGATTTAGCATTACACCGAAATTATCATACCACTCAGTAGGCTTGTGCGATATATATTTTGTTTTATAAGGGAGTGGGGATATTAACATAACTATACATATTTAGAAATTATTTCAAGATATAAATACAATATAGATTCGAAATATTGCATGCTCAATCTGTGAGGCTTTTAACAGTTTTAACTGGCTTATAAACATGTATTTAGTTATTAAGAATCTACCAGGGCCGCCTCCTTAATGTCATGTTGACGTCTGTCCTTTTCTACGTCAAAAATCCCGTTCAATAACTCAAATTAGAAAGGCCCCAGAGGCATGGAACGTTGTCTATATATATTTCACTTTAACCAAAGAGACCTTATTATAAAAGTCAATTTCAAAATAAAATTTAAAACTCTACCATTATTAAATTTGTCTAATCATAACGGTGGCAATTGTTAAATTATGATAACCAAGTTGAAAATGAGTATATATATATATATATATATATATATATATATATATATATATATATATATATATATATATATATATATATATATATATATATTTGTAAATAAACGGAGTAAAACTAAATTATATTTTACTATCTGGCATAGTATCCTAATTGAGGAAGTTACATCATGGGATTGTTTGGCGTAAAATCATTTTGTTATGTATTTTCCTTTGATATTACACAGTAGCCTCCTTGTCATTTAATAATAATATTACTTGCTAATAATGTTAACTCAATATTCAATTATCTTACTATATAGCTAGTATTTTTTACGTTAACATCATTAGGATACAACGAAATTATGTTAGTTTTCTTAAGTAAAATTTGATACAAGTGAAATATTACCGGTAAACCTCGCACCAAAAGCAAACAATTAGGAGTAGTCCATTGTTGGGAGTTTGTGCACAGACGGTAATGATCGCCTCAGACTGTTAACACCAGTTCAGGTAACGGCCTTAGCCATCTCTGACCTCACAGCGTCACTATTCATCATTTATAACAAAGCCAAAATTATGCGCATTATGTCTTGAGTGAATTTTTGTTTCACTATAAACTATAACTTTACTCCTATTTTCTGCACGCACAACATCGAATAATATCTCTTCTTGTATGTATTATATAAATTCCAAAACACACTTCATAACTAGACATTATTACGAAGTGTTCATTATTTAATTATTATTAACCAAAATTTAATTTATATCTAAAAACGTGGCTTGTAGCATATTAAATTAAAATATTTTTTTAAGTGTTATCAAAATGTAAATAGAAATAATACTGTATACGTACCCCACACTGGACAAAATGCGGAAAATACATCTATACAAGCTGAAGATTCGATTACTTAGGTACTGAAAATCTAATTTAGCCGATACTCAGTAGTTTGAATTTAATTAAATTGTAATTTAAAATTTTCAATGGATATTAATATTAAAATCAAAGTATTTATATGGTAAAACGTGCTGAATAATACCTTACAAAGTATAGATTTCTTTATCACTGCCTATTAAATACAAAAAGCACGTTCAGGCTTGCCATCCTCTCTTTGACTGAAGCAATAATTAGTGCACATTAATGTTGTATGTGACTACGTTTAGCGCAATACGTGACTACGCATGAGATTCTTACATGAAAGAAGAACACCTAATTTGAATAATGAACGAAATATAAATACATACATATATATATATATATATATATATATATATATATATATATATATATATTCAACTTAAGATTATGAAAATAAACTTTTGCTGTTAATTAGAAGAATAATATGAGTGGCAAAGAACACTTAATCTATTTTTTTTTTCTGAAATATACGATTTTTAAGACAGATATATTTTATTTTACGCTTTGATAAGAATACCTTTAAAACTGTTGGCTATGCAAGCTGTGAATCGAATGGATTGCGTAGGAAGTTGGTAGAGGAGAAGTACACTAATTAGAGTTTCGGTCAAAGGCATGTTTGGACGTGCACAGTTCCTAATCCATAGTTCATTTCCCTACATGTGCGGCCACACGCATTATAGCCAATGCCTCTATTTTAAGTAATAAATACCCTTTTTCTCGTAAATTAAAGGTTTATTTTCTTTTTAAGGAATAGAATTTACTCTTACTTATAATACACTTAGCGTTATTACGTTAAAAAAAATACTTTTGTAACAAACAATATTGTATATTAACAGAATAGTGAAAATTAAATATTATGTACGAGAAGTAATTATAAATAATTTTCGACATAAAAGGACAAATTACTAAAAGATTTCTGGTTTAATTATGTTTAGGTGTATTTTTAAGGTAGTACAACATCTTGTTAATGGATAAGTAGCAAGCTTAAATGTGGAGGCTTAATGAGGGTTGATGGTATTCCTATGGTACCCTGGAGCCTCAGGCACTTTAGATAAATTACTCATGTAAACTGACCTGGGTCTATTTATTGATGTCTTACCAAAAGGAAAACACCAATGAATATCTAATAATATATTTGTATGCATAATAATTCCTGAATTCAGGTAGATATCAAATATAAGGTAATTTAAATATACTAGAAAAATATTGTCATCTGTGCTGATTACAAGTATACCACGAGAAAGTGTACCTCATTTTACGAAACTGCACTTACAAAATCTTGCATTATATGCCCGAAAATTTACTAGAGAATCCCGAAAAAAAATATTTGAGAATTCATCATGCAATCTTAAGGTGTACCTGAAAACTGCGTAATACAATAATTCTTAAATTTTATTCTTAAATTATTGAATTGAAAATGCAAATATTCTGTCTAGGAGCGTTGAAATAAACCGAGCTGGAAGATTCTTTAGTGACTTATAAATTTGAAATTTTTATATTGTTTTAAAATATTTATTAGTTTATTTATTACTAATATTTACAGTAATTTATATTGTGAATAATAACCTCGTAGTTTATTTGTCCTCTTCTAATGTTACTTATAAATGCTTATTATCACAAAAATTTTGTTTATTTGAAAATTATCAACTATAAAGTTAAAAAAGTTATTTAATCAATTATTCTTTAAATTTTAACAACTGTTTTTCTTATACACATTTGTAGGAAGTAAATGAGAAATCTACAAATACAAAAATGTTAAACTGATATGCAACGAACGAATATTTTGTTATTACTTTAAAGTTGTTTACTTTACTAGATGCTGCAAGAAATATATAATACAAAAATATATATCATATCACTTATTTCATTACATGTTAAAAAATATGTTACGAGGTCAGAACAAAACAATTTTTTACAATATTACATAATGAAATAACAATTTCAATTATTACATTGACAAATATTAAACATGTGTAATGTTTGGATTTTGTAATGATAAAGCGGCATACACGACTTAAAAACTGTACTTATATTGGGTGTTTAACAAGTCAATGATCAAAATTAAAATTTGACGATTATAATATTAGAGTTTTGTAATGACCTTGCAAATAAAAAATGCCTTAAACTATGGCTTAAGCTAGATAGTTCCGCAACACTCTGGAAAAACAAACATCTTAATCAAAGTTTCAGTGACTCAAACTATATTTCAAAGTATATTTCCTATGATTTGAATACAGTATCCTAGTTTACAATAAATCTTTACCAATTAATTTTGAAGAACATTTAATTTGTAATATATATATATATATATATATATATATATATATATATATATATATATATATTATATATATATATATATATATGGTTTTTTTCTTACTGAAAATGTAGAAAAATAATAATAATTACGAGAAAACGTTAATTGTTTTTATTTACTTTTCTTTGGTTGTAGTTTTTATACATACATAAAAATCAACTATCCAAATTATTCAATTATCAATATAAATTGCACAACTTATTGAAACACAATTTTCATGATACACGTAGCTCAGAGTACAAGTCCTGCCAGAGCAAACATCCTGTCAAACAGAAACTGGGATTTACTCTCCAACTAGATTACAAAATTATGTTATCAAATCCCTACAGACCTTCTCATTCCTAGACACGTTACGGCCGGAGGGAGTTTTGATGAAAGACAACTATGTTCCGAATAAGCCAACTATATACCGCATCATGTAAATTTCATTTCTCACACATTTCAGTAACCTTAATTTTGAAATAAATTTAAATTTAAATGATTTTAAAGTAGATTGATATTTTAATACCTATATATAAGATATAATTTATGTTTTGTTCTTAACTAGCGAATTGAGATTTTCGTAACATTTATTACTATTAAAGCCCGTCTACTGTATTACTCTATTTTCTTAGTTTCACTTCCTACAATATTTTTTCCTGCAATAGTTTATTGTTATGAAACACGTGAAATAAAACACTTGTCTAGCAGCAAAATACACTAAATATGTATGTACTAAAATTCTATGCGTTAGTGAGACATTAGACTGTTTAAATGCATATAAATACATATTTATATATACATAAATTGCAAGAGTAAAAATAAATTAATATACACATTGATAGATGTAAATTTAGACACACTTGTGTATTTGTGTTTGTATATTCTATGTATTATACGTATATTAGTTGCAATCCTTAAACATGTATTTCATATCGTAATTAAGAACTAAATATCCCTAAACATGGATAGGCCTACAAAAATTGTATATTTATATGTTGAATTATAAGAAAAGATCATTATACCCCAGGGGAGTGATCATTATAAGGCTGTTGCCTGAGCCGGTGTTAACGGTCTGACGCGATCATTACCGTCTGTGTACAAACTTCCAACAATGTACCGTTCCTAATTATTTGGTTATAAAGCACGGTTAGCCTTTAACGATCTAGTTGTATTTCTGACATATTTCTGACATTATTCTGCTGTACCATAATGGCATTGAAACACCAACACATTGTAAAGGAGCCCTGCTTTTGTGGGAGATTTCACGCCGTTCAGTGATACAAAAAATCATTAACAGAACGTTTCTAAATATGCGATCTCTTCTTCAGTTAAATAAACAACCGAACACATAATTACAATCCCGTTAAACAAATCATACCTGAGTGTTGTGACAACGTATTCATTTAAAGAAATAATTATAACTATGTATTCCTCATCCTTTATTTGTAATAAATACCTAACGATGTGTAATGTAACAGAGTTAAAACAATTTGCATGCAACGTATCATATCTATAGCTCAATTCATTGTCAGGACTTCCTGTGAATGAATAGAAAGACATTCATAATATAGAAAAGAAATCTTTTTTATCCCGTTAATAAAAGTTCCGTTGAGGTAGGGAAGTTTTTTTCATACATATATTTTTTCCAGTTCCGCGACTGATCGGCTTCGCCAGCGAGCCCTGGTGTTTTAGACGTTTATTTTTGAACGACAGGGGCCGTCGCTGTTGTTGCAGTCGTTGATATTTAGCGATGATATTTAGGTACAATTGAAATTACTAAGAGATGTTTTATCAACAAAAAAAAGGTTAGTAATCCTATTCTTTTTCTAAACTGTTGCTTTTTTATGGAATGTCGTATTGTTTCTTGAAGAGTCGCCCTTCTCGTCTGGTAACTCAGTCTATGCTTACTGCGTTGTTATTATAGTTTTTTTATAGGATTTATTTCAGTGGTTGAATATGATGTGTTTGTTACTTGAAGAACGATATAGTTTACTTTAATGGTGTGGGTGAAAAAATAGGTTATAATTATGTAACTCTTTATTTTTGTTTCAACTTTCTGATAGTTTTGGAGTTCTTCCGATAAGCGTATCAAGGTTCATCTCACTAACAGTTGTTGTCCAATATCTTGATTTACGTAGATTTGTCTTACTATTTTAGTTTCTTATTATTTTATTGTACAAGTTATGTACTGCATGTTTGACATTTTTGAGACATAATGTTAGTATTTTGCCAGTGAGTGTATCAGTTACTTGTATACTTAAATGAAAATAGTCAGGGGTTTGTGTAATGGCTTACAAAACTATATGTTATTATAAAACTCCCATACAACTATATAATTTCTGAAAGTAAAAATTTGTTCTCTCTTTTAGCTATTTTAGAATTATAAGTTAGGTTAATTGATTGTTTTATTTTAAGTTTTACCTAATGTTTAAAATATGTAGATCAATGAATTTTATTCATAAGTATTTTGTTTAGTATTCTAAAAATATTACTGAATAAAATACATCTGACATCGTTATCCAATAAAATCACATTTATTTACACAAATTAATGAAACTTATAAAATTAAAAAAACACAGCATTTGAAGTGAAATGAGAATAAATGATTGTAAATAGAGCACCAATAGCCAGCTACTACAAGATTTTTAGCTTCCAGCTCCAAAGGCTACTTATCTTAAATGTTTCAGTATTACATAATTATATTTTATATTTGAAAATTAAATTATTGTATATTTTAATGAGTTGATAGCTTATAAATATAAAACTAAACACTATCTCAATACTAATGTTGTATATTGCACAAGTAGGTATGAGGTTACTAATATTTATTTTCAGAAAAATTTAACTGGAAAATTGGTGGTAATTTCTCGCAACTTTGAAAATAATAATAGTTTTTTAGTTAAAGTCGTACCACTAGCTTAGTGTAATTGTGGTTCGTTAGATTTCGCATTGATTAGATTACATTCAGTGCAATCAATAAATGCCTTAACTGGTACAATATAGTTATGAAGATTATAATATTGAAATATGATTTTAATGAACTAAGTTTATTCCACAGTGTTTTGAGGTATTTTAT
Organism: Homalodisca vitripennis; assembly: GCF_021130785.1. Lineage (NCBI taxonomy): Eukaryota > Metazoa > Arthropoda > Insecta > Hemiptera > Cicadellidae > Homalodisca > Homalodisca vitripennis. The sequence goes on along the minus strand of NC_060214.1, from coordinate 74,792,151 downwards.
AATTCTGACCTTATTATCCTTTAAAATACATATCTTGTAATTCAGTCGCTTTTCTTTCCTAGAACAAATTAGAAGGACAGATATTGATAGCAATAACAGTTCAGAATTACGATTAGCTATGAGCTGTTTAATTTAATATTTATTTATTTATACGTAATGTGTGGTAAATCTACATAACTGTTCCACAATCAAATTGAGAGTTCAATTTCAGCTTAGAACTCTTCAGCTCGGTCTCGTGGGACACTGGCCTGTACGAGTGTTTTTTTCAAACACAATAAACAATTGGTGTTCACTTTGATTGATAAATTTAGATTAAAATGTTATTTTTCTAAGGATTTTTAAAATAATTATTTTAGAAGTGAAAGAAAAGCATATTATTTTGGCTACTTTTGAATATTGCCATGACAGGAAATGTTTTGAAAGACAGTTTAGAAGAAAACACAGTATTTTTTAAAATTTCACTTTCATAATCATATTAGTTTGTATAGGAAACTTTATGCATTAATATGATTTTTTTTAATATTGTGTAGTATATTATTGCAGAAAACTATCGCAATTTATGTATAAAAATATTATTTATAGCGAAAACATTATTTTACTTTAACTTGTAAAAGAAATTACTGTCTAGTTGGTACTGTTATGGCGTAGATTATTCGATGTAAACAACCTGAACCTGTAGGATAATCCGTTCAATACACTCAGACGAACTGTAAATTATTTTTAAACCTAAGCCGCTATTTCTGTCTCAGTTACTCATATATTATCCATTAAGAATTTCTGGATGATCGATTTGATTCTCTGTTAACTTCAAAGTGGAAATGTATGTAACTTTTTAAAACTTTAAAAAGTCAAATTAAAATTCAAATTATTTCCCCCGTTACATAACCGTATGTAATTCTTCACAATTTATTATTACTTACTTATAGTTGATAACACATTTCCAACGAAAAATAAATGAAGAGACACACTAATAGCTTAACGTCATAAATTAAGAGTATCAACAGGTTTATTTTATTTTATTTTACATTTCAACACATTTTTAAAAGTGTTTTAAAATTATATTATACATTAATCAATAAAAATAACATTTAACATGTTTACTGGACTGTACTATTACAATTTAGTAATACTGTACATTCACGTAATGTGAAAATGAATCTAGCTAAAACGTGTTAATCTACTCAGGGATTTCAATAAAAGTGTTCCAATACTTTAAGTATGAAGGAATGTACTAAAACTTTTAGTTTTACTTGTATCTTTCTGTATAAAAAAATATATTTGAACTATTTAAGGTAAAGTATTGATACTTGAGTTTTGAAATTATCTTTATTAGACCTTTTTGAAAGTAAATTATTAACAAAATCCTTTCACATGTTTCAAAATGGCGTATGAAAATCTATTTTACGTTATTTTGATTGAATAATTTAAACGTCATTTAAATATATATATATATAATATATATATATATATATATATATATATATATATATATATATATATATATAATGGGGTTTATGAAGGTATATGTCCTAACCATGGAATGCGGCTAAAATAAATTTCATTTAAGCCTATCACTATTAAGGCCGATAAACTTAATTTTTTGTCATCAGTGTAGGTAAAGATTGAAACAATTTAATTTCTATTATAACCGATATAGATTATGTATGTGTCTTTAGATTTTACAATAACAAATATAGATATATAGGAATGGGTTCTACGATGGTTCATGTTCAATGATTCAATTCGGCTAACTGTTATTGAAAACTATCACTCAGTGGGCTCACCAATTTCAATTTGTCTAGGTGGGACGTTTAATTAAAATTTATCTATATGATTTTATTTGTGTTATATAAGATATCTTGAGAATAAAATGAGTTATAAACTTGAGGTCTTCATTCCATCTCAATGAAGTGAAGTTACGGGACTCATTGTGTGTCGTAAGATTGTAATCATCCGAATAAAAAATGTTTTGTCATATTAATGTAAAATATCTTTACAATAGTAAAGTAAACAAAAACAACATCTTCACTGTTAGATCAATTTCAACAGTTACATTATTCTACACAATATGATTACAATTTGAATCCTTTTAATCCTTCTGGGATTTCGTTTAAAGGAATTGTTTATAAAAGGTACCTTATTAAGTCGGAA